>NW_027507870.1:3447246-4154746 GCF_037356315.1 Lithobates pipiens | reverse complement strand
CCTCTTCGGTTCTTCTGCCGGGTCACCGCGCCTTCTTCTAGCTCTTTTACAGGCGGTGGCCCGGTCTTCTGTCGCCGCCGTCGCCGCCGCCTTCCGTTCTTCTTCTTCTTCTTCTCCAGGAGATGTTGCCTCGACGATCTCTCCGGCCGGAATGCCAGGGACGCACTGCGCGGCCACTTATATAGGGACAAGGGGCGGTGTCACATGGCTTTATGTCACATGGGTTGGTGTCACATGGTGACCCCGCCCCCTTACGATGTCATAGTCCCCATGTGACATCAACCCATGTGACCAACCCATGTGACATAAAGCCATGTGAAACCGCCCCTTGTCCCTATATAAGTGGCCGCGCAGTGCGTCCCTGGCATTCCGGCTGGAGAGATCGTCGAGGCAACATCTCCTGGAGAAGAAGAAGAAGAAGAAGAAGAACGGAAGGCGGCGGCTACGGCGGCGACAGAAGACCGGGCCACCGCCTGTAAAAGAGCTAGAAGAAGGCGCGTTGGCCCGGCAGAAGAACCGAAGAGGGGGACAGGACCCCCGAAGTCGGGAGAAGAGGCCGGCGGCGAGGAAGAAAGCCGGACTCCTCCGCTAGCAAAAGAGCTACAAGAAGATAGCGGAGGAGTCCGGCGAGAAGACCCCCGAAGACGGAAGACCCCCGGAGCTGTGCAATAAAGTATTTTATCTCGTGTGTTGTGTTTTTTTTTGTACTTTTATTTTACAGGTGAATGGGTAGGGGTACATTGTACCCCATACTCATTCACATAGGGTGGGGGGCCGGTATCCGGGGGCCCCCTTATTAAAGGGGGCTCCCGGATTCCGATAAGCCCCCCGCCCGCAGACCCCGACAACCAACGGCCAGGGTTGTCGGGAAGAGGCCCTTGTCCTCATCAACATGGGGACAAGGTGCTTTGGGGTGGGGGGGCCGCGCGGCCCCCCCTTCCCCAAGGCACCCCCCATGTTGAGGGCACGCGGCCTGGTATGGCTCAGGAGGGGAGGCACTCGCTCACCCCCCTTTCCTGGTCGGCCGGGTAGCGTGCTCGGACAAGGGTCTGTTGTGGACTTGGGGGGGACCCCCACGCCGATTTTTTTCGGCGTTGGGGTTCCCCTTTAAGTCCATACCAGGTGGCGGGGCCAGCGACGTCTCCTTCGCGGGCCTCGCCTACCTGGATACCCGCTCAAAATGAGCGGACTTTTCTCCGGGCGGGAAAAGTCCGCTCATTTCAAAAGTACGGCGGACTGGCACACACACGGGCGGATTGTCCGCCGAAATGCGAGTCCGACGGACAGTATTACGGAAATTCCGAAATACTTAGTCCGCCAGACTGCACGCTGAAAAAGTCCGCTGAAGCCCACACACGAGCGGACTGTCCGCTGAAATGTGTTTCGGCGGAATAAGTAGGCCAGACAGTCAGCCCGTGTGTACGCGGCTTAAGGTTATCAGTGGTGTACTCCAAGGTTCAGTGCTGGGACCCTTACTTTTTATTATCTTTATAAATGATATTGGGTCTGGGATTAAAAGTAACATTTCCGTCTTTGCAGATGACACAAAGCTATGCAGTGGAATAACCTCCTTACAGGATATCTCCAATTTACAAGCCGACCTCAATGCTCTGTCTAATTGGGCGACTATGTGGCAGATGAGGTTTATTGTTGATAAACGTAAAGTTATGAACTTGGGGGCTAATGGCGCGTACACACGGTCGGACTTTCCGACGGGAAATGTTGGATGTGAGCTTGTTGTCGGAAAGTCCGACCGTGTGTATGCTCCATCGGACATTTGGTGTCTGACTTTCCGGCAACAAATGTTTGATAGCAGGGCTTTGTTGTCGGAAAGTCCGTTGCACAAAAGTTCACGCATGCTTGGAATCAAGCATAAGGACCCGCACTGGCTATTGAACTTCCTTTTTCTCGGCTCGTCGCACATCTCACATTTCGGAATTTTTGGCCAACATTTGTGTGACCGTCTGTATGCAAGACAAGTTTGAGCCAACATCCTTCGAACAAAAATCCACAGTTTTGTTGGCGGAAAGTCAGATTGTGTGTACGGGGCATAAGAATATGCATCATACATGCTAGGGCAAGTACAATTGAGGCATCCATAGCGGAGAAGGATCTGGGGGGATCCATAGTGGAGAAGGATCTGGGGGATCCATAGTGGAGAAGGATCTGGGGGGATCCATAGTGGAGAAGAATCTGGGGGGATCCATAGTGGAGAAGGATCTGGGGGGATCCATAGTGGAGAAGGATCTGGGGGGATCCATAGTGGAGAAGGATCTGGGGGGATCCATAGTGGAGAAGGATCTGGGGGGATCCATAGTGGAGAAGGATCTGGGGGTTTTGGTAGATCATAAGCTCAATAATAACATGCAATGCCAACTTGTGGTTTCCAAAGCGAGCAAAGTCCTTTCTTGTATAAGAGAGGTATGGACTCCAGAGAGAGAGATATCATTTTGCCCCCCCTGTACAAATCATTAGTAAGACCTCATCTGGAATATGCCGTTCAGTTTTGGGCTCCATTTCTCAAAAAGGATATCGGGGAACTGGAGAAAGTGCAGAGAAGGGCAACCAAACTGATAAGAGGCATGGAGGAGCTCAGCTATGAGGAAAGATTAGAGGAACTGAATTTATTCTCTCTTGATAAGAGGAGATTAAGGGGGGATGTGATTACCATGTACAAATATATAAGGGGTCCATATAGTGAACTTGGTGTTGAGTTATTCACAAAGAGGACAAGGGGGCACTCTTTACATCTAGAGGAAAAGAGATTTCATCTCTGAATACAGAAAGGTTTCTTCACAGTAAGAGCTGTGAAAATGTGGAATAGACTCCCTGCAGAGGTGGATCTTGCCAGCTCAGTGGATTGCTTTAAGAAAGGCTTGGATTATTTCCCAAGTGTACAAAATATAACTGGGTACTGACATTTATAGGTAAAGTTGATCCGGGGAAAATCCAATTGTCTCTCGGGGGATCAGGAAGATTTTTTTTTCCCCTGCTTTAGCAAATTGGATCATGCTTTTCTGTTTTTTTTCCGCCTTCCTCTGGATCAACTGTGGGTATAGGATTGGGTATATGGGATTGTATATTTTTTATATATATATATATTTTTTTTTATTTATTTTATGCTTGAACTAGATGGACTTGTGTCTTTTTTCAACCTAACTATGTAACTATGTATGTAACCAGGGTTTTTTTTCTCAGAGAATAGGTGTAGGAACTCCCCCCTTATGAGTCACCCTTCATCTCTGCCCCCCTACCCATCTCCGAACACAAGCTCTTGGCTCCACCCCTACCCATCTCCCAGTACCACTCCTTTTAGAGAGTACAGAACCAAGTATAATTTTGTGCTACTAAATTATATGGAATTTGATAGACCCCACCCAAGCAGCAACAGACCCCACCACAGCAACAATAGATCCCCCCACACACAATGACAGACCTCCCCCCAGCAACAATGGACCCCCCTCAACAAAATACCACCACAGTAACAATAGATCACCACAAAAAAATAGATCCCTAGTGACAACAGATCCCCCAGCAGTCAGCATCAATTGACCCTCCAGCACACCTTGCCATAGAATACATTCAGTGCTGGAGCTGCCGGAACTGCATTCCCCCGTGTTCCCACTGAAAAAAAGCCCTGTGTGTAACATACATCCCATACATCCCATACATCATATATACCCCATACATCCCATACACCCCATACATCCCATGCATCACATGCACCCCATACATCCCATACATCCCATGCACCCCATACATCCCATACACCCCATACATCCCATACATCCCATGCACCAAATACATCCCATACACCCCATACATCCCATGCATCACATGCATCGCATGCACCCCATACATCCCATGCATCACATGCTTCCCTTTTCCCCCCTATACATCCCATACATCCCATACATCCCATACATCCCATGCACCCCATACATCCCATGCACCAAATACATCCCATACACCCCATACACCACATACATCTCATACATCATATATACCCCATACATCCCATACACCCCATACATCCCATGCATCACATGCACCACATGCATCACATGCAGCCCATGCACCCCATATATCCCATACATCCCATGCACCCCATACATCCATGCACCAAATACA
This sequence comes from Lithobates pipiens, assembly GCF_037356315.1. NCBI lineage: Eukaryota > Metazoa > Chordata > Amphibia > Anura > Ranidae > Lithobates > Lithobates pipiens. Next base: position 4,150,615 of record NW_027507870.1, on the reverse strand, counting down.
TCCCATACACCCCATACACCACATACATCTCATACATCATATATACCCCATACATCCCATACACCCCATACATCCCATGCATCACATGCATCACATGCATCACATGCACCCCATACATCCCATACATCCCATACATCCCATGCACCCCATACATCCATGCACCAAATACATACCATACACCCCATACACCCCATACATCTCATACATCATATATATCCCATACATCCCATACACCCCATACATCCCATGCATCACATGCACCACATGCATCACAGGCAGCCCATACATCCCATACATCCCATACACCCCATACACCCCATGCATCACATGCATCACATGCACCCCATACATCCCATACATCCCATACATCCCATGCACCCCATACATCCCATGCACCAAATACATACCATACACCCCATACACCCCATACATCTCATACATCATATATATCCCATACATCCCATACACCCCATACATCCCATGCATCACATGCACCACATGCATCACAGGCAGCCCATGCACCCCATACATCCCATACATCCCATACATCCCATGCACCCCATACATCCCATGCACCAAATACATCCCATACACCCCATACACCCCATACATCCCATACATCCCATACATCATATAAACCCCATACATCCCATACACCCCATACATCCCATACATCATATAAACCCCATACATCCCATACACCTCATACAAGCACATGGGCTGGATGCGAGAGTTGGATCACCAGGATGAGTGTGCCAGGACAGGTAGATGTGTCTCACCTCTGCTCCCTTTCACCACTCTGCATATCACACATATAATAGATGAGAAGAGGATATAGAGGTGGGGCAGATGTGCAGGGGGGTACAGTGGTGGGAGAAATTAGAAGGGGTTTCTGCTGTGAAACATAAGAGCAGGGGGTTACAGTGGTGTGACAGATAAGCAGTGGGGGGGATTCAATGTTGTGCCAGATGAGCAGGGTGTTACCGTGGTGGGGCAGAAGAGCAGGGGGGTACAGAGGTGGAACAGATGAGAAGGGGGTACAGTGGTGGGGCAGAAGAGCAGGGGGCTATATATATACACTTATTGGTATTTTGTTTTTTTTTTTACCAGAGAAATGTAGCAGAACACATTTTGCCTAAATTTGTAAAGAAAGATCATTAATTTGCGAAATTGTTTAACAGAAACTAAGAACATTTTTTTTTTTTCATAATTTTTTGTGTTTTCATAGCAAAAAACAAAAACAAAACAGTGGTTAGAAAAATGATATAAATTTTATTTGGTTACAGTGTTGCAGGACCGTGCAATTGGCAGTTAAAGTAGCACAGTGCTGAACAGCAAAAAATGGCCTGGTCCAAAATCTTCCGGAGCTTAAGTGGTTAATAAAATGCAGACTGAAAAAATTTAAAGATTAAAAAAAAATAAATAAAAAAAACGTTATTTCAGCTGTAAATAACTTTGCAATGCTTTGTGCCAGGATCGTATTTTTAGTGTCATTTTAAACAGGACAAATTATGGAAAATAAATTATATTTTTAAACACAATCACTTTTCAGCCAACACTAATCAAAACATGCTTTAAATAAAAAAATAAAATAACTGTTGCAAGATATTATCACCTAAAACCGAGTCTGTTTAGTCCAAAAAACACATACATACACACACACACACATATATATATATACATATACTGTAAAATTGTAAGTAATGACAGAGTTGTTGCTGAATAAAGAGGCCCATAGCAGGAATGACATTCCCTCTGCTCCATGAAGGGGGTGGGGGGTGGGGGGGTGAACAGGTTAGAATATATATTTTAAATTGTACTTACTTTTCAAAAAAATTCCAGCTTTTCTCACCAAGTCTTGTGCTCCAGGAATACCTGCCAGACAATATATACAGGTCAGAGATCTCACGTTTCTTCACTGCAGTGTATCCACACAGTGTGGTCACCTAAGACCCCTTCCACACCAGGGCGTTTTGCAGGCGCTATAGCGTTAGAAATAGCGCCTGCAAAACGCCCTAAAGAAGCTGCACCATTGTCTGTAGTGTGAAAGCCCTGAGGGCTTTCACACTACAGTGGTGCGCTGGCAGGAAAAAGTCCTGCCAGCAGCTTCTTTGGAGCGGTGAAGGAGCGGTGTGTTTACCGCTCCTCCACCGCTGCTCCCCATTGAAATCAATGGGGCAGCGCTATAATACCGCCGGCAAAACGCTGCTATTGCGGCCTATTGCCTGCGGTTTTAACCCTTTCACGGCCGCTAGCGGGGGGTAAAAGCACCCCGCTAGCGCCCGAAATGCGCCGCAAATCCGGCGGTAAAACGCCGCTAAAAACAGCGGTGTTTTACCGCCCACGCTATCGGCGGTGTGGTGTGAAAGGGGTCTAAATGTTACTGAGTTGTCAGTGTAAGCCCTTGTACACACGGTCGGAGATTCCGACGGAATGTGTCCGATCGGACCGTTTTGTCGAATATTCCGACTGTGTGTGGTCTCCATCGGACTGTTTCCCTCGGAATATACCCGACGGACCAACTTTTCCAACTTGCCGGTAAAATTTTCCGTCAAAATGCTCCTATCGGACATACTCCGATCATGTGTAGCCTACTCCGACGGACAAAGTGCCACGCATGCTCAGATAAAATTCCTAGATCAAAGCTATTGGCTACTACGAAATAACGTCGTCACGTTACGTACAATCGGATTTTCCGACAACTTTGTCCGACCGTGTGTATGCAACAGTTTCGGACAAAATCCGTCGGATTTGGTTGCCGGAATGTCCGACCGTGTGTACAAGGGCTTAGATTGTGGCATCATGAAATCCAATAGAGACCAATCACTAAGGATGAGCCAAACCCAAACCCCCCCCCCCCCCGCTCCCCGGTTCAGTTTGCACCAGGACTTGGGAACAGGAAAAAAATTCAGGTGAACACCGTTAAAGTCTATGGGACACGAACATGAAAAATCAAAAGTGCTAATTACAAAGGCTTATATACAAGTTATTGCCCTAAAAAGTGTTTGGGGACCCGGGTCCTGCCCCGGGGGACATGTATCAATTAACCACTTGCTTACTGGGCACTTAAACCCCCCTCAGTCCCAGACCAATTTTCAGCTTTCAGCGCTGATGCACTTTGAGTGACAATTGCGCGGGCATACAACACTGTACCCAAATGAAATTTTTATCATTTTTTTCCCACAAATAGAGCTTTCTTTTGGTGGTATTTAGTTACAGCTCGGAGTTTTATTTTTTGCTAAACAAACAAAAAAAGATGCAAAAAAAAAAAAAAAAAAATCATGTTTTAATAGTTTGTTATAAAATTTTGCAAACGGGTCATTTTTCTCCTTCATTGAAGTGCGCTGATTAGGCGGCACTGATAGGCTGCATTGGTGGGCACTGATGGGCTGCATTGGTGGGCACTGATGGGCTGCATTGGTGGGCACTGATAGGCTGCACTGGTGGGCACTGATAGGCATAGTTAAGGCGGCACTAATAGGCACAGATAAGGCGGCACCGATGGGCACAGATAAGGCGGCACTGATGGGCAAAGATGGGCACAGATAAGATGGCACGGATGGGTGGCACGGATAAGTGGCACGGATGGGTGGCACGGATAGGCACTGATAGGTACCACAGATAGATGGGACTGATGGGCACTGATAGGTGGCACTGATAGGTGGCTCTGATAGGTGGCACTGCTGGGCACTGATGGGCGGCACTGCTGGGCACTGATGGGCGGCACTGCTGGGCACTGATGGGCGGCACTGGGGTGCAGCACCTTTGAGGCAGATTTTGGGTGGCACTGTGGGTGGCACTGCTGGGTGGCACTGTGGGCACTGCTGGGTGGCACTGTGGGCACTGCTGGGTGGCACTGTGGGCACTATGGGCACTGCTGGGTGGCACTGACAGGGGGGCACTTACTTTATTTCAGGATGGCACTGCGGGTGGCAGGTGGGCACTGGCAGGGGGCAGGTGTCCGTTTAAATTGCTGGCCGTGATCGGGACTGATGTCCCGAACACGGCCGCCGGCGATCGGCTTTTTTTTTTTCTCCTCGCGCTGTCAGCGCGAGGAGGAATACTAGCCGATTACCGGCTCCGTTTTATCACATGATCAGCTGTCATTGGCTGACAGCTGATCACGTGATAAGGGGTCGGGATCGACCCCTTACACGGATCGGTGATCAGGCGAGTCTCACGGACTCGCCGATCACAGAGCGTGCCGCGCGCGCCCCTCAGGGGGCGCGCAGGCCGCTCGTAACCGGGACTACGTCAATAGACGTAGTCCCGAAAATGTGGGTCCGCGCTATTGCCGTCATTTTGCAATAGCGCGGTACCCAAGTGGTTAAAAAAAAAAAGTTTTAATAATGGACGTTTTTTCGGGAGCAGTGATTTTAATAATGCTTAAAGTAAAACAATAAAAATGAAATATTCCTTTAAATATGGTGCCTGGGGGGTGCCCTTAGTCTGCCTGTAAAGTAGCGCAGTTTTCCCGTGTTTAGAACAATACTACAGCAAAATGACATTTCTAAAGGAATAAAAGTCTGATTGCGGCTGTAATGAATTGTCGGGTCTCAGCAATATAGATAAAACTCATTGAAAAAAATTACATGGGTTCCCCCCTCAGTTCATTACCAGGCCCTTTGGCCCTTTTGAGTCTGGTATGAATATAAAAGGGGAAGTAAACCCTGATGGGTGTTTCTTCCTCTTAGTTTCCCTGCAAAGGTAAAGCATAATGGGCTACTGTGCATTGCATAGTAGCCCATTATATGTCACTTACCTGACACAGGAGCCAGCGATGTCACCGCTGTCCCCTGTAGGTCAGAGCATCCATCTTCTTCCGGGTATCGCTGCTCCGGCCACTCACAGCACCGGACCAGCGATGACGTCACTCACGCGCATTGGAGCCGCCACTAACAGCATATCGCCGTGATCTGCGGCCTGCTCAGTGCGCCTGCGCGCCGCTGTCTATGGCGTATGCGTCGTAGACAGCGGTGCCTGTCTATTTGTAAATATCTCCTAAACTGTGTAGGTTTAGGAGATATTTCTTGGACCTACAGGTAAGCCTTAATCTACTTGTAAGGGTTTACAACCACTTTAATCCCATGTACACAGGACCGGAATTTTCGACAGCAAAGGTCCGAAGGAACGAATCCTTCGGACAATTTGACCGTGTGTGGGCTTCATCTGACCTTTGCTGTCGAAAAATCAGACTGACTTTAGATTTAGAACATGTTTCAAATCTTTCCAACGGACTCGAGTCCGGTCAAAAAATCAGTTCGCCTGTGTGCTAGTCCGGTGGACAAAAACCAACGCTGGGGCAGCTATTGGCTACTGGCTATGAACTTCCTCATTCTAGTCCAGTCGTAAGTCATCACATAGTAACATAGTTAGTCAGGTTGAAAAAAGACACAAGTCCATCCAGTTCGTGGTCGAATCCGTCAGACTTTGGTGTGATTGCGTACAGACAAGTCCGATTAAACGGAAGTCCATCAAAAGTCCATCAAAGTCCGTCAAAAAGTTTGGTTGTGTGCACACGGCGTAAGGGGAACCACAAACCAAAAAAACAAAAAAACAATTGCGTAGGGGTCTCCCCAAAATCCATACCAGGCCCTTCAGATCTGGTATGGAAATTAAAGGGAACCCTGCGCCAAATAAAAAAAAATGGCATAGGTGTCCCTCCAAACACCATAGCAGACCCTTAACCAAACACGTAACCTGGCAGGCCGCAGGAAAAGAGGGGGGGGGACGAGAGAGCACCCCCCCACCCCTCCTGAACCATACCAGGCCACATGCCCTCAACATGGGGTGGGTGTTTTGGGGTAGCCCCCCAAAGCACCTTATCCCCATGTTGATGGGGACAAGAGCCTCATCCCCACAACCCTTGCCCGGTGGTTGTGGGGGTCTTTGGATGGGTGGCCTTTTTGGAATCCGGAAGCCCCCTTTAAAAAGGGGACCCCCAGATCCCGGCCTCCCCCCCTATGTGATTTGGTAACAGATACATTGTACCCCTACCATTTCACAAAAAAAAGTGTGCAGCATAGTAAAAAAATAAGGAGACACTTCGGGACAAGTCCTTTATTAAAAAAATAAAAAAATGTCTCGCGATGTAGATCCATCTCACGTTGCCCAGATGAGTCGAAAAAAGAAAAAAAAAGCCGCAACAGCCCCGCCTCCATGGAAGCTCCCCCGCCGAGGTGACGCTTCTTCTCGCTTTGACAGCCATTATAAAGCTGAGGGCAGGGCCACTTGGCGATGTAAACGGGTGGCCCCACCCCCCTCTGACACCATGTGATGTCAGAGAAAGGCAGGGTCGCCCGTTTACGTCCCTGACTGGCCCTGCCCTCAGCTACATATCATCTCTCAAAGCGAGAAGAAGCGTCACCTCCCATGGAGGCAGAGCTGTTGAGGCTTTTTTTTTTTTTTTTTTTCGGCTTGTCAGGCGGCGTGAGATGGATCTACCTCTTGGGACATTTTTATTTTTTTATTTAGGACTTGTCCCAAAGTGTCTCCTGTCTTTTTTACTATTTTAGACACTTTTTTTTTAAATGGTAGGGGTACGATGTACCCGTTACCAATTCACATGGGGGGCGGGGGGCAGATCTGGTCCTCTTGTTAAAGGGGGCTTCCAGATTCCATTGAATTTGTAGGGTCCCTGCCATGAGCTGGAGTGTCCCTAGTTTAAATGTAATGTAGCCAGCCTGAGCTCTGTTTATGTCATCTGGGTTTGTTAGGGCTCTCATAAGATAAAGGACTTTGCATCGGCCTGCTTCTAGGAAGAGTTCTCTAGTAAAATGGAGTGAGATGGTCGATGTATGGGACTTTGAATATTTATTCCACCTTGGTCAATCACTAAGGGGCTTATGCCAGTGATGATGGCTGAATAAGAGATTCAATATTTGGGGATATCTTCTAAAAGGATGGTTTCCCTGCCAGGTCTTGCCTAGAGAGGAGGTAGTGCTGGAAGGTTCTTTGAGTTACAGACCTTCTGCCTGGAGAGGATGTAAATCAGGGAGGTCCAGTTCAAGCTTCTTAGCCCTTGTACACACGGTTGGACATTCCGATAACAAAATCTGTCGGAATGTCCGACCGTGTGTACAAGGGCTTAGACCCCTTGCCTGGGGGAGGAAGCTAAAGCTGAAAAAATATGCTGCTTAATCCATTGCTGGACTCAGCTAAAAGGTCCACCACTAACAATTGCTGGTCTCAGCTAAAAGGTCCACTACTACCAATTGCTGGTCTCAGCTAAAAGGTCCACCAATACCAATTGCTGGTCTCAGCTAAAAGGTCCACCAATACCAATTGCTGGTCTCAGCTAAAAGGTCCACCACTACCAATTGCTGGTCTCAGCTAAAAGGTCCACCACTACTAATTGCTGGTCTCAGTTAAAAGGTCCACCACTAACAATTGCTGGTCTCAGCTAAAAGGTCCACCACTAACAATTGCTGGTCTCAGCTAAAAGGTCCACCACTACCAATTGCTGGTCTCAGCTAAAAGGTCCACCACTACCAATTGCTGGTCTCAGCTAAAAGGTCCACCACTACCAATTGCTGGTCTCAGCTAAAAGGTCCACTACTACCGATTGCTGGTCTCAGCTAAAAGGTCCACCACTACTAATTGCTGGTCTCAGTTAAAAGGTCCACCACTACCAATTGCTGGTCTCAGCTAAAAGGTCCACCACTACTAATTGTTGGTCTCAGCTAAAAGGTCCACCACTACTTATTGTTGGTCTCAGCTAGTGTTAAGCCTCGAACACATGATCAGATTGTTGGCCAACACAGTGTCAGACTTTTGTCTGAAGGGTATGTGCCAGGAACTTTTCTTGCATACAAACGGCACACAATTGTGGTCCAACAATCACAAACGTAGTGACGTACTAAATGGAATTTCAGCTCTTGAGCGCCACCCTTTGGGCACCTTCTGCTAATGTCGTGTTTGGTGAGCATTGATTCCGAGCATGCGTGTTTGTACTTTGGACTTTTGTGTGACAGACTGGTGTACAGATGAGATGAAAATCTGACTATAGACCGTTGTCCACTGAAAATTTACTAGCCTGCCATCAAACACTTGTTGGATGAAAATTGGACAACAATTGTCTGATGGAGCGTACTAACAGTCAGATGTTAGGCAGTTTATCATTATACAATTACTTGCCGAAAATCTGATTGTGTGTACGGGGCTTTAGAATACCACCTTCTACAATGCTTTTCCACCTGATTGGCCTACTGCTCTGCCCCTCCCCCCTCACCCTGCCTCAGTTCTGCTGTACAGGGCATCACAGGAAGATTTTTTCACACGTTAAAATAGCATTTTAGGCATAAAGATTAGTTAAAAAAAAAAAAAACATGATATATTTTCTGAAACCTTAGACCTTGGAGAATAAATGAGTGAAACAACTGTTAATGCAATGATCATTTTCAGTAAAAAAAATACACATCAATTTCATTTTACTGCACACAAACACAATATTACAATAATATGTTTGTAAAATATAACAGCTGATCAGCTAGAGATAGAGAGATACAAAGTAACACTGTTTATAAACATTGATCAGACAGGGGATAGAGAGATACAAAGTAACACTGTTTATAAACATTGATCAGTCGGGAGATAGAGAGATACAAAGTAACACTGTTTATAAACATTGATCAGACAGGGGATAGAGAGATACAAAGTAACACTGTTTATAAACATTGATCAGACAGGGGATAGAGAGATACAAAGTAACATTGTTTATAAACGACTGATAAATAATTGAAAGAACTGAAATCCAATGAATTAAAGGGACGGGCCAGCGACAGTCAGGCTGAGGAGGCTAAATGATGCTGTGAGTCCTCCAGCCAGGAAGTTGTGAGTTGCTGCAGCTTCTCATGCATGTTGTGAGAAGCTCACAGTGTGCGGTGAAATCAGAGGAAGCCATTTCAGCCCAGGGGAGGAGCCGCTACAACTGTGCAAGACTGAAAGGAAGGTCAAGGGTCAGTTTTAGAAATGCAACTAGAGGAAGAGAAAAAAAAATGTTTGCGAATGTGTTCTAGATCTGTGCCGAAGTGAGGCTTACTATCACATGCGGGCATTACCTATGTAAATTTAGCTTGCTTAGGAACGCCATCAGGGCATTTTGATATTTGCAGAAGACCCCGGCCACTGCTTGTATCAGGACTGAGGGCCCTTGAGAGGAGTACTGAGTCAGGGGGCTGCAATGATTTTTTTCAGCAGGCTATGCACTGCACCTTACCAGCCCCTCCCACCAGCCATGCTTTTCCTGCATTGCATAGAGAACCACAGAGTCCTAGTAATGATGTCACTAGGTCTAAAATAAAGTGTATAAAAAAACGGTTTAATTTAAAAATGTCATCATCATGTTGGTGAAGAGGGACCCAGGAAAGTTGAAATATAAGTAGAATTACCATCAGCTTTTAAGAAACTTACGTGAAAAAATGGTACGGAGGATTGATATGTAGCGGGGCTTTTCTATCTGACAATAGTAAATCTCACATTTCTGGTTGGGTTCTCGGCTCTTATTTGTCCCACATTTGAGTTCCTGGGATTTCACATCATCATTAGTGACTTTGCTCAGACTTGGGATTACTGGGCAGATGATTTCTCTGTTATCACACCGTACACGGATTTCCTTCTCATGACCTTCCGTAGGGCTCTGGTGGTCATTAGTGCAGGTGACATTCCTTCCCCTCCTCCAACACACTATGGAGGTTCCATCAGAGAGTCCTGGAGAGGGAGATCAGGTACAAATGTCATATAATGAAGTGCGGTCATCACATAGAGATAGAGACAATGAAGGAGGTCAGAGGAAATGACCCACCAAGACCCCACAATATCCCAGAAAAGAAGACCAGGGAGTCTTTATGACATGCCGATATTCACACTGATACACGGAGAAAACATTTGAAGTCTTATTTCATCATATAAAACAGATTTATAGTCAGCGCCATCAATTTACCAACGCTACACAATCACATCAGTCCTTGCCCCCAAGGAGCTGACAATCTAGTATCCCTATCACATACACATGCTAGGGACAATTTTTTCACCAGCCTGTCCTTGGAGTGTTGGGAAATGCCCAATGCAAACACAGGGACAAGGTGCAAACTCCATGCAGGTAGGATTCAAGCTAAAGAGCCCAGTGTTGCATGGCAGAAGTGCTATCCACTAAACCGCTGGGCTGCCCTGGAGCTCAATGACTTTCATAAATGTATTTGGGTAAGACCGTCCACATCCATACATCCTTCATGGCATCATCATTGTTCACATCACAAGGAATTCTGCGTTTTAAGCCAACCTGTTCCTTGGAACAAAGTCCACTTTTTGTACTTTTTGTACAGATCAAGTGGCAAGGATAATATTATATAAAAAAGTAAAGTATTATTTATGTTACAGAGATATATATATATATGTAATGCAGACCCCATACATATACATGTCATCCAATCCCCATACATATACAAGTCATCCAATCCCCATACATCTATATGTCATCCAATCCCCATACAGCTATATGTCATCCAATCCCCACACATATATATGTCATCCAATCCCCATACATATACAAGTCATGCAATCCTCATACATCTATATGTCATCCAATCCCCATACATCTATATGTCATCCAATCCCCACACATCTATATGTCATCCAATCCCCACACATATATATGTCATCCAATCCCCATACATATACAAGTCATCCAATCCCCATACATATACAAGTCATCCAATCCCCATACATCTATATGTCATCCAATCCCCATACATATACAAGTCATCCAATCCCCATACATCTATATGTCATCCAATCCCCATACATCTATATTTCATCTAATCCCAATACATATACATGTCATCCAATCCCTATACTGTTGTGGAAAATTTGATTGTACAACATTTTATTCTAGGATGTGTGTTTTATAGATTGTCATCTGTCTCCCTGTGTCTGGTTTAATTGAGGAGCGCTCTAGCAGAGCGCATTTGGGTCAATTTGAGACCAGTGGTGTAAAAACGGTCAGTATGAGAACCTTCTCATGGGATTTGAGACGTGTTCTCTGTGTCTGTGGATGTTTGTTGGTTTGTAGGTACCAATCGCAATGCGCTGGGCTTCTTACCGTAAAATGACTATGCGCATTAGAGAAGTGAAGTCCACATAACAAGATAAACATATTATTTTATCTTTGTGTGGCTACGTTATCCTTTTTGGATACATATCTGATTTAATAAGAGGACATTGGTATCTGCCTTGTTAATATACTCGTACCATATATTAACAACACCAATAGCAATGTCCCTGCAGATTGTCTCAAGCTTTTAAGAACCATTAGAATGAGCTCACTCCATATTGTTTACTTTGAAAACACTATAGTCTGCGCTCCATGCTGACTAAAAAAGGGGGTGTGTGCACTTCCTCTTGTGAGTGCCCTCCCCTTTAATGTATGTCATTTCCTGTGATGTCATTTCCTGTACTGAGGAAGTGCTTGCCTGTTGTGGGCAAGCACTTCCTGTTTGTCATTCTTCGGGAGATAATAAAAGGTGAAGCTGGGCCCCGGGGGTGGGGGGGGGGCATAAGCATGGAACTGAGTACGTAAGAAGGATGGTTATGTCTGTTCATTGGGATGAATGGGTTGGAAGGTAAGCTAAAGTATTATATCACTAAGACGGAAATGTTATTATTAGAAACAGGAGATTTGGCTGTGTGCTCTGCGTACGACTGGTCTGCATGTTCTCCCAGAAGGAAGCCTCTTCTAAAGATGATGCAAAGAAAGCCCGCAAACAGTTTGCTGAAGACAAGTAGACTAAGGACATGGATTACTGGAACCATGTCCTGTAGTCTGATGAGACCAAGATAAATTTATTTGGTTCAGATAGTGTCAAGCATGTGTGGGGGCAACCAGGTGAGGAGTACAAAGACAAGTGTGTCTTGTCTACAGTCAAGCATGGTGGTGGGAGTGTCATGGTCTGGGGCTGCATGGGGAGCTACAGATCATTAAGGGAACCATGAATACCAACATGTACTGTGACCTACTGAAGCAGAGCATGACTCCCCCCCCCCCTTCAGAGACTGGACCGCAGGGCAGTATTCCAACATGATAACCACCCCAAATACACCACCAAGATGACCACTGATGTGATGTCATCATGGAGGAGTGGAAGAGGACTCCAGTGGTGACCTGTGAAGCTCTGGTGATCTCCATGCCCAAGAGGGTTAAGGCAGTGCTGGAAAATAATGGTGGCCACAAAAAATATTGGGACTTTGGGACTATTTTGGAGATTTTCATTTAGGGGTGTACTGACTTTTGTTGCCAGCGGTTTAGACATTAATGGCTGTGTATTGAATTATTTTGAGGGGACAGGAAATGTACACTGTTATACAAGCTGTACACTCACTACTCTACATTGTAGACAAGTGTCATTTCTTCAGTGTTGTCACATGAAAAGATAGAAGAAAAGATTTACACAAAAATGTGACTGAGGGGTGTACTTACTTTTGTGAGATACTGTATATGTCATCCAATCTCCATACATCTATATGTCTTCCAACCCCTATACATATACAGTATATATATAATTGAATCACATGTCTGGTCACCATGTGGTGTCCCCTGTGTGCTGAACACATCCTGTTATAAGGGGGAGGTCTACCACAATCATAGAGCTGCTTTAAAAATGAAAAGACCACAAAACATGCTTTGGCGTCACTGCTTTGTAAGTGTTTGTTCTGGAAACTGGTAGAGTTGGGAAATTGTGACACAGTGCGAGGTAAAAGGCCAGAAAAATCAGTTATCACACATTTCTCACTTTAAATAGAATGGAGATATAAACCGCGAGCAGAGCCTGGTCACCGCCGACCACCTTCTGAAAATGCTAGTTTTATGTCTGTCTTTGAATTCGGTACTTTAACACACTGACCTAGAACAAGGCATTCCGTGAGTTCATGACTTCTAATATGAATATTTGTTCCAAGAAATGAAAATTCAGAAGACATTGGAAGGAACTGAGATGATCTGAGCTGCCAACATGCAGGAATTGGGGTGATCTGAGGGAGGAAAATGCAGTAATTGGGGTGATCTAAGGGGTGAAGGTGCAGGAATTGGGGTGATCTGAGGGGTGAAGGTGCAGGAATTGGGGTGATCTGAGGGGTGAAGGTGCAGGAATTGGGGTGATCTGAGGGGTGAAGGTGCAGGAATTGGGGTGATCTGAGGGGTGAAGGTGCAGGAATTGGGGTGATCTGAGGGGTGAAGGTGCAGGAATTGTTGTGATCTGAGGGGTGAAGGTGCAGGAATTGGGGTGATTTGAGGGATGAAGTGCAGGAATTGGGGTGATTGGAGGTGTGAAGGTGCAGGAATTGGGGTGATCTGAGGGGTGAAGGTGCAGGAATTGGGGTGATATGAGGGGTGAAGGTGCAGGAATTGGGGTGACATGAGGTGGGAAGGTGTAGGAATTGGGGTGATTTGAGGGATGAAGGTGCAGGAATTGGGGTGATCTAAGGGGTCAAGGTGTAAGAATTGTTGTGATCTGAGGGGTGAAGGTGCAGGAATTGGGGTGATTTGAGGGATGAATGTGCAGGAATTGGGGTGATTGGAGGTGTGAAGGTGCAGGAATTGGGGTGATCTGAGGGGGAGAGGTGCAAGAATTGGGGTGATCTGAGGTGTGAAGGTGTAGGAATTGGAGTGATTTGAAGGATGAAGGTGCAGGAATTGGTGTGATCTAAGGGGTGAAGGTGCAGGAATTGTTGTGATCTGAGGGGTGAAGGTGTAGGAATTGGGGTAATCTGAGGTGTGAAGGTGCAGGAATTGGGGTGATTAGAGGGATAAAGGTGCAGGAATTGGGGTGATCTGAGGGATGAAGGTGCAGGAATTGGGGAGATCTGAGGGGTGAAGGTGCAGGAATTGGGGTGATCTGAGGTGTGAAGGTGCAGGAATTGGGGTGATTAGAGGGATGAAGGTGCAGGAATTGGGGTGATCTGAGGGGTGAAGGTGCAGGAATTGGGGAGATCTGAGGGGTGAAGGTGCAGGAATTGGGGAGATCTGAGGGGTGAAGGTGCAGGAATTGGGGTGATCTGAGGTGTGAAGGTGCAGGAATTGGGGTGATCTGAGGTGTGAAGGTGCAGGAATTGGGGTGATCTGAGGTGTGAAGGTGCAGGAATTGGGGTGATCTGAGGGGTGAAGGTGCAGGAATTGGGGTGATCTGAGGGGTGAAGGTGCAGGAATTGGGGTGATCTGAGGGGTGAAGGTGCAGGAATTGGGGAGATCTGAGGGAAGAAGGTGCAGGAATTGGGGTGATCTGAGGGAAGATGGTGCAGGAATTGGGGTGATTTGAGGGATGAAGGTGCAGGAATTGGGGTGATCTGAGGGGTGAAGGTGCAGGAATTGGGGTGATCCAAAGTGTGAAGATGCAGGAATTGGAGTGATCTGAGGGGTGAAAGTGCAGGAATTGGGGTGATCTGAGGTGTGAAGGTGCAGGAATTGGGGTGATCTGAGGTGTGAAGGTGCAGGAATTGGGGTGATTAGAGGGATGAAGGTGCAGGAATTGGGGAGATCTGAGGGGTGAAGGTGCAGGAATTGGGGTGATCGGAGGGGTGAAGGGGCAGGAATTGGGGTGATCGGAGGTGTGAAGGGGCAGGAATTGGGGTGATCTGAGGTGTGAAGGTGCAGGAATTGGGGTGATCTGAGGGGTGAAGGTGCAGGAATTGGGGTGATCTGAGGGGTGAAGGTGCAGGAATTGGGGTGATCTGAGGGGTGAAGGTGCAGGAATTGGGGAGATCTGAGGGGTGAAGGTGCAGGAATTGGGGAGATCTGAGGGAAGAAGGTGCAGGAATTGGGGTGATCTGAGGGAAGAAGGTGCAGGAATTGGGGTGATCTAAGGGGTGAAGGTGCAGGAATTGTTGTGATCTGAGGGGTGAAGGTGTAGGAATTGGGGTAATCTGAGGTGTGAAGGTGCAGGAATTGGGGTGATTAGAGGGATGAAGGTGCAGGAATTGGGGTGATCTGAGGGGTGAAGGTGCAGGAATTGGGGTGATCTGAGGTGTGAAGGTGCAGGAAATGGGGTGATTAGAGGGATGAAGGTGCAGGAATTGGGGTGATCTGAGGGGTGAAGGTGCAGGAATTGGGGTGATCGGAGGTGTGAAAGGGCAGGAATTGGGGTGATCGGAGGTGTGAAGGTGCAGGAATTGGGGTGATCTGAGGGGTGAAGGTGCAGGAATTGGGGTGATCTGAGGGGTGAAGGTGCAGGAATTGGGGTGATCTGAGGGGTGAAGGTGCAGGAATTGGGGAGATCTGAGGGGTGAAGGTGCAGGAATTGGGGTGATCTGAGGGGTGAAGGTGCAGGAATTGGGGTGATCTGAGGGGTGAAGGTGCAGGAATTGGGGTGATCCAAAGTGTGAAGATGCAGGAATTGGAGTGATCTGAGGGGTGAAAGTGCAGGAATTGGGGTGATCTGAGGTGTGAAGGTGCAGGAATTGGGGTGATCTGAGGTGTGAAGGTGCAGGAATTGGGGTGATTAGAGGGATGAAGGTGCAGGAATTGGGGAGATCTGAGGGGTGAAGGTGCAGGAATTGGGGTGATCGGAGGGGTGAAGGGGCAGGAATTGGGGTGATCGGAGGTGTGAAGGGGCAGGAATTGGGGTGATCGGAGGTGTGAAGGGGCAGGAATTGGGGTGATCTGAGGTGTGAAGGTGCAGGAATTGGGGTGATCTGAGGGGTGAAGGTGCAGGAATTGGGGTGATCTGAGGGGTGAAGGTGCAGGAATTGGGGAGATCTGAGGGGTGAAGGTGCAGGAATTGGGGAGATCTGAGGGGTGAAGGTGCAGGAATTGGGGAGATCTGAGGGAAGAAGGTGCAGGAATTGGGGTGATCTGAGGGAAGAAGGTGCAGGAATTGGGGTGATCTAAGGGGTGAAGGTGCAGGAATTGTTGTGATCTGAGGGGTGAAGGTGTAGGAATTGGGGTAATCTGAGGTGTGAAGGTGCAGGAATTGGGGTGATTAGAGGGATGAAGGTGCAGGAATTGGGGAGATCTGAGGGGTGAAGGTGCAGGAATTGGGGTGATCTGAGGTGTGAAGGTGCAGGAAATGGGGTGATTAGAGGGATGAAGGTGCAGGAATTGGGGTGATCTGAGGGGTGAAGGTGCAGGAATTGGGGTGATCGGAGGTGTGAAAGGGCAGGAATTGGGGTGATCGGAGGTGTGAAGGTGCAGGAATTGGGGTGATCTGAGGTGTGAAGGTGCAGGAATTGGGGTGATCTGAGGGGTGAAGGTGCAGGAATTGGGGTGATCTGAGGGGTGAAGGTGCAGGAATTGGGGAGATCTGAGGGGTGAAGGTGCAGGAATTGGGGTGATCTGAGGGGTGAAGGTGCAGGAATTGGGGAGATCTGAGGGAAGAAGGTGCAGGAATTGGGGTGATCTGAGGGATGAAGGTGCAGGAATTGGGGAGATCTGAGGGAAGAAGGTGCAGGAATTGGGGTGATCTGAGGGAAGATGGTGCAGGAATTGGGGTGATTTGAGGGATGAAGGTGCAGGAATTGGGGGGATCTAAGGTGTGAAGGTGCAGGAATTGGGGTGATATGAGGGGTGAAGGTACAGGAATTAGGGTAATTTGAGGGATGAAGGTGCAGGAATTGGGGGATCTAAGGTGTGAAGGTGCAGGAATTGGGGTGATCTGAGGGGTGAAGGTGCAGGAATTGGGGAGATCTGAGGGGTGAAGGTGCAGGAATTGGGGTGATCTGAGGTGTGAAGGTGCAGGAATTTGGGTGATTAGAGGGATGAAGGTGCAGGAATTGGGGTGATCTGAATGGTGAAGGTGCAGGAATTGGGGAGATCTGAGGGGTGAAGGTGCAGGAATTGGGGTGATCGGAGGTGTGAAGGGGCAGGAATTGGGGTGATCTGAGGTGTGAAGGTGCAGGAATTGGGGTGATCTGAGGTGTGAAGGTGCAGGAATTGGGGTGATCTGAGGGGTGAAGGTGCAGGAATTGGGGAGATCTGAGGGGTGAAGGTGCAGGAATTGGGGTGATCGGAGGTGTGAAGGGGCAGGAATTGGGGTGATCTGAGGTGTGAAGGTGCAGGAATTGGGGTGATCTGAGGTGTGAAGGTGCAGGAATTGGGGTGATCTGAGGTGTGAAGGTGCAGGAATTGGGGTGATCTGAGGTGTGAAGGTGCAGGAATTGGGGTGATCTGAGGTGTGAAGGTGCAGGAATTGGGGTGATCTGAGGGGTGAAGGTGCAGGAATTGGGGTGATCTGAGGGGTGAAGGTGCAGGAATTGGGGTGATCTGAGGGGTGAAGGTGCAGGAATTGGGGTGATCGGAGGGGTGAATGTGCAGGAATTGGGGAGATCGGAGGTGTGAAGGGGCAGGAATTGGGGTGATCTGAGGTGTGAAGGTACAGGAATTGGGGTGATCTGAGGGGTGAAGGTGCAGGAATTGGGGTGATCGGAGGTGTGAAGGGGCAGGAATTGGGGTGATCGGAGGTGTGAAGGGGCAGGAATTGGGGTGATCGGAGGTGTGAAGGTGCAGGAATTGGGGTGATCTGAGGGGTGAAGGTGCAGGAATTGGGGTGATCTGAGGGGTGAAGGTGCAGGAATTGGGGTGATCTGAGGGGTGAAGGTGCAGGAATTGGGGAGATCTGAGGGGTGAAGGTGCAGGAATTGGGGAGATCTGAGGGAAGAAGGTGCAGGAATTGGGGAGATCTGAGGGAAGAAGGTGCAGGAATTGGGGTGATCTGAGGGAAGATGGTGCAGGAATTGGGGTGATTTGAGGGATGAAGGTGCAGGAATTGGGGTGATCTGAGGGGTGAAGATGCAGGAATTGGAGTGATCTGAGGGGTGAAAGTGTAGGAATTGGGGGGATCTAAGGTGTGAAGGTGCAGGAATTGGGGTGATATGAGGGGTGAAGGTACAGGAATTAGGGTGATTTGAGGGATGAAGGTGCAGGAATTGGGGTGATCTAAGGGGTGTAGGTGCAGGAATTGTTGTGATCTGAGGGGTGAAGGTGCAGGAATTGGGGTGATTAGAGGGATGAAGGTGCAGGAATTGGGGTGATCTGAATGGTGAAGGTGCAGGAATTGGGGAGATCTGAGGGGTGAAGGTGCAGGAATTGGGGTGATCTGAGGTGTGAAGGTGCAGGAATTGGGGTGATTAGAGGGATGAAGGTGCAGGAATTGGGGTGATCTGAATGGTGAAGGTGCAGGAATTGGGGAGATCTGAGGGGTGAAGGTGCAGGAATTGGGGTGATCGGAGGTGTGAAGGGGCAGGAATTGGGGTGATCTGAGGTGTGAAGGTGCAGGAATTGGGGTGATTAGAGGGATGAATGTGCAGGAATTGGGGTGATCTGAGGGGTGAAGGTGCAGGAATTGGGGTGATTAGAGGGATGAAGGTGCAGGAATTGGGGTGATCTGAGGGGTGAAGGTGCAGGAATTGGGGAGATCTGAGGGGTGAAGGTGCAGGAATTGGGGTGATCTGAGGTGTGAAGGTGCAGGAATTGGGGTGATTAGAGGGATGAAGGTGCAGGAATTGGGGTGATCTGAATGGTGAAGGTGCAGGAATTGGGGAGATCTGAGGGGTGAAGGTGCAGGAATTGGGGTGATCGGAGGTGTGAAGGGGCAGGAATTGGGGTGATCGGAGGTGTGAAGGGGCAGGAATTGGGGTGATCTGAGGTGTGAAGGTGCAGGAATTGGGGTGATTAGAGGGATGAAGGTGCAGGAATTGGGGTGATCTGAGGGGTGAAGGTGCAGGAATTAGGGAGATCTGAGGTGTGAAGGTGCAGGAATTGGGGAGATCTGAGGGAAGAAGGTGCAGGAATTGGGGAGATCTGAGGGGTGAAGGTGCAGGAATTGGGGTGATCTGAGGGGTGAAGGTGCAGGAATTGGGGTGATCTGAGGGGTGAAGGTGCAGCAATTGGGGAGATCTGAGGGGTGAAGGTGCAGGAATTGGGGTGATCTGAGGTGTGAAGGTGCAGGAATTGGGGTGATCTGAGGGAAGATGGTGCAGGAATTGGGGTGATCTGAGGGGTGAAGATGCAGGAATTGGAGTGATCTGAGGGGTGAAAGTGTAGGAATTGGGGGGATCTAAGGTGTGAAGGTGCAGGAATTGGGGTGATATGAGGGGTGAAGGTACAGGAATTAGGGTGATTTGAGGGATGAAGGTGCAGGAATTGGGGTGATCTAAGGGGTGTCGGTGCAGGAATTGTTGTGATCTGAGGGGTGAAGGTGCAGGAATTGGGGTGATTAGAGGGATGAAGGTGCAGGAATTGGGGTGATCTGAATGGTGAAGGTGCAGGAATTGGGGAGATCTGAGGGGTGAAGGTGCAGGAATTGGGGTGATCTGAGGTGTGAAGGTGCAGGAATTGGGGTGATTAGAGGGATGAAGGTGCAGGAATTGGGGTGATCTGAATGGTGAAGGTGCAGGAATTGGGGAGATCTGAGGGGTGAAGGTGCAGGAATTGGGGTGATCTGAGGTGTGAAGGGGCAGGAATTGGGGTGATCTGAGGTGTGAAGGTGCAGGAATTGGGGTGATTAGAGGGATGAATGTGCAGGAATTGGGGTGATCTGAGGGGTGAAGGTGCAGGAATTAGGGAGATCTGAGGTGTGAAGGGGCAGGAATTGGGGAGATCTGAGGGAAGAAGGTGCAGGAATTGGGGAGATCTGAGGGGTGAAGGTGCAGGAATTGGGGAGATCTGAGGGGTGAAGGTGTAGGAATTGGGGTGATCTGAGGTGTGAAGGTGCAGGAATTGGGGAGATCTGAGGGGTGAAGGTGTAGGAATTGGGGTGATCTGAGGGGTGAAGGTGCAGGAATTGGGGAGATCTGAGGGGTGAAGGTGTAGGAATTGGGGTGATCTGAGGGGTGAAGGTGCAGGAATTGGGGTGATCTGAGGGGTGAAGGTGCAGGAATTGGGGTGATCTGAGGGATGGAGGTGCAGGAATTGGGGTGATCTGAGGTGTGAAGGTGCAGGAATTGGGGTGATCGGAGGTGTGAAGGGGCAGGAATTGGGGTGATCTGAGGTGTGAAGGTGCAGGAATTGGGGTGATCTGAGGGGTGAAGGTGCAGGAATTGGGGAGATCTGAGGGGTGAAGGTGCAGGAATTGGGGTGATCGGAGGTGTGAAGGGGCAGGAATTGGGGTGATCGGAGGTGTGAAGGGGCAGGAATTGGGGTGATCGGAGGTGTGAAGGGGCAGGAATTGGGGTGATCGGAGGGGTGAAGGTGCAGGAATTGGGGTGATCTGAGGGGTGAAGGTGCAGGAATTGGGGTGATCTGAGGGGTGAAGATGCAGGAATTGGAGTGATCTGAGGGGTGAAAGTGTAGGAATTGGGGGGGATCTAAGGTGTGAAGGTGCAGGAATTGGGGTGATCTGTGGGGTGAAGGTGCATGAATTAGGGTGATCTGAGCAGTGGCGGTGCAAGACTCTGCCCCTCCATGTTTGGCCCCTCACACTTCTCATAAGCCACACCCCTTATATAATCATATCATATACCAGGCTGCACATTATACACCGGGCTCTGTACATTATACACCAGGCTCTGCACATCATATACCAGGCTTTACATTATATACAGGGCTCTGCAATCATATACGAGGCTGCACATTATACACAGGGCTCTGCACATCATATACCAGGCTGTACATTATACATCGGGCTCTGTACATCCTATACCAGGCTGCACATTATACACCGGGCTCTGCACATCATATACTGGGCTCTGCACATCATATACCAGGCTGTACATTATATACAGGGCTCTGCACATCATATTCCAGGCTGTTCATTATACGCCGGGCTCTGTACATCGTATACCAGGCTGCACATTACACACCAGGACCTGCACATCATATACCAGGCTGCACATTACACATGAAGCTCTGCACATCATATACCAGGCTGCACATTATATACAGGGCTCTGCACATCATATACCAGGCTGCACATTGTACACCGGTCTCTGCACATCATATACCAGGCTGCACATTATACACAGGGCTCTGCACATCATATACCAGGCTGTACATTATACACCGGGCACTGTACATCCTATACCAGGCTGCACATTATATACAGGGCTCTGCACATCATATACGAGGCTGCACATTATACACAGGGCTCTGCACATCATATACCAGGCTGTACATTATACACCGGGCACTGTACATCCTATACCAGGCTGTACATTATACACCGGGCACTGTACATCCTATACCAGGCTGCACATTATACACAGGGCACTGTACATCCTATACCAGGCTGCACATTATACACCGGGCTCTGCACATCATATACCAGGCTGCACATTATACACAGGGCTCTGCACATCATATACCAGGCTGTACATTATACACCGGGCACTGTACATCCTATACCAGGCTGCACATTATATACCGGGCTCTGCACATCATATACCAGGCTGCACATTATATACAGGGCTCTGCACATCATATTCCAGGCTGTACATTATACGCCGGGCTATGTACATCATATACCAGGCTGTACATTATACGCCGGGCTATGTACATCATATACCAGGCTGTACATTATACACCGGGCTCTGCACATCATATACCAGGCTGCACATTATACACAGGGCTCTGCACATCATATACCAGGCTGTACATTATACACCGGGCTCTGCACATCATATACCAGGCTGCACATTATACACAGGTCTCTGCACATCATATACCAGGCTGCACATTATACACAGGGCTCTGCACATCATATACCAGGCTGTACATTATACACAGGGCTCTGCACATCATATACCAGGCTGCACATTATACACAGGGCTCTGCACATCATATACCAGGCTGTACATTATACACCGGGCTCTGCACATCATATACCAGGCTGCACATTATACACAGGTCTCTGCACATCATATACCAGGCTGTACATTATACACAGGGCTCTGCACATCATATACCAGGCTGTACATTATACACCGGGCACTGTACATCCTATACCAGGCTGTACATTATACACCGGGCACTGTACATCCTATACCAGGCTGCACATTATACACAGGGCACTGTACATCCTATACCAGGCTGCACATTATACACAGGGCTCTGCACATCATATACCAGGCTGTACATTATACACCGGGCTCTGCACATCATATACCAGGCTGCACATTATACACAGGTCTCTGCACATCATATACCAGGCTGTACATTATACACCGGGCTCTGCACATCATATACCAGGCTGCACATTATACACAGGTCTCTGCACATCATATACCAGGCTGTACATTATACACAGGGCTCTGCACATCATATACCAGGCTGTACATTATACACCGGGCACTGTACATCCTATACCAGGCTGTACATTATACACCGGGCACTGTACATCCTATACCAGGCTGCACATTATACACAGGGCACTGTACATCCTATACCAGGCTGCACATTATACACAGGGCTCTGCACATCATATACCAGGCTGTACATTATACACCGGGCTCTGCACATCATATACCAGGCTGCACATTATACACAGGTCTCTGCACATCATATACCAGGCTGTACATTATACACCGGGCTCTGCACATCATATACCAGGCTGCACATTATACACCGGGCTCTGCACATCATATACCAGGCTGCACATTATACACAGGGCTCTGCACATCATATACCAGGCTGTACATTATACACAGGGCTCTGCACATCATATACCAGGCTGTACATTATACACCGGGCACTGCACATCATATACCAGGCTGCACATTATACACAGGGCTCTGCACATCATATACCAGGCTGTACATTATACACCGGGCTCTGCACATCATATACCAGGCTGCACATTATACACAGGTCTCTGCACATCATATACCAGGCTGCACATTATACACAGGGCTCTGCACAGGGGCGGGCTGGGCCGGGGGGGCAGGGTGGAAATTTCCCCCCAGGCCGTCTAACTTTTAATCAAAACAGCCGCTGTTTGCTGACATTTTTTTTTTTTTTGAGGAAATCGGCCGCCGATTGGCTGTGTTGCTGCTGTGCTGCATTCTGGGAGTTGTAGTCTGGTGGGTAGAGACTGGAGGGAACTGAGCAGTGAAGCAGGTAACTCCAACTCCGGGCAGGGAGACCCATCACTTCACAGGGGGCCGGCCAGCCAGCAACTTCAAGCTATCATTCTCCTGCTGCTCTGTGTTAACTCTCCTACTGGCTGCAATGTATCAAATCCTCTTCACTCCTATAACCTCTCTCTCGTTCCAGGACACATCACGTTTGTTTCTGTTCAGTTTCTTTCATTTATTCCAGGCTGATTTCACTCATGCTTCATCCCCCTCCCCCTCCCTCTGTGTACTCATCTCTCCTGGTCGGTACAATCTTGCTGTAGGTAAGTCAGACTCTCCTTGCACCAATCCACTTATCTTTTTCCCATTCATTTCATCCTCTCTTCTGTTTTGTAATTCTGCTCTCCTCATATAAATCTCTGTAGCCTGTCAGCTCTGGGCATTCCACACATGTACTTGGGCTGACACCCTTTCCATCCCAGCTTACTTTTACCTAATACAATAGTTCTGTCAGAATCATGCCTCTAACACATGCAGCCCCTCACTCTCTCTTAGTGCTCATGCACACGGACGTTTTAAAAAACTGGCTGCAAAGCTAGCTCCGATGCCTGGAAAAATCGTCGTTAAAAACTTGATTTTTACCACGTTTTGCATTGGCGTTTTTGGGCGTTTTTGCGCGTTTTTGCGCGTTTTTTAGCGTTAGCGTTAAGTAGCGTTTTTTAAGAAACACATCTCTTGGCTATAGCACTCAGAAAACGAAGAAAATATGTTGCGCGTTTGTGCGCGTTTTTGCGCGTTTGTACGCGTTTTTGCGCGTTTTCCAGCGATTCGCGTTTTTACAGCTCTAGCTCCACGCCACGGAACACACTGGTCCTGGGTTTTTTTTACAGCTTAAAAACGCCTATGCCATTTGCAGCTCAAAAACGCCTAGGTGGGCATGAAGCCATAGACTAACATGGACAGCCGTTTTTAAGCTGCAAAAAAAGCTCAAAAAAGCGGCTGTAAAAACGTCCGTGTGCATGAGGCCTTATACTACAGAATTTGGGCTTTTTCACACTAGTGCAGTGACTGGCATTTTTCCACACTGAAAAAATGCCAGTCACTGCTAGAGCACTTAAGCCCCGTACACACGAGAGGACTTATGTCCGACAGACTTCCGAAGGAGTTCTGCCGGAGTTCTGCCGGAGTTCTGCCGGAGTTCTGCCGGAGTTCTGCCGGAGTTCTGCCGGAGTTCTGCCGGAGTTCCGACAGAGTTCTGCCGGACTTTTCGAATGAGCGGACTTGGCCACACACAATCACACTAAACTCCGACGGATTCGAACGTGATGACGTACGACTCGACTCGAATAAGGAAGTTCATAGCCAGTAGCCAATAGCTGCCCTAGCGTCGGTTTTAGTCCATCGGAATAGCATACACACGAGCAAATTTTTCGAAGGGACCGGGTCCGGCGGAGTTCCGTCGGAAAAATTTGAAGCATGTTCCATATTCTAAAGTCCGTCAGACTTTGGCGAATCAAAAGTCCGTTGCAGCCCACACACGATCGAATAGTCTGACGGAATCAGTCCGTCGGACTTTGGATGTTGAAAAGTCCGCTCGTGTGTACGGGGCAATAGAATACAACTGTTCTCTATGTGCCCCATTTACACTGCAGCACCGTCCAGAGGTGCGGTAAGCTGCAATAAAATACAGTAATTCTACATTTTATCGCAGTGCACTGGATGGCACTGACATAGTTATCAATCAGTCCTTCTTAAACTGACAGCAACGCAGCAACATTTTTTTCCTTTCCTGTGACCCCACAGCACGTCACAAACATTATGGCACCATTCCCTCTTCCACCTGGGGGGGCCCAGTTTGCTATCTTTGCCTGGGCACTGGATGACCTTGTCCCCGTACTACACAGAGGGATCACCTGCAGAAAAGACTCGGGAATGGTACAGTACATGATGTCCTGCTGGGAGCTGTCCATTCCCTGTGGGTCCTGCTGGAACTAATCATGGCCTGTTGGCAGTGGCGGCTGGTGCTAAAATATTTTGGGGGGGGGGGGGCAAACTCAAAAAAATTTGAAAAAAAAACATTATACGCAGCCACTGTGCCAATCAGATCCTGCCAGTGTGACGGACTGGGGTTTATATGGTCACAAAACAGACACCCCAAAGCAAAGTACATATTCTTTTTTTTTTTATATTTCTAAACATCTCCCTTCTATTCTATTAATAACCAGTAGATGGCAGAGAAGGTACACAAACAGAGTCTATATAAGGCCACACACCATGTGACTGGAAATTAAACTACTTCCAGCCATAAAGTCAGTGGTCATATCTCATGCTGTTTGTGTGATTCTTTGCAGGTATGTACTCTAAATTGTTCCTAATCTGTATTAACCTGTGATAGAAAGATTCCTAAACATCTTGAGCAGATGCAGAAAAAGTCTCAGCAGATTTTATGCTATAGTTTTGCTGTAATTAGAAGTTTAGAACAGCATGTGTCAGAAACAAGTGAAAAGTGCATAAGAACATGAAAATACTGCATTAGTCAGAACAAATGTCTATGATAAACACTAAACCGTTCTAAACAGGTATATTTAAACCTGATTTATTGAAAATTGCATAGATTTATAGAAGCACATGTTTTCTGTTATTTAATATAGAAAAAACCTATTGTATGTAAAGCTTATGTATTGCATCATACAGACATGCAATGTGCACCATATAGTGGTTAAAAAAGAGTACTACCATGAAAATATTTGTATTAAAGCAATGCATAGTATGATTATTGCACACTTAAAGTGTACCAGAGAGATAAAGATAATTATCTATAACACTGAATAACAGGGATATATATGTTATTAAATTTAGTAATGTTCATTGTTATAACTACGTTTTAAAATACTTTAGTTAAAATCGGTATTATATATATTGTTAATGTTTATAAACATGTGACTATAAAAATGTAAAAGAAGTATTGTTATGTAAAATTAAACTACTTCCAGCCATAAAGTCAGTGGTCATATCTCATGCTGTTTGTGTGATTCTTTGCAGTCCACGCCAAGCTGATCACCTTATCTCATCGCGTCTACAACCATCGGCTCTCTTAATTCACATTTTGAGGCCGGTAACACCAGTGTGCCAAAATCTGCCAGTGTGCCGCCCGCTTACCTTCTGCCCTGCACTTACCCTGTCTTGTGGGGCAGCAGGTGACTACAACGAGCGGGTCCTTCATGCGTCTCCTGCACTTCTTCTCCCGTCCTCTCCTCCCGTCAGGCGTCCAATAGCGGCGCCTGTTGTTTCAGCCAATCAGGTGACAGGTAACATGACCTGAGCAACCTGATTGGCTGTGAGGCAGGTCAGTGTTAGGAAAGCGATGTCTTCGGTTCTCTAACACACCAATGAGTAATCGGCGAATGCACAGCAGTGTGCCCGCTGTTTTCCCTTTTAGAAGCCTATTAGAGTCCATGGCTCTAATCAGGAAGCCTATTTGAGCCTATGGCTCTAATCAGGCATTTCCAAAGAAACTCCACCGCTGTAGTTCATATGCATGGCGCCCAACAAAGGACCAGGCACATGAATAGGGGGCGGCAGCGGCGACCATAGATAGATAGATTCATGCATTGCATGAATCTATGTGAGAGAGCGAGTGACAGGTGGGCAGCGTTCCTGCGCCTTTATGGACGTACCGCCGCTGCCTGTTGGTCCTACTGGGAGCTGGCTATGGCCAGTGCCCAGCAGGACCCACGGGCTGCAGTGCTGCAGTCCGCCCACAGAAAAAAATTTATGGGTAACGGCTCTTAAAGACAAACTTCAGATTGCTTCTCTGACTCTCCTTGGAGTATCTCTGCATACATTTAAAAAAAGATTTTTTTTCGTTTTTGGATCCTCTCCAGCACAGGGCACCAATAATACAATAATACAGAAAGCAGATTAGAGGTTTGTAGGGCACTGAAGTGACATCTCCTCGGGGGGGGGGGGGGGGGGGGGGGTGCTGCCGTCCTACCACCAAAAGGGGGGATGCTGCCATCAAACCAAACATTTATGAAGATAAGCGTGGAGGTCTGCTTGCTGCCATCTAGTCTGTGTGAACTTCCACTTACTGTTCCGCTTACATCTAAGTGAGTGCCAATGTCAGTTCCTGGCCAGTGCCACAGAGCGACTTTTTTTTTGGCCAAATGAAGCGCCTCGTCTGCAATCTCGTGGTGACATGCAGACGAGGTGGCGCCTCCCATATTGAACTGCGCTCGGCTCCTGGCCCCCGGGACGCAGTGCACATAAAGTCATCAAAACTTTTTTTTAAAGGAACGTGTTTAAATAAAATGTATTTATTTATTTTTTTACTTTTTTTTTGACTGCCTGGGCGCCCCCTATGGACACTGGATCTGAGGTATGAAGATGTAGGAATTGGGGACTCTGAGGGGTGAAGGTGCAGAAATTGAGGGTTCTGAGGTGTGAAGATGCAGGACCTTGGGTGATCTGAGGGGTGAAGGTGCAGAAATTGAGCGTTCTGAGGGGTGAAGGTGCAGAAATTGAGGGTTCTGAGGGGTGAAGGTGCAGAAATTGAGGGTTCTGAGGGGTGAAGGTGCAGAAATTGAGGGTTCTGAGGTGTGAAGATACAGGAAATGGGGTGATCTGAGGGGTGAAGGTGCAGGAATTGGGGTGATCTGAGGGTTGAAGGTGCAGGAATTTGGGTGATCTGAGGGGTGAAGGTGCAGGAATTGGGGGATCTGAGGGGTGAAGGTGCAGGAATTGGGATAATCTGAGGTGTGAAGATGCAGGAATTGGGTGATCTGAGGTATGAAGATGCAAGAACTGAGGGACACTTGAGGGAAGAAATGTGGGTGTGGCCAAACTCTTAACAGTGGGAGGTACTTAATGATTACTGTGAAACAAAACCAGGACAGGTCAGCTGGGTGGAGATCAGGGCAGAGGACAGGAATCAGCATGGCAGAGGAGAAGGGTCTGCAGGGCAGAGAAAAAGGATCACAAGGGCAGAGGATAGGGATCAGGAGGTCAGTAGGGCAGTGTAAAGGAATCAGCAGGATGAAAGACAGGAGGTCAGTAGGGCAGGGTGCAGGGGTCAGCAAGACCGAGGACAAGGAGTCAGCAGTGCAGGGTACATGGGTCAGCATGACGGAAAGCTGGGTCAGTAGGGCAGGGTATATGGGTTAGCAGATTGGAGGACAGAAGTCAGTAAGGCAGAGTACAGGGGGTCAAATCCCCCTATTTCTCCTCTTAAGCAATATCCCCCACCCCATCCTAGGACAAATCCCCCCCCCCCATTCCTCCTCCTTGCAAAAATTCCCCCCCCCCAGTCAATTCCCCTTTACCCTTACACCCCCAATCTTTTCCTCTTTACTCTGTACACTCCCCAATGACTGCCTCCCTCCACCAGTCACATGTGACACGTCAAGTCCAGGTAACTAACAACAGGTAGCTCCAGCGATCAGTGGGTGGTGCTCATGGACAAGGAGGTAAGAGGGAAGAGATGGTGGGAGCTGGCCGGTCATGTGAGCCCTGCAGGTCCTGTCCGGAACTGCATAGATGTCTGGCGGGCATGTCTGCAGCCTCTTTCGGGCATCAGAGCAGCCAACCGCCCCCCAGGTCCAGTCCGCCCCTACCATGACTCCTCCCCACCTCCTGTCTGTGTGCATCACAGCCAAGGAGAAGGGTTAAGCCACAAGTTGCTGTGAGCTGTATATGAGTGAGGCAGCGGGTGTCACATTTACACAGCTGTGCTTGCAGCGTGTGGGACGCCAGACACCCCACTCAAGCCGCAGGGCTGGTGTTACTGGTGCCCACGCCAGTGCATGTTTGCGGGCAAGCCACTGAAACCAAGTGTGGAATTTTGTTCCAGCACTTGGCTCTATTCTGGGTCAAAGACTTCATTTGCCGGGACACCGGGACTTGCATCAAGTCCTGGGACAGTCCCAGCATATCCGTGATGGTTGGGAGGTATGCACGTATCACAATAACACAGTATGTCCAGTGTACATTTCCGTAGATATAATATATTTTTGCATGCAGCAGGTAATATAATGATAATTAATGAATGCATATTTCCATTAGCATAGCAGTACAACAACGAGCAGAAGAATTGAAGGAAAGATCTCTATCAGAACTGTCCTGCTTCACTTGTCCTCTGTTCATGCATATTGGATAATCTGATCTTCTTTATTAATTGAGTTTTTATTCTGCTCTGTCACCCCCTCATTCTCTTACCCTTTTTCTTTCCCAATTTACATCTAGTTATAAATTGCATTCGTCAACTTCAACTATTTTATAAAAGTTCTTAAGCTCCCAATCTCATTCCAAACATGTTTTGCTGCTTTTGTGGCTTCATCAGAGGAAGTGCCACATGAAAAGAGCTGTATTGTGTTTAATTGTATTCCACAAATTTAACGGTGCTCCCTCCTGTCGCCTCGATTTTAAGGCTTTTGAGTTATCGCTTACTAACCACCTGATTACATCATTGTGTCTAGCATGCTACATACCTTCCTCAAATAGGTTGACTTGACAACACTCTGTCCCTGTCTCTGCATTTTTGCTCCTACTTTGTCACCCCGTCGCATTGGGCTTCTGATGGAGACTACAATTAACCTCTTCAAGCATAAGGCAGCAGTGGAAGCTCCCATAATTCTATACTATCAGGTTCCCTTTAACTTATTATATTGTAGACTTAGGCCTCATGCACACGAGACGCAGTTAAACGCGCGTTCAGATGCAGTTGGACAGTTTTTTTCAACTGCACCTGAACTCATTCAATGTTATCCTATGTGTCCATGCACACAGTCTCGTTTTTTTCCGTTTATATGCAGTTGCGTTTAATCTCGTTTTTCCAGAAGCAAAAAAATGCGTTCAGAAACAAAAATTTCTGCGTTTCAGACGCAAAACGCGGCAAAACGCGGTAAAACGCGGCAAAACGCCGCTACCGCGTTTAGCCGCGTTTGCGTTTATATGCGTTTTTAAAGGTGACCTTTTTTTTTTACATTAAAAACCTCAAAAATTATTGCAAATGATGAAAAACCATTAGAAAAATATTTTAAACAATTGCAATTGCAAGTGGACAATCCACAACTTGTGGCAAGTGACGTGGCAAGTGGACAATCCACAACTTGTGGCAAGTGACATGGCAGGTGGCAAGTGATGTGGCAAGTGGACAATCCACAACTTGTGGCAAGTGACGTGGCAGGTGAAGTGGCAAGTGACGTGGAAAGTGGACAATAGACAACTTGTGGCAGGTGACGTGGCAAGTGACCTGGCAGGTGACGCGGCAAGTGACTTGGCAGGTGACGTGGCAAGTGGAAAATCAACAACTTGTGGCAGGTGACTGGCATGTGACGTGGCAAGTGGACAATAGACAACTTGTGGCAGGTGACGTGGCAAGTGACCTGGCAGGTGACGCGGCAAGTGACTTGGCAGGTGACGTGGCAAGTGGAAAATCAACAACTTGTGGCAGGTGACTGGCATGTGACGTGGCAAGTGGACAATCCATAACTTGTGGCAGGTGACGTGGCAAGTGGACAATCCACTTGTGGCAGGGGACGTGGCAAGTGACGTGGCAAGTGGACAATCCACTTGTGGCAGGGGATGTGGCAAGTGACGTGGCGAGTGGACAATCCACAACTTGTGTCAGGTGACGTGGCAAGTGGACAATCCACAACTTGTGGCAGGTGATGGGGCAAGTGATGTGGCAAGTGGACAATCCACTTGTGGCAGGGGATGTGGCAAGTGATGTGGCGAGTGGACAATCCACAACTTGTGTCAGGTGACGTGGCAAGTGGACAATCCACAACTTGTGGCAGGTGATGTGGCAAGTGATGTGGCAAGTGGACAATCCACTTGTGGCAGGTGACGTGGCAGGGGACGTGGCAAGGGACGTGGCAAGTGGACAATCCACAACTTGTGGCAGGTGATGTGGCTGGTGACGTGGCAAGTGGACAATCCACATCTTGTGGCAGGTGACGTGGAAAGTGGTGTGGCAAGTGGACAATCCACAACTTGTGGCAGGTGATGTGGCTGGTGACGTGGTAAGTGGACAATCCACAACTTGTGGCAGATGGCATGGCAGGTGACGTGGAAAGTGGACAATCCACATCTTGTGGCAAGTGACGTGGCAGGTGATGTGGCAAGTGACGTGGCAAGTGGACAATCCACAACTTGTGGCAGGTGATGTGGCAAGTGATGTGGCAGGTGATGTGACAAGTGGACAATCCACATCTTGTGGCAAGTGACGTGGCAGCTGATGTGGCAAGTGACATGGCAGGTGACGTGGCAAGTGACATGGCAAGTGGACAATCCACATCTCGTGGCAAGTGACATGGCAGGTGATGTGGCAAGTGACGTGGCAAGTGGACAATCCACAACTTGTGGCAGGTGACGTGGCAGGTGATGTGGCAAGTGACGTGGCAGCTGACGTGGCAAGTGGACAATCCAAAACTTGTGGCAAGTGACGTGGCAGGTGACGTGGCAAGTGATGTGGCAAGTGGACAATCCACAGCTTGTGGCAAGTGACGTGGCAAGTGGACAATCCACAACTTGTGGCAGGTGACGTGGCAGGTGACGTGGCAAGTGAACAATCCACAACTTGTGGCAGGTGACGTGGCAAGTGACGTGGCAGGTGAAGTGGCAAGTGACGCGGCAAGTAGACAATCTACAACTTGTGGCAGGTGATGTGGCAAGTGACGTGGCAGGTGATGTGGCAAGTCACGCGGCAAGTGGACAATCCACAACTTGTGGCAGGTGATGTGGCTGGTGACGTGGCAAGTGGACAATCCACAGCTTGTGGCAGGTGGCATGGCAGATGACGTGGAAAGTGGACAATCCACATCTCGTGGCAAGTGACGTGGCAGCTGACGTGGCAAGTGACGTGGCAAGTGGACAATCCAAAACTTGTGGCAGGTGACGTGGCAAGTGACGTGGCAGGTGACGTGGCAAGTGATGTGGCAAGTGGACAATCCACAGCTTGTGGCAAGTGACGTGGCAAGTGGACAATCCACAACTTGTGGCAGGTGACGTGGCAGGTGACGTGGCAAGTGAACAATCCACAACTTGTGGCAGGTGACGTGGCAAGTGACGTGGCAGGTGATGTGGCAAGTGACGCGGCAAGTAGACAATCCACAACTTGTGGCAGGTGATGTGGCTGGTGACGTGGCAAGTGGACAATCCACAGCTTGTGGCAGGTGGCATGGCAGATGACGTGGAAAGTGGACAATCCACATCTCGTGGCAAGTGACGTGGCAGGTGATGTGGCAAGTGACGTGGCAAGTGGACAATCCACAATTTGTGGCAGGTGACGTGGCAGGTGATGTGGCAAGTGGACAATCCCCAACTTGTGGCAAGTGACGTGGCAAGTGGACAATCCACAACTTGTGGCAGGTGCCGTGGCAAGTGACACGGCAAATGCAAGTGTATAACTGCTCTCTATGCTGCTGCTGCTCACTCTGATCAAAATAGCAGAAATAGTTAAAAAAAATGCTTTGAGAGCTTGGGGAGGGTCTACATGATGTTATCTTTATAAACGCGTTTAAACGCAAACGCGTCTAAACGCGTCTAAA
This sequence comes from Lithobates pipiens, assembly GCF_037356315.1. NCBI lineage: Eukaryota > Metazoa > Chordata > Amphibia > Anura > Ranidae > Lithobates > Lithobates pipiens. The sequence goes on along the minus strand of NW_027507870.1, from coordinate 4,118,078 downwards.
CGCAGCATGCAAACGCGGCAAAACGCGCGTTTCTAAACGCACGTTTCAGCTTTTTTTTTAACAGAGGTTTCATCTGCGTCTCGTGTGCATGAGGCCTTACCTATTATACACACAACCAAGACGCAGAAATAGAAGGCCATTATATTTATCCTCCAGGAGGTCCGTCTGGAAGTGAAGAGATGGAGAAACTCAGCTCTGTCTACACTGGCACTACGTGCCTGAGAAAGGAACGTCTGGTGGGAAATAGGAAGTGATAGAGGAAGGAACATTGCTTAGTATTTTAAGATGAGGTGCTAAGATCTTATCAGACCTTTCTGCCTATCCTGGCCATTGGCAGTAGATAAGGTCCTGACATCAGCTTGGGTACTAAAATAGATCACAATACAAAAATAAAAAGCTGCGCCAACCCTCTAATTAAATGGCAAAAATATAATATTAGAATATATAAATAATTATCTTTGAATAATTATAGCAATCAAATAAACACCATAAGTGCATAAAAATCGCAAAAATGCATAAAAAAGTGAAAAATAACACAAACGGAAATCCAATCATAAAAAGTTCATATGTGAGTCCAGATAAGCGTTTGTGTCCTTAAATAACAGCACCACAGTGGTTCAACACATTCCAAAAGCGCATGAAGTGCCCGTCACCATATAGTGAATGCGCTTACCAGAAAATATATAAATTGGAGCGTTTGTATATAGTCGGTGGGTCACATCAAAGATATCCTCCTTTTAGTGGGTCAGCACTCCATCTCATAACAGTACTCTCCGGATGATAATCTGCATCCTGCTCTCCGCTCCTCCTCACCATGGAGACCGGCTAAAATAGATCAGATGAGGTACTAAGATCTAATCAGACCTTTCTACTGAACAGGGCAACATTCACTTTATTCAGCATAACACCCAACAGAGATGGTGAAGTTCCATAAACTTCATGGACACCGGTGTACTACCAGTGTTAGGAGAATGACCTGGAGGGCTATAGAATGTCCAGATCTTATTCTAGGACAGGGTATTCCGAACTTTCTAAACAGGGGGCCAGTTTACTTTGCTTGGGAGGGGGGGGGGGGGTGTATCCTGGCCATTGGCAGTAGATAAGGTCCCGACATCAGCGGGGAAAAAACAATGCCCCATCTTTGGTGTCAGTGGGAGGAATTGTGCCCCACCCATCATTGGAGCACAGGTGTGTCAGGAGGAAGGTGTCTCTGGAGCTCCTCCAGCTGATCTGTGTGAGAGGGGAGTGGTGGTGAAATCTATCCCAGCTCTCCTGGCCCCTTCCTGGGGAAGCCATAGAGGCCAGTGGGGCCTCTCCTGCTGGAAGTTCTCAGCCATCTCCTGGGCCTTCGGGTGACATGCCTTCCTGTATACAAGTGGATCTCTCTGCCCCTGGTGAGGATGAAGTGTCAGGGAACTCACCGTACGTATGCCCGTCCCCGTATAGCAGCAGTTCCCGTTCGTTCCAGGCGCCATGTGCGGTGTCTCCGTCAGAGGCGTACGAGTTCCAGAACGAACGGACGTATGCTAAACCGAACACGTGGATGTACGCCAATCCGAACACGTGAAAACACCCGCGCAAACTGAATGGATGTACGTCTTCACGCACGGACGGCCACTTCCACCAATCCTGGCTCACTTCCGCCTATATAAACAGGGTCCTGGCCTGACACCAGTGCTGGATCGTCTTCAGCTGTTCCTGTAAGACCTGATCGTTGCTCCTGTGACCTTGCTCCTGTGACCTTGCTCCTGAGACCTTGCTCCTGTGATCTTGTTCCTGTGACCCGTTCCTGATACCCACTCTTGGATTCCTATCTCCTGGACTACCTCTGACCCCGGCTTGGACTTTCGACTTTGGCTTGTCTCCTGATTCGGTACCTCGTTTGCTTGCATGTTACCAGACCCCTTGCTTGTTCCTGATTACGCACCTGTCTCTTGTTATTGTACCGCATTGCCTGCCAGTTGCCGATCCTGCCTGTTCCAGACACGTAGTGCTCCCTGCACACCTGCTGATCTTCCGGTGCCTACCTACGTAACCAGTCTACACCTCTTCTACCGTGAGGACCCAGCATCTTCAAGGCCTTCTACTTCCATCTGCAGGCACCTGCACCCTTTCGTGTCCTCACGCTCCCTGTTCCCATCTCCAGGGGCGTGGTGACCGGAACCGTGCGAGAGGCCACCCTCAGCAGTCTGACTCCGCTGTAAGGTACGTGACATGAAGGCTCGCAAGCCATTCGGAAGCGAGTGGTGGCCGGGATAAAGGTCCTAAATCGGGAGAGGGATAAGCTTTACAAGCTACGAGCAGAGCTGAAGCGTCTGAGAAGGCAGCGTGAGTGCTTACAAAGCCAGGAACGAGGATCCATGGATCAGGAGATCCAATTGGCCAAAGTCCGTGTGGACCACCAGGAGACCATTGTGGCCATGATGGAAGGCAGAGATGGGCCCTTCAAGGAGAAGTTTGGAAATGACAGGAGGTTTGGAAGGATGACAAGGATGGAGGTGGAGGAGGAGACCCCCAATTCCGCCCCCCTGCTCCCCCAGGGAGACGTAAGCAGCCCCATGCCTTCCCAGGACTCAGGAGGCATGCTGAAGGCCATACAGGTCATAGAGTCTCCTATGCGGAGGGATCAGTTGGTGTTTAATGAGGAGGACATTACAGATAATGTACCTGATAAGGTAAAGCCTGCTAAGCCCCATGTTGTGGATAAGACTGTGTTTGTGCCTTTCATTGATGCTGACAATGTGCCTAATGACAGTCAGACTGCTAACGCTGTGTGCAGCAATGTTGTGCCTGATGATGCTGCAATGCAGCAAGACTTACATTTAAAAAGTGTAATTTCTGTAGATGAACTACAGGTGTCAGCAGAACCCATTAACCCTTCTTTAGCAGAGTCCAAAGCTGTTTGCCCCACTGCTGCTGAGGACTCTACAGCGCAGCATCAGGAGACAGCTGGTACTGCAGCAGTGACTGTGACCATTCCTGAGGGGAGAGTGAACATTTCTGTGACTGATAACAATCACCCCAGTACCAGTGTGATGGACAATCGTCCTGCTACGGATTCTGCTAATTCACTTCAAACTGTTGATAATGTTAATAATAATAATGTACAGACTAATGTGACTTCAGTGTGAGAACTTGCCCCTGATAAACCTAAACGTGCGGTGGTGGATCTCATTTTAGAAATGGGTTTTGGGGCAAATGATCTGTATGCCTTTATACATGTAGCTGGAACAAGGGATTATACGGTTAGCTTCACCAGACCAGAGGGTCTTGACCTGTTCTGGGAGCGATATGAGGCTCGGTGCAGGTCAAGACCTGAATGGGAAGGTCTGGCCCCAGTTGCGATTTCTCAGAGGTCAACAGTAAAAAAAATAACAATTATACTGACTAATAAGAGCGTCCCCGCTCGGGATTTAGAGGTTTGGTTGCGGAACTATGGGGAGGTTTTGATTAAGCCCAGCAAAATCCTTGATGAGCGTAACATCTGGACTGGGGGTTGGTCAGTAACAGTCAGGTTGGCCAGGGATGGGAATGTTGTCCGTCACCTGCCCTCCTCGGCTTTTATAGGGAGGGATAGGATGACTTATTTTCTACCCTGGTCAGCCAAAGCTGTGTCACCGCTGTGGAGAAAAGGGGCATTTGAGCTCTTCCTGTTCAGCCTTGATATGTTCAATGTGGCGGGGTCAGGGTCATACGGCCAAGGACTGCACCGATATGATCAGGTGCAACCTGTGCCTGCGCCTTGGCCATCCCTACAGCAGATGTCCTGAAGCCTGGCACAATATGGAGAAGGAGGTAATGGATGACTTGTCTAGGCTGGACAGGATGGAGGGTGAGGCTCCTGGTGTACCATCCTCCTCTGTGGTGACTGACTCCCCTGGTCCTGCTCAGGATCCCTCTCCAGTTCCTGTGCCCACCCCTCCTGTGTCTGTAAGTATTCCTTCTGTATCTGTCTCTGTGTCCCCCCAGCCTACTGTATCCTCTCCTCTTGTGTCAGAACCTTCCAAGTCTGTGCCCCCCGTGTCAGTTACCCCCCAGGTGTCTACCCCTTCTAAGTCTGTCTCAAAGGGAACACCAACCCCACCAGGAGTGGTAGAATGTACTAAAAAGGTTGCTTCTTCCTCTGTAAAGGAGTCTTCTGTGAAGACTCCAAAGAAAAAAACTGAGATTATGGCATCTCTGAAGCTGACCTGCAGTACCTGGAGGAGAGAAGGAAGGTTGGGAAGCGGAAGCAGGTGGTGAGGACGGAACGGCTCCAGTGCCTGTCTCCAACCATCATAGGACCTCTGAATGGTATATTTCTTCATCTGGAGCTTCTTCGGAACGAAGTTCAGATTCTGAAATGGAGTTTGAGGCTGCCTCAAGAAAGAGAGAGGCTTCTGGTGATGAGCAGCAGAGGGGAGCTAAGAAGCAATCCACCCAATAACCCAAATGGCGGTTCCCCCTCCATTAAAAGTGGTGACAATAAATGTCGCCAGCATTAAGTCGTTCCATGGCCTTCTTTTTGTTCAGCCAATTAGACGCTGAAATTTTATTTTTGCAAGAGACTAGGCTCACCTCCTTGGCAGATATTCATATGGCCAAGAGAGAGTGGAGGTATGGTCCATCTTACTGGTCTCTTGCTGGCCGAGGCTTACGGGGGTGTGGCGGTGTTGTTTAAAACCGGCACGGTAAATGTGCGGCGGGTTATTGAGGTGGAGATTGGGAGATGTATGGTCTTAGACGTCCTTGTGGGGGGGCAGGACCTGGGCCTAATTAATGTTTATGGGCCGCACACAAAGTGGGACAGGAAATGCCTTTTTACAAGGATCAAGCCATTTCTTTTTACATCCCGGCAAGTGGTCTTTGGAGGTGACTTTAATACAGTAACTAGGCCCAAGGACAGGAAGGACTTCAAGGACAGGCTGGGATATGATAGCGTTTTTTAAAATAGTATGGTTAGGGATGCTGGTCTTGTGGATGTGCACATTAAGCACCTCCCGGATGACACCGGGTTCACCTTTCTTCGAGGTAGTAGTCAGAGTAGGATAGATCGTTTTTTTTTAAGGAGACCTCTGCTTTCTCGCCCCCAGTGGTGCAGGCAGTAGAGTTCTCTGATCACTGTATGCTATCTGTGGTCCTGAATGCTTCAGACGCCCCTTTAGAGGGGCAAGGGCATCTGGAGATTGAATTTGACTCTACTCAAGGAAGAACGTGTTAGACAATCCTTTGAGGAATTCTTTCATGCTCAGGTGACCATCCTGGACTTTTGTAGCAGCAAGGCTGTGTGGTGGGAGCTAAACAAAAAGAGGATTGCTGGATTCTTCAGGGGCCTAGCCAATAGAAAGCAGTTTAATAAATACATGACCTACCAACGTTTACGGAGGAAGCTGGATATTCTTGTCTCGAGAGGAGGAGATCCTGGGGCAATCTCCGAAGTGAAACTCCTTCTCAGGAAGTGTCAATATGACCGTCATGCCTCTTTGGTTCTAGAGAGGGACTATGGGAAGTACCACTCGCCTGACCCTTACCAGAACTGCAAACAAGGTGTAGCTGTTAAAACGGTTGTTGGCCTTAAGAACAGTACAGGTTCCTTGACAAAGTCCAGGTCAGGGATCCTGGAGGTCGTAAGGTCCTTTTATGCTGACCTTCTTGGGAGGAAAGAGCTTGACCGTGACAAGATGGACAGCTTTTTGGACTCTACTCCAGGTCTAAATGGTGGAGATGTTCCATTGATGGATTTGACAGAGGAGATCACAGTTGAAGAGGTGATGAGGGCAATTGATCAGTGTGACAGATCTTGGATACTCCTGCTGAGCATCTCCGCCAGACCCGTGTCTCCTGTCCTCCAAACGCACCCGCAGCCTGCAGATTTGCCATAACCAGCCCTTAACCCCTCAATCAGGAGACAAGCCACACAGGTGTTGAGGGTTAAACATGCAGAGCACAAAAACTCTTTATTAAGTTTCAAACATACACTTTAAACACAGTTAGGGGCACTCCCCTTAGCCTTGTCATAGAGGGGGTAGGGGAGAAGGAAGAACTAATGGAAACTCAACACTTGAATATTCAAACAACTACAGTTGAAACACATAAAGGGATTATAATAAGCAGGCAGCCCCTCCTTACACATCCCCTGCTGAGGTGTCTCCAGTCCAAACCTTTTATCTACATGCCATGACCCAACACAATTAAACACAGCAACAAGAGGGGGGGGGGGGAGGGGGGGAAGGGATGTAGCATTACATGACATTATCTCAGTACCATTTTGTATATGTCTTTATCAGCTAAAAGTACATTGTGGAATAAAAGTATATATTTAACCCAGATGGGCCAATAGGTTTAGGTAGCCAGGAACGACTCCACAAGCCCAGCCACAGATCCTGCGTTCACCCGGTTCCGATGAACAAACCGACACAAATGTCTGGAGGTGGCATCTTCTCCAGGTGGTGGGAGACAGAAAATAGCCCTTCAAATATCATGTTCTCTGCTGGGCCATAGTCTGTGGGTAGGAGGCGAGCCCACATCCCCCTCCAAAACACACAGTGACAGTGGGTTCTGTCACATTTCTCCCTTTTTAAAAACAGACTAACCCGGTCTCTGACCCTCAACTGGTCTGGACCTGCGTTAGTCACAAATTCCCACCCCGGGCAAACAGGAAAAGGAAAAGTATGACTCTGGCGCTGGGGAGCAAAACCACACATACGGTGTCCCGTGGATAAAAACAGCCACTGCAGAGTGGGAACAGCTGTCCACACTCCCCTGATCCGGGGCCTGGTTGCAGGTATTGGGGAGAGCTGAATAATCCTCTGCCCCGATGCCAGCACTTCAGCTGGTAGGGAGCTTAGGCTGGTAGTGCTAAGCCATTGGGGAGGAAAAGGTACTTGATTTTCTCCTGGTGTAGTTACCAGCTGCTGGGGAGGTATCTTGCAGGGACTATCTCCCGGACTCTACATTTATTTTTCTGATGCTGGGCAGAGACCAACAGCACTCTGCCCCGTAGCTAGCGCTTCTGCTGGGGGGAGATATACAAAGATAGAGTTCAGCCGCTGGAGAGGGGGAAGGGTATTCTCCTCTCCTGGTTCTGTGACCAGCTGCTGGGGTGACTTCTGACAGGGGTTGTCTCCCAAACCCTCCAAAAGCATACTGAGGGCTGGGCAGAGGCTAGCAGCGCTCTGCTCCATTGCCAGCGCTTCTGCTGGGAAGGTGAACGCTGGGGTAATGTCCAATTGCTGGGGAGGTAGAATGGCCCTCTCCACTCCCGATGGGGATATCCGCTGCTGGGGAAACAGCTCTCGAAGATCATCTCTCGGACTCTCCGGATCCAATTATGAGGGTGGGCAGAGGCCAGCGGCACTCTGCCTCGTAGCCAGCGCTTCTGCTGGTGCACTGGATGCGATACTCTAAACTTGCTGCTGATCATCATCTACCAGCCTTCCAGCACTCGTCTCAACTCCCCCTTCCGAGACTTTAATGCTATTAGCTTGTCTCGCTGCCTGGGGAACCTCCGATGCGTTCCGGCATTCTAGCACTCGTGGCGTCCTCTGTATCATCGCCGCTTCTTCCATTGTGGTTAGGACGGGGAAACATAGGGACACCCCTGGCCCCATTTGCTCTGCATCTTCACGACTGTCTGCTATTTCTCCTGGACAGTCCCAGGCAACGGGAGCCATGCCAGGCTGCTGATCACCATCAAACAGCCACTTGTAGGCAATCTCGAGCTCCCATTCCTGCTCAACTAGGAACTCCAATTCCTCCAGGTCACATGCCTCTTATGGGAGGTCCAGCACCTCATCTCAGAAGTCCAGGATGTCTTCCAGCCGCCACTCCTTGATGCTCCCAAAGTCTGGGTCTCCGTACATTTTTTGATGGAGCAGCCCCACGCCGCCGTAGCCAACGCCTTATGTCAGGCTGCCATCTGCTCTACCTGGCCACAGTTTAGCCGCGAACCACCGGAGGGCTCTATAGCTGGCAACCAGCCTCATCTCCTCTCAAACCAATCTTCCGAGCTCCGTCTTCCACTCATCTCGCGGTTGTTCCCTCCGAAACACCTCTCATGCACGGTACTGCGTCCAGTACATCTCTGTGGAGGAGGGAAGGATCTTCCCCTGATGGTGCCGCTCGTGGCTTAGCGTCTCTTAACAGAGTTGCCGGCGGATCACATCCTCCCAGCCGAGCATGGTGTGCTCTGTCGCTGGTCCCCGATGTTGCTTCCGCATGCCTTGCAGCCTCCTCTCGAACTCTGCTCTCATGTTGGCTGGTCCCCGTATCGCTCCTCTGCGGCTGCAATGGTGATTTGGATGTCCTGGACTGCAGGAGACATCCCACCGCTGCCACCACTGTGACAGATCTTGGATACTCCTGCTGAGCATCTCCGCCAGACCTGTGTCTCCTGTCCTCCAAACGCACCCGAAGCCTGCAGATTTGCCATAACCAGCCCTTAACCCCTCAATCAGGAGACAAGCCACACAGGTGTTGAGGGTTAAACATGCAGAGCACAAAAACTCTTTATTAAGTTTCAAACATACACTTTAAACACAGTTAGGGGCACTCCCTCTAGCCTTGTCATAGAGGGGGTAGGGGAGAAGGAAGAGCCAATGGAAACTCAACACTTGTATATTCAAACAACTACAGTTGAAACACATAAAGGGATTATGATAAGCAGGCAGCCCCTCCTTACACATCCCCTGCTGAGAGGTGTCTCCAGTTCAGACCTTTTGTCTACATGCCATGACCCAACACAATTAAACACAGCAACAAGAGGGGGGGGGGGGGGGAAGGGATGTAGCATTACATGACATTATCTCAGTACCATTTTGTATATGTCTTTATCAGCTAAAAGTACATTGTAGAATAAAAGTATATATTTAACCCAGACGGGCCAATAGGTTTAGGTAGCCAGGAACGACTCCATAAGCCCAGCCACAGATCCCGCGTTCACCCGGTTCCGATGAACAAACCGACACCAATGTCTGGAGGTGGCATCTTCTCCAGGTGGTGGGAGATGGCAAATAGCCCTCCAAATATCATGTTCTCTGCTGGGCCATAGTCTGTGGGTAGGAGGCGAGCCCACATCCCCCTCCAAAACACACAGTGACAGTGGGTTCTGTCACAATTAGCTTGCCATCAAAAAGTCACCTAGACCGGATAGCTTGACGGCTGAGTTTTACAAAGCCTTTAAGTCTATTCTGGCCCCACATTTGGTAGAGGTTTTTAACAGTTGCCTTGCTGAGGGGGTGCTTTCCCCTTCCATGAGGCACTTGGCTGTGATTCTTCTTTCAAAGGGTAAAGATCCTTCGATGATTGAGAATTGACGCCCCGTCAGCCCTCTTAATGTCGATAGAAAGATACCGGCAAAGTATTTATTTTCTGGCGCCTATCGCCAGTAGCAGAGTCTTTGCTTTCTCGCCATCAGCACTGTTCGGTCCAGGGTAGAAGCGCCTTCACAGCAGTTTTAGCTGTCCTGGAGGCCTTGGAGCAGTGCAGGGCTGCAGGCTGGGGAAAGTATTTGCTGACATTGAATCAGGCCAAGGCTTTTGATTGTGTTAACCATGAGTACCTGTGGTTGCTCCTTAGTAAGTATGGTCTGCCGGGTGGTTTTGTTGATTGGTTAAAAGTCTTGTATAAGGGGGCAGAAAGCTTTCCTCTTGTTAATGGTTGGGTTGGGCAGTCCTTTGAGGTTGGCTCTGGGGTGCGCCATGGTTGTCCCCTGAGTCCCCTGCTTTATGTGTTTGCAATCGACCCCTTCATTAGGAGGCTAGAGAGCAGCATGTTGTGTTGGGTGCCAGTGGGGCTCCTGGGTGAGCCGCCTTTGAGGGTTGTTGCCTATGTTGACAATGTGTCGGTGATTGTCACTGGGGCAGATGAAGCAGAGGAGGTGGTCTCTCTGACATCACGGTATTTTGAAGCATCAGGCTCCAAAATCAATCAGGAAAAGAGTGAAGTTTTCTGGATGGGAAAGGAAGGTGAGGGGATTGATCTCCCGGACACCTTTCCAGTGCCCCAGGAAAGAATTAAGATGCTAGGCATTGAATTTGGACCCGGCGATTATGGCCTTAAAACTGGGAAGGCAGGCTGGAAATTGCCAATACTAAGATGGTCAGCTGGAAGAGATAGAAGTTATCTCTGAGGGAAAGGGTTGATCTGATTAAGACTTACTTGATTCCGATCTTTTTGTATGTAAGCTTTGTCTGCATCTTGCCAGTGTCTCTCTATGCTAGGGTCAGTAGTGTGTTCTTCCAGATGCTGAACCCCATCAAAAGGAACAGACTGAACCCCATCAAAAGGAATGTCACCTATCTATCCAGGAGGGAGGGTGGCTTAGGTATGGTCAACCCAGTTCTTTTCTTTTCACTGCTATTTCTCAAATTTAACATTGGTATTATGCTTGCAGTGGAACCTCCTGGATGGGTAGGCATATTTAGATCTTGGTTTAGGCCTTTTCTATGACTTTGGGAAGAAGGTGGCCAAGTGAAGAATCTCAGGGGTCATCGTGGTCAGCTACCAGTCTATGTTGCTCCGTGCCTGAAGTTACTGCGGCAGTGGCGATTGTCGGCTGAAGATCTCAGATCGGCTCCGAGGAAAGCCCTTCTGAGTCGAGTCTTGAGCGAAGTCTTTCATGACCCACTGGCCTTAAGGGATTGCCCAGGCCCAGTTTTGAGGGTGGGGTTAAGATTGATTAATCTGGTCAGAGTACCCCCTAAATTTAGGGATCTGGCCTGGTTGTGCTTCAATGGGAGGCTCTATGTTCAGGGCAATTAGAATTTCCGCAGTGGGGTGGATCGTAGCTGTCCTCGGGAGGAGTGTGCAGATGAGGAGGAGACTATGAACCATTTTCTGCTTCATTGCCCCTTTAACATAGAGGTGTACAAACAGGTGGGACGGGCCCTCAGTGTTCCTTTCCTCTCCAGGCTGGGTTATGCTGAGTGGGGGTACGGAGCATTCAATACTGGTGGGGTTTTTTGTTTGGATACACTTTTTCTAGTTAGCCTAGTAGTCCGTTATTTCACCTGGAACGCACGGTGTCAAGTCAGCATTCGGCATAAAATCCTTCCTGTTGAGGTGGTGGTGTATGACATTCTGCATGAGGTGGAGAAGATTCGGGTGCTTGAGAGGGACAAGCGGAGTCGGGGGGCTTGGTTGAAGGCGTGGAGGGGTTTCAAGCCTCCCTGACTGCCAGGAGTCTCTTTCCCGGGTGTGGCTGTCTGTCTCTTGTCACCCGAGATTTTATAACTTATGGTTCATTTTTGATAAATGGCTGCGTACATAGGTGATGGGTTGTGCCTCTTAGGCCCCTTTCACACATGCGGATGGTATGTCCGTATTTCATCCATCCGTTTGCGGATGAAATACGGGCCATACATTCATCCCTATGGGATAGCGGGTGTCTGCGGATGAGCATCCGCAGACACCCGCTATTGTCCGCCTCCGCAAATGTCCGATTCTGCAGACGGAGGAAAATCCTATTTTTCTGTCCGTCTGCAGAGCGGATCGGATGAACACGGACACACGGTCCGTGCTCGTCCGATCCCCATAGAGGAGAGCGGAGAGCTGACAGGGCGGTCCCCGCACAGTGTGCGGAGACCGCCCTGTCCGCAGCCGGCTCAGCGGGGACAACGGAGCGATCCCCACTGAGCGAGCGGATCATCACGGGGCAGATCTTTACTGATCCGCCCCGTGTGAAAGAGGCCTTAGGCCCTCTCTGCTGCTTTATGTAAATAGTTTTCTAAACATGTTTTGCTAATGGACTATGTATATATTGTATATATTCTGAACGTTGATGTGTATTCCTTTATTTTCTGTTGAAGTTTTATACTATGGTTTTGTTTTTTACTTTTGTATAAAATTGGTTGCTTGATTCTTTTTTAATAAAAGATCAATTGTGCCCCATCATTGGTGTCATTGGGCCCTATTGTTGGTATTATTGAGAGGAATTGTGCCCAGTCATTGGGCCCAATTGGTTGGTATCATTGGGTGGAGTTGTGCCCCATCTTTGGTGTCATTGGGAGGAATTATGCCCCTTCACCGGTCTCATTGTTGGTATCTGTGGTTACTAAGGGCCACCCTAACCCTAAGGGCCACATCTGACCCCCCAGGCCGCAGTTTGGAGTCCACTGCTCTAGGAGATCTGTCAGGAGATTAATGATAGTTACAAGCACATGTTACATTAGGAATTCATAGCAGAGCTCTATTTAACCCCTTCAATATTGGGCGCTTTCGCCCCCTTCCTGCCCAGGCTAATTTTCAGCTTTCAGCGCTGTCACACTTTGAATGACAATTGAGCGGTCATGCAACACTGTACCCAAATTACATTTTTTTATCTTTTCTTTTCACACAAATAGAGCTTTTTTTTATTTTTTGGTGGCATTTAACCACTGGGTTTTTAATTTTTTTTGCTAAATAAAGGAAAAAACTTTTTTCTTAATTTTTGCAAATAAATAATCTTTCTTCATCAATTTAGGTCAACTTGTATTCTGATCTACTTCTTTGGTGAAAATAACCCAAATCAGTGTATATTATTTAGTCTGAAGGAAAGTTATAGAGTCCACAAACTATGGTATACACCAGTGGTCTTCAAACTATGGCCCCGGGGGGCCAGATGTGGCCCTTTGCTTTGTTTTTGTTTTTGATTACATTTTTTTTGTTATTTTTTTTTTGTATGATTTTTTTTTTTAACATGTTGTGACTGGAGCAATGTACTACTCTGAGGAAATTATCAGGATTTTTAATTTTTTTTATACATATTATCATGGCTTATACCAGTGTCAGAAACCATGAAATCAGACCGAGACAGAAGTACAGTTAAAGCACACCTGTTTAATAATAGATGGATGACATCATTGGCCTAGGCATGGAAACCAGGAAGTAACTGAAGAAATGTAAAAAATTATAGTATAAAACAAGTAAATATAATATACCTTCCTACGTATTTACTAAAGGTAGCAGCAAAAGAATTAAAAATAGTCATTGTCAACTGAAAGAGTGAAGTTCCGCCCATTGCCCATCACATCTGCATGTCCGTTCATTCTATATAAGTGGTAAGAGATGTTTTCTTTTCTGAAAAATGTGTTCTTTTATTATGAGCAGGAGAAATATACCACAATACGGCCACTAGATGGAGGTGTGGAGCATACAGAAAACTATAATGTAGCGCTAGAAATGTGGTGTCGAAAAAAGTGAAATATATAACCCTGAAAAGAAAAAGAACAAATAAAATCCAAATCTTAAGTGAGTAAATTAGTCCTTAGAGTCCACATATGACCCAAAATGTGGTGTTTCACACGGTGTAAGAACCAAAAATGGGATCCAGATGGGATGGAAAGGAAGGACAGACTCCAACCAAAAATTTGGTAATAAACAAGGCCAAACTCGTAAAGGGGATCACATATGAGACAAAAAAGAAAAACAGCTTCCCATAGTGTAGATGAAAATATAAAGGTAGCTGTTTATTGGCATAAAATCAGCATATACAAAAAAAAAGTTTAGATAAAAACGTGATCACATAATGAAAAAAAGGCAATACAGGGAATATGACAACCTCTGCCTACGCGTTTCATCCCATAGGACTTCAACAGGGGCAACGGGGGAGATGCCCCTGTTGAAGTCCCATGGGACAAAACACGTAGGGCGAGGTTGTCATGTTCCCTGCTGATTTTATGCCAATAAACAGCTACCTTTATATTTTCATCTACACTATGGGAAGCTGTTTTTCTTTTTTGTCTCATATGTGATCCCCTTTACGAGTTTGGCCTCGTTTATTACCAAATTTTTGGTTGGAGTCTGTCCTTCCTTTCCATCCCATCTGGATCCTTGATGAATTGGAACTTCGTGGACGGGACAGACCACTCCTTCATCGACCAGCGGACCTACAGCTCTTTCTGTGAGGGATAGACTTGTGGGTGGGGGATTCATCGATCCATACATGCATGCATGACCTAGTGTACATACACAGGTCCGGTGGTTTGAGTAAGAGTACCCATCTTTTTTTACCTACCTAGATGTCACTGATGTGAGATGTCTCCGGGATTACTTTTTGGTTCTTACACCGTGTGAAACACCACATTTTGTGTCCTATGTGGACTCTAAGGACTAATTTACTCACTTAAGATTTGGACTTTATTTGTGCTTTTTCTTTTCAGGGTTATAGATTTCACTTTTTTCTACACCACTTTTCTAGCGCTACATTATAGTTTTCTGTTTGTATATGAATTTGGTCATATTCGTATGTAGCTGCTTATTTTCACCTGTTTTTGGTTAGCGCAATATTTTTCCTTTTTATTTGTAGGTGTGGAGCATAGAAAATACATCTGAGTAACAAGAGATACAATGTAACAATTCCAGGGGTTATATTTATTTGATATTTCTTTATAGCATTCTCTGGAATCGTTACATTGTATCTCTTGTGTCCTATGCTTCTTATGCTTCTCAGCTTCATCTAGTGGCCATAATGTGGTGCTGGGTTGCTGATTTTTCGAGATGGGCATATATAGTAAAAAAAAGTCTTAAATTGGATGGAAGTCCTAATAGATGGGGTGCACCATAAACTATTTTAATATTTGTTCATGTCCTCATCCTCCCCACACTGCTCTGTGTCATATTCCTGTATGTAGAACCTCCATACACGCTGTGAAGGATCTCCAGAGATGTGGATTGTGGTCAGCCAGGGCATGATGGGACAGGGGAAGGGAGGTTTGAAGGTAACTTTATCATCCTATGTATTTCTCCAAGACTCTTCTAGAAAGCATATTAACCACATGCCGACCCGTGCACAACGATATACGTCGGCACAATGGCACAGCTGGGCAAATGGGCTTACAGGTATGTCCCCTTTAAGATGCGGCATTGTGGGTCCGTGCCCGCCACGTCCTCCGTGACCACGACTAAGGCTTTTGCCGAAACGCGTCACCTTTATTGTTTTACTGTCACTCTGATGTACCAATAAACTACACTTCAAGGATTACAGTGTTGCCGGCTCTTCTTACTACTACTCCGTGACCATGAACGCGGGTCCCCACTGACTCGATGTCCACCGGGTGCCCACGATCGTGTCACGGAGCGGAAGAACAGAGAGATGCCTATGTAAACAAGGCATTTCCCCGTTCTGCCTAGTGACAAGACAGGGATCTACTGCTCCCTGTGATCGGGAGTGGTGATCGCTGTCATGTCAGTGGTAGCCCCTCCCCTCCACAGTTAGAATCACTCCCCAGGCCACACTTAACCCCTTGATCGTCCCCTAGTGTTGAACCCCTTCCCTGCCAGTGTAATTTACACAGTAATCAATGCATTTTTATAACACTGATCACTGTATAAATGATAATGGTCCAAAAATAGTGTCAAAAGTGTCCGATGTGTCCGCCGCAATGTCACAGTCACCATAAAAGTCGCAGATCGCCGCCATTACTAATAAAAAAATGCTATAAATCTATCCCCTATTTTGTAAATGCTATAACTTTTGTGCAAACCAATCAATATAGGCTTATTGTGATTTTTTTATTTATTTTTTATTTTTTTTAACCACAAATATGTAGAAGAGTACATATTGGCCTAAACTCAGGAAGAAATTCGTTTTTTTATATATTTTTGGAGGATATTTATTATAGCAAAAAGTAAAAAATATTGATTTTTTTTCAAAATTTACGCTCTTTTTTTTGTTTATAGCGCAAAAAAGAAAAACCACAGAGGCGATCAAATACCCCCAAAAGAAAGCTCTATTTGTGGGGGAAAAAGGGACATCAATTTTTTTGGGAGCCACGTCGCACGACCGCGCAATTGTCAGTTAAAGCGACACAGTGCCGAATCGCAAAAGTGCTCTGGTCTTAAACCAGCAAAATGGTCCGGGGCTTAAGTGGTTAAGGCCACATTTTATTTTTTTATTTATTTTTTAAATTACATTAAAAACATTTTTTATTGCATTTTAGTGTAAATATAAGATGTGAGGTCTTTTTGACCCCCCAGATCTCATATATAAGAGGACCTGTCATGCTTTTTTTCTATTACAAAGGATGTTTACATTCCTTGTAATAGGAATAAAAGTGACCATTTTTTTTAAAAGAACAGAGTAAAAATAATAAATCAAAGGTAAAATAAATAAGATTTTTTTTTTTTTAAACGCGCCCCGTCCCGCCGAGCTCACGTGCAGAAGCGAACGCATACGCGAACGGCGCCTGTGTGTGAAAACAGTGTTCAAACCACACATGTGAGGTATCGCCGCGATCAGTAGAGCGAGAGCAATAATTCTAGCATTAGACCTCCTCTAGGGCTAGAATTTTTCAAGCTTCAGTGGTCGCCCTCAAGGTTGCAGCCTTTCCCAATTTGGTTTTAACTTGGATGTAATAATGTGCAAATCCTCATGCAATATGCAGGGTCAGCGTATGTTCAAATCTTGGTTTCTAACCATAGTGAATCATTCAATTTTTTGTTGTTATTTTTCCAATGTTTGGACTATGTATGTTTACAATCAATTTTTTCTCATTTATAGACATATTATCGTCTTGATGTAACCTTTTACCCCTGAAGAAGAGGACTATTATGATAGATTCGAAACGCGTTGGACTATCTCTATTATTACATTGTTTTCAATTTAGCAATTTTGAAGCGGGACATGTCGGGTATCAATTTACTCGGCGTAACATTATCCTTCACAATATAAAAAACAATTGGGCTAACTTTACTGTTGTCTTATTTTTTAATTCAAAAAGAAAGATTTTTTCACAAAAAAGTACCGCCATTTTATTCTCCAGGGTGCTAGAAAAAATATATATAAATGTTTGGGGGTTCTAAGTAATTTTCTAGCAAAACAAAAATGTTTTTAACTTGTAAACAACAAATCTCAGAAAGAGACTCAGTCCTAAAAAACAAAAAAGGTTTTTTTTTTTACTTGACAGGTTGCTTTAAACTGACTTCATATGCCTAAATGAATAAACAGAAAGACCTGATAAGAAGAAACAATGTTTCTTTTTATCTTTCTGTTTCAGAGGCTGAGCAATGTTGTTGATAAACATTGCTGAGCTGCTTTTTTTTTTAACAGCTCCAATTCCTGGAACTTCTTTTACACTTCAGCTTTGAAAAAGGGTAACCCCGCTCCTTGAACACGGCAGCTCCTTAACAACTGATAATTGCAGGCTTTTTTTTTTTTTTTTTTACATTTCAGCTGTCATTGGGGGAGTCTAACTGACAGATGAAGGGACCGAGCCTGAAAGTATCAGTTTCGGGAATCAGTGCATTTACATGAGTAACGAAACTCGTGCAAATGCTTAGTATCAGCAATGATACCGATACTGGTATCGGTGCAACCCTACTTTCTACTGTTATAAAACATATCCAATAAAATCAAATGTCTTCATAAATTTAGGGCAAAATGTATTCTGCTATATGTCTTCGGTAACAACAAAAATCCCAATCAGTGTATAATAATTTGTGTGAAAGTTGTAGCTTCTACAAACTATGGGATATATACTGAAATGTATGCAGTTTTTACATTCTAACTACCTATCAAATTTCTTGAGGTGCTAAAATGCCAGGGCAGTGCAAACACCCTCCCCCCCATGACCCCCTATTTGGAAAGTCAGGTATTCGCTGAGAGGCATGTTGAGGCCATGGAAGTTTTTTTTTTGTCACACATTTTTGGAAAATGTCACTTTAATGAGATATTTCTCACACATTCCATTGGGTATATGTGGCATTACACCCCAAAACACATTCTGCTACTTCCCCTGAGTTTGGGGATACCACATGTGTGAGACTTTATAAGAACCTATCCATGTACTGGGGGCCTAAAACCAATGACTACCTTCAAGTTTTCAAAGAGCGTAATTACCTCATTTCAATTCCTATCAGAGTTTTGGAGGTCCTAAAATGCAAGGACAATTCAGACGCCCCCACAAATGAAACCTTTTTGGAAAGTAGACAACCCAAGGTATTTGCTGAGAGGCATGTTGAGTCCATGCAAGTTTTTTTTTTTTGCCACACATTTCTGGAAAATGTCACTTTAATGAGATATTTCTCACACATTCAATTGGGTATATGTGGCATTACACCCCGAAACACATTCTGCTACTTCTCCTGAGTTTGGGGATACCACATGTGTGAGACTTTTTAAGAACATATCCGTGTACTGGGGGCCTAAAACCAATGACTAGGGATGAGCCGAACACCCCCCAGTTCGGTTCGCACCAGAACTTTCGAACGGACCGCAAATTCGTACAAACTTTAGAACCCCATTGAAGTCTATGGGAATCGAACGTTCGAAATAAAAAGTGCTAATTTTAATGGCTAATATGCAAGATACTGTCCTAAAAAGGGTTTGGGGGCCTGGCTCCTGCCCCAGGGGACATGGGTCAATGCCTAAAATGTTTTTAAAAATGGCAGTTTTGGCGGGAGCAGTGATTTTAATGACGATTAAAGTGGAAAAAAAAGTGAAATATTCCTTTAAATATTGTGCCTGTGGGGTGTCTATAGTATGCCTGTGAAGTGCCACGTGTTTCCCATGTTTAGAATAGTCCCTGCACAAAATTACATTTAACGGAAAAAAAGTCATTTAAAACTGCTTGCGGTTTTAATGTAATATCTGGTTCCGGCAATATGGATGAAAATCATTGAGAAAAATGGCACGGGTAGCCCCCCCTGCCCATTACCAGCCCCTTTGGGTCTTGTACGGATATTAAGGGGAACCACGTACCCATATTAAAAAAATGAAAGACGTGAGGCCCCAGGCAGTATATACTCAGAACAGCAGTATACAGGCGGTGTAAACAAGACAGGGACTGTGTAGGTTTGTTGTGTTAAGTAGAATCTGTTTGTAATTTTGAACTGGTACATTTTTAAAGTGTAGCTCCAGTCAAAAAAACTATTTTTAAGCTTTTTGGAAAACATAGGGAAGGGTTATCACCCCTGTATAATTTGTTTTGCCGTCCGTCTTTTTTCATCTCACTTCTTGTTGTCTCCTTCCGTTTGCAAGTAGCAAACGTTTGTAAGTTGGATGTTTGAAAGTAGGGGCCTGCCCTATATGCTCTGCAGAAATGGCGGAACAACGTGTTGGTGTTGCCACAACATTGTAAGCCCTCAAAGTGACTCTTGGTGGGTGCTGGAGCGCCCTGCTGTGAACGATTGTATCAAGAATTGTAATTACATGCCATTGTTGAACAGTGGTAGAAAAATTGGGCCTTTGGTGGTTGTGGTGCTGGTGCTGGTGCCACAACACTATAAGACCTCACAGTTACTCTCGGCGGGCACAGGAACGGGCCCTGCTGTGAAATATTATATCAAGAATTGTAATTACATGCCCCTGTTAAACAGGGGCTGAAAAATTGGGCCTTAGGCACTGGTGCTGGAGCCACGACACTGCAACCTCTCCCATATACTCTAGTTGTAGTGCATGAATGAGCCCAGCTGCCAAGCATTGCTTCAAAAATTGTAATTAAACGCCCCTGTTAAACAGGGGCTGAAAAATTGGGCCTTAGGCACTGGTGCTGGAGCCACGACACTGCAACCTCTCCCATATACTCTAGTTGTAGTGCATGAATGAGCCCAGCTGCCAAGCATTGCTTCAAAAATTGTAATTAAAAGCTCCTGTTAAACAGGGGCAGAAAAATTGGGCTGGTGGCATCACCCAGAACCAAAAATGTTCTTCCAACATATCAGCGGAGGAGTAAGAGAATAGAAAATCAACATAACAGGACAGTGACTCAGCATCAGCATAGGCAGTCTTGAAGGGATGTGATATTTCAAAAAATAAATTCTTCGGCTACATCAGCTTCAGGTGCTTGGTAGCTGTGGGTGATCCAAGACTGATTCATCTTTATGAAGGTCAGTCGATCAACCGAGTCGGTGGACAGGCGCACCCTGTGATCGGTAACAAAGCCACCAGCAGCACTGAAGGTGCGTTCCGAAAGAACGCTGGATGCAGGACAGGCCAGTAGCTCAATTGCATACTGTGCAAGCTCTGGCCAGTGATCCATCCTCAAGACCCAGTAAGCCAGAGGATTTTCGGTGGGAAAGGTGTCCAAGTCTGACCTTGCCCCTAGGTATTCCTGCACCATGTAAATCAGACGCTGGCGATGGTTGCTGGAACCAATCATACCTTGGGGCTGCGGACTAAAAAATTGTCTGAACGCATCGGTCAGATGGCCACCTTCTCCACCGCTGCTTCTGACCGATGACTCAGCAACACGTTGTCCAGGACCAGGAGTTTGTAACCTCCCAGTCTCTGGGAACACGTTGCACAGACCTTTCTGCAAGGCCTCCCGGAGATGTCTCATCCTCTGCTCCCTCTGCGACGGCAAGATAAGGTTGGCAACCTTACCCTTGTACCGTGGATCAAGGAGAGTGGCCAGCCAGTAATGGTCCCTCTCCTTGATCCGAAGAATATGAGGATCCTTCCGCAGGCTTTGCAGGATCAGGGAGGCCATGCAGCGTAGGTTAGCTGAGGCATTCGGTCCGGAGTCCTCTGGGTCACTAAGGACAACATGATCCGCAGCTACCTCCATTCTGACACAATCATCCTCCTCCTTCTCCTCCTCCTCCTCCTCGTCCTCTTCCTGTGTGATGGGTGGGACAGCAGGAACACTGTCTGGATAAAGGGGGCCTTAAGAGGCAAGGAAGTCCTCCTCTTCCTGCCTCTCTCTGCCTCAAGTGCCCTGTCCATTATTCCACGCAGCGTATGCTCCAACAGGTGGACAAGAGGTACAGTGTCACTGATGCATGCACTGTCACTGCTCACCATCCTTGTGGCCTCCTCAAACGGTGACAGGACAGTGCATGCATCCCTGATCATGCCCCACTGGCGTGGTGAGAAAAAACCGAGCTCCCCTGACCCTGTCCTGGTGCCGTAGTCGCACAGGTACTCACTGATGGCCCTCTGCTGCGTGTGCAGCCGCAGCAGCATGGCCAACGTTGAGTTCCACCTGGTGGGCATGTCACATATAAGGTGGTTCTTGGGCAGGTTCAACTTCTTTTGGAGCTCAGCCAGCCGAGCACAGGCATTAAATGATTGGCGGAAATGCACACAGACTTTCATGGCCTGCTTCAGGACATCCTGTAAGCCCGGGTACCTGCCCAAGAACCGCTGCACCACCAGGTTAAGGACGTTAGCCACACAGGGTACATGGGTCAGTTGTCCCTGTCGGAGGGTGGAGAGGAGGTTGGTGCCATTGTCGCAAACCACCATTCCTGGCTTAAGATGGTGTGGCGTCAACCACCTCTATGCCTGCCCCTGCAGAGCTGACAAAATATCTGCCCCAGTGTTGCTCCTGTCCCCCAAACAAACCAGCACAAGCACGGCATGGCATCGTTTTGCCTGCGTACTTGCATAGCCCCTTGAACGCCTACGGAGCACCGCTGGTTCTGAGGACAGAGCACTGGAAGAGGCCATGGAGGAAGAAGAAGAGGAGGGGGTGGAGGAGAGAGGTGTGTCACAACCAGTAGTAGCATTTTGGAGGCGTGGTAGCGGAACAACCTCCAACACTACTGCACCTTGTCCTGCATCCTTCCCAGCTGCCAGAAGAGTGACCCAATGGGCCGTGAATGACAGGTAACGTCTCTGTCCATGCCTGCTGGACCATGAGTCAGCGGTAATATGCACCTTACTGCTGACCGCCCTGTCCAGCGAGGCAAGGACATTGCCTTTCACATGCCGGTAGAGAGCCGGAATCGCCTTCCGTGAGAAAAAGTGGCGTTTGTGGACCTGCCACTGAGGAACAGCACATTGTAAAAACTCACGGAAGGGGGCCGAGTCTACCAACTGAAAAGGCAGCAGTTGAAGTGCTAGCAATTTAGCCAAGCTAGCATTCAACCGCTGGGCATGTGGATGGCTGGGAGTGAACTTCTTTCGACGGTCCAGCAGCTGGGGCAGGGAAATTTGCCTGCTATAATTGGTCGTGGGTGTACTTCTAGCAGAGTGCCCGCAAGCACTTGGCTGTGACACACCTAATTCTACACTTTCATTCATCTCAGAGCAGGTTTCAGAGAGGACTGAAGGTCTAGTGGGGTTGGAGATCCCAGCTGATGAGGAGCAAGGAGAGGTCCGCTTTGTTCTTTGGTGTGGGTCTTTGAGGTACGCTTGCCAACGAGCTGCATGGCAGGTCAACATATGTCTGGTCAAGCATGTGGTGCCAAAGCGGCTGATGTTTTGGCCATGCGAGATACGCTTGAGACATATGTTGCAAATAGCAGCGGTGCGATCTGATGCACTCGTCTCAAAAAAGGCCCACACCAAAGAACTTTTAGAATAACGCGCAGAGGCAGCGCCCTTCACAGGCGGAGCCGTGCGGTGTGATTCAGTCGGTGTGCTGCCCCTAAGCTGGTCCCCGAAGGGCATCCTGCCTCGTTGGACATGTGCCTCCTCCTCTCTCCTACCAGGTACCCACATGGAGTCAGTGCCCTCATCATCCCCTCCCTCTTCATCGCTGGAGCAAACCTGGCAGTATGCTGCAGCTTGTGGAACATGACTGCCAGATTGCTGTCCTTCTTGAGCATCCCCTCTCTCTGCGCTCACGCTACTGCCTTCCTTTAGCTGAGTATCATCATCAGAGACTACAAAACACTAGGCATCCTCCTGGAGCATGTACCCAACACTGTGCTCAAAGAGTTCAGGGGACTCCTCAGGAGGACGTGGTGGGTCTAGGGAAGGAGTCACTGATGATGACATTGAGACTAGGGAAGACGATGCGTTGGCAGCTGCTTTGCTAGTACCCTGAGCCTGGGTGAGAGAGGATGAGGAGGATGAAGAAGGCTTGGTCATCCACTCTACCAAGTCTTCGGCATTATGCGGCTCAACACGTCCAGCTGCCGAAAATAAGGACAAGCGTGTCCCATGGCCACGTGCTGATGATGACGATGCACCGCGTCCACGACCAGCACTGTTGTCTCTAGACACAGAGCCTGCTTGCCCTCTTTTATTGGCTCGTGCCTGTCTGCCTCTCCTTGTTGGCCTTCCAGACATGGTAATGGCCTGAAGGGAGATGGGAAAACCAGCAATTGGGTAGTGTATATTGTGCTGGAGGCACACAACACCCACTAACTCCTGCAGATGCCTTTATTATAGAACAGGAATTAAAGTCTATATACAGGTGTATACTGTGCTGTGCTGGAGGCACACAACACCAACTACCTCCTGCAGAAGAGCAATATAGCTAGCTATATAGGTGGATATAATGGTGTATAGTGCGGTCAGGGCACGCAGACAACACGCACAATCTCCTACAACTGACTGCAAGCTCTATTACAGAAGAGCAATATAGATAGCTATATAGGTGGATATAATGGTGTATAGTGCGGTCAGGGCACGCAGACGACACGCACAATCTCCTACAACTGACTGAAAGTTCTATTACAGAAGAGCAATATAGCTAGCTATATAGGTGGATATAATGGTGTATACTGCGGTCAGGGCACGCAGACAACACCCACAAACTCCTGCAGATTGCTAACAGCTCAATTACAGAAGAGCAAGAAGGCTAAATCGGCCGATAACGATCGGTGTATACTGTGTTGAAGGTACACAGAACACCCACTAACTCCAACAGACGCCAACACACTACACATGGCCGCCGTGCTGGCGGCCTTATATAGTGTGGGGCGTGTACTACACAGCCAGAGCTATGATTGGCCACAGGCATCCTGCCTGTGGCCAATCATGGCTCTCCTCGCTGCCGGCGCTGTGATTGGCCATGCATGCGGGATCACAGTGCATGCTTGGCCAATCATGAGCCAGCAATGCACTGGGGTGGCACAGTGCATTGTGGGCTGTGAGCGCCACACAAATTTGGTGCGAAAGGCCCATAACGTTCGGTATTCGCCGAACGTGCGAACAGCCGATGTTCGAGTTGAACGTATGTTCGACTCGAACATCAAGCTCATCCCTACCAATGACTACCTTCAAGTTTTCAAAGAGTGTAATTACCTAATTTCCATACCTATCATAGTTTTGGAGGTCCTAAAATGCAAGGACAATTCAGACGCCCCACAAATGAAAACTTTTTGGAAAGTAGACAACCCAAGGTATTTGCTGAGAGGCATGTTGAGTCCATGGAAGTTTATTTTATTTTTTTGCCACACATTTCTGGAAAATGTCACTTTAATTAGATATTTCTCACACATTCCATTGGGTATATGTGGCATTACAACCCAAAACACATTCTGCTACTTCTCCTGAGTTTTGGGATACCACATGTGTGAGACTTTTTGAAAACCTAGCCGTGTACTGGGGGCCTAAAACCAATGACTACTTTCAAAGAGTGTAATTACCTCATTTCACTTCCTATCACAGTTTTGGAGGTCCTAAAATGCAAGGACAATTCAGACGCCCCACAAATGACCCATTTTTGGAAAGTACACACGCCAAGGTATTTGCTGAGAGACATATTGAGTGTATGGAAGATTTTTATTTTTTTGTTAAGTTTTTGGAAAATGTCCAAAAAACACTTTCACTTTAATGAGATATTTCTCACACATTCCATGGGTATAGAGTCTGCCACTTCTTCGGAGTATGCAGAGATTTTATTTTGAGCCTAGCAAAGTACTGGGGCTCAAAATCCAATTACCACCTTCAGGCTTTTAAAGAGTGTAATTTCCCCATTTACCTTCCTGGCCACTTGTCACAGTTTTGGTGATCAGTGATAAATGCTGTACACTGATACTGCACTAATGGCACTGGCTGGGTGAAAGGGGGAATCAAAGGGCTAATGGAGTGCAATCAAGAGGTTAAATGTGCCTAAAAAGGGTGCGCAAGTTTAAATGTGCCACTTCAACTCATTGTGATCCTGCTCTCTTCTCTTCCTGAACAGAAAATGGCCAAGAAAAAAAGGCCATTACTACGCTTCCCTGCCTATGATGCCATAGGACAAATGTGCATGCATGGCCAATGTGACCAGGGAAGATGGTCACTATGCAGTTATGAGAAGGCTTTGAGCACATGAAAGAAACCTAGCAAAGGACTATCTCCCCAGGGGCGGATCCAGAGTCTAGTCTCGGGAGGGGCACTGCCAGAAAATTAGGTATCGCTTGCTGAAAAATCACTGATCGCCGCCATTACTAGTAAAAAATAAATAAATAAAAATTCAATAAATCTATCCCCTATTTTGCAGACGCTATATTTGTGCTAACCAATCAATATACACTTATTGGGGGGGGTTACCAAAAAAATTTAGCAGAATACACATTGGCCTAAACTGATGAATACATTTTATTTATAGCAAAAAGTTAAAAATATTGTTTTTTTTTTTTTTTTTTCAAAATTGGTCTTTTTTTGTTTATTTTGCAGAAAATAAAAACCAGAGGTGATCAAATACCACCAAAAGAAACCTCTATTTGTGGGAAATTGTCATTCAGTTAAAGTAACACAGCTCAATATCACAAAAAAAGCCTGTTCATGAAGGGGGGTAAAACTTTCCCGAAGCTGAAGGGGTTAACATTGAACAAGTTTTAAGGGCATTTTTTTCCATACATAATGACAGTTATGGCACACATCTATTTTGCAATTTGCAACAATCATTTATTCTTTTACTCACTTTTAGTTTAATATTTTGGTGCTCTGGACCTCTGGTGGGGGAGGGGCACCTAAGCAGGTCACAGGAGCAATGAGTTGAGCGGGAGCAGGATGAGCAGGATCCGGTAATTGCACTAGTATGTCCGCACTCCACAGGCAGCATTAGATGTCCTTGGTTCATGCCGCTCTGCACTGCAGTGTGGAGAAGATGGAGTGAGGTGGTGGGTGGAGCCAACATCCACTCAGGGGCGGAGGCCTGCAGGATGGACTGTGGAGAAGATGGAGTGGGGAGGAGCTGAGGGGGTGGAGCCAACACTCTCACTCAGGGATGGAGTCGGTCGGAAGAAGACTCCAATCTGAATGCCGGGGCTCTCTCTCGCTCTCCTCCTCAGCAGCGGCAATGTGACTCACTGACGTCACTGGTTGCTAGGCACTAGGAAAAACATACAGAGGCCAAGCCAGCGGCGCAGCTCCACCCACCTCCTCAGTGCAGCGGCGTAATTATTACGGAGTCTCTCTCTCTGCGCCACTGATCAGCTGGTGATGACACAGAGAGAGACTCGGGAGTCCGGACTGCACTGCAGTCAGTAATATTTTCGGGGGGGGGGGCAATTGTCCTGTTGCCCCCCCCCCTGGATCCGCCCCTGTATCTCCCCCCATCCAGAGGCACAATAGTAGATCAAACTCAGTGAACGAAGGCTGCTTATAGCACACTCCCCCCTAGAGGGGGGAAGAGAAAGGGCACACATATACAGCTGGAGAACAGCCGGCCCTAGCCAAAAAAACAGTGAACACAACATCTCAATAATAAGATCCAACCTTCACCCATCATGGCAGGAAATGTCTAAGTAGACCCCCAGGGACTTGATCCTTCTTTTTTTGGGGTCCCCTACCCTGGACCTGTACTATTGTCAGGTCACCTTGAGGCGAGGTGACAGGTGCACACCGAAGGATCAGGAGTGCACCTCAAGGTAGTGGACCCTATGGCTGACTGCTGCAGATGGGGGACAGATCCCACTGAGGTTAGAGCGTAAGATTCCCTGGGGCGCGGAGTCTAAGAGCCAGCAGGTGTTCACCAGAGCCTCGAGTGGTGAGGATGGACTTGGCTGCAACTGGCTCCAGGTCGCGACCCCCAGGGTCCCCCAGCTCACACCCACAGTAGGCAACAGGAGGATAGGGATGGTGAGGGACAAAGCCAAGGTAGGGGCTACAAGCAGACAAGAATAGTCAGGAACACGCCAAAAGGTCAGGATCACAGGTAAACAGGGATAGTCAAAACACGCCAAAGTCGGTAACGGAAAACAGTAGAAGAGCACACGGCAGGAATCAGGAAACTAACACACAAAGGAATACACAATGGTTGATCAGCACTGTTGGCTTGCAGTGCACAGGTTAATATAGGGCTCCCTGATAGGGCATGGGGTGGAGCCATGCTTAGAGGAGAGGTTATAAAAACCACCAGGTTGAAGTGGCTGGCCTCTTAGTCTGAAGACATGGGGGAAGGTAAGCAAACACAGGAAGATCACTGCATAACCATGACAGTACCCTCCCTCTCACGAGGCCTCCCCCTCCCCCGCCTGGGTCCAGGCTTAAAGGGAAACTCCAGATGGAACCTCCTTAACAGACAGGGAGCAAAGACCTCAGTTGCAGTGATCCAAGATCTCTCCTCAGGACCCAACCCTTTCCAAAGTACGAGGTATTGAAGAATGCCTTTACGGAGCCGGGAATCCAAAACTTGACTAACCTCGTATTTTAGATTATCCTCAGAGACCGAAACAGAGGTAGGGAGAGGACGAGAGGACTTGAGGACTAAAGGCTTTTTAGGAATGGGTAAGGGCATGAGAAGATCAGGAGTCTGAGCAGGGTCCCCCACACCCTTAAAGATGAGCTGGACATCCAGCACAGGACCACCAGACTGGGCAGAGGCCAGTGGATCCCTGAGGTCAGGTTGGTTAGAAGGTGACATGTCACAAGAGTCAAGCTGGGTAGCTGCAACACAAACAGAATGCAGAGAACCCTGAGAAAAAGATTGAAAACCCCTCCTGGCCAAATGAGGTATTCTATCCAAAGGATGGATTGAGCCTCTTAAACGGGTTTGAATGGACATAGTAGCAGTAGGGTGAGGCCAGGACACCGAAGGTGCTAAACAAGAAGCAGGAAGCTCATTGGGCATGGGCTGGACTGGCATAACTGGTGCAGAGGCCGACTGAATAGTAATGTCAGGTGTAGCGACCATCTCAATCACATCACAGGGCATAGCAACTCTGGAACTTGTCAAGTTAGCCTGGCTGTGCATCCAAGGGAGATTAGGGACAGGCAAAGGTAAATGGCCATGCAAACTGGAGTGAAAGATCGACTCAGGTTCACAGGTGGGCCCCTCATCCAGAGTACCACATGACACATAGAGTGCACCAGTCCGACTATTGCAGGACACATCCCAGAGATCGCCATATACAGCGGGAAGAGCAGAAGATACTGGGATGGTGGAAACAGGAAGTTTCTATTTTGGGGTACCCTTGGGTAGGCAGGAAGAGGAACAGGAGGAACACCAAGCCAGGATCTGTCCAGCAGACCAGTCAACGTGTGGAGAATGGAGCCGTAACCAAGGAAGACCTAATATGAAAGGAGATGAAGCCTTAGGTAAGACAAGGAAGGATATCCACTCCTGGTGGAGTGTCCCTACTGAAATCTTAACAGGAAGAGTCTGGAAGCAGATAGAGCCCCCTAGGAGAACAGTGCCATCAATCTCCAAGACCACCAATGGCATTGTAAGGGGCAAAAGGGTAAGTCTCATGGAGGATGCAGTTTCCCAATCCATGAAATTGGCAGCGGCTCCGGAATCCAGATATGCTGAGACCGAACAAGAGGAAGCACCGACATGAAGCAACACAGAAAGGAGAAGACGAGAAGGTGAAGGTGATATTTCAGGGTCTAATACTCCACCTTCCAGATGTATTAGCCCTGAGCGTTTTTCCGGACGAAGAGGACAAGTGTCACGGAAATGACCTTTGGCCCCACAATAGAGGCATAGGCCCAGAGTTCTGCGCCTAGCACGTTCTTCGGGAGATAACTTAGTTCAGCCCAACTGCATAGGTTCCTCAGCAGGCAGGGGGTGCTCCTCGGATCGAAGAGAAGGGACTGGGAGCTCAGGCTTCCTAAAGAACGGGGAATGCTGGCGTCTTTCCTCCAGGGCCCTCTCCTGAAAGCGAATATCGATCTGGTTACACAAGGTGATGACACTGTCCAGATCAGCAAGAAGGGATCTTCCTGCTAATTCATCCTTCACTCTATCAGAGAGGCCATGTAAAAAGGTTGCAACTAGGGCCTCATTATTCCAGCTCAATTCAGCTGTGAGGATACGGAACTGAAGAGCATACTGTCCCACAGAAGCGGACTCTTGACGGAGAAGTAATAGAGCGCTAGCCGCTGAGGAGACACGACCCGGTTCCTCAAAGATATTCCGAAAAAGTTTCAAGAAATCAGACAGGCTAGAAACCACTGGATCATTCAGTTCCCACAGAGGGGCAGCCCAAGCTAGCGCCTCACCGGACAGGAGGGATATGATATATGCGACTTTTGCCCGATCGGACAGGAAGTTTTGGGGCTGAAGTTCAAAATGAATTGTGCACTGGCTAAGGAACCCCCTGCAAGCCTTGGAGTCCCCAAAGAAACGGGCCGGAGCTGGTAGTTGTAATGAATGTGTGGCTGCGACTGATGCGACAGGCGCAGCGGCAGATAGCGGTTGAGGTTGTTGAACCGGGGGTCCTAATGAGGCCTGAACCTGTTCAACACGGGATGCCAAATCCTGAAGGAATCGCATCACCTGGGTGATGCGATTCTTGGGACTCAAGTCTGCGAACTAAGCCCTGCAATGGATCATCTGCGGGTAGCGGCACATCAGCTGGGTCCATGGCTGATCAAACTGTCAGGTCACCTGAGACCAGGTGACAGATGCACTCCGTAGGAGTCGGAAGTGCACCGCTAGGTAGTGGACCTTAGGACTGACTGCTGCGGATTGTACCCAGGGAGATTCAGGACACAGGTCTACAGGATCACTAAACACATATCCCAATGAGAGCTAGAGCATAGATTCCCCAGGGCACTGAGTCTAAGAGCCAGTGGGTGTTCGCCAGAGCCTCCAGTGGTGAGGATGGACTTCGCTGCAGTCTGGCTCCAGGTCGCGGCCCCTAGGGTCTCACAGCTCACGCAGCAGACTGGAACTACAAGGATAGTAATGAGATACGGTAGAGGTCAGGGCAACTAGCAGACAGGAACAACAGAGTACACGCCAAAGGTTCAGGGTCACAGGCAGACAGGGATGGTCAGGGACATGCAAAAGGTCAAGGTCACAAGCAGACAGGAATCGTTGAGAACACGCCAAGGTCGGTAACAGAGTCAAACATAGAGCACACGGCAAGCAGGAAACAGGAAGCCAAACACACAATGAATACACAATGGTTGATGAGCACCGTTGGCTTGCAGTGCACAGGTTAATATAAGGTTCCCTGATAGGGCCTGGGGTGGAGCCATGCTTAGAGGAGAGGTTATAAAAACCACCAGGTGGAAGTGACTGGCCTCTTAGTCAGAAGACATGAGGGGAGGTAAGCAACCAGAGGAAGATCACTGCATAACCATGACACCCCGCATCCCTCCTCCTAGCAAAAATCCCCCCCAGTCTATTCCCCTTTACCCTTGCACCCCCAATCTTTCCCCCTTTACTCTGTACACTCCCCAATGACTGCCTCCCTCCCCCAGTCGCATGTGACACGCCATCCAGGTACCTGGCAGATCCAGGTAACTAACAGCAGGTAGCTCCAGCGATCAGTGGGTGGTGCTCATGGACAAAGAGGTAAGAGAGAAGAGATGGAGGGAGCTGGGCGGTCAGGTGAGCCCTGCTGGTCCTGCCCGGAACTGCATAGATGTCTGGCGGGCATGTCTGCAGCCTCTTTGGGGAGAGCAGCCAACCACCGCCCAGGCCCATTCCGCCCCTACCATGACTCCTCCCCGTCTCCTGTCTGTGTGCATCACAACCAAGGAGAAGGGTTCATCCGCAAACTGCTGTGAGCTGTATATGAGTGAGGCAGCCCATGTCACATTTACACAGCTGTGCTTGCAGCATATGGGACACCAGACACCCCGCCTAAGCCGCAGGGCTGGTGTTACTGGTGCCCACATCAATGCATGCTTGCGGGCAAGTCACTGAACCCAAGTGCGGGAATTTGTTCCAGCACTTGGCTCCACTCCGGGACAAAGACTTCATTCGCCGGGACACCGGGACTTGCATCAAGTCCTGGGACAGTCCCAGCATTTCCATGATGGTTGGGAGGTATGCATGTATCACAATAACAGAGTATGTCCAGTGTACATATCTGTATATATAATATATTTTTGCATGCAGCAAGTAATATAATGATAATTAATGAATGCATATTTCCATTAGCAGTACAACAACGAGCAGAAGAATTGCAGAAAAGATCTCTGTCACAACTGCCCTGCTTCACGTGTCCTCTGTTTATGCATATTGGATTATCTGATCTTCTTTATTAGTAGTGTTCTATTCTGCTCTGTCACCCCCTCATTTTTTTACCCCTTTTCTTTCCCAATTTCCATCTAGTTATAAATTGCATTCGTCAACTTCAACTATTTTATAAAAGTTCTTAAGCTCCCTATCCCATCCCCAACATGTTTTGCTGCTTTTGTGGTTTCATCAGAGGAAGTGCCACGTGAAAAGAGCTGTATTGTGTTTAATTGTATTCCACAAATTGAATTGGTGCTCCCTCCCGTCGCCTCGATTTTAAGGCTTTTGAGTTATCGCTTACTAACCACCTGATTACATCATTGTGTCTAGCATGCTACAGACTTTCCTCGAATAGGTTGACAACACTCTGTCCCTGTCTCTCCATTTTTGCTCCTACTATGTCACCCCGTCGCATTGGGCTTCTGATAGAGACTACAATTAACCTCTTCAAGCATAAGGCAGCAGTGGAAGCTCCCATAATTCTATACTATCAGGTTACCTTTAACTTATTATATTGTAGACTTACCTGTTATACACACAACCAGGATGCAGAAATAGAAGGTCATTATATTTATCCTCCAGGAGGTCCGTCTGGAAGTCAACGGATGGAGAAACTCAGCTCTGTCTACACTGGCACTACGTGCCTGAGAAAGGAACGTCTGGTGGGAAATAGGAAGTGATAGAGGAAGGAACATTGCTTAGTATTTTAAGATGAGGTACTAAGATCTTATCAGACCTTTCTACTGAACAGGGAAAAAGTTCTCTTTATTCAGCATAACACCCAACAGAGGTGGTGAAGTTCCATAAACTTCATGGACACCGGTCCGGTGTACTACCAGTGTCAGGAGAATGACCTGGAGGTC
The DNA here is from genome assembly GCF_037356315.1 of Lithobates pipiens. Taxonomy (NCBI): domain Eukaryota; kingdom Metazoa; phylum Chordata; class Amphibia; order Anura; family Ranidae; genus Lithobates; species Lithobates pipiens. The sequence goes on along the minus strand of NW_027507870.1, from coordinate 4,086,238 downwards.
TACAGAATGTAAAGATCTTCCTCTAGGACAGGGGACTCCAAACTTTCTAAACAGGAGGCCAGTTTACTGTCCTTAGGGCTTGGGGGGGGGGGGGGGGGGGTGGGGGGGTATCCTGATCATTGGCAGTAGATAAGGTCCCGACATCAGCTGAGGTACTAAATAGATCAGATGAGATACTAAGATCTTATCTGATCTTTCTACTGAACAGGGCAAAGTTCACTTTATTCAGCATAACACCCAACAGAGATGGTGAAGTTCCATAAACTTCATGGACACCGGTCCGGTGTACTACCAGTGCCAGGAGAATGACCTGGAGGGCTATAGAATGTACAGATCTTCCTCTAGGACAGGGGATTCTGAACATTCTAAACAGGGGGGCAGTTTACTGTGCTTGGGGGGAGGCATATCCTGACCATTGGCAGTAGATAAGGTCGCAACATCAGTGGGGAAAAAACAATGCCCCATCTTTGGTGTCAGTGGGAGGAATTGTGCCCCATCATTGGTGTCATTGGGCCCTATTGTTGGTATCATTGAGAGGAATTGTGCCCAGTCATTGGGCCCAATTGGTTGGTATCATTGGGTGGAGTTGTGCCCCATCTTTGGTGTCAATGGGAGAAATTATGCCCCTTCACTAGGGATGAGCCGAACACCCCCCGGTTCGGTTCGCACCAGAACTTTCGAACGGACCCCAAATTCGAACGAACTTTAGAACCCCATTGAAGTCTATGGGACTCGAACGTTCGAAATGAAAAGTGCTAATTTTAACGGCTAATATGCAAGATACTGTCCTAAAAAGGGTTTGGGGACCTGCCTCCTGCCCCAGGGGACATGGGTCAATGCCTAAAATGTTTTTAAAAATGGCCGTTTTGGCGGGAGCACTGATTTTAATGACGATTAAAGTGAAAAAAAAGTGAAATATTCCTTTAAATATTGTGCCTGGGGGGTGTCTGTAGTATGCCTGTGAAGTGCCACGTGTTTCCCGTGTTTAGAACAGTCCCTGCACAAAATGACATTAAACGGAAATAACACCATTTAAAACTGCTTGCGGTTTTAATCTTATATCTGGTTCCTGCAATATGGTTGAAAATCATTGAGAAAAATGGCATGGGTAGCCCTCCCTGCCCATTACCAGCCTATTTGGGTCTTGTACGCATATTAAGGGGAACCCTGTACCCATATTAAAAAAAGGAAATGCGTGTTGCCCCCAGGCCCTATATACTCAGAACAGCAGTATACAGGCGGTGCAAACAAGACAGGGACTGTGTAGGTTTGTTGTGTTAAGTTGAATCTGTTTGTAATTTTCAACTGGTACATTTTTAAAGTGTAGCTCCAGTCAAAAAAACTATTTTTAAGCTTTTTGGAAAACATAGGGAAGGGTTATCACCCCTGTATAATTTGTTTTGTCGTCCATCTTTTTTCATCTCACTTGCTGTTGTCTCCTTCCGTTTGCAAGTAGGAGATGTTTGTAAATTGGATGTTTGAAAGTAGGGGCCTGCTCTATATGCTCTGCAGAAATAGCGGAACAAGGTGTTGGTTTTGCCACAACATTGTAAGCCCTCAAAGTGACTCTTGGTGGGCGCTGGAGCGCTCTGCTGTGAACGATTATATCAAGAATTGTAATTACATGCCATTGTTGAACAGTGGTAGAAAAATTGACCTTTGGTGGTTGTGGTGCTGGTGCCACAACACTATAAGTCCTCACCGTTACTCTGGGTGGGCACAGGAAGGGGCCCTCCTGTGAAATATTATATCAAGAATTGTAATTACATGTCCCTGTTAAACAGGGGCAGAAAAATTTGGCCTTAGGCACTGCTGCTGGTGCCACCACACTGCAACCTCTGCCATATACTCTAGTTTTATTGCAGGGATTAGCCCTGCTGCAAAGCATTGCATCAAAAATTGTACTTAAACACCCCGGTTAAACAGGGGCAGAAAAATTGGGCCTTAGGCACTGGTGCTGGTGCCACCACACTGCAACCTCTTCCATATACTCTAGTTTTATTGCAGGAATTAGCCCTGCTGCAAAGCATTGCATCAAAAATTGTAATTAAACGCCCCTGTTAAACAGGGGCAGAAAAATTGGGCCTTAGGCACTGGTGCTGGTGCCACCACACTGCAACCTCTGCCATATATTCTAGTTTTATTGCAGGAATTAGCCCTGCTGCAAAGCATTGCATCAAAAATTGTACTTAAACACCCCTGTTAAACAGGGGCAGAAAAATTGGGCAGATGGCATCAACCAGAACCAGAAATGTTCTTCCAACATATCAGCGGAGGAGGAAGAGGATAGACAATCAACATAACAGGACAGTCACTCAGCATCAGCATAGGCAGTCTTGAAGGGATGTGATATTTCAAAAAAAATTATTCGGTTACATCAGCTTCAGGTGCTTGGTAGCTGTGGGTGATCCAAGACTGATTCATCTTGATGAAGGTCAGTCGATCAACTGATTCGGTGGACAGGCGCACCCTGTGATCGGTAACAAAGCCACCAGCAGCACTGAAGGTGCGTTCTGAAAGAACACTGGATGCAGGACAGGCCAGTAGCTCAATTTCATACTGTGCAAGCTCTGGCCAGTGATCCATCCTCAAGACCCAGTAAGCCAGATGATTTTCGGTGGGAAAGGTGTCCAAGTCTGACCTTGCCCCTAGGTATTCCTGCACCATGTAAATCAGACGCTGGCGATGGGTGCTGGAACCGATCATACCTTGGGGCTGCGGACTAAAAAATTGTCTGAAAGCATCAGTCAGACGGCCACCTTCTCCACCGCTCCTTCTGACCAATGCCTCAGCGACACGTTGTCCAGGACCAGGAGTTTGTAACCTCCCAGTCTCTGGGAACGCATTGCACAGACCTTTCTGCAAGGCCTCCCGGAGATGTCTCATCCTCTGCTCCCTCTGCGATGGCAAGATAAGGTCGGCAACCTTACCCTTGTACCGTGGATCAAGGAGAGTGGCCAGCCAGTAATGGTCCCTCTCCTTGATCCGAAGAATACGAGGATCCTTCCGCAGGCTTTGCAGGATCAGGGAGGCCATGCAGCGTAGGTTAGCTGAGGCATTCGGTCCGGAGTCCTCTGGGTCACTAAGGACAACATGATCCGCAGCTACCTCCTCCCAGCCACGTACAAGTCCACGGGTTTCTTGGGACTGTAAATCATCCCTACAAGACTGCTGCTGATGCTGATGCTGAGTGCCAGCCTCCACCTCCTCCTCTTCCTCCTCCTCATCCTCTTCCTGTGTGATGGGTGGCACAGCAGGAACACTGTCTGGATAAAGGGGGCCTTGAGAGGCAAGGAAGTCCTCCTCTTCCTGCCTCTGTTCTGCCTCAAGTGCCCTGTCCATTATTCCATGCAGCGTATGCTCCAAGAGGTGGACAAGAGGTACAGTGTCACTGATGCATGCACTGTCACTGCTCACCATCCTTGTGGCCTCCTCAAACGGTGACAGGACAGTGCATGCATCCCTGATCATGCCCCACTGGCGTGGTGAGAAAAAACCAAGCTCCCCTGACCCTGTCCTGGTGCCATAGTCGCACAGGTACTCATTGATGGCCCTCTGCTGCGTGTGCAGCTGCTGCAGCATGGCCAATGTTGAGTTCCATCTGGTGGGCATGTCACATATAAGGCGGTTCTTGGGCAGGTTCAACTCCTTTTGGAGCTCAGCCAGCCGAGCACAGGCATTAAATGATCGGCGGAAATGCACACAGACTTTCCTGGCCTGCTTCAGGACATCCTGTAAGCCGGGGTACCTGCCCAAGAACCGCTGCACCACCAGGTTAAGGACGTGAGCTACACAGGGCACATGGGTCAGTTGTCCCTGTCGGAGGGCGGAGAGGAGGTTGGTGCCATTGTCGCAAACCACCATTCTTGGCTTAAGCTGGCGTGGCGTCAACCACCTCTCGGCCTGCCCCTGCAGAGCTGACAAAACATCCGCCCCAGTGTGGCTCCTGTCCCCCAAACAAACCAGCGCAAGCACGGCATGGCATCGTTTTGCCTGCGTACTTGCGTAGCCCCTGGAACACCTACGGAGAACCTCTGGTTCTGAGGACAGAGCACTGGAAGAGGCCATGGAGGAAGAAGAAGAGGAGGGGGTGGAGGAGAGAGGTGTGTCACAACCAATAGTAGCATTTTGGAGGCGTGGTGGCGGAACAACCTCCAACACTACTGCACCTTGTCCTGCATCCTTCCCAGCTGCCAGAAGAGTGACCCAATGGGCCGTGAAAGACAGGTAACGTCCCTGTCCATGCCTGCTGGACTATGAGTCAGCGGTAATATGCACCTTACCACCGACCGCCCTGTCCAGCGAGGCAAGGACATTGCCTTCCACATGCCGGTAGAGAGCCGGAATCGCCTTCTGTGAGAAAAAGTGGCATTTGGGGACCTGCCACTGAGGAACCGCACATTGTACAAACTCACGGAAGGGGGCCGAGTCTACCAACTGAAAAGGCAGCAGTTGAAGTGCTAGCAATTTAGCCAAGCTAGCATTCAACCGCTGGGCATGTGGATGGCTGGGAGTGAACTTCTTTCGCCGGTCCAGCAGCTGGGGCAGGGACATTTGCCTGCTATAATCAGACGTGGGTGTACTGCTAGCAGAGTTCCCGGAAGCACTTGGCTGTGACACACCTAATTCTACACCTTTATTCCTCTCAGAGCAGGTTTCAGAGAGGACTGAAGGTCTAGTGGGGTTGGAGATGCCAGCTGATGAGGAGCAAGGAGAGGTCCGCTTTTTTCTTTGGTGTGGGTCTTTTAGGTACGCTTGCCAACGAGCTGCATGGCAGGTCAACATATGTCTGGTCAAGCATGTGGTGCCCAAGCGGCTGATGTTTTGGCCACGTGAGATACGCTTGAGACATATGTTGCAAATAGCAGCGGTGCGATCTGATGCACTCGTCTCAAAAAAGGCCCACACCAAAGAACTTTTAGAATAACGCGCAGAGGCAGCGCTCTGCATAGGCGGAGCTCTGCGGTGTGATTCAGTCGGTGTGCTGCCCCTAAGCTGGCCCCCGGAGGGCATCCTGCCTCGTTGGACATGTGCCTCCTCCTCCTCCTCCTCCTCCTCTCTCCTTCTAGGCACCCACGTGGAGTCAGTGCCCTCATCATCCCCTCCCTCTTCATCGCTGTAGCAAACCTGGCAGTATGCTGCAGCTTGTGGAACATGATTGCCAGATTGCTGTCCTTCTTGAGCATCCCCTCTCTCTGCGCTCATGCTACTGCCTTCCTCTAGCTGAGTGTCATCATCAGAGCCCACAAAACACTGGGCATCCTCCTGGAGCATGTACCCAACACTGTGCTCAAAGAGTTCAGGAGACTCCTCAGGAGGTCGTGGTGGGTCTAGGGAAGGAGTCACTGATGATGACATTGAGACGAGGGAAGACGATGCATTGGCAGCTGCTTTGCTAGTACCCTGAGACTGGGTGAAAGAGGATGAGGAGGATGAAGAGGGCTTGGTCATCCACTCTACCAAGTCGTTGGCATGTTGCGGTTCAACATGTCCAGCTGCCGAAAAGAAGGACAAGCGTGTCCCATGGCCACGTGCTGATGACAATGCACCGCGTCCACGACCAGCACTGTTGTCTCTAGACACAGAGCCTGCTTGCCCTCTTTTATCGGCTCGCGCCTGTCTGCCTCTCCTTGCTGGCCTTCCAGACATGGTAATGGCCTGAAGGGAGTTGGGTAAAAAAGCAGTTGGGTAGTGTATATTGTGCTAGAGGCACACAACACCCACTAACTCCTGTAGATGCCTTTATTATAGAACACCAGAGATAAAGGGGTATATACAGATGTATACTGTGCTGTGCTGGAGGCACACACAACTTCCAATAACTCCTGCAGATGGCAAGTGGGCTCAAATAGAGAAGAGCTATGTAGGTGGATATAGCGGTATGTACTAGGTACAGAGCACGCAGACAGCACGCACTATCTCCTAACACTACTGACTGCAAGCTCTATTATAAAAGATAGATCACTAGCTATATAGGTGAGGTGAATATAGCGGTGTATACTGCGGTCAGGGCACGCAGACAATAACCACTTCACAACAGCAAGATCGAAAATCGGCCGAAAACGATCGGTGTGTACTGTGTTGAAGGTACACAGAACACCCACTGCTTCAGACGCCAACACACTACACAAGGCCGCCGCGCTGGCGGCCTTATATAGTGTGGGGCGTGCACTACACAGCCTGAGCTATGATTGGCCACAGGCATCCTGCCTGTGGCCAATCATGGCTCTCCTCGCTGCTGGCGCTGCGATTGGCCAAGCATGCGGGGTCACAGTGCATGCTTGGCCAATCATGAGCCAGCAATGCACTGCGCCATCGCAGTGCATTGTGGGCCGTGAGCGCCACACGAATTTGGCGCGAACGGACCAAAATGTTTAAACTTCGCCGAACGGACGAACAGCCGATGTTCGAGTCGAACGTATGTTCGACTCGAACACGAAGCTCATCCCTACCCTTCACTGGTCTCATTGTTGGTATCTGTGGATACCAAGGAGCACCCTAACCCTAACCCTAAGGGCCACATCTGGCCCCCAGGCCGCAGTTTGGAGTCCACTGCTCTAGAAGATCTGGTAGGATATTAACGATAGTTACAAGCACATGTTACATTAGGAATTCATAGCAGGGCTCTATTTAACCCCTTCAATATTGGGCGATTTCGCCCCCTTCCTGCCCAGGCCAATTTTCAGCTTTCAGCGCTGTCACACTTTGAATGACAATTGAGCGGTCATGCAACACTGTACACAAATTACATTTTTTATCTTTTCTTTTCAAACAAATAGAGCTTTTTTTTTTTTTTTTTTTTTGGTGGCATTTAACCACTGGGTTTTTTAATTTTTTTGCTAAGTAAAGGAAAAAAGACCTAAACTTTTGAAAAAAAAAACAAATTTTTCTTCATTTCTGCAAACACATTTTGCAAATAAATGATCTTTCTTCATCAATTTAGGTCAACTTGTATTCTGCTCTACTTCTTTGGTGAAAATAACCCAAATCCATGTATATTATTTAGTCTGAAGGAAAGTTATAGAGTCCACAAACTATGGTATACACCAGTGGTCTTCAAACTATGGGCAGATGTGGCCCATTGCTTGCCCTCATCTGGCCCTTGGGACACTTTTCCTCCAGCTGACACCAATGATGGGGCATTATTCCTCCCATTCCTATTAATGAGGCTCCATTTCTCCCAATGAAGGGGCATTTTCTACTTCCAGTGGTCACAATCGGGTCCCCCCTAAAGCCTGAAGGACAGTAAACTGGCCCTTTTGTTTGGAAAGTTTGGAGAGCCCTGGTATATACAGTATATCTGAAAATCACCAACAGTACAAATACCCCCAAAATTACCTTTTTTTGTAAAGTAGACAATGCAATGTATTTAGTAAGAGGAATGGCAAGTTTTCTGAAGTTGTATTTTTTTTCAAAATTTTGGGGAAAAATGAAGAAATTAAAAAAAAAACATATTTAAAATATATATATATATATATATATATATATATATATATATATATATATATTTACACACTGTCACCAGTACAGTACAGTGAAATCATATAACTGGTGTGGCGAGGATCCGGGACACAGACTTATTTATTTATTTTTTAATTTTTTTTTTCTATTTTTTTTTTTTTTTTTTTTTTTTTTGTATGATTTTTTTTATTTTATTTTAACACGTTGAGACCAGAGCAATACAGTGTTACCATAGTAGTACACATTATAATGGCATTATAATGGCTTATACCAGTGTCAGACCGAGACAGAAGTACAGTTAAATCACACTTGTTTAATAATAAAAGTAAAAAGAACAAACGTAGTCAAAAAACATATCCAGAGTTCAGTAACCGGAACGGATAGTCAGCCAAGCCAGAAGTCAGGGATCAATTTAATGGAACAGCAAGCAGGATCTGGAGCCAGAAGGGATGTCAGCAATGCCAGTCTTTAAACAGAAATGCAGGAGATAGTTTCTTGTGATGTTGACCAAGGTGAAGGCAGAGCTCCTCTAGACTGGATGGCTTAAGTAGGCAGGACTGACGAGCAGGATATCATCAACAGGTGAGTAACTGTGAAGAGAGATGGGAGCTGGCAATTAGCCGACAGCTGAGTGGCCAGCTCAGAGAAGGAAGGGCTGAGCACAGTCCTCACAACCAGTGAATTCAATGTTTATCTCATATTGAAGAGGACCTGTCATGCTTTTTTTTCTATTACAAAGGATGTTTACATTCCTTGTAATAGGAATAAAAGTGACCATTTTTTTTAAAAGAACAGTGTAAAAATAATAAATAAAAGGTAAAATAAATAATATATATTTTTTTAAACGTGCCCCATCCCGCCGAGCTCACGTGCAGAAGCGAACACATACGTGAGCAGCGCCTGCGTATGAAAACGGTGTTCAAACCACACATGTGAGGTATCACCGCGATCAGTAGAGCGAGAGCAATAATTCTAGCTTTAGACCTCCTCTAAGGCTAGAATTTTTCAAGCTGCAGTGATCGAACTCCAGGTTGCAGCCTTTCCCATTTCGGTTTTAACATGGATGTAATAATGTGCAAATCCTCGTGCAATATGCAGGGTCGGCGTATGCTCAAATCTTGGTTTCAAACCATAGTGAATCATTCAATTTTTTTTTGTTATTTTTCCAATGTTTGGACTATGTATGTTTACAATCACGTTTTTCTCATTTATAGATATATTATCGTCTTGATGTAACCTTTTACCCCTGAAGAAAAGGACTATTATGATAGATTTGAAACGCGTTGGGCTATCTCTATTGTTACATTGTTTTCAATTGATTTTCGGTTCATATGCATTGTAATTATTACCTTTTAGTATTTGCCCTTTCTTGCGTCCTGCACTTTTTTTGTGTTCTGCAGTACTGTGACATCTTTTATCGCTATCAATAAACAGGTAAAATTTTTTAATAATAACCATGTTTAACTGAAATGGCCTCCCGTTTAAAGTCCAAATTATAGGAAACGAAATTCTTGTGATTTAGTATACAATTTAGGGATGTGGGTTGGCTAACTTCCTTTTCTAAAAGCTCGTAACACCGCAAACCTCTATTTCCTCTGTAACTCAAAACTTGCAACCTTTAGCATTTAAACGTCACTTATGGAGATTTTTAAGGGTAAAAGTTTGTCGCCATTCCACAAGCGGGTGGAATTTTGAGGCGTGACATGTTGGGTATCTATTTACTCGGCGTAACATTATCTTTCACAATATAAAAAAAAATTGTGATAACTTTACTATTGTCTTATTTTTTTTAATTCTGAAAGGTGTATTTTTCCCCAAAATTTATTGCAACGATTCTCCAGGGTGCTAGAAAAAAAAAAAATATATATATATATATATATATATATATATATATATATATATATATATATGTTTGGGGGTTCTAAGTCATTTTCTAGCAAAAAAAAATGTTTTTAAAGCGGAGTTCTGCCACTTTTTTTTTAAGTCAGCAGCTACAAATACTTTTAAAATATGGACACTTACCTGTCCAGTGTGCCCGCGATGTCGGCACCCGAAGCCGATCTGTCGATCAGCTCTCGGGTGCTGCTGCTGCCATCTTTGGTATGGGAATCAGGAAGTGAAGCCGCAAGGCATGCGCGAGTCATGCTGCGCATTATGGACGGTCCCTGCTGTCTCTGGGATCCGTGTTTTTCCCAGCAGACAGCGGGGGGATAACAGGAAGTGGCGTAGTTAGCCGCAGAATCTGCTGCTTTTTTTTTTAACAGCTCCAATTCCTGGAACTTCTTTTACACTTCAGCTTTGAAAAAGGGGAACCCCGCTCCTTAACAATTGATAATTGCAGGATTTTTTTTGTTTTTTTTAAATTTCAGCTGTCAGTGGGGAAATCCAACTGACAGATGAAGGAACCAAGCATGAAAGTATCAGTTTCGGGAATCGGTGCATTTACATGAGCAACAATACTCATGCAAATGCTTAGTATCGGCAATGATACCGATACCGATACTGGTATCGGTGCAACCCTACTTTCTACTTTCTGTTATACAAACATGTCCAATAAAATCTAATTTCTTCATAAATGTAGGCCAAAATGTCTTTGGTAACAACAAAAATTTTAATAAGTGTATAATAATTTGTGTGGAAATTGTAGCTTCTACAAACTATGGGATATATACTGAAATGTATGCAGTTTTTACTTTCTAACTACTTATCAAATTTCTTGAGGTGCTAAAATGCCAGGGCAGTGCAAACACCCTCCCCCCAATGACCCCCTATTTGGAAAGTAAGGTATTCGCTGAGAGGCATGTTGAGTCCTTGGAAGTTTTTTTTTGTCACACGTTTTTGGAAAATGTCACTTTAATAAGATATTTCTCACACATTCCATTGGGTATATGTGGCATTACACCCCAAAACACATTCTGCAACTTTCCTGAGTTTGGGGATACCACATGTGTGAGAATTTTTAAGAACCTATCCATGTACTGGGGGCCTAAAACCAATGACTACCTTCACGTTTTCAAAGAGCGCAATTACCTTATTTCAATTCCTATCATAGTTTTGGAGGTCCTAAAATGCAAGGACAATTCAGACGCCCCACAAATGAAACCTTTTTGGAAAGTAGACAACCCAAGGTATTTGCTGAGGGGCATGTTGAGTCCATGGAAGTTTATTTTATTTTTTTGCCACACATTTCTGGAAAATGTCACTTTCATGAGATATTTCTCACACATTCCATTGGGTATATGTGGCATTACACCCCAAAACACATTCTGCTACTTCTCCTCCTGAGTTTGGGGATACCACATGTGTGAGACTTTTTGAGAACCTAGCCGTGTACTGGGGGCCTAAAACCAATGACTACCTTCAAGTTTTCAAAGAGTGTAATTACCTAATTTCAATTCCTATCACAGTTCTGGAGGTCCTAAAATGCAAGGACAATTCAGACATCCCATAAATGACCCCTTTATGGAAAGTAGACAACCCAAGGTATTGCTGAGAGGCATGTTGAGTCCATGGAGGTTTTTTACTTTTTTGCCACACATTTCTGGAAAATGTCACTTTAATGAGATATTTCTCACACATTCCATTGGGTATATGTGGCATTACACCCCGAAACACATTCTGCTACTTCTCCTGAGTTTGGGGATACCACATGTATGAGACTTTTTAAGAACCTAGCCGTGTACTGGGGGCCTAAAACCAATGACTACCTTCAAGTTTTCAAAGAGTGTAATTACCTCATTTCACTTCCTATCACAGTTTTGGAGGTCCTAAAATGCAAGGACAATTCAGACGCCCCACAAATGACCCATTTTTGGAAAGTACACACTCCAAGGTATTTGCTGAGAGACATATTGGGTGTATGGGAGATTTTTATTTTTTGCTACAAGTTTTTGGAAAATGTCCAAAAAACACTCTCACTTTAATAAGATATTTCTCACACATTCCATGGGTATAGAGTCTGCCACTTCTTCAGAGTATGCAGAGATTTTATTTTGAGCCTAGCAACGTACTGGGGCCCAAAATCCAATTACCACCTTCAGGCTTTTAAAGAGTGTAATTTCCCCATTTACCTTCCTGGCTACTTGTCACGGTTTTGGTGATCAGTGATAAATACTGTACACTGACACTGCACTAATGGCACTGGCTGGGTGAAAGGGGGAATCAAAGGGGTAATGGAGTGCAATCAAGAGGTTAAATGTGCCTAAAAAGGTCGTGCAAGTTTAAATGTGCCACTTCAACTCACTGTGATCCTGCTCTCTTCTCTTCCTGAACATAAAATGGCCAAGAAAAAAAGGCCATTACTATGCTTCTCTGCCTATGATGCCATAGGACAAATGTGCATGCATGGCCAATGTGACCAGGGAAGATGGTCACTATGCAGTTATGAGAAGGCTTTGAGCACATCAAAGAAACCTAGCAAAGGCCTATCCCCCCCCCTCCCCCCCCATCCAGAGGCACAATAGTAGATCAAACTCAGTGAACGCAGGCTGCTTATAGCACACTCCCCCCTAGAGGGGGGAAGAGAAAGGGCACACATATACAGCTGGAGAACAGCCGGCCCTAGCCAAAAAATAATAAGATCCAACCTTCACCCATCATGGCAGGAAATGTCTAAGTAGACCCCCAGGGACTTGATCCTTCTTTTTTTGGGGTCCCCTACCCTGGACCTGTACTATACCCGACGGGAAACACCTTGGTCAGTCAGTACTGCACAGGGTTCCAAATGCACAGGGTCCAACACCGAATAGTCGCATTACAGGCAATCCCTACATGTCTGTTCCAAACTCATTGTAGCGGGGCCTGGACACCATCTAAGCATCCCAGCTGGAGGATTGTATTCAAATAAAACCAAACTCCTGTTCCCTGCTGGAACCATGGAGAATCTGGTAGCATCCTGCAGACAGTTACACATCAGTGACTATCACTATCAGCAAAAAAACGGAGGTCGCTTCCTGAGTAGGAGAGGTTATATAGGGGGCAGTGGTATATTTAGGTTTTGTGCTGCCCTAGGCCTGACTAAACCTGTGCATCCCCTAATTTAAATATGACCCACCCCTTTCTATCTGTAGCGGCCATAACCCCAAGGGGCGGCCTTGACTTTCTGGGCTTACCAGTTACCTCTTCGTGGCTTGTCGGTTGTTGTCTAGGGGTTCCCAGGGTTAGTACCCAGCGACTTCAGATGCTGACACATAAAAGTCCTTTTCAAGATTTTTATTTTGCAGTGGTAACATCCAACATTAGACAGTCTCTGATGGGAATAGAGGGCATGGCTGATGAAACTCAGGCACTTTGAACTGTTGACATCCACTGAATGTCTCTAACCCAGAGAGTAGCCACTCGCAGCTGGGTGCTTCACTGCCGGATAAACCTCTAGCGAGAGATCTAGTAGCCAACATGTGATCCGGAAACTTTGCAAAGTCTCTGCCACAGACTAAATTGTAACTGAAGATAAGTAGGAATCTTTCTCACAGTACCTGAATCTCTCAGCCTTCTTGGCGATACTGCAGGAAGTGTGGATTCTTTAGTGTCCATACAACTCAGCTCCCAGGCTCCTACTGAGCAGCCAGCTTGTTGGCCCTCCTCCGAAGAGTCCTCCCCTGGTCACTTGTACGAGTTGCCGTGTCCCTCCAATACCGAGAGCACACCGGGACGCCTTTGAATCCTCCTTCAGTTACTGGACCTCGGACTAGCCAGTTCCGAGGATCGTGAACAGACGGATCCCTGCCCCAGGCCATGGGGGCCTCTGGGGCGGGTCGGATTGACCATGCTTGCGAGACGGCAAACGCTCCTAGCCCCAGAACCCCTCGCGGGGCTGCCCCAGGCGAGAACCAGGAATCAAACCCACAGCCGAACCCTGAACACATGATTTCAGCACCTTAAATACCCCTTCCCAGACTACGCAGTGGGGCCAGACGCGCCCACTGATTGGCTCCGGGAAAGATTGGTATCTAAGACGTCCAATCAGGCCTGGTTCTCGGCCTGTCATGGGAGCCTCCCTGCACCCATGACCACGCGGAACTTTAGTACAGCCCAGCCAGACTGATGCCAAAGCAAATCCTGTACAATTAACCCCCAGAACGCCATTACAGTTCTGAGGAAAAACATCAGTGTCGCTTCATCAGTGGACATCAGTGTAGCCTTATCAGTGCAGCCTATCAGTGCCCATCAGTGCAGCCATATGTCACTGGATTAGTAAGATTACTCCTATCTTTTAAGATATTTTCACTTGTGTTTGCTACCACTGATTGTAATCATAGGATTATTTCATGTATTTTTATAATGATTAGGATGTGCCCAGTCATTATACAAATAAGTGAAATAATCAGTGGCAGCAAACACAAGTCCAAATATCTTATAAAATAGGAGTAATCTTACTATTCCAGTAACGTGAGCATATGAGGTGAGCAGGTCCAAAATATTATTAACTTCCTCCCAAAGATTCTGTGGAGGAGGGTAGGCAGAGCATTAGGCCGCAGTGCTACACTTAGTATTGGCGGCCGCCAGACCAGTTGTGTTAGGTGCGGCCGGTGGCCGCCAGTCTGTCCGAACATCCTCACCGGCCGGTATTATCAAACCGGCAGGTAGCAGTGCGGCCACTTTATGGGGGTGCCAGCCTGATTTGCCTCCTGGACCCTGCTCCTCGGCCCAGTCTGCCCCATAAGACTGGCACTACACTAGCGCAAGTCAGCGGGAGGCTGTTTTTTTCATGCAGGGGGGGCGCGGCTTTTTTTCTGCCCCCCTGCAAAGTGCCCCCCTAGGCCTGTGCTTTGTCGACCTAGGCCAAGATACAGCGTTGATAAGGGGATATCCTGTCTGGGTTTTTTTGCCAGTGTCCATTCACCTATAGGTGGCACATAACCCAGGTAGTCATGATTTAAAATTGTTTGCATTTATACATGTCCCCCAGGGCAGTACACAGACCCCCCATACCCCTTTTATGGCCAATTACTTGCATATAAGCCTTTAAAATGGGCACTTTTGATTTTTCCGGTTTGGCTTCCATACACTTCAATGGGATTCGCCATTTCCCCTGTTCGGAGTTCTGCTGCGAACCGAACAGGTGGGGATGTTCGTCCCATCCCTATATTTTACTAAATTCTATTTTTATTTACTCACCTCTGGAAGATATGGCCCCTATTATGACTTGTACACATGGTCGGATATTCCGACCACAAAATCCGTCTAATTTTTTCCGGCGGATTTTGTCCGAAACTGGTGCTGCATACACACGGTCGGACAAAGTTGTCCAAAAATCCGATCGTTACAAACGAGGCAACGCAAATTACGTACGACGGGACTACGTATAGGCCAGTAGCCAATAGCTTTCGTCTCCAAATTTCTTCTGAGCATGCGTGTGCATCGGAATTCTCTACACACAATCGTAAAAAGTACGGATTTTGTTGTCGGAAAATTTGAGATCCTGTTCCCAATTTTTTTTCCGTCGGAAAATAATGGAAAAAGCCCGCTAGAGCCCACACACGATCGGATTTTCCGACAACGAATTCCGATCAGACTTTTTCCATCAGAATATCCGACCGTGTGTACGGGGCATTAGAGATCCTAGCCTAATGACCATCAATCATCCAGTCATTCTCAGAGGATATTTTGTGATAATAACCAGAGACATCCAAAGTCTGAACTTACCAGAACCTGCCCCATGTGGTGTAGTTTCTGGAGCTCGTTAGATGTGGCTCAGTCTCGGGGTCCCACCTACACTGATTGGAGGGTCTGGCCAGTAGTAATAGAACCACAGCCACCGAATGTACCAATAAACTGGAATCCATTGCCGGCCATCTCTCAGAGTCATTGTTACAAGGCTCTTTTACATTTTCAACTGAATTTTATGAACTTTTTAATAAACATATAAAAAAATTCTAAATGCTAAAGCTGATAATTATACAACATTGAAATGTGTCCCAAATAATGATTATATCTTCTGAGCCTCTCCACATTTTGAGATCACTGCTGGTCTGGGAGTAGGAGTTGGGTTGGGGGTTGGAGGAGGCTGTATTGTCCTTCTGCCGGATGCTCAACCTGGGGCCCAGACTGCTGCTCCAGGGAAGGGGGTCCAGAAGGGGAGTACAGAGGATTCTGGAGGACCTCAGCTGGATCCTAAAAGGAAAGATTGACAGTAAGGTTCACCTGATATATTTCTCTGTCATTGGTGTCAGTGGAATAAAATACATTTTAGAAGGATGAAATAAGACCCAACTTTGTCCTCAGTGAAATAAAATAAGTGTCATCATTGGTGTCAGTAGGATGAAATAGGTCCCATCATTGGTGTCAGTGGGATAAAATAGGTCCCATCATTGGTGTCAGTGGGGTAAAATAGGTCCCATCATTGGTGTCAGTGGGATAAAATAGGTCCCATCATTGGTGTCAGTAGGATAAAATAGGTCCCATCATTGGTGTCAGTGGGATAAAATAGGTCCCATCATTGGTGTCAGTGGCTTAAAAAGGCCCCATTGTTAGTGTCAGTGGGATAAAATAATCGCCATTGCTGGTGTCAGTGGAATAAAATAAGCTGATCATTGATCTCAGTGGGAGTAAAATAAGCCCCATTGTTGCTGTCAGTGGGATCAAAAAAAAAGTCCCAACGTTGGTGTCAATGAAAAAAACAAGTCCCTGTCAGTGTCAGTAGGAGTTAGCTAAGCCCCATCGTTGGTGTCCACGTGATAAAATACAGTATCTCACAAAAGTGAGTACACCCCTCACAGTTATGTAAATATTTTCTTCTATCTTTTCACGTGACAACACTGAAGAAATGACACTTGTCTACAATGTAAAGTAGTGAGTGTACAGCTTGTATAACAGTGTAAATTTGCTGTCCTCTCAAAATAACTCAACACACAGCCCTTAATGTCTAAACCACTGGCAACAAAAGTCAGTACACCCCTAAGTGAAAATGTCCAAGTTGGGCCCAAAGTGTCAATATTTTGTGTGGCCACCATTATTTTCCAGCACTGCCTTAACCCTCTTGGACATGGAGGTCACCAGAACTTCACAGGTTGTCACTGGAGTCCCCTTCCCCTTCTCCATGACCAAATCACGGAGCTGGCATTCCATCACTCAGCGCTCCTCTGCCATTCTGAAAAGTGTGAGACCTCCTGGATTATATCCTGTGCAACATGGACATTATGGGGCAAAATCTCTTGGCTTTGACCATGTATCCTCATACAGCAGTCAGTTATTAAATGCACATATATTACTGCAGAGATATGTTATAATAACTGTTTTGAATCTTTCTCCATTCCATGTCTATGTGATCAGGAGTTGGATCTCACCTCTTGAGTAGCTGGTATCTCCTGGTAGATGTGGGAATGTCTGTGTGGTACAGGGGGGAATTCAGTGCTTTTCAGATCAATGTCACCAGTAGATCCCATCTTCTTCCCTGCCTGTGATTTGTATGACAGCAATAAAAAAGCTCAAATAAGCAAACTTATCCTCCAGATCTGAGAACACAGATTGGTCTGATCTTATAATTACAGGTATAATATGGCAAGAGAGAATGCAGACACTGGTAAGACAGGCACCCTGTGAGAGAGACTGTGTGAAGAGGGGAAGGAAACTGGAGGAACAGGAAATTGTGGGAACTGGGTGGAGAGACTGCAGAAGCTGGGGAAAGAGACAAAAGGAACGGGGAAGAGACTACAGGAACTGGGTGGAGAGACTGCAGGAACTGGGGGAAGTGACAATAGGATTAAAGGAAGAGACTACAGGAACTGGCAGCAGAGATTGTAGGAACTCAGTGGAGAGATTCCAACAACTGGGGGAAGAGACTGCAGGAACTGGGGAGAGAGACTGTAAGAACTGAGGAGAGAGACTGTAAGAACTGAGGAGAGAGACTGTAAAAACTGAGGAGAGAGACGGTAGGAACTGGGGAGAGAGACGGTAGGAACTGGGGAGAGAGACGGTAGGAACTGGGGAGAGAGACGGTAGGAACTGGGAGAGAGACGTTAGGAACTGGGGGGAGAGACAGTAGGAACTGGGGGGAGAGATGGTAGGAACTGGGGGAGAGACGATATGAACTGGGGGGAGAGATGGTAGGAACTGGGGGAGAGACGATATGAACTGGGGGGAGAAATGGTAGGAAATGGGAGGAGAGATGGTAGGAACTGAGAGGAGAAATGGTAGAAACTGGAGAGAGAGACGGTAGGAACTGGGGAGAGAGAGACGGTAGGAACTGGGGAGAGAGAG
Source organism: Lithobates pipiens (assembly GCF_037356315.1). Classification (NCBI taxonomy): domain Eukaryota; kingdom Metazoa; phylum Chordata; class Amphibia; order Anura; family Ranidae; genus Lithobates; species Lithobates pipiens. The sequence continues at coordinate 4,068,580 of NW_027507870.1, read as the reverse complement.
ACGGTAGGAACTGGGGAGAGAGAAGGTAGGAACTGGGGGGAGAGACGGTAGATATTGGGGGGGAGATGGTATGAACTGGGGGAGAGACGATATGAACTGGGGGGAGAGATGGTAAGAAAAGGGAGGAGAGATGGTAGGAACTGGGAGGAGAAATGGTAGAAACTGGAGAGAGAGACAGTAGGGACTGGGGAGAGAGAGACAGTAGGAACTGGGGAGAGAGACAGTAGGAATTGGGGGGAGAGAAGGTAGGAATTGATGGAGAGACGACATGAACTGGGGGGAGAGATGGTAGGAAATGGGAGGAGAGACGGTAGGAACTGGGAGGAGAAATGGTAGAAACTGGGAGGAGAGACTGTAGGAACTGAGGAGAGAGACGTAGGAACTGGAGATAGAGAGAGAGACGGTAGGAACTGGGGAGAGAGATGGTATGAACTGGGGAGAGAGACGGTAGGAACTGGGAGGAGAGATGGTAGGAACTGGGAGGAGAGACTCTAGGAACTGGGAGGAGAGACGGTAGGAACTGGGGAGACTAAGGGTGGTAGGAACTGGGGGGAGAGATGGTAGGAATTGGGGCCGCCGATACAGAAGTAAAATGGAGAGTTTGGAGTCAAAGATACCCCCGGGCAGGGGGGAGATAAATGTCCTTTCAATGAGTGTGCTGGGAAATCGACATTTCTCATAGAAGTTGGGGCATTGCAGAATGAGGAAGGTCTCTAGAGAGGGCGCTAAGGAATCAGTCTACTGTATGCTAGGAGAAGTATGTTCCGAGTTGTCTGATTCATTGAAAATGACTTGCTAAGCTATTGCTAGACTTGCCGGGCTTCACAAGTGTGTCGCACAATTGCAGCAAATCCGCATTGCATGACTCCAGATCAGCTTTCTTTGCAAACATTCTGCAAGTTCTGGTTCACTTATAATTTGCAAAAGTCATCCCACCACATGGGGGTCACTGTGGCTGAATGTTCATGCTGTAGACTTGCAGAGCTCTTGCTGTAGACTCACCACTGCAACTTTGTACAACGTGCCAGTGAAAATGTGCAGCAATTTAACAAGAACTCACAATTCAACACTGCCACCAATTTGTGGCAAGTTATCTTTACTATCTGGGTACAAGCTAGGATGGCGGAATAGACCAACCAACCATCTGTGTGTGTGAGAGACATTAGAGACATTATGGGGGTCGACAATTATCTGCATGTAAGATCAGCCAATCATATAATTTCCTTCACCCAATAAACCAACTAGGATGCTTACCTGATCACTAGCGCCCCCTATCTTGAGGTTTCCTGGGGGGGGAAAAGAGACAATGCAACCGTTATTGTGAGTAAGGAGAAAACAAAGTCATCAATGCTAAATGACTGTTCGGCAGGGCTGGAGTGGGACAGAAATTTGGCCTTGGACTTCATCCAGACATCAGAGTGTCCCATTACCAGCCCCCTTACATCAGAGTGTCCCATTACCAGCCCCCTTACATCAGAGTGTCCCATTACCAGCCCCCTTACATCAGAGTGTCCCATCACCAGTCCCCTTACATCAGAGTGTCCCATCACCAGTCCCTTTACATCAGAGTGTCCCATTACCAGCCCCCTTACATCAGAGTGTCCCATTACCAGCCCCCTTACATCAGAGTGTCCCATCACCAGTCCCCTTACATCAGAGTGTCCCATCACCAGCCCCCTTACATCAGAGTGTCCCATCACCAGCCCCCTTACATCAGAGTGTCCGATCACCAGCCCCCTTACATCAGAGTGTCCCATCACCAGCCCCCTTACATCAGAGTGTCCCATCACCAGCCCCCTTACATCAGAGTGTCCCATCAGCAGCCCCCTTGCATCAGCGTGTCCCATCACCAGCCCCCTTACATCAGAGTGTCCCATCAGCAGCCCCCTTACATCAGAGTGTCCCATCACCAGCCCCCTTACATCAGAGCATCCCATCAGCACCCCCTTGTCCCATCAGCAGCCCCCTTACATCAGAGTGTGCCATTACCAGCCCCCTTACATCAGAGTGTCCCATCAGCAGCCCCCTTACATCAGAGTGTCCCATCACCAGCCCCCTTACATCAGAGTGTCCCATCACCAGCCCCCTTACATCAGAGTGTCCCATCAGCACCCCCTTACATCAGAGTGTCCCGTCAGCAGCCCCCTTACATCAGAGTGTCCCATCACCAGTCCCCTTACATCAGAGTGTCCCATCGCCAGCCCCCTTACATCAGAGTGTCCCATCAGCAGCCCCCTTACATCAGAGTGTCCCATCAGCACCCCCTTACATCAGAGTGTCCCGTCAGCAGCCCCCTTACATCAGAGTGTCCCGTCAGCAGCCCCCTTACATCAGAGTGTCCCATCGCCAGCCCCCTTACATCAGAGTGTCCCATCCCCAGCCCCCTTACATCAGAGTGTCCCGTCAGCAGCCCCCTTACATCAGAGTGTCCCGTCAGCAGCCCCCTTACATCAGAGTGTCCCATCACCAGCCCCCTTACATCAGAGTGTCCCATCAGCACCCCCTTACATCAGAGTGTCCCATCAGCAGCCCCCTTACATCAGAGTGTCCCATCGGCAGCCCCCTTACATCAGAGTGTCCCATCAGCAGCCCCCTTACATCAGAGTGTCCGATCAGCAGCCCCCTTACATCAGAGTGGCCCCTCACCAGCCCCCTTACATCAGAGTGTCCCATCACCAGTCCCCTTACATCAGAGTGTCCCATCAGCAGCCCCTTACATCAGAGTGTCCCATCACCAGTCCCCTTACATCAGAGTGTCCCATCAGCAGCCCCTTACATCAGAGTGTCCCATTACCAGCCCCCTTACATCAGAGTGTCCCATCACCAGTCCCCTTACATCAGAGTGTCCCATCACCAGTCCCTTTACATCAGAGTGTCCCATTACCAGCCCCCTTACATCAGAGTGTCCCATTACCAGCCCCCTTACATCAGAGTGTCCCATCACCAGTCCCCTTACATCAGAGTGTCCCATTACCAGCCCCCTTACATCAGAGTGTCCGATCACCAGCCCCCTTACATCAGAGTGTTCCATCACCAGCCCCCTTACATCAGAGTGTCCCATCACCAGCCCCCTTACATCAGAGTGTCCCATCAGCAGCCCCCTTGCATCAGCGTGTCCCATCACCAGCCCCCTTACATCAGAGTGTCCCATCACCAGCCCCCTTACATCAGAGTGTCCGATCACCAGCCCCCTTACATCAGAGTGTCCCATCACCAGCCCCCTTACATCAGAGTGTCCCATCACCAGCCCCCTTACATCAGCGTGTCCCATCACCAGCCCCCTTACATCAGAGTGTCCCATCAGCAGCCCCCTTACATCAGAGTGTCCCATCACCAGCCCCCTTACATCAGAGCATCCCATCAGCACCCCCTTGTCCCATCAGCAGCCCCCTTACATCAGAGTGTCCCATTACCAGCCCCCTTACATCAGAGTGTCCCATCAGCAGCCCCCTTACATCAGAGTCTCCCATCACCAGCCCCCTTACATCAGAGTGTCCCATCACCAGCCCCCTTACATCAGAGTGTCCCATCACCAGCCCCCTTACATCAGAGTGTCCCATCACCAGCCCCCTTACATCAGAGTGTCCCATCAGCAGCCCCCTTACATCAGAGTGTCCCATCAGCACCCCCTTACATCAGAGTGTCCCGTCACCAGCCCCCTTACATCAGAGTGTCCTGTCAGCAGCCCCCTTACATCAGAGTGTCCCATCGCCAGCCCCCTTACATCAGAGTGTCCCATCAGCAGCCCCCTTACATCAGAGTGTCCGATCAGCAGCCCCCTTACATCAGAGTGGCCCCTCACCAGCCCCCTTACATCAGAGTGTCCCATCACCAGTCCCCTTACATCAGAGTGTCCCATCAGCAGCCCCTTTACATCAGAGTGTCCCATCAGCAGCCCCCTTACATCAGAGTGTCCCATCACCAGCCCCTTACATCAGAGTAGCCCACTGAGCCATTGGCCCAGCGGGAAACTCCTGGTAGTCCCGATGGACAGTACATGCCTGCTGATTGGAGTCATGTGGAACCCAAAATAATTGGTGTTGTTTGTTATCTTTTTTTTAACAATAGATTTTTTCTTGATTTTTCAAAGTAGATAGTAAAGTACAGGTTGGAGTTTGTACAAAACAAAGCAGTTGGTATAGAAAGTGTTAACACAAGACAGGTTATCAAGGTACAAGCATATCTAATCATATGCAGGCTCTTCATAATGCAATATGAGATAGTGACGCAGTGAGCTAAAACCTGTCACCCCCCTTCAGGTTCACACCGTGAACAGGTTTTGAACCATACATTAGTAAGAGGCCTGTCCCTAACCCTGGAGAAGGGCTGGGGAGCTCTTTCACGTCAAAGCTACTTGTGTTTATTGGTATAAGTTGACAAACAAACTCATAAACTCATACATACAGAGTAGCTCTAAGCACATTTACATTTACAAGCTATTCTCGGCCTATACATTCCTACAGTTGCCTCTGTAAAATTAAGGTAAGCTTCAGTATCACCACAGGAGGGCGAGCCCTTTATACGTTTATATCATCATGGATAAATTGTTTGTACATCATATATGTGAAGAGGCATTTGGGGAGTTTCTCCAGATATCCCAGTTTTTATGGAAATCCGAGGCTCTCCCGTTCTTGTACGCAAACATCTTTTCCATAATGCATTGCGTGTTCATTCTGGAGATTACCTCCTCAATTTTTGGGGATGTCTTACAGCGTCATTCCTTTGCTAGTGTAATACGTGTAGCAAATAGAATGTGCATAACACTTTTCTCGTTAGTTTGGGACTGCTCTATTCCCAAGCTCAGTAATGCTAAAGAAGGGGTTATAGTGCATCTATACCCAGTAGTTTCTTGGATGAGGGATATAACCTTTTCCCAAAAAGGTTGTATCGCCACACAGCTCCAAAAGTACCGTATTTATCGGCGTATAACACGCACTTTTCTCCCCTTAAAATCAGGGGAAAATTGCGGGTGCGTGTTATATGCCGATCCTCCACGATTTCTGAGCGATTTTGAGCCTCTGGGCGGCTTTTAGCCGCCTTCGGCTCTTCTCACGGCTTTCGGCCGCCTTCGGCTCTTCTCACGGCTTTCGGCCGCCTTCGGCTCTTCTCGCGGTTTTTCTGCCGCGTTCGGCCATTCTCAGCGGCTTTCGGCCACCTTCGGCCATTCTCGGAAAACCGCCGAGAATGGCCCGAGAGCGGCTGAAAGCTGCCAAGAATGGCAAAAGGCGTCCGAAAGCCGCGAGAAAAGCCGAAGGCGGCTGAAAGCCGCCCAGAGGCTCAAAATCGCTCAGAAATCGTGGAGGATCGGCGTATAACACGCACCCGCGATTTTTCCCTGATTTTAAGGGGAGAAAAGTGCGTGTTATACGCCGATAAATACGAAGAACCAAAGAACTACTGGGTGCCACCGAGATACACAGGGCATTTCGGCAGCGCCATTTTTGAAAATAAAATCTGCAATTAACACAAGGGGACAACGATGCACAAGGCTGCAATGATAGACAGGCTGCAATGATGGACAGGCTGCAGGACAAGGCTGCAATGATAGACAGGCTGCAGGACAAGGCTGCAATGATGGACAGGCTGCAATGATGGACAGGCTGCAGGACAAGGCTGCAATGATGGACAGGCTGCAATGATAGACAGGCTGCAGGACAAGGCTGCAATGATGGACAGGCTGCAATGATGGACAGGCTGCAGTACAAGGCTGCAATGATGGACAGGCTGCAATGATGGACAGGCTGCAGGACAAGGCTGCAATGATGGACAGGCTGCAGGACAAGGCTGCAATGATGGACAGGCTGCAGGACAAGGCTGCAATGATGGACAGGCTGCATGACAAGGCTGCAATGATGGACAGGCTGCAACGATGGAGAGGCTGCTGGACAAGGCTGCAATGATAGACAGGCTGCAATGATGGACAGGCTGCAGGACAAGGCTGCAATGATGGACAGGCTGCAGGACAAGGCTGCAATGATGGACAGGCTGCAGGACAAGGCTGCAATGATAGACAGGCTGCAATGATGGACAGGCTGCAGGACAAGGCTGCAATGACGGACAGGCTGCAGGACAAGGCTGCAATGACGGACAGGCTGCAGGACAAGGCTGCAATGACGGACAGGCTGCAGGACAAGGCTGCAATGATGGACAGGCTGCAGGACAAGGCTGCAATGATGGACAGGCTGCAGGACAAGGCTGCAATGATAGGCAGGCTGCAATGATGGACAGGCTGCAGGACAAGGCTGCAATGATGGACAGGCTGCAGGACAAGGCTGCAATGACGGACAGGCTGCAGAACAAGGCTGCAAATGACACTGACAAGGCTTCAGATGGATACTGATAAGGCTGCATTGATGGGCATTGAAATGTACATTTTTTTTCCTTAAATTTCCCCTTCTAAACTTGGGGTGCGTGTTATATGCCGATAAGTACAGTATATGAAGGAGATTACCAGTACTACCTTAATCTCTCCAGCACATTGGTGAGGTGTTTGGATCCATTTTACTAATGCGTAAAGGCGTGAGATACCACCTGTGAAGATGTTTTTCGGTATTGTCCCAGTGGTATACACACGCTGATGACCTGCTACTATATCGGATAGCTAAATGCCATTGGGGTAGTGTCAATTCTTTTTGTAGATCCCTTTCCCAGTTGATCATGTTTGGTGTTTTAACCTGAATATATAAAGTTCCATACCGATAAAGGTATTTCTATAGGGTTGACCCTGTTCGAAATTTTATAGTGCTGTATCTGGTAGATTCTATAGCTATCTAGAGCATCCGGATTTGTTATGTCAGTTGTATAGAAGTGCACACCCTTTTTTGTCCAGTATTGGGTCTATAGACCCAGAATTAGGTATTTGTAGGAAGTTAAGGGTATTGGCAGTGCACAGATTGGTGTGTAAGAAAATTTTTGCTTCATCAGTGAGGACGATGTTGCCGTTGTGGCTTGTATGTTCGGGTAAGGGGGAATTAATGGGCTATGGGGCAGGCTGGCTGCCATTGCTAAGGCTGGAAGATTGTGCCCTGGGGTAATTTATCTTTCAATTTGTGTCCACCTGTTGTCTGTCTGGCAAGAAAACCAATACTTCATATGGTCAAGTACAGCAGCTCTATAATAATCTTGCGCATTGGGAAGACCTATGCCTCCAAGTTGTTTAGCTTTGTATAGTACTGATAGTGCTATCCTAGGTTTTTTCTTTTTCTATCCCTGCCCATATGTATTTCTGCAGGCATGTTATCAGTTGCGAGAAGAACGACTGAGGTATGGGAATAGGTAGTGTTCTAAAGAAGTATAGTAGTTTGGGAAAAACTTGCATTTGGTAAGCAGCAATCTGTCCAAGCCATGTCAGGTGGAGTTTGCCGATCTGGTTCAGTTCCTCTTCCACTTTGGTGAGTAGAGGAGGGTAGTTACTGGAATCAATTTTAGTGGAGAATGAGGTTAGATGGACACCTAAATAGGTGATTGAGGGGGAGGGGGGTCCCATTTACAGGGAAGCTCCGTTTTAAGGTTGTTGACTGCTTCTTGTGACATGTTTAGAGTGAGGGCAAAACATTTACTTGTATTAACTTTATAGAAGGAGACTTCTCCAAATTTGTTCAGTAGGGCTTGTATAGCTGGGATAGATGATTCTGGTTTGGTTATAGTCAGGATAACATTGTCAGCAAACAGACCTAGCTTGTGACTTTCGGTGCCTATGTGGATACCTTGGATTGCTGTGTTGGATCTTATGTATTCTGCCAGAGGCTCTATAATTAGTGAGAAAATGATCTGGGACAGTGGACAGCCTTGGGTCCCATTGGAGAGAGCAATTGGATCTGAGAGTAAGCTGGAAGTATAGACTCTGGCAGAGGGGCTGGAGTATAATGACATGATTGCTGAGTGGATCATTCCAAAATTTATGTAAGGACCTAGACAGGTATCCCCAATGGACCCTGTCAAAGGCCTTTTCAGTATCCAGGGCTAGGAATACGCTAGGTTCTTTGGTTATTTTTGCAAAATGCAGTAGGTTGAGCATTCTCCTAGTCCCGTCAGTTGCCTGTCTGCCTTTTACAAAACCAACATGACCTATGAGGGATGGGGTGATTTCCATTAACCTGTTAGCTAGTGTTTTGGCAAATATTTTAAGATCCATGCTGAGTAAGGATATGGGCCTAAAATATTGGTGGAATGACAAGTCCTTGCCAGGTTTGGGTAGTGTCACTATGATTGCTTGTAGCATTTCGATCAGGAAAGGGCCAGCTTTAGCTCCCCCGTTGAAGACTTCAACTAGTTTAAGGGTAAGCAGCTTCGTAAAAGCCTCGTAGTATTCAGTGGAAAAAAACTTCGGCTCCGGGCGCCTTATGCATAGGAAGGGTCTTAATAATCACTTAAATTTTCATTGCAGTTGGAGTTAATTTTTTGCAGAGTAGTGTCATCAATCGATGTTAATTGGATACCATTAAGGAATTTATTGATGTCAGCTTCAGTGGGTTGGTGAGTGCTACGATCAGTGTTAAGATTGTAGAGGGAGTGGTCGTAGTCTTTAAGTGCATTAGCTATGGCTTTTGGGTTGCGTAAAGAGGTGTTAATTCGATGGTGTTTTATTTGAGTGAGGTTGGAGCGTGCTTGTCGCTTTTTGATTTGGGAAGCCAGCAACTTCCCTGCTCTATTGTTTTGTGCATAATATGATAATTTAAGTGTTTTGAAATAAATGTCATAATCTGCCCTAAGTTCCTGTTTCAGTTCCTCACGGCAAGAATAAGAAGTAGAAGAAGAAGTCTTTTTAGTACTAGGGTAGAAGAGGAATTGTGGTTTTTATGTTGCACTTCTAAGTCAGCTATGGAATTTTGCAGTGTTGTTATGCGCTGCACTTTCTTTTTCTTTTCTCTGGAGGCAATTTGTAGAAGAGTTCCCCTGATGACTGCCTTGTGTGCACACAGTCACCAGTGTCATTAAGTGCGAAGTATTCCTGTAATTTTCCTTCAATCTCATTTCTTAATTCAGGCTGCAATAGAAGGAAGGTATTATTGCACCACAGTGGTTTGTGGGATACAGTGTTTTTATCCGCAACCTCAAAAGGTCACCGGTGCATGATCCGACCATGTGATGCTGTGGATATCCACTTTGCCTATGGTCTGCAGGCAGGGCAGGACTTACCATTGGGCTTGACTGGGCTCAAGCCCATGGGCCCCCGCCGAAATACATAGCCAAGTGTACTTGCCTCTGCTCACAGTCACGCCCAGTCCCGCCCTATGATGGACATAACACAGGGACTGGGCGTGACTGTGAGCTGAGCCGAGTACACTCGGCTCCGCTCGGGACTGCGAGAGGAACCGAGAGCCGCTGAGAGGACCCGAGAGCCACGGAGAGGACCCAAGAGGCACCAAGATATACAGGACTCTGTATCTCGGCGTTTCCATTTTTAAACTTCAAGACTGCAATGACAAGGCTGCAAGTGACACTGGGGCAAGGCTTCAAATGACAAGGCTATGATAAATACGGTATTGTATAGAAGGTAGGGCCCGAAAGTGACCCAGGTGCCCCCACCACCCTAAGTCCTGCCCTGTCTGCAGGGTGTACACATCTGTAAGAAAGAAATCTATTCTTGAATAACTGTTGTGAACCATTGAATAGTTTGTGTAGTCCCTTTCAATGGTTTGGAGGCATTGTCATGGGTCGAATGGCTTTTCCTCTGAGCATAGAGGACCTGAAGTAGGTCTCCTTCTCTGAGCCACTGAAGAGGAGTCAAGGACATCATGTAAGACCATGTTAAAATCACCACACAACAGTAAATTACCCTTTAACATCTGCTTAGCAAGCTTAACGACTTTACGGATGAACTTCAGAGGTTTGGTATTGGGTGTGTATAAGTTCACCAGGGTGCAGATTTTTCTGTTAAACTCAGCAACTAGAATGATACAGCGCCCTTGTGGGTCAATATGCTGTTGAAGTAAGGAAAAGGATATGGAGTCCTTGATAGCGATGAGTACGCCATTTCTTTTGGTTGAGTCATTAGCTGTGAAGACGTGTGGGAATTTGACATATGTGCATCTCAGAGGGTTGGCGTTGGATAAGTGCGTTTCCTGCACACAAAGAACATCACAGTGTAAGTCCAGTTCCGATTTCCAAAGAGTTCTGCATTTGTATGGGCTATTCTGGCCTCTCACATTAAATGTCATTAGTTTAAGATTCATTTGAACAGTAGGTAGTGCATTGTCACCATCCAGCGTCGGCTGATGTGAAATAATTTGTTTAACCATTAGTGAACAAAGTCCTTCAAACAAAAATAGTCACTATTCATTGTGCATTTCCACTAGCAGTTTGTCCAGGAAGCCCCATTTGTAGATAATTTTATGGTTACAGAGGATTTTCATAATTGATACCAGGTTATGTCTTGCCGTCATGGTAGCTTGTGACAAGTCTGCGTATATAGCAATCCCTGCAAATGGGTCTGGTAAAGCAGGGTGTTGCCTAGATTAATGCATTAATGGGTCCTTCACATGGTAGAAATGGATTCTAGCTATCATATCTCTTGGGGTTTTTTCGGGTAGGTACAACGGTTTTCGGCAGCCTGTGGGCTCTATCTTTGACAATGTTAGCAGGCCCCAGGGATGGGAGGGCCGTTGTCATAAGCTTTTGAAGGTATGAGTTCAGCCAGTTGGACAGATTCGGGGATCCCTCTAAATTTGAGGTTGTTCCTGCAGGATCTGTCCTCGATATCAGCCATTTTGAGGCACATGGGTTTGATCTCAGCTTCCACATCAAAGTAGGCATCTACCAGCTCATTGTGCGCTAGAGTGAAATCCTCCATTTTTTTTTCTCCACATACTCCACTCTGTTGTTAACTGCAGTTAATTCTGTTTTTGTGGATTTCATAAAGGCTGCCATATCTTGTTGGAGAGTCCCTCTTAATGTTTGCAGCATCTCCTTCATTGTAGTTTCGGTAGGTTGCCCTGTGGTGGGGAATGCCTCTAACTGCTGGCTGCATGAGGTTGCTTCTTCCACGTCTTCCCCCTCCTGTTCTGTGCCATCCTGCATGTCTCCCTGCTCCCCGAGCCTCAGTTTTTGCTTAACAGGGCTGTTAAATGCTGAGGATGGTAGCGGATTGCCCCCCAGATGGTACTGGACTCACCCCCCAGATGGTACCGGATGGCTTGACATGTTAGCTGATGCTGTGGGAATACAGGTCCCAGCGCCGGCACCATCTTGGATCATCTGATCCATCATAGGAGGGAAGAAGTCTGTTAATTTCCGTGGCCCCTCTCTTTCCTTTCTTTTATGCATCTTGCCTCCGGTGCTCTTTACGATTTCCTCTTGCTGGTGGTGTGATTTTTAAGATGTTCTGTGCGCTGTGGCAGAGCTAAGCTCTCACACAGCCATCCGCTCTGGCCGCCGGCTCCGCCCCCCTGGTGTTGTTATCTTAATCATTTAAGGAACGAGCCTCTTTTTGACACTTGTTGTCTCCAAGTTAAAATCATTTTTTGTGATAGAAAATTACTTAGAACCCCCAAACATTATATATATATTTTTTCAGACACCCTAGAGAATAAAATGGCGGTCATCACAATACTTTCTGTCACAAAGTGAAGTTAGCCCATTTTTTTTTCTATATTGTGAAACATAATGTTATGCCGAGTAAATTGATACCCAACATGCCACGCTTCAAAGGTGCACCCGCTCGTTGAATATCGACAAACTTTGGCACTTAAAAATCTCCATTGGTGACGTTTAAAAACTTCTACAGGTTAGCAGTTTTGAGTTACAGAGGAGTTCTACTACTAGAATTATTGCTCTCGATCTAACGATCGTGGTGATACCTCACATGTGTGGTTCGAACACCGTTTTCATATGTGGGTGCGACCTACGTATGCGTTTGCTTCTGCGCGTGAGCTCGGCGGGGATGGGGAGCTTTAAACTATTTTTTTCTTATTTATTTTACTTTTTATGTTTTATTTTTACACTGTCCTTTAAAAAAAATGGGTCACTTGTATTCCTATTACAAGGAATGTAAACATCCCTTGTAATAGAAATAAAGCATGACAGGTCCTCTTAAATATGAGATCTGTGGTCAAAAAGACCTCAGATACCATATTTACACTAAAATGCAATACAAAAAAAAGTATGTAATAAAAAAAAAAAATCCCCAATGCTATGGAGCCGAACGGGGGCCATCACTTGCCATCCAGGCAGTGAGGGGAACGGACACGATTGTCTTCGCTGCTACCGACCGCTCTAGTAAGCGGCGGAGACAAACAGAGGGCAGCGGGAGGGGAGGGGCTCTTCCGCCACCTATAAAGGTGATTTTGCAGTGAACCTGCCACAGAGACCACTTTTTTTGTTAAAGAGAATCGCACGCCGTTCCTGAAAATACCAGGGTTATGGCAGCTAGCTCTGCCATAATAACGGTATTTAGCATCAAAATACTGACGTATGGATATGGCGATTTGCGCGAAGTGGTTAAAGTAGAGCTCCACCTTTATATCTAGCCAACTGATTGTCATATTGGATATGCCAGTATGTCAATGATGTACAATGACCTGATTAACCAATCAGAAATCATCTTTTTGCTGGAATGAAATGGTCATTACCTTACCCAGGGCACAGACAAGGGGATCTCTCACTCCCTATAGGAAAATTCAACTATGGAAGAAAATGACCGACCAGAGATTAGAATAATGTTCTCCTTACGTTGAAGTTTTCGATTTTTCCTCCAAAGAAGAAAAGCGCAGATCACCAGAATGAGCACCACAGCCAGACAAGGGAGGACAATCTGCGGAATTTCAGACCTGAAACAGAATACCAGCTTAAGAAGAGTGTAAGTAAATAAATAAATGCATAAATAAATATCAATAGCCTATTAAAATAAAATACAAAAGCAACTTCCGCTGTAATACTCACCTCCAATCTGGAGTGGACCTCCCGAGCAACTTCTTTCAGCCACTAGATGTCACCAGACCTCCCCACCAAATGCCGATCAGCATTCAAACCCTTTCCTCTGAGTCCAATCAGGACCATCTTTAAGGCAGGGCGAAAGGGGGGAGCTTCCCCCGAGGTCGGTCATTATTGTGGGTCCCAAAGCAGCTATCCCTTGAGCCCACGCTGCCTGCAAATACTTGATAAGTGAATTTGGGGGAGGGCCCAAGAAATTGATTGGTCAGGGTCCAATCAATATTAAAGACGGCCCTGAGTCCAGTCATCATCACACAACCTAGGCCCACAGGGTTACTGCACTGAACTGCCCTCACCCAACATGAAGTTAAAGTGGTAATAAACCCAAAACCAGACATGCCATATATAGCAACTTACCAATCATTAGATGCAGCGGCTGTATTTGTTTTCTTTTTGTAGGCTTTTTCTCTCTTTGTTTTCACCTGGTGATCTGACCAGTGACACCCTCTCCTGTATTAGAGCGCCCCCCACTCTGGATGAAGTAGCATTTTGGTGTAGGTAGGTGCCTACAGAAGGGTTGAAGGAAGTTTTCTGCAGCTGTCTGTGTTCACTGTGCCATTTCTCAGCTGAATTGTTACAATGTAGATGTGTGGTGGAATTGATCCACATAAAAAGGGGCTTGTCATGGTTATGCAGTGATCTTCCTGTGTTTGCTTACCTTCCCTCATGTCTTCAGACTAAGTGGCCAGCCACTTCCACCTGGTGGTTTTTATAACCTCTCCTCCTAGCATGACTCCACCCCAGGCCCTATCAGGGAGCCCTATATTAACCTGTGCACTGCAGGCCATCAGTGCTGATCAACCATTGTGTATTAGCTTCCTGTTTCCTGTCGTGTGCTCTGCTTCTGTTTTCCGTTACCGACTTTGGCGTGTCTTGACTATCCCTGTTTGCCTGTGATCCTGACCTTTTGGCGTGTACCCGACTATTCTTGTCTGCTTGTGGCCCCCGACCTTGGCTTTGTCCCTCACTATCCCTATCCTCCTGTTGCCTACTGTGGGTGTGAGCTGGGGGACCCTGGGGGTCGCGACCTGGAGCCAGTTGCAGCCAAGTCCATCCTCACCACTAGAGGCTCTGGTGAACACCTGCTGGCTCTTAGACTCCGCGCCCCAGGGAATCTTACGCTCTAACCCCAGTGGGATCTGTCCCCCATCTGCAGCAGTCAGCCGTAGGGTCCACAACCTTGCGGTGCACTCCTGATCCCTACAGTGTGCACCTGTCACCTCCTCTCGAGGTGACCTGACAGTTTGATCAGCCATGGACCCAGCTGATGTGCCGCTTCCTGCAGATGATCCATTGCAGAGCTTAGTTCGGCGACTTGAGACCCAAGAATCGCATCAGACCCAGGTGATGCGAATCCTTCAGGATTTGGCATCCTGTGTTGAACAGGCTCAGGCCTCATTAGGACCCCCAGTTCAACAACCTCAACCGCTATCTGCTGCTGCACCTATCGCATCAGTCGCAGCCACACATTCATTACAACTACCAGCTCCGGTCCGTTTCTCTGGGGACTCCAAGGCTTGCAGGGGGTTCCTTAGCCAGTGCACAATTCATTTTGAACATCAGCCCCAAAACTTCCTCTCCGATCGGGCAAAAGTCGCATATATCATATCCCTCCTGTCCGGCGAGGCTAATACATCTGGAAGGTGGAGTATTAGACCCTGAAATATCACCTTCACCTTCTCGTCTTCTCCTTTCTGTGTTGCTTCATGTCGGTGCTTCCTCTCGTTCGGTCTCAGCATATCTGGATTCTGGAGATGCCACCAATTTCATGGATTGGGAAACTGCATCCTCCATGAGACTTACCCTTTTGCCCCTTACAACGCCATTGGTGGTCTTGGCGATTGATGGCACTGTTCTCCCAGGGGGCCCTATCCGCTTCCAGACTCTTCCTGTTAAGATGTCAGTAGGGACACTCCACCAGGAGTGGATATCCTTCCTTGTCTTACCTAAGGCTTCATCTCCTATCATATTAGGTCTTCCTTGGTTACGGCTCCATTCTCCACACGTCGACTGGTCTGCTGGACAGATCCTGGCTTAGGGTTCCTCCTGTTCCTCTTCCTGCTTACTCAAGGGTACCCCAAAAGAGAAACTTCCTGTTACCACTATCCCAGTATCTTCTGCTATTCCCGCTGTATATAGCAATCTCTGGGACGCGTCCTGCAATAGTTGGACTGATGCACTTTCTAGGTCATGTGGTACTCTGGATGAGGAGCCCACCTATGAACCTGAGTCGATCATTCACTCCAGTTTGCACAGCCAGGCTAACTTGTCTGCAAGTTCCACAGTTGCTATGCCCTGTGATGTGATTGAGATGGTCGCTACACCTGACAATACTATTCAGCCGGCCTCTGCACCAGTTATGCCAGTCCAGCCCATGCCCAATGAGCTTCCTGCTTCTTGTTTAGGATCTTCTGTGGCCTAGCCTCACCCTACTGCTACTATGTCCATTCAAACCCGTTTAAGAGGCTCAATCCATCCTTTGGATAGACTGCCTCATTCGGCCAGGTGGGGTTTTCAATCTTTTTCTCAGGGCTCTCTGCATTCTGTTTGTGTTTCAGCTATCCAGCTTGACTCTTGTGACATGTCACCCTCTAACCAACCTGACCTCAGGGATCCACTGACCTCTGCCAAGTCTGGTATTCCTGTTATGGATGCCCAGCTCATCTTTAAGGGTGTGGGGGTCCCTGCTCAGACTCCTGATCTTCTCATGTCCTTACCCATTCCTAAAAAGCCTTTAGTCCTCAAGTCTTCTCGTCCTCTCCCTACCTCTGTTTCGGTCTCTGAGGATAATCTAAAATACGAGGTTAGTCAAGTTTTGGATTCCCGGCTCCGTAAAGGCATTCTTCAGTACCTCATACTTTGGAAAGGGTTGGGTCCTGAGGAGAGGTCCTGGATCACTGCATCTGAGGTCTTTTCTCCCTGTCTGTTAAGGAGGTGCCATCTGGAGTTTCCCTTTAAGCGTGGACCCAGGCGGGGGAGGGGGAGGCCTCGTAAGAGGGAGGGTACTGTCATGGTTATGCAGTGATCTTCCTGTGTTTGCTTACCTTCCCCCATGTCTTCAGACTAAGAGCCCAGCCACTTCCACCTGGTGGTTTTTATAACCTCTCCTCTAAGCATGGCTCCACCCCAGGCCCTATCAGGGAGCCCTATATTAACCTGTGCACTGCAAGCCAACAGTGCTGATCAACCATTGTGTATTCCTTTGTGTATTAGCTTCCTGTTTCCTGCCGTGTGCTCTGCTTCTGTTTTCCGTTACCGACTTTGGCGTGTCTTGACTATCCCTGTTTGCCTGTGATCCTGACCTTTTGGCGTGTACCCGACTATTCTTGTCTGCTTGTGGCCCCCGACCTTGGCTTTGTCCCTCACTATCCCTATCCTCCTGTTGCCTACTGTGGGTGTGAGCTGGGGGACCCTGGGGGTCGCAACCTGGAGCCAGTTGCAGCTTTGCGCATGCGCAGTAGGGAACTGGCTGTGAAGCTGCAGGGCTTCACTGACCGTTTCCTGTACTCAAGATGCCAGCGCCAGCACCCAATGATACATCTGTTTACCAGGTTATTCTATTGAAAAACAACAAACTTAATGGCCAATTTGTTTTGTTTAGTTTCATAGGTACAGTGTAGGTGAGGTTGAAAAAAGACACAAGACCATCAAGTCTGACCTATGTGTGTGATTATATGTCAGTATTACATTGTATATCCCTGTAACTTTGAGGTCATTCAGGATAGTTTTTTGAAACTATCGATGCTCCCCCGCTGAGACCACCACCTGTGGAAGGGAATTCCACATCCTTGCCGCTCTTACAGTAAAGAACTCTCTATGTAATTTAAGGTTAAACCTCTTTTCTTCTAATTTTAATTAGTGGCCACGAGTCTTGTTAAACTCCCTTCTGCAAAAAGGTTTTCTCCCTATTGTGGGGTCACCAGTACGGTATTTGTATATTGAAATCATATCCCCTCTCAAGTGTCTCTTCTCCAGAGAGAATAAGTTCAGAGCTCACAACCTTTCCTCATAACTAATATCCTCCAGATCCTTTATTAGCTTTGTTGCCCTTCTTTGTACTCGCTCCATTTCCAGCACATCCTTCCTGAGGACTGGTGCCCAGAACTGGACGGCATACTCCAGGTGCGGCCAGACCAGAGTCTTGTAGAGCGGGAGAATTATCGTTTTATCTCTGGAGTTGATCCCCTTTTTATTGCCAATATTCTATTTGCTTTATTAGCAGCAGCTTGGCATTGCATGACATTGCTGAGCCTATCATCTACTAGGACCCCCAGGTCCTTCTGCATCCTAGATCCCCCCAGAGGTTCTCCCCCCAGTGTATAGATTGCATTCAGATTTTTGCCACCCAAATGCATTATTTTACATTTTTCAACATTAAACCTCATTTGCCATGTAGTTGCCCACCCCATTCATTTGTTCAAATATTTTTGTAGGGTTTCCACATCCTGCAGAGAAGTTATTGCCCTGCGTAGCTTAGTATTGTCCGCAAATACAGAGATTCAACTACTCACCCCATCCTCCAGGTCGTTTAAGAACAAATTAAATAGGATTGGTCCCAGCACAGAACCCTGGGGGACCCCACTACCCACCCCTGATCATTCTGAGTACTCCCCATTTATCAACACCCTCTGAATTCGCCCTTGTAGCCAGTTTTCAATCCATGTACTCACCTTATGGTCCATGCCAACGGACCTTACTTTGTACAGTAAACATTTATGGGGAACTGTGTCAAATGCTTTTGCAAAATCCAGATACACCACATCTACGGGCCTTCCATTATCTAGATGACAACTCACCTCCTCATAGAAGGTTAATAGATTGGTTGATGATTACTGCTAATGATGCCATTCGCGTTACTAAAATCTTGTATATATTCCCTTATCATCCCCTCTAAGAGTTTACATACTATCGATGTTAGGCTAACTGGTCTGTAATTCCCAGGGATGTATTTTGGGCCCTTTTTAAATATTGGTACTACATTGGCTTTTCTCCAATCAGCTGGTACCATTCCAGTCAGTAGACTGTCAGTAAAAATGAGGAACAATGGGACTTGACTGAGTTCCCCAAGCACCCTCAGGTGCAAGCCATCTGCTCCCAGAGATTTATTAATGTTAAGTTTCCCAAGTCTAATTTTAATTCTGTCCTCCGTTAACCATGGAGGTGCTTCCTGTGATGTGTTATGTGATGAGGATAAACACTGCAGTTTTGGTTACTGAAGCCCCTCGATTCCCTTTGTGAAGACTGAAGAGAAGAATAAATTCAATACCTCCGCCATCTCCCCATCCTTTGTTACTGTGACGGACTGGGGTTTATATGGTCACAAAACAGACACCCCAAAGCAAAGTACATATTCATTTTTTTTATTTTATTTCTAAACATCTCCCTTCTATTCTATTAATAACCAGTAGATGGCAGAGAAGGTACACAAACAGAGTCTATATAAGGCCACACACCATGTGACTGGAAATTAAACTACTTCCAGCCATAAAGTCAGTGGTCATATCTCATGCTGTTTGTGTGATTCTTTGCAGGTATGTACTCTAAATTGTTCCTAATCTGTATTAACCTGTGATAGAAAGATTCCTAAACATCTTGAGCAGATGCAGAAAAAGTCTCAGCAGATTTTATGCTATAGTTTTGCTGTAATTAGAAGTTTAGAACAGCATGTGTCAGAAACAAGTGAAAAGTGCATAAGAACATGAAAATACTGCATTAGTCAGAACAAATGTCTATGATAAACACTAAACCTTTCTAAATAGGTATATTTAAACCTGATTTATTGGAAATTGCATAGATTTATAGAAGCACATGTTTTCTGTTATTTAATATAGAAAAAAACTATTGTATGTAAAGCTTATGTATTGCATCATACAGACATGCAATGTGCACCATCTAGTGGTTAAAAAAGAGTACTACCATGAAAATATTTGTATTAAAGCAATGCATTGCTAGTATGATTATTGCACACTGAAAGTGTACCAGAGAGATAAAGATAATTATCTATAACACTGAATAACAGGGATATATATGTTATTAAATTTAGTAATGTTCATTGTTATAACTACGTTTTAGAATACTTTAGTTAAAATCTGTATTATATATATTGTTAATGGTTGTAAACATGTGACTATAAAAAATGTAAAAGATGTATTGTTATGTAAAAATTAAACTACTTCCAGCCATAAAGTCAGTGGTCATATCTCATGCTGTTTGTGTGATTCTTTGCAGTCCACGCCAAGCTGATCACCTTATCTCATCGCGTCTACAATCATCGGCTCTCTTAATTCACATTTTGAGGCCGGTAACATTTTGGGGGCTCGTCCGGGATTCGTTGTGTTACCAGTGAGAAGGAAGTGCGAGACAAGCGTGAGCCTGCTACAGAGCTACAAGGAGAGTCGTGAGTGTCGTCTGCTTCGTGAGTGCAAGTCTTCAGATTGCAACAGAGATGGCATCTCCTCATCGTGCGCTGATGTGGGATATCCGGAAACAAATTCATCTGCTTAATGAAGAACAGCTGCATAGCCTTGCTATTACGCTGGGAGATGAAAGAGAAGTGGACGTTCCATCAGTGACTGGTACCAACGAAATGGAACTTGTTGAATTTATTGAAGACTACTTGAGAAGTGATCAGCTGGAAAAGTTGGAAGATCAAGGTATGTCTTACCTACTCATCATCCAAGACAAGATCAATGAACTAAAACTTAACAAGGAAAGTACACCAACTGTGGACATTGCAACCGCTGCAAAAAAAATAAGTAGTGGGACTGCAAGGACTGAACAGGTATCGGAGGTGGTGAGATTAACTGATGTTGTTGCTTTATTGCCACGTAGAGAATTTAAAATGCATGGTGGTGTAATTTCAGATCATGGTTCGGACATGAGTTACAGTAGCGTGTGCAGACAAATTGACGAGGGTCTAACAGAAAAATTCCCTGAATCTGAAATTATACGCACAGTGTTGAGAATAATCAAACCTGGTAATTTTAAAGATATGTTGACTGACAAAGATGATCTTACTGTTGCTGAATTGAAAAGGTTTTTGAAGTCACATATGAGAGAACGAAGTGGTAATGAGTTATTTCAGGACCTTAGCAATGCTACCCAGCAAGAAAGAGAAACAGCACAACAATTTGTTTACAGGCTAGTGGGGTTAAAACAAAAAGTTCTGTCTACATCACAAGATGATAGGCGAGAGTTTAACTATGACAAAAAACTGGTGCAAGGCATATTCCTTCATACACTGTATCAGGGACTAAATGAGAAAAATTCTAATGTTAGACGAGATATCAAGCCTTATGTGTCTGATTTGACAGTAACGGATGACTTTATCATAGAGCAAGTCACCAGATCAGTTGATGAGGAAACAGAAAGGCAGAGACGCTTAAACAGTGCACCTAAACATAAACCTATTACTGTTCATTCATCACAGACACCAGGTAATAGTGAAAAAGACACCTTGCAACAGAGAGTTGAGGGAGATGTTAAAGCAAATCACACTGCATTAATGGAACTAACAACACAGGTCTCTGCTCTCACAAAGAACCTGGAAAAGATGATGAAGCTAACTCCTATTGTTGGAAACCAAATGACTAAGCCACTAACCAATGTTCAAGTTCCAGATACAACTCACTGCAAGCCCAGGTGTGATGATTGCATTAAACGAGAGAGTCAGAACTGCTACCATTGTTTCTACTGTGGTTGGACAGGACACAGAGCGGTTGATTGCTTGAAGAAAAGAAGGCAGTCGGGAAACGACAGACGGTCACTGGGAAAGGGACAACCAGTGACCACCTCAAATGATCTGTCCCATGCTAAGGTAAACAGGGTATTCACCCACCGGTCAACTAGAACACTCCCAAAAGAGAATGGATTCTCCAAACAACACGTAGCACAATTAATTGGAGGAAAATGCCTACTGTCATGTCGGATGAATGGTGTACCGGTTGACATGTTGATGGATACAGGAGCTCAGGTCAGCATTGTCGGGAAGGCATGGTTAGAAAAGTTTCTACCCAGTGTCTCCATTAGGCACATACAAGATTTACTTTGTGATGACAACTTATCCATTACAGCTGCAAATGGTTCTCTCATTCCATTCATCGGATGGATTGAAGTCTGCCTGGAATTCAAAAGTAGTGGACATGGAAACTCAGCCATTTATGTGCCAATGCTGGTGAGTGACTGCTGTAATGACAATCCAATTCTTGGGTTTAATGTTATCGAAGAATTGATCAGAGAAAACCGTGACCGACCAAACAGCACCCAAAACCTGACTATCTTGCTGAGTGAAGCTATGAAAGTAAGACAGAGTGTAGCGAATAACATTGTCAATGCTGTCAGCCAAGCAACTGACCCAGGAGAAATATTCGATAGTCGTATGGTCAAAGTGGGGAAGAAGGGACTCCAGATTAAAGGAGGCGAGCTCTGTGAAGTCAAATGCAGAATTAGAGCGTGGCCGAAAGGAGGAATCATGTCATTTGAACCACTTCCCGAATATCCAGTTGAGGAAGGACTTGAACTATTTCCTTCAGTGGTAGATGTGCCAAATGGGTTCTCTAAACTGGTGAAGATACCTATACTGAACCGTGCTCAACATGACATCTACCTTCCACCCAGAACAGTATTGGGTACCATTTCTCCAGCAGCTGAGATTCTACCATTGTCTCCAAACAAAGACGATGGAAAGGGAATTGACCAGAAGAAAAGGGTGTTTCATGTAAACCAGTTGAATAAAGTGGACACTGGAAATCAGCTACCCACTAACAAATCTGTTAAGTGGCACCCACCTGTCAATTTGGAAGATCTCTCAAAAGAAGAACAGGAGATAGCGAGACAAATGTTATATGATGAATCAGATGTCTTTGCTCGAGATGAGGGAGACATAGGATGCATCCCTAACCTGAAACTGAGGATAAATCTGAAAGATGAAACTCCTGTCCAGAAACGCTACAATTCGATACCGAAACCCCTATACAAAGAAGTGAAAGAATATATCCAAAACCTTCTTGACCGAGGTTGGGTAACAAAATCTTCTTCCGCATACTCATCACCAGTTGTTTGTGTTCGAAAGAAGGACAGTAGCCTACGACTATGTGTTGACTTTAGGGAGTTAAACCGAAAGACTATCCCAGATAGACATCCACTACCCAGAATACAAGATCTGCTGGATAGCTTAGGAGGATTTACGTGGTTCTCAATCCTGGACCAGGGTAGTGCGTATCATCAAGGCTTTGTGCATGAAGACTTCAGACATCTGACGGCTTTCAGCACCCCCTGGGGACTCCTGGAGTGGAACCGTATTCCATTTGGATTAACGAATGCCCCAGCAGCTTTTCAGAGATGCATGGAGAATGTATTAGAGGGCATCAGAGACAAATGTTGTTCTCCATACTTGGATGACGTACTTTGCTACTCCAAAACTTTTCAGGAGCATGTCAATGATATTAGGCAAGTGCTTAGTCGAATGCGTGAGCATGGTATCAAACTTAGACCGAAGAAGTGTGAACTCTTTAAAGGACAGATTCGATACCTTGGACGAATGGTGTCAGAAGAAGGCATAAAAATTGACCCAAAAGATCTTGAAGCGGTATTACATTTGAAAAGGAAAGAACCAAAAACAGTGGGAGGAGTCAGATCTTTGTTAGGATTCCTGAGCTACTACAGGTCCTTCATTCAAGATTTCTCTCGACTTGCTAAACCACTGTATGAACTTTTGCAGAACACTGAGAAAGAATCTGCTACATCCATCCCCAAAAACAATCGGAGGGAATCTACAAAGAAAAACGGGAACAAAGCACAAGTGCCATCTAAAACACTGATTCAATGGACACCCAAACATCAAGCTGTAGTATCCAGACTGGTGGACATGCTAACCAATCCACCAATTCTAGCATACCCTGATTTTGATTTACCCTTCGTCTTACACACTGATGCTTCCAATGAAGGCCTAGGTGCTGTACTATACCAACGACAAGGAGAAAAACTTTGTGTTATTGGGTTTGGCTCCAGAACATTGACTCCAGCAGAGCGCAATTACCATCTTCACTCTGGTAAACTTGAGTTTTTAGCTCTCAAGTGGGCAGTCTGTGACAAATTCAGAGATTACTTGTACTACGCTCCAACATTCACCGTTTACACAGACAACAACCCATTGACATATGTATTAAGTACTGCCAGACTGAATGCTGTGGGTCATCGCTGGGTTGGCGAGTTGGCTGATTTCCACTTCGATATCAAGTACAGGCCAGGTAAACAGAATGCAGACGCAGATACACTGTCACAATTTCCGGTGGAACTCACGAACAATCTGAGTGAGTACACAGAGCTTGTACCATCTGAGGTTGTGTCAGCTATGTGGCAAGGGAGCAAAGCTGTTGACGAAGAAGAGGCATTATGGGTGGCTTCATTGACTCTTCACTCAGAAAGTGATGTGGCCGAAGAAATGCTGAAAGGACAGACAATCTGCCCAATGACTCAGGAGAATATCAGAGCATTACAACAAGACGATACCAACATTAGAGAAGTGGTCTGGCTTAAGGAGAACGACTGGATTCCAAACCACAAAGAAAAGGAGAGTATGACCAGCAAAACAAGACGTTTGATACATGAATGGAATAAACTCAGAGTCGATGAAGGAATCCTCTACCGACACTCTGGAACCCGAAAACAGCTAGTTCTACCAGAAAAGTTAAAACCATTGGTCTTAAGAAATCTTCATGATGACATGGGTCACATTGGTACTGAGAAGGTAACCCACCTAGCACGTGAACGATTTTACTGGCCATTTATGCAAAGAGACATTGATGAATATGTGCTGAAGAAGTGCAGCTGCATCAAACAAAAGCGTCCAAATATCACCGAAAGAGCACCTATGGGTTCGATTACTACCAGTTCACCTTTGGAGTTAGTATCCATTGATTATCTTCACTTGGAGAAAAGCAAAGGAGGATATGAGTATATACTTGTAATAGTCGACCATTTCACACGCTTTGCACAAGCGTATCCAACTAAGAACAAATCTGGAAAAACGGCAGCAGAAAAGATCTTTCAAGATTTCATACCACGTTTTGGCTATCCAGAGAAACTCCACCATGACCAAGGAAGAGAATTTGAAAACAACTTATTTCAGACATTGCAACGATTGGCAGGGATTTCTCATTCAAGAACTACACCATACCATCCACAGGGTAACCCAGTGGAGAGACTGAACCGTACTTTGTTACAGATGCTTCGCACCTTAGAGGAAGAGAAAAAGGCAGATTGGAAAGAACATCTTCCACATATGGTTCATGCATATAATTGCACCAGGCATGAAGCCACAGGATACTCGCCATTCTTTCTATTGTATGGAAGATCTCCTCGTTTGCCAATTGACCTAATGCTCAACCTAAATTTGGAAAAGGAATCAGAAAGTCAACCAACATTTACTCAGAAATGGGCATCTAGAATGCAAGAAGCTTACAAAATCGCATCCGAGAATAGCAAAAAATCATCTGCTAAAGGGAAGAAGTACTATGACAAAAAGATAAAAGGAGCACCTCTTCAACCGGGTGATCGGGTCTTAGTACGAAATCTCTCTGAAAGAGGAGGACCTGGTAAACTTCGTTCATACTGGGAAGAATCAGTACACAAAGTGGTAGAAAGAATCAAAGATGGGCCTGTGTACAAAATTCAGCCTGAAAGTGGTAAAAAGACTATTCGAGTACTGCACAGAAATCTTTTACTACCAGTAAATGACCTACCAATTGAAGGACACATTCCAAGAGTACCGATGAAACAAAGACAATCAAGTAACAGAAAGGATACCAGAATGGATGTGGACCAGGAGGAGGAATGTTCAGATGAAGAAAGATGGTATTATCCTTATATACCAGAGACTACAGAAAGTCATGATTGTGTTGTGTCTCAACCAAACTCTCAAAACGTAGAGAAAATCCCATTAAGAGTTTCTGCTGAAGAGTTCTATCCTACAACTATCACACCCAATCTTGAACAAGAACAAAATGATGGAACAGTAGTTGGCGACCAAATCTGGGCTACAGATATGGTGGGACTAGACACTGCAGAATTACCCTCATTAAGTCAAGACTTACCTGTGAACCAAGATATGCAAATGGGAAATGATGTTGATGGAGAAGACTCAACTCCTGTCAGAAGATCTACCAGACAAGCTAAGCCTAAAGAGATCTTTACGTATGACACACTAGGTCAGCCAAGATACAGACCAAGTCAGGTTCACACCATACAAACTCCTACAATGCTAGCTACTCCCAGGACATGCCAGGTAGTTAACGTAGCTCCTTGGTGGCAACAAGTACCTATTTGGGTTACTTAAATCACTAAATAGTGTTCAGATACCAATTGAGTTTAATGTCGGGAGCCATTAACTGAAGGAGGGGAGAGTGTGACGGACTGGGGTTTATATGGTCACAAAACAGACACCCCAAAGCAAAGTACATATTCATTTTTTTTATTTTATTTCTAAACATCTCCCTTCTATTCTATTAATAACCAGTAGATGGCAGAGAAGGTACACAAACAGAGTCTATATAAGGCCACACACCATGTGACTGGAAATTAAACTACTTCCAGCCATAAAGTGAGTGGTCATATCTCATGCTGTTTGTGTGATTCTTTGCAGGTATGTACTCTAAATTGTTCCTAATCTGTATTAACCTGTGATAGAAAGATTCCTAAACATCTTGAGCAGATGCAGAAAAAGTCTCAGCAGATTTTATGCTATAGTTTTGCTGTAATTAGAAGTTTAGAACAGCATGTGTCAGAAACAAGTGAAAAGTGCATAAGAACATGAAAATACTGCATTAGTCAGAACAAATGTCTATGATAAACACTAAACCTTTCTAAATAGGTATATTTAAACCTGATTTATTGGAAATTGCATAGATTTATAGAAGCACATGTTTTCTGTTATTTAATATAGAAAAAAACTATTGTATGTAAAGCTTATGTATTGCATCATACAGACATGCAATGTGCACCATCTAGTGGTTAAAAAAGAGTACTACCATGAAAATATTTGTATTAAAGCAATGCATTGCTAGTATGATTATTGCACACTGAAAGTGTACCAGAGAGATAAAGATAATTATCTATAACACTGAATAACAGGGATATATATGTTATTAAATTTAGTAATGTTCATTGTTATAACTACGTTTTAGAATACTTTAGTTAAAATCTGTATTATATATATTGTTAATGGTTGTAAACATGTGACTATAAAAAATGTAAAAGATGTATTGTTATGTAAAAATTAAACTACTTCCAGCCATAAAGTCAGTGGTCATATCTCATGCTGTTTGTGTGATTCTTTGCAGTCCACGCCAAGCTGATCACCTTATCTCATTGCGTCTACAATCATCGGCTCTCTTAATTCACATTTTGAGGCCGGTAACATTACCAGATGTCCTTCCTCATTCTTTATGGGGCCAATATGATCTGTCCTCGTTTTTTACTGTTTACATACTAAAATAATTTCTTGGGATTTTTTTTGCTCTTCGCCGCTATGTGTCTTTCATGTTCTATCTTAGCTGCCCTAGTTGCACCCTTACAATTCTTGTTGCATTCTTTATAAAGTCTGAATGCTGATGATGATCCCTCAACCTTGTATTTTTTGAAGGCCTTCTCCTTTGCTTTTATATGCATTTTTACATTGGCGTTAAGCCATCCAGGACTTATGTTTGCTCTTTTAAATGTATTGCCCACTGGGTTGCATTGGCTAATGCCCTTTTTTAATATGCTCTTAAAGCAAACCCATCTCTCCTCCGTGTTCTTTGTTCCTAACATTTTTATCCCAATTTATGCCTTCTAACAAGGCTCGTAGTTTAGGGAAGTTGGCTGTTTTGAAATTCAGTGTCTTTTGTATTCCCCTTATGTTTCCTATTTGTGTGATTTATACAGAAGCCAATTGACCTGTGATTGCTGTTTCCTTAATTGTCCCGTATTTCCACATCCGTGATCAGGTCTGTATTGTTGGTATTCAGTAGATCTAGTAAGTCTTTATTTCTAGTTGGTGTGTCTACCATCTGAACCATGAAATTGTCCTGCATGACATTTAGGAAGCCTTAGATGAATGCGCGGTTCCCTCCGCCCAGTCTATGTCTGGATAATTAAAATCCCCCATTATGATAACGTTTCCCATCCTTGCTGCTAATCCAAATTGTGATAGGAGATCTGTCTTCCCCTCCTCCCTCAGGTTAGGGGATCTATAGCATACTCTCAGTATTATTTCCCCCTTAGCTTCATCCCTTTGGAGCTCAACCCATAAGGATTCCACCTCCTCCCTAGCTCCCTTAGTGATGTCATCTCTCACATTCACTTGTACATTATTCTTGATATACAATATAGGCATACCCCTCCCACTTTTTTACCCTCTCTATCCCTGCAATAAACGGTATACCCTTGAATGATTGCCAGCCAATCATGAGAGCTGTTGAACCAGGTTCCACAAAATCCAAATCCTCCTCGTTAGGGATGAGCTTCGTGTTCGAGTTGAACATATGTTCGACTCGAACATCGGCTATTCACCCGTTCGTCGAATTCCGAACGTTATGGGCCGTTCACGCCAAATTCGCGTGGCGCTCACGGCCCACAATGCAGTGCGATGGCGCAGTGCATTGCTGGCTCATGAGTGGCCAAGCATGCACCGTGACCCCGCATGCTTGGCCAATCACAGCGCCGGCAGCGAGGAGAGCCATGATTGGCCACAGGCAGGATGCCTGTGGCCAATCATAGCTCAGGCTGTGTAGTACACGCCCCACACTATATAAGGCCGCCAGCGCGGTGGCCTTGTGTAGTGTGTTGGCGTCTGAAGCAGTTGGTGGGTGTTCTGTGTACATTCAACACAGTATACACCATTCGTTATCGGCCGATTTTCATTCTTGCTCTTCTGTAGTGGTTGTTGTCTGCGTGCCCTGACCGCAGTATACACCGCTATGTTCACCTATATAGCTAGCGATATATCTATCTTTTATAATAGAGCTTGCAGTCATTGTTAGGAGCTTGTGCGTGCTGTCTGCGTGCTCTGAACCCAGTACACACCGCTATATCCATCTATATATCAAACTATCTTGCTTGTTTTAAATAGAGCTTGCAGTTAGCAGTAGGAGCTTGTGCGTGCTGTCTGAGTGCTCTGAACCCAGTACACACCGCTATATCCACCTGTATAGTAAACTATCTTGCTCGTTTTAAATAGAGCTTGCAGTCAGCGGTAGGAGCTTGTGCGTGCTGTCTGCGTGCTCTGAACCCAGTACACACCGCTATATCCACCTATATAGCAAACTATCTTGCTCGTTTTAAATAGAGCTTGCAGTCAGCGGTAGGAGCTTGTGCATGCTGTCTGCGTGCTCTGAACCCAGTATATACCGCTATATCCACCTACATAGCTCTTCTCTATTTGAGCCATCTGCCATCTGCAGGAGTTATTGGAAGTTGTGTGTGCCTCCAGCACAATATACACTACCAAATTGCTGTTTTTCCCAACTCCCTTCAGGCCATTACCATGTCTGGAAGGCCAGCAAGGAGAGTCAGACAGGCGCGAGCCGATAAAAGAGGGCAAGCAGGCTCTGTGTCTAGAGACAGCAGTGCTGGTCCTGGACGCGGTGCATCGTCATCATCAGCACGTGGCTATGGGACACGCTTGTCCTTCTTTTCGGCAGCTGGACATGTTGAGCCGCAACATGCCAACGACTTGGTAGAGTGGATGACCAAGCCCTCTTCATCCTCCTCATCCTCTCTCACCCAGTCTCAGGGTACTAGCAAAGCAGCTGCCAACGCATCGTCTTCCCTCCTCTCAATGTCATCATCAGTGACTCTTCCCTAGACCCACCACATCCTCCTGAGGAGTCTCCTGAACTCTTTGAGCACAGTGTTGGGTACATGCTCCAGGAGGATGCCCAGTGTTTTGTAGGCTCTGATGATGATACTCAGCTAGAGGAAGGTAGTAGCGTGAATACAGAGAGAGGGGATGCTCAAGAAGGACAACAATCTGGCAGTCATGTTCCACAAGCTGCAGCATACTGCCAGGTTTGCTCCAGCGATGAAGAGGGAGGGGATGATGAGGGCACTGACTCCACATGGGTGCCTGGTAGGAGAGAGGAGGAGGAGGAGGCACATGTCCAACGAGGCAGGATGCCCTCTGGGGGCCAGCTTAGGGGCAGCACACCGACTGAATCACACCACAGAGCTCCGCCTGTGCAGGGGGCTGCCTCTGCGCGTTATTCTAAAAGTTCTTTGGTGTGGGCCTTTTTTGAGATGAGTGCATCAGATCGCACCGCTGTTATTTGCAACATATGTCTCAAGCTTATCTCGCGTGGCCAAAACATCAGCCACTTGGGCACCACATGCTTGACCAGACATATGTTGACCTGCCATGCAGCTCGTTGGCAAGCGTACCTCAAAGACCCACACCAAAGAACAAAGTGGACCTCTCCTTGCTCCTCATCAGCTGGCATCTCCAACCCTACTAGACCTTCAGTCCTCTCTGAAACCTGCTCTGAGAGGAATGAAGGTGTAGAATTAGGTGTGTCACAGCCAAGTGCTTCCGGGAACTCTGCTAGCAGTACACCCACGTCCGATTATAGTGGGCAAATGTCCCTGCCCCAGCTGCTTGACCGGCGAAAGAAGTTCACTCCCAGCCATCCACATGCCCAGCAGTTGAATGCTAGCTTGGCTAAATTGCTAGTACTTCAACTGCTGCCTTTTCAGTTGGTAGACTCGGCCCCCTTCCGTGAGTTTGTACAATGCGGTTCCTCAGTGGCAGGTCCCCAAACGCCACTTTTTCTCACGGAAGGCGATTCCGGCTCTCTACTGGCATGTGGAAGGCAATGTCCTTGCCTCGCTGGACAGGGCAGTCAGTGGTAAGGTGCATATTACCGCTGACTCATGGTCCAGCAAGCATGGACAGGGAAGTTATGTGTCTTTCACGGCCCATTGGGTCACTCTTCTGGCAGCTGGGAAGGATGCAGGACAAGGTGCAGTAGTGTTGGAGGTTGTTCCGCCACCACGTCTCCAAAATGCTACTATTGGTTGTGACACACCTCTCTCCTCCACCCCCTCCTCTTCTTCTTCCTCCATGGCCTCTTCCAGTGCTCTGTCCTCAGAACCAGCGGTGCTCCGTAGGCATTCCAGGGGCTACGCAAGTACGCAAGCAAAGCGATGCCATGCTGTGCTTGCGCTGGTTTGTTTGGGGGACAGGAGCCACACTGGGGTGGATGTTTTGTCAGCTCTGCAGGGGCAGGCCGAGAGGTGGTTGATGCCATGCCAGCTTAAGCCAGGAATGGTGGTTTGCGACAATGGCACCAACCTCCTCTCCGCCCTCTGACAGGGACAACTGACCCATGTGCCCTGTGTAGCTCAGGTCCTTAACCTGGTGGTGCAGCGGTTCTTGGGCAGGTACCCAGGCTTACAGGATGTCCTGAAGCAGGCCAGGAAAGTCTATGTGCATTTCCGCCGATCATTTAATGCCTGTGCTCGGCTGGCTGAGCTCCAAAAGGATTTGAACCTACCCAAGAACCGCCTTATATGTGACATGCCCACCAGGTGGAACTCAACGTTGGCCATGCTGCAGCGGCTGCACACGCAGCAGAGGGCCATCAATGAGTACCTGTGCGACTACGGCACCAGGACAAGGTCAGGGGAGCTTGGTTTTTTCTCACCACGCCACTGGGGCATGATCAGAGATGCATGCACTGTCCTGTCACCATTTGAGGAGGCCACAAGGATGGTGAGCAGTGACAGTGCATGCATCAGTGACACTGTACCTCTTGTCCACCTCTTGGAGCATACGCTGCGTGGAATAATGGACAGGGCTCTTGAGGCAGAACAGAGGCAGGAAGAGGAGGACTTCCTTGCCTCTCAAGGCCCCCTTTATCCAGACAGTGTTCCTGCTGAGCCACCCATCACACAGGAAGAGAATGAGGAGGAGGAAGAGGAGGAGGAGGATGATTGTGTCAGCATGGAGGTGGAGGCTGGCACTCAGCATCAGCAGCAGCAGCGGTCTTGTAGGGATGATTTACAGTCCCAAGAAACCCGTGGACTTGTACGTGGCTGGGAGGAGGTAGCTACGGATCATGTTGTCCTAAGTGACCCAGAGGACTCCGGACCGAATGCCTCAGCTAACCCACGCTGCATGGCCTCCCTGATCCTGCAAAGCCTGCGGAAGGATCCTCGTATTCTTCGGATCAAGGAGAGGGACCATTACTGGCTGGCCACTCTCCTTGATCCACGGTACAAGGGTAAGGTTGCCGACCTTATCTTGCCATCGCAGAGGGAGCAGAGGATGAGACATCTCCGGGAGGCCTTGCAGAAAGGTCTGTGCAACTCGTTCCCAGAAACTGGGAGGTTACAAACTCCTGGTCCTGGACAACGTGTTGCTGAGGCATCGGTCAGAAGGAGCGATGGAGAAGGTGGCCATCTGACTGATGCTTTCAGACAATTTTTTAGTCCGCAGCCCCAAGGTATGATCGGTTCCAGCAACCATCGCCAGCATCTGATTTACATGGTGCAGGAATACCTAGGGGCAAGGTCAGACTTGGACACCTTTCTCACCGAAAATCCTCTGGCTTACTGGGTCTTGAGGATGGATCACTGGCCAGAGCTTGCACATTAAGCAAATGAGCTACTGGCCTGTCCTGCATCCAGCGTTCTTTCAGAACGCACCTTCATTGCAGCTGGTGGCTTTGTTACCGATCACAGGGTGCGCCTGTCCACCGAATCAGTTGATCGACTGACCTTCATCAAGATGAATCAGTCTTGGATCACCCCTAAGCTACCAAGCACCTGAAGCTGATGTAACCGAATAATTTTTTTTGAAATATCACATCCCTTCAAGACTGCCTATGCTGATGCTGAGTGACTGTCCTGTTATGTTGATTGTCTATCCTCTTCCTCCTCCGCTGATATGTTGGAAGAACATTTCTGGTTCTGGGTGATGCCATCAGCCCAATTTTTCTGCCCCTGTTTAACAGGGGCGTTTAATTACAATTTTTGATGCAATGCTTTGCAGCAGGGCTAATTCCTGCACTAAAACTAGAGTACAGTGCCTTGCGAAAGTATTCGGCCCCCTTGAACTTTTCAACCTTTTGCCACATTTCAGGCTTCAAACATAAAGATATAAAATTACATTTTTTTGTGAAGAATCACCAACAAGTGGGACACAATTGTGAAGTGGAACGAAATCTATTGGACTTTTGAAACTTTTTTAACTAATAAAAAAATGAAAAGTGGGGCGTGCAAAATTATTCGGCCCCCTTGCGTTAATACTTTGTGGAGCCACCTTTTGCTGCGATTACAGCTGCAAGTCACTTGGGGTATGTCTCTATCAGTTTTGCACATCGAGAGACTGAAATTCTTGCCCATTCTTCCTTGCAAAACAGCTGGAGCTCAGTGAGGTTGGATGGAGAGCGTTTGTGAACAGCAGTTTTCAGCTCTTTCCACAGATTCTCGATTGGATTCAGGTCTGGACTTTGACTTGGCCATTCTAACACCTGGATACGTTTATTTGTGAACCATTCCTTTGTAGATTTTGCTGTATGTTTGGGATCATTGTCTTGTTGGAAGATAAATCTCCGTCCCAGTTTCAGCTCTTTTGCAGACTCGAACAGGTTTTCATCCAGAATGGTCCTGTATTTGGCTGCATCCATCTTCCCCTCAATTTTAACCATCTTCCCTGTCCCTGCTGAAGAAAAGCAGGCCCAAACCATGATGCTGCCACCACCATGTTTGACAGTGGGGGTGGTGTGTTGAGGGTGATGAGCTGTGTTGTTTTTACGCCAAACATATCGTTTTGCATTGTGGGCAAAAAGTTTGATTTTGGTTTCATCTGACCAGAGCACCTTCTTCCACATGTTTGGTGTGTCTCCCAGGTGGCTTGTGGCAAACACTAGATGAGACTTTTTATGGATATCTTTGAGAAATGGCTTTCTTCTTGCCACTCTTCCATAAAGGCTAGATTTGTGCAGTGTATGACTGATTGTTGTCCTATGGACAGACTCTCCCACCTCAGCTGTAGTTCTCTGCAGTTCATCCAGAGTGATCATGGGCCTCTTGGCTGCATCTCTGATCAGTCTTCTCCTTGTCTGAGCTGAAAGTTTAGAGGGACGGCCAGGTCTTGGTAGATTTGCAGTGGTCTGATACTCCTTCCATTTCAAAATGATCGCTTGCACAGTGCTCCTTGGGATGTTTAAAGCTTGGGAAATCTTTTTGTATCCAAATCCGGCTTTAAACTTCTCCACAACAGTATTACGGACCTGCCTGGTGTGTTCCTTGGTCTTCATGATGCTCTCTGCGCTTTCAACAGAACCCTGAGACTATCACAGAGCAGGTGCATTTATACAGAGACTTGATTAGACACAGGTGGGTTCTATTTATCACCATCAGTCATTTAGGACAACATTGGATCATTCAGAGATCCTCGCTGAACTTCTGGAGTGAGTTTGCTGCACTGAAAGTAAAGGGGCCGAATAATTTTGCACGCACCACTTTTCAGTTTTTTATTTGCTAAAAAAGTTTAAAATATCCAATAGATTTTGTTCCACTTCACAATTGTGTCCCACTTGTTGGTGAATGAATGAATGAAATACTTATATAGCGCACAATGCGAACTGAATCGCCTCTAGGTGCTGGTGATTCTTCACAAAAAATAAAAATTTTATATCTTTATGTTTGAAGCCTGAAATGTGGCAAAAGGTTGAAAAGTTCAAGGGGGCCGAATACTTTCGCAAGGCACTGTATATGGGAGAGGTTGCAGTGTGGTGGCACCAGCACCAGTGCCTAAGGCCCAATTTTTTTGCCCCTGTTTAACAGGGGCGTTTAATTAAAATTTTTGATTCAATGCTTTGCAGCAGGGCTAATTCCTGCACTAAAACTAGAGTATATGGGAGAGGTTGCAGTGTCATGGCACCAGCACCAGTGCCTAAGGCCCAATTTTTCTGCCCTTGTTTAACAGGGACATGTAATTACAATTCTTGATATAATATTTCACAGGAGGGCCCATTCCTGTGCCCACCCAGAGTAATTGTGAGGACTTATAGTGTTGTGGCACCAGCACCACAACCACCAAAGATCAATTTTTCTACCACTGTTCAACAATGGCATGTAATTACAATTCTTGATATAATCGTTCACAGCAGGGCGCTCCAGCGCCTACCAAGAGTCACTTTGAGGGCTTACAATGTTGTGGCAAAACCAACACCTTGTTCCGCCATTTCTGCAGAGCATATAGGGCAGGCCCCTACTTTCAAACATCCAACTTACAAACATCTCCTACTTGCAAACGGAAGGAGACAACAGCAAGTGAGATGAAAAAAGATGGACAACAAAACAAATTATACAGGGGTGATAACCCTTCCCTATGTTTTCCAAAAAGCTTAAAAATAGTTTTTTTGACTGGAGCTACACTTTAAAAATTTACCAGTTGAAAATTACAAACAGATTCTACTTAACACAACAAACCTACACAGTCCCTGTCTTGTTTGCACCGCCTGTATACTGCTGTTCTGAGTATATAGGGCCTGGGGGCCCCCGCATTTCCTTTTTTTAATATGGGTAAGGGGTTCCCCTTAATATGCGTACAAGACCCAAAGGGGCTGGTAATGGGCAGGGAGGGCTACCCATGCCATTTTTCTCAATGATTTTCAACCAAATTGCAGGAACCAGATATAACATTAAAACCTTAAGCAGTTTTAAATGATGTTATTTCCGTTAAATGTCATTTTGTGCAGGGACTGTTCTAAACACGGGAAACACGTGGCACTTCACAGCCATACTACAGACACCCCCCAGGCACCATATTTAAAGGAATATTTCACTTTTTTTTTCACTTTAATCGTCATTAAAATCAGTGCTCTCGCCAAAACGGCCATTTTTAAAAACATTTTAGGCATTGATCCATGTCCCCTGGGGCAGGAGCCAGGTCCCCAAACCCTTTTTTAGGACAGTATCTTGCATATTAGCCGTTAAAATTAGCACTTTTAATTTTGAATGTTCGAGTCCCATAGACTTCAATGGGGTTCTAAAGTTCATACGAATTTGGGGTCCGTTCGAAAGTTCTGGTTCAAACCGAACCGGGGGGGTGTTCGGCTCATCCCTACTCCTCATACAACAGTATCTCTAGTTCTCCCATCTTGTCCGCCAGGCTCCTGGCATTGATGAACATGCCATGTTGTTTCGACCGAGATTGCAACTAGGACTTGCTACTATACTTACCTCTGGTTTATGTGCTTTAGTCAACCTACCACTAATGCCCCCAATACTACCCTCTGGAATATGTTCATTGCTGACTATCTCTACCTCTGGACCCTCCCTCCCATTGCCTAGTTTAAAAACCCCTCTAACTTTTTGGCCATCTTTACTTCCAGCAGATCTGCACCCTCCTCATTCAGGTGAAGTCCGACCCTACTGATGATCGAATGAGAAGTCGTCCCAGTCCTCCAGGAACCCAAATCCCTCCTTATGACACCAGATCTTCAGCCACTTGTTTACTTCCCTCAGCCTTTCTGGTGTGGCTCGGTGTACCTGTAGTATTCCTGAGAATACTACCTTGGAGGTCCTTTTCCTCAATTTAGCTCGTAAGTCCCTAAAATCGTTCTTTAGGACACTCCATCTGCCTCTGACTTTGTTATTGGTGCCAACGTGCACCATGACAGCCGGGTCTTCCCCAGTCCCTCCCAGTAATCTGTCCACCAGATCCGTGATGTGCCGAACCCGAGCGCCCGGTAGACAACATACGGTTCGGTGCTTCAGGTCTTTATTACAGATTGACCTCTCTGTCCTAAGAATTGTGTCCTCTACCACCAGAATCTGTCTTTCCTTTCCCACTCTCACTGGAGGAGTTCTTCCCCCAGCATCATTTAGATTTGTTATTTACATGAATTTGTTTAGTTAAATTTGTTGAATTCGTCTTTGGAATTTGTTTAGTTTATTATAATTAAAATCAACTTTAATTTTCCGAATACTGTCTAATTGAACTAAATTCGACCAAATTTGGAAAATTCAAATCAATTTGAATTAAATTTGGATTCCATTCTAATTCCATTCGAATTGCATTCAAATCCAATTCCATTCTAAATAGAATTTATTCTTTATTCTATTCAAAATTGGAATTTTGGAAGATAGTTATATTTTTTCTATTCCATTCTATGCTATTGTTTTTTTATACTCCTTTCAAATTCAATTTTTTTTCTATTCGAAATTTACATTTTGGAAAACGGTTATATTGTTATATTCTTTCTATTCTATTCTATAATTTTGTATTGTTTATTCTATTCTTTTCTATTCTATTTTATTTGCTATTCTATTCTAAATTAGAATTTTGGAAGATGGTTATATTCTATTCTATTGTTTTTCTATTCTATTCTATTCTCTTCTAGTTAACTATATTCTTTTATTTTCTATTCCAATCTATTCTTTTCTATTCTTTTCAAATTAGATTTTTTTATTAGAATTTTGGGAAATATTCTTTCAATTAGATTTTTTTTAAATCTATTCTATTCCTTTTTATTAAATTTTTTACATTGTATTCAAATTATAATGTATTCTATTTGAAATTCAAATTTGAGAAGTTGGTTATATTCTTTCTATTTTCTTGTATTCTATTTTATTTTTTTGTTCTGTTCTATTCCTTTATTTTCTATTAGATTGTATTCTGTTCTTTTACTTTCTATTCTATTTTGTTCTGTTTTACTCTATTCTTTTATTTTCCGTTCTATCCTTTTTTTTATTCTATTTTTTTCTCTTTTTTTGTATTCTGTTCTGTTTTACTCTATTATATTATTATTTTTTTCTATTCTATTATTTTCAATTCCATTATATTCTTTTCTAATCTATTCCTATATCTCTTCGGAAATTTAAATTTGATTAGAAAACTATTGAAATTTGAATTAGATTTGAAAACGATTGAAATTTGAATTTGAAGACGATTTGAATTCTGTTATGTTATTTTGGATTATTTTGGATTAGTTTAAATTTGTTACTATTCTTATTTGGAAATAGGGATGGCCGAACGGTTCGCCCCGGCGGTCGTTTCGCGGCGAATTTCGGCTGTTCGCGGTCCGCCCAATCGGCGAACTATTGCCGCCGTTCGCCCGGCGGACCCCCGTGTTTACTGTGTAAAAGAACTTTGACCTATGATGACACATCCATCATGGGGTACAGGACAGCCAATTGAGACACTACAGCACATGGACACTTGGACATTCCCCCTAACTTATAAATAGACCCGATCAGGCGGCCATTTTACATTCTTTCGTATGTCAGGGAGAGGTTACTGTGTGGAGCAGGGAGAGAATTCATTGACCCAAATCGCTAGCTATTTGGTCCACAAAAGTTATTTTCAGGACTGGTATGGTATAGGTGTTAGGTGTAGTTCAGGATATAGGTTTGCGGCACTGCTGTGCTAGTGATTGTTGCAGCAGCCTGAGTGTCTTTTGTCAGTGTAGAGAGAGGGACAGGACGCTGTGTGCAGCAGGGACAGTCAGTTTAATCATTAGCTGTTACTATTAGGTCCACAAAAGTCCTTTTCAGGACTGGTATGGTAAAGTAGTACAGGATATAGTTTTGAGTGCTATTCAAGTTATTGTTACAGCAGCCTGTGTTTTGTCAGTTTAAATAGGGACAGGCAGGATGCTGTGTGTGGCAGTGAGGGTCAGTTTAATCAGTAGCTGTTACTATTAGGTCCACAAAGGTTCTTTTCAGGACTGGTATGGTAATAGGCTTGTACACGTATAATATTCTTTCTTCCAAATATAGAAAGAATATTATACTTGACTGCTGCCCTTCTGCTGCAGTAGTCCTTTATGAGTATATGGACTGAGGTACAGTCTGCTAATCATTCACAACCTACTAGGTCCACAAAGGTCCTTATAAGGACTGGTAAGGTATAGGGTACTACAGTACATAGGGTTGAGTGAGGTACAGTCTGCTATTCCTTAAGAACTGGTATAGGTCCACAATATATAGGGTTGAGGTGCACTACTGCTGACTGCTGCCCTTCTGCTGCAGTAGTCCTTCATCAGTATAGGGACTGAGGTACAGTCTGCTAATCATTCACAACCTACTAGGTCCACAAAGGTCCTTATAAGGACTGGTAAGATATAGGGTACTACAGTACATAGGGTTGAGTGAGGTACAGTCTGTTATTCCTTAAGGACTGGTATAGGTCCACAATATATAGGGTTGAGGTGCACTACTGCTGACTGTTGCCCTTCCGCTGCAGTAGTCCTTTATCAGTATAGTGACTGAGGTACAGTCTGCTAATCATTCACAACTTACTAGTACCACAAAGGTCCTTATAAGGACTGGTAAGGTATAGAGTAGTACAGTACATAGGGTTGAGTGAGGTACAGTCTGCTATTCCTTAAGGACTGGTATAGGTCCACAATATATAGGGTTGAGGTGCACTATGCTGACTGCTGCCCTTCTGCTGCAGTAGTCCTTTATCAGTATAGGCACTGAGGTACAGTCTGCTAATCATTCACAACCTACTAGTTCCACAAAGGTCCTTATAAGGACTGGTAAGGTATAGGGTACTACAGTACATAGGGTTGAGTGAGGTACAGTCTGTTATTCCTTAAGGACTGGTATAGGTCCACAATATATAGGGTTGAGGTGCACTACTGCTGACTGCTGCCCTAAACTGCAGCAGTCCTTTATCAGTATAGGGACTGAGGTACAGTCTGCTAATCACTCACAACCTACTAGTTCCACAAAGGTCCTTATAAGGACTGGTAAGGTATAGAGTACTACAGTACATAGGGTTGAGTGAGGTACAGTCTGCTATTCCTTAAGGACTGGTATAGGTCCACAAAAGTCCTTTTCAGGACTGGTATGGTAAAGTAGTACAGGATATAGTTTTGAGTGCTATTCAAGTTATTGTTCCAGCAGCCTGTGTTTTGTCAGTTTAAATAGGGACAGGCAGGATGCTGTGTGTGGCAGTGAGGGTCAGTTTAATCAGTAGCTGTTACTATTAGGTCCACAAAGGTTCTTTTCAGGACTGGTATGGTAATAGGCTTGTACACGTATAATATTCTTTCTTCCAAATATAGAAATAAAATTATACTTGACTGCTGCCCTTCTGCTGCAGTAGTCCTTTATGAGTAAAGGGACTGAGGTACAGTCTGCTAATCATTCAAAACCTACTAGTTCCCCAAAGGTCCTTATAAGGACTGGTAAGATATAGGGTACTACAGTACATAGGGTTGAGTGAGGTACAGTCTGCTATTCCTTAAGGACTGGTATAGGTCCACAATATATAGGGTTGAGGTGCACTACTGCTGACTGCTGCCCTATACTGCAGCAGTCCTTTATCAGTATAGTGACTGAGGTACAGTCTGCTAATCATTCACAACCTACTAGTTCCACAAAAGTCCTTATAAGGACTGGTAAGGTATAGGGTACTACAGTACATAGGGTTGAGTAAGGTACAGTCTGCTATTCCTTAAGGACTGGTATAGGTCCACAATATATAGGGTTGAGGTGCACTTCTGCTGACTGCTGCCCTTCTGCTGCAGTAGTCCTTTATCAGTATAGGGACTGAGGTACAGTCTGCTAATCATTCACAACTTACTAGTTAAACAAACGTCCTTATAAGGACTGGTAAGGTATAGGGTACTACAGTACATAGGGTTGAGTGAGGTACAGTCTGCTATTCCTTAAGGACTGGTATAGGTCCACATTATATAGGGTTGAGGTGCACTACTGCTGACTGTTGCCCTTCTGCTGCAGTAGTCCTTTATCAGTATAGGGACTGAGGTACAGTCTGCTAATCATTCACAACTTACTAGTTCCACAAACGTCCTTATAAGGACTGGTAAGGTATAGGGTACTACAGTACATAGGGTTGAGTGAGGTACAGTCTGCTATTCCTTAAGGACTGGTATAGGTCCACAATATATAGGGTTGAGGTGCACTACTGCTGACTGCTGCCCAATACTGCAGCAGTCCTTTATCAGTATAGGGACTGAGGTACAGTCTGCTAATCATTCACAACCTACTAGTTCCACAAAGGTCCTTATAAGGACTGGTAAGGTCTAGGGTACTAGAGTACATAGGGTTGAGTGAGGAACAGTCTGCTATTCCTTAAGGACGGGTATAGGTCCACAATATATAGGGTTGAGGTGCACTACTGCTGACTGCTGCCCTATTCTGCAGTAGTTCTTTATCAGTATAGGGACTGAGAGTTTTGTCACAGGGTCATTTAAAAAATGACAGGCAGAGGAAGAGGCAGGCCCTTCCGCAGGGGTGGTAGGGGTAGGGCAGGAGCAACAGGCTTGAGCCAAAGTGGGAAGTTGAAGAAGGTGCGTTCAATTACTTTAAAGGACGCACCAGACTTGGTTGAGTGGCTCACTCAGCCTTACTCTTCTGCACCCTCCTCATCCTCTCGATCTGCACCCTCTTCTTCACTCTCTGCTATGTGCACCCCCAAAGACACTACCACCAACAACACCACCACCACCACATACCTTCCGCTTGAGTCACAGGAATTATTTTACGATCCATATCAAGACATTTCTGATGCGCAGCCACTCTTGGCATTGGATCAGGAAGAGGAGATAGCAACAACCGCCACTCAGCAGTCTGACGACAGTACCCAGATCTGCCTCAAGGAGGAGGTTGGTCGCCGGTGTTGCTGCCTACTCCGAGATCATTTCTTATAGCGGTGGGGAAGGTGAAGTTGATGATGACGTGTCTAGTGATGTCACGTGGGTGCCCACTAGAGAGGAAGAGGAGGGGAGTTCATAGGGAGATATGGACCAGAAGATAGGGAGGAGAAGCAGGAATAACTTACATTGCACAGGAGGGACAAAGCAGACTACAAATGTATCAGGAGCGAGTCATCTACCATGTACGGTCACATCTGGTGCTCCCAGGACGCCGGCACATGGCTCCGCAGTGTGGGGTTTTTTTAACGTGTCCGCTACTGACAATAGCGTTGCCATCTGCAATCTTTGGAGTCAACGCATTAGTCGCGGTAAGCCCAACACTCACCTAGGGACGACCGCCTTAAGAAGACACATGAGCAGCCATCACCGAGCCCAGTGGGAGCAACGTAACCCACAAAGCCACCCTCCAGGCTCTCACCGTCCAGCCTTGTCTTCTACTTCTCCTTCTCCTCTCTCCTCAAAATTGTCCTCCACTCCACCTTCCATCACGCCAAGCTCACGTTTTTCTGCAAAAAGGCAGGCTTCCGTGGGCCTAATGTTCGAGCGTAAAAAAATGATGACGCCGGATAACCCTCTTGCCCAACGGTTGACGGCTGGCTTGTCAGAACTGATAGCCCGTCAACTACTGCCATATAAACTGGTGGACTCGGAGGCCTTTCGAAAATTTGTGGCTATTGGAACACCACAATGGAAGGTCCCAGGAAGGAAGTATTTTTCACAGAAGGGCATCCCAGAGCTATATGGCCATGTTCAGCGGCAAGTGAATGTATCTCTGGCACACAGTGTCGGTGCCAAGATTCATCTGACCACAGACACATGGTCTAGCAAACACGGGCAGGGAAGGTATATCACGTTTACTGCCCACTGGGTGAACCTTTTGACGGCCGTCAAGCATGTAACTCGTGGCACCCGTGTAGATTTGGTTTTACCGCCATGGATTGCATGCAGGCCTGGCTCTTCTTCTCCTCCTCCTCACACTCCATCCTCCTCCCTCTCCTCCTCAGCTGACTCCTCCTTTTCCGCTGCTAGCGTCTCTTCCGCTGCGCCACCCAAGCTCCCAGAACCTATTCGACATACCAGGTGAGACGTGAGACGTTGCCATGCCATGCTGCATCTGTTGTGCCTGGAAGCCAAGAGCCACACTGGCCCGACACTCCTTTCAGCTTTGCGTTCACAGGCAGATCAGTGGCTAACACCGCTCAATTTGACAGTTGGTAAA
Source organism: Lithobates pipiens (assembly GCF_037356315.1). NCBI lineage: Eukaryota > Metazoa > Chordata > Amphibia > Anura > Ranidae > Lithobates > Lithobates pipiens. Next base: position 4,026,754 of record NW_027507870.1, on the reverse strand, counting down.
GTGGTGTGTGACAACGGTGCCAATCTGCTTAACACATTGAAACAGGGCAAAATTACGCACGTGCCATGCATGGCACACGTCTTAAACCTGGTCGTGCAGCGATTCGGTGTCAAATACCCTGGGGTCCAGGACATCTTGCAGCAGGCAAGGGAAATCTAGGCCCATTTCAGAAGATCTTACATGGCCATGGCTTGCCTTGCTGACATTCAGCGGTGACACAATCTGCCGGTCAGACGTCTTATTTGCGATTGCCCGACGCGATGGAACTCAACCTTCTATATCCTTGATAGGCTGCTCCAACAGAAACGTGCAGTTAACGTCTACCTGTATGAACTCTGCGGCAGAACAGGTTCTGGGAAGCTGGGTTTTTTTTCACTGCGCCAGTGGCTGCTCATGCGTGACGCATGCAGACTTCTGCGGCCATTTGAGGAGATCACCAAACTGGTCAGTCGCAGCCATGGCGCCATCAGTGACATGGTACCTTGTGCCTTCTTTATGGAGCGTGCATTGCGTTGTGTCATTGATCAAGCTGTGGAGGAGCAGGAGCAGGAAGATGAGGAAGTCGCAATGCTGGATGAATTCCCAGGGGGGCTACTCTATCTGAGACAAGTGAACAACAGAAGTCTGAAGAGGAGTCAGAGGAGGATGGTGCCGGGGCGGATGAGGAGGAGCAAGAAGAGCATGCTTTAAACCTTTCTGGGATCCCTGTTGTTGTGCGTGGATGGGAGAGGAGAATGAAGAGGACGGCATAATCCTGGATGATGAGCAGGAGCCAGGCCACCACACTGCTTCCAGTTTAGTGCAAATGGGGGCCTTCATGCTCCAGTGTTTTAATAGGGACCCCGTATAAAAAAGCATAAGGGTCAAGGACCAGTACTGGGTGGCAACGTACTTAGAACACAAAATGGCCGAAATGTTACCGCCGTCACAGAGGGCTGTCAGAATGGAGCACTTCCAGGCCTTGCTTCGAGAAATGCTGCATTCTGCTTTTGCGTGCGCTGGCAGAGGAGCAATTCCCACTCCCAGAGAAGGAGTTGCGGGTACCAATCCAACAGCGCCTGCAAGAAGAGGCCGGTTTGAAGATGTGTTGGTGACTTCGGATATGAGGTCATTCTTTCAGCCGACCCATCGACAGGTGTCATCCGGATCCAGCATCAGGGAACGCCTAGACCATCAGGTGTCCGACTACATCGGGTTAACGGCCGATGTGGACGCTCTGAGGAGTGATGAACCCCTGGACTACTGGGTGGACAGGCTTGACCTCTGGCCAAAGCTTGCCCAATTTGCAATCGAACTGTTGGCTTGCCCCTCGTCCAGTGTCCTGTCCGAAAGGACGTTCAGCGCAGCAGGGGGGATCGTGACCGATAAGCGTACTCGCCTAGCTCACTACAGTGTTACCTACCTCACATTTCTAAAAATGAATGAGGCATGGATCTCGGAGAAATTCAACACATGTGACCAGTAGACCATGTATATGTCTATAAACAATTTCTTTAATCAAGCACACAGACCTTCTTTCTTGATTTGGCTCACCTCCTTGTCCAAAAAAAGCACACCGTACTATATGCCCGTACCCTCCTGTTTGAAGAGGTTGAGCGGTGTCATATTTCTACTGGGGCTGCTTATTATGAGGGGCTCCCACCATCCCTGTGCTGACTTCCTCCTGGGGCTGCTTATTATGAGGGGCTCCCACCATCCCTGTGCTGTGCTGACTTCCTCCTGGGGCTGTACCTCTGCTGTGCATATTATGAGGGGCTCCCACCATCCCTGTGCTATGCTCATTATGAGGGGCTCCCACCATCCCTGTGCTGTGCTGACTTCCTCCTGGGGCTGCTTATTATGAGGGGCTCCCACCATCCCTGTGCTGTGTTGACTTCTTCCTGGGGCTATACCTCTGCTGTGCATATTATGAGGGGCTCCCACCATCCCAGTGCTATGCTCATTATGAGGGGCTCCCACCATCCCTGTGCTGTGCTGACTTCCTCCTGGGGCTGCTTATTATGAGGGGCTCTCACCATCCCTGTGCTATGCTGACATCCTCCTGGGGCTGCTTATTATGAGGGGCTCCCACCATCCTTGTGCTATGCTGACATCCTCCTGGGGCTGCTTATTATGAGGGGCTCCCACCATCCCTGTGCTGTGCTGACTTCCTCCTGGGTCTGTACCTCTGCTGTGCATATTATGAGGGGCTCCCACCATCCCTGTGCTATGCTCATTATGAGGGGTTCCCACCATCCCTGTGCTGTGCTGACTTCCTCCTGGGGCTGTACCTCTGCTGTGCATAATATGAGGGGCTCCCACCATCCCTGTGCTATGCTCATTATGAGGGGCTCCCACCATCCCTGTGCTGTGCTGACTTCCTCCTGGGGCTGTACCTCTGCTGTGCATATTATGAGGGGCTCCCACCATCCCTGTGCTATGCTCATTATGAGGGGCTCCCACCATCCCTGTGCTATGCTGACTTCCTCCTGGGGCTGCTTACGGTGCAGGTGTCAGTGCTGTATATCACGGTGCTGGTGTGAGTGCTTTATGTCACGCTGCTGATGTCAGTGCTCTCTATCACGGTGCTGGTGTCAGATCACTCTATGACGGTGCAGGTGTCATTGCTGTATGTCACGCTGCTGATGTCAGTGCTCTCTATCATGGTGCTGGTGTCAGTGCTGTATATCACGGTGCTGGTGTCAGTGCTTTATGTCACGCTGCTGATGTTAGTGCTGTATATCACGGTGCTGGTGTCAGTGCTGTATATCACTTTCTTTGCCTACCCTGACCTTCCATCTCCTCCATTGCCTTCATGCGCTCCACAGTCCTGAATTGTCACAATTTCACATATAAAAAAAGAATGCTTGTAGTTGTCGATCCCAGATTCACCTCATACATGTGTTATGTCATTGGCCATGTGGTGGGACTGTTTGCACAGCTAGTAATTATTTTGTGGCTGCAAATTTGACCTGTAGGTTTGCAAAGTTCGCCTCCCATTGAAGTCAATGGGGCTCGCCGCGAACATTATGGTTTGCGAACTATCGGCCGCGTCCGCGGTCCGCGTTCGCGAAACGTCCTGTCGGAAGTTCGTCCATCACTATTTGGAAATTATATATAGAGGAGATACTGGAGGTAGAGGAGAGACTCAGTATAGAGGAGATACTGGAGGTAGAGGAGAGGCTCAGTATAGAGGAGATACTGGAGGTAGAGGAGAGGCTCAGTATAGAGGAGATCCTGAATGTAGAGAAGAGGCTCAGTATAGAGGAAATACTGGAGGTAGAGGAGAGGCTCAGTATAGAGGAGTACTGGAGGTAGAGGAGAGGCTCAGTATAGAGGAGATACTGGAGGTAGAGGAGAGGCTCAGTATAGAGGAGATACTGGAGGTAGAGGAGAGGCTCAGTATAGAGGAGATACTGGAGGTAGAGGGGAGGTTCAGTATAGAGGAGATACTGGAGGTAGAGGAGAGGCTCAGTATAGAGGAGATACTGTAGGTAGAGGAGAGGCTCAGTATAGAGGAGATGCTGGAGGTAGAGGAGAGGCTCAGTACAGAGGAGATACTGGAGGTAGAGGAGAGGCTCAGTACAGAGGAGATACTGGAGGTAGAGGAGAGGCTCAGTATAGAAGAGATCCTGGAGGTAGAGGAGAGGCTCAGTATAGAGGAGATCCTGGAGGTAGAGAGGCTCAGTATAGAGGAGATACTGGAGGTAGAGGAGAGGCTCAGTATAGAGGAGAAGCTCAGTATAGAGGAGATATTGGAGGTAGAGGAGAGGCTCAGTATAGAGGAGATGCTGGAGGTAGAGTAGAGGCTCAGTATAGAGGAGATATTGGAGGTAGAGGAGAGGCTCAGTATAGAGGAGATGCTGGAGGTAGAGTAGAGGCTCAGTATAGAGGAGGTACTGGAGGTAGAGGAGATGCTCAGTATAGAGGAGATATTGGGGGTAGAGGAGAGGCTCAGTATAGAGGAGATACTGGAGACAGGGGAGAGGCTCAGTTTAGAGGATAGGCTCGGTAAAGAGGAGAGGCTCAGTATAGAGGAGATACTGGAGGCAGGGGAGAGGCTCAGTATAGAGGAGATACTGGAGGCAGCGGAGAGGCTCAGTATAGAGGAGAGGCTCAGTTTAGAGGAGAGGCTCGGTATAGAGGAGATACTGGAGGTAGAGGAGAGGCTCAGTATAGAGGAGATACTGGAGGTAGAGGAGAGACTCAGTATAGAGGAGATACTGGAGGTAGAGTTGTGTATTTAATACAATCCTTTACCACACACCCAACCCCCTCCCACCCCTTTGTTATCTCAGTTATTCTAACTGGCCTGTGGACATGTTAGAAGATCTTGTTGCCTTTTTATTTATTTTTGCCACCTATGAAAAAGTAATGGAAAAAAAATTAGTGAGATATCCACAGCTTCTCACCTATTGTTTTCATCCTTCTTATCACCGTTGTTAGGATTGCGGGTTTTATTATCTAAAAAGAATTAAAACAAAGTAGAGTTTACACAGCTCCTCCACACGTTGGTCTGTAGTTCCCCTGAAAGTCATTTTACATGATCAACAATATTTACTAACGTTTTGTAAGCTGTCTTTCTTTTTCTCTTAAAGCCACAAATCATAGAACAGGACAGAACATCTCAGAGAGCTCTTTGCTGATCCGGACTTTTATCGGCCTGGGCTGGAGGCGAATGTCTTATAGAGTCGTGATTTGTCTACCGCTATATGTGAGTGCTTCCTTCTTCCCCTGTTAGTGGTTGTGAAGGGAGCAGCAGGCACCAGCCATGTCTTCAGCAGTCAGTGACATCATCGAGCCTCATTCACTTGCTGGCCAGGAATTTCCAGCCGTGTAAACAAAGGGGCGGGGATAGCACTGACATCACTGACCAAATATGGTCACGTCAACAGCTACAGTAGATGACATCATTTCCCAGATGTAGCCACCTGGCCATATTTTGGGAACACCCCACCCCATTGTTTACATGTAGCGGACAGGACCAGAGCTGTCATTTGTTTGGGATAAGACAAGCCCATCAGTTGGCGGGTTTTTTCTTTTAGCAAGTTGGTGGGAAATGTTCATCATGATTGTCCCTGGATGATGTGAGTGACAATAGAATTTCATCATGGGACATTTTTTTTTGTTAATAAAACACTTGTAAAAAGGTGTGTTTTTATTTACACACGTTTTGTGATTGTGTAGGGACACTGTGTACCCCTTTCTCTTTCACATGAAGGGGTTGGTATTTAGGGGCCCCTTTATTGTTAAAGGGACTTCCAGATTCTCATAAGCACCCCCCCACCACACAGACTGGGCCAGGGTTTTGGGGAGGAGGCTCTTGTATTCATCATCATGGGGATGGGATGCTTTGCTATGGGAAACACCATTGGAATGGTACCCTCCCTATATTGAGGGCATGTGGCCTGGTATGGTTCAGGAAGCGGGTGGAAGTACATGATTGACCTCCTTCTTTTCTTGGCTGCCAGGCTACATTGTTATATAAGGGTCTGCTATGGATTTTGTTTTTTCTTGGAGTCCCCCTTGAAATTCATACCAGACACTCATCATCATACCAGACCCTCTCATCATACCAGACCCCCATCATCACGCCAGACCCCATATCATACCAGACCCCATCATCATGCCAGACCCCCATCATCATGCCAGACCCCCATCATCATGCAAGACCCTCATCATCATATCAGACCCCATCATCATACCAGACCCCGATCATCATGCCAGACCCCCATCATCACGCCAGACCCCATATCATACCAGACCCCCATCATCATGCCAGACCCCCATCATCATGCAAGACCCTCATCATCATATCAGACCCCCATCATCATGCCAGACCCCGATCATCATGCCAGACCCCGATCATCATGCCAGACCCTCATCATCATATCAGACCCCCATCATCCTGCCAGACCCCATCATCATACCAGACCCCCATTATCATACCAGACCCCCATTATGATACCAGACCCTCATCATCCTACCAGACATCCATCATCATACCAGACCCGCATCATCATGCCAGATCCCCATCATCATGCCAGACCCCCATCATCATGCCAGATCCCCATCATCATGCCAGACCCCCATCATCATACCAGACCCCCATTATCATACCAGACCTCCATCATCATACCAGACACCCATCATCATACCAGACCCCCTTCATCCTGCCAGACCCCCATCATCATGGCAGACCTCCATCATCATATTAGACCCTATCATCATATCAAGATAAGATAAGGGTCTAGTATGTATTTTTACAGGACCCTCATGTAGGGTAATGGTCTGGTGTGAATAAACGGAATCCCCAGCCATTTGTTTACAATCAAAAGTAAGAGGCTGGAAACTGTAATTAGCAGATTCTTATAAGCCCCCCACCCACAGACTGGGCCAGGGTTATGGGGAGGAGGCGCTTGTATTCATCATCGTGGAGACAAGGTGTTTTGCTATGGGAAACACCACTGGAATGGTACCCTCCCTATATTGAGGGCATGTGTCCTGGTATGGTTTGGGAAGCAGGTTGGAAGTACGTGATTGACCCCCGACTTTTCTGGCCTCCCAGGCTACATAGTTATATAAGGATCTGCTAAGGATTTTGTTTTTGCTTGGAGTCCCCCTTGAAATTAATACCAGACCCCCATCATACCAGACCCTATCATCATACCAGACCCCATCATCATACCAGACACTCATCATCATATCAGACCTCCATCCTCATACCAGATCCCATTATCATACCAGATCCCATCATCATACCAGATCCCATTATCATACCAGACCCTCATCATCATACCAGACCCCCATCATCATACCAGACCCTCATCATCATACCAGACCTCCATCATCATACCAGACCCTCATCATCATGCCAGACCCTCATCATACCAGACCCTCATCATACCAGATCTCCATTATCATACCAGACCCCCATCATCATACTAGACCCCCATCATACCAGACCTCCATCATCATACAAGACCCTCATCATCATACCAGACCCCCATCATCATACCAGACCCTCATCATCATACCAGACCTCCATCAAGATCAGTCTGACATACTCCATTGGCAATCGTGGTAAGAAGCCCCTGATGAAGACTTCTTACCATGTGATCAGCTGTGACCAATCACAGCTGATCATCGCGTGAACCAGGAAGTAGTGGTGAACGCCATTCCTTGGTTCACGCTGACAGGGAGATGGGGGGGGGGGGGTCTGTGCTAATAATCAGCACATTGATTATCAGCACGGACCCCCTCAAATGTACCCATCAGCTGGCAATCGGTGCCCAGCAGCTGCCAGTCAGTGCCCCATCATTAACTCTTGTCAGTGCCCAATAAAGTGCCAATCAGTGCCAACCACAGCGCAAATCAGTGCCCATCACAGTGCCAATCAGTACCCAGCATTAATACCTGTCGGTACCTGCCCAATCGGTGCTGCCCATCAGTGCCATCTATTAGTGTCCATCAATGCCACCTATCAATGCCAATCAGTGCCACCTGTCAGTGCCCATCAGTAATGCTTGTCAGTGCACATCAATGCCCCCTGTCAGTGCCCATCAGTGCCGCCTATCAGTGCTGCATATCAGTGCCACCTATCGGTGCCCATCAGTGCTGCATATCAGTGCCGCCTATCAGTACCCATCAATTCTACATATCAGTGCCTACTCACCAGTGCCCATCAGTGTCGCCTCATGGACAGAGTAGGAGATAGCTGGACAGATTGGGGTAGTGCGTTCCAGAGGATGGGAGAGTCTCAGGAGAAGTCGTGGAGATAAGCTTGGGAGGAGGAGACAAGGGAGCTAGAGAGCAGAAGGTCTTGGGAGGAGCGGAGAGGACTGACTTATATTTCTGTCCTCGGAATTCCTGTGAAATCAGAACTGAAAGCAAGCACATGGGAACTGTATATGTGTGGTGTATACGTTACCTGGGAAGAATTGTTTGATTCTACTCAGCCAGTCCTGGAAGTCCGGCAGCTCTGCCAGAAAGAATAAATTGATTAATGATGTCATTTTTCTCCACTCAAATAAGCAATACAACTTGGTCATAGACCGTCCACTGATTGGTTCCATGACTCCCAATGCCGGCCTTCCCTCTCCTATGCCGGCCTTCTGTTGTGCAGATAATTACCATCACATAACACAAAGGCAGATAGATAATACAGCTTGTTATATTCAACATTGATCAGACGGAAGATAGAGAGGTACAATGTAACATTGTTTATAAACATTGATCAGACGGGAGATAGAGAGATACAAAGTAACATTGATTATAAACATTGCTCAGAATGGAGATAGAGAGTTACAAAGTAACACTGAAGAACAAAAGTTGTTTATTGCCTATTTATTCCCTAGTTATTAACTAATCTAAACCAATCATAAACCAATCAAATCAAACGTTTGTAAACGTTTGTAAACAAGAAGATTCCCGTTCTGCCTAGTGACATGACAGAGATCTACCACCGCCCCCCCCTCTGTGAGTGGGAACAGCGATCTCTGTCATGTCCCAGGCAGCCCATCCCCCCCCCATCACAGTTAGAACACACTGAGGGAAAACACTTAACCCCTTGATCGCCCCCTAGTGTTAACCCCTTCCCTGCCAGTGTCATTGATCAGAGCATTTTTAAAGCACTGATCAATGTAATAATGTCACTGGTCCCCAAAAGGGTGTCATTTGGGGTCAGATTTGTCCGCTGCAATGTCGCAATGCTGCTAAAATTCGCAGATCGCCACCATTATCAGTAATAACAATAAAAATAAAAAATAAAAGTCCCTAAATCTATCCCATAGTTTGTAGACATGATAACTTTTACACAAACCAATCAATATACGCCTATTGCGATTGTTTTTTTTACCAAAAATATGTAGAAGATTATATATCGGCTTAAAGTAATGAATACATTTGTTTGTTTTTTTTTTATATATATTTTTGGGGATATGTATTAAAGGAAAAAGTAAAAAAAAAATGTTTTTCAAAATTGTCGGTGTTTTTTTGTTTATAGCGCAAAAAATAAATAAATAAATAAAACGCAGAGTCGATCAAATACCACCAATAGAAAGCTCTATTTGTTTGTGTACAATTATCAGTTAAAGTGACGCAGTGCCGCATCGCAAAAAACGGCCCAGTCATTAAGGGGGGAAACTGACATCAAATATAAAAAATAAAAAATAAAAATAGCTTTGTTATTTTTGTATTTTTTTTTTGTCTAACATTTGCATAAAAATTGAAATAACTTTTGCTGGACAATATCACCAAAAGGAAGGCGTGGTTATCACAAAAAAATTTTATTTTTTTTTATTTTTTTTTATCGTGGTAAAAGTTATTGCCTAATAAACCGGCTCATACCAGAAATGTATACTGTGATATATATATATAATATACATTATAAAATGTACTTACTTTTCCAGAAAGCGTCTTTCAGCCAGTCTTGTGGTCTACGAAACCCTGACAGACAACATACACAGGTCAGAGATCTCAGGTTTCTCCAGTGTTGTGTCACCTAAATATCCCAATTTTTCCATCATGCATTGCAGTAGGGATCGATCAGCCCACAGCTCAGGTCCCCCCTCCCCCGGCCTGATGTCTAATAAGCAGAGGACACAACACACTAATACAAAGAGAGATTGAGACATTACTACTAACTGTAATAAAATATACATTTTAAATTAAAAATACCTACTTTCCCAGTATGTCTTGCTTTTGTTCAGCCACTCTTGTACTCCAGGCACCCCTGCCAGACAAGATAGACAACTTATTGATATCACTTTTCTCCATTATACATGTAAGGACCCTGCCATGAGCTGGAGTGTAGTTTAAAGTTAGGGCAGCCAGCCTGAGCTCTTTTCATGTTATTTAGGTTTGTTAGTTTTTAGACATGTGCAGTTGGTCTCGTTTCAAATTCAGACGCATTTTTGTAAATTCAGAAATTGGGTCTGCGAGTGCACACAGGTCTGCGAGTGCGCATGGGTCTGTGAGTGCACATTGATCTGCGAGTGCACGTGGTCTTTGAGTGCATGTGGTCTGTGAGTGCACTTGGGTCTGCGAATGCACGTGGGTCTGTGGGTGAACATTGATCTGTGAGTACACGTGGGTCTGTGAGTGCACGTGGTCTTCGAGTGCATGTGGTCGCTGTGCTAGAGGCACACAACACCCACTAACTCCTGCAGATGCCTGTATTAGAGAACACCACCAAAAAAGGGTAGATACAGGTGTATGCTGTGCTGTGCTGGAGGCACACAACATCACACTAACTCCTGCAGATGCCTTTATTATAGAACACCACCAAAAAAGGGTAGATACAGGTGTATACTGTGCTGGAGGCACACAACACTTTAACTCCTGCAGATGCCTGTATTAGAGAACACCAGCAATTAAGGGTAGATAAAGGTGAATACTGTGCTGTGCTGGAGGCATACAACACCCACTAACTCTTGCAGATGCTTGTATTAGAGAACACCAGCGATAAAGGGTAGATACAGGTGTATATTGTGCTGTGCTGGAGGCACACAACACCCACTAACTCCTGCAGATGCCTGTATTAGAGAACATTAGCAAAAAAGAGTAGATACAGGTGTATACTGTGCTGGAGGCACACAACACCCACTTTAACTCCTGCAGATGCCTGAAAAAAGAACACAATGTCCCTGCCTATCTTGCTCTTTCCCTGCACGCCGGAAAACACACTACACAAGGCTGCTGCGCTGGTGGCCTTATATAGCATGGGGCGTGTACTAAACCCCCTGAGCTATAATTGGCCACAGGCATCCTGCCTGTGGCCAATTATGGCTCTCTTCGCTGCCGGCGCTGTGATTGGCCAAGCATGCGGGGTCACAGTGCATGTTTGGCCAATCATGAGCCAGCAATGCACTGCGATGGTGCAGTGCATTGTGGGCCGTGAGTGCCACATGAATTTGGCGCGAACAGCCCATAACATTCGGTATTCGCCGAACGTGCGAACAGCCGATGTTCAAGTCGAAGAGGTGTTTGACTCGAACATGCGTTCCACTCGAACACCAAACTCATCCCTACTGGAAGGCCCCCAAGGAAAGGCAGACATTAGCAGGCCACTAAAAGAGGGCAAGAGGGCAAGCAGGCTCTGTGTCTACAGCCAACTGTGCTGGTCGTGGACACGGTGCATCCTTAACACGTGGCCGTGGGGCACGCTTGCCCTTTTTATCGACAGGTGGCCATGTTGAGCCACAACATGCAGAAGAGTTGGTAAAGTGGATCCCAAAGCCATCCTCATCCTCCTCATCCTCTGTCACTCGGGCTAAGAAAAGTTTGGCTGCCAATGCAGCTGCCAAAGCAACCTATTCCATGGGCTCAATGGCATCAGTCGCTCTTTCCCTAGCCCCACCATCATGTCCTGAGGAGTCCCACGAACTGTTCGACCACAGTGTCGGGTACATGCTGCAGGAGGATGCGCAGCGTTTTGAAGGCTCCAATGATGGTACCCAGGTTGAGGATGAAGGCAGTAACGTGAGCCCTGAGAGAGGGGGTGCCCAAGAAAGACAAGAAACTGTCAGTCATGTTCCCCCAGCTGCAGCATAATGCCAGGTTTGCTTCAGTGGCGAGGGGGGAGGGGATGATGAGGTCACTGTCTCTACATGGGTGCCTGATAGAAGAGAGGAGGAGGAGGAGGAGGCACATCTCCAACAAGGCAGGGTGCCCTCCAAAGGCCAGCTTAAAGTCAGCCAACCGACTGCCGATTTCCCCTGATGAAGTCACGTGACCGTGACGAACACACGTCGGGACGCTACCGGAAGTGACGCAATCGAGCTCGAGGCTCGTTTATACACTGTATATGAAACTTGTCTGCTTGTGAGTACAAATTTGTTTTGCTGTAATAAATCATATGTGTTAAAAATTACTACACTATGGGGCTCCCTTCCTCCTTATTTCTCTAACCCCTGATATACACACCAATTGCCGAGGTTAATCCCCCCCCACGCTGAGTGCTGCTGAGCAAATACTTAAAAGGGACCAACACAGCGTAATAGGCAGGAGACGCCAGGATCTGGGGACATCGGGACAAGACCTCGAGGGATAAAGAGCAGGAGTCCTGAGGATATATATATATATCACATGCTTTTACCTTACAGCTGTAAGGTAAGGGGACACCCATATTCCGACCACACAGGACCACGTGGGATATATTCACCTTTTTCACCACCATCACCGATAACATTGCTCTGTGCACATATATTCAGACACCAGCACTATATGCGATTTGTTGATATATGCGACTTTTGACATAAATCGCCACTGGTTATCGCACAAAGCAGAATGGACACATTCCGATAAATGTTATTGTTTAATTTAATTTTTTTTATATAATTTCTTGTAGGTATTGTACACAGCTTTTCGATTATTTTGAGGGATTTGCTTTACTCCCTTAACACCTACATTGCTTATGCGTTTATTTTTGATTCTTTGCCATTTTTTGCACAATTGAATTATTGAGTCACTCACTGTCGCATAAATATTGTTTTGAGTATTTTATGGTAGAGGACACCTGCACGGATTTTGTTCTATCAATTTTATGGCACTAGCACTTTATGCGACTTTTGTCAGCTACAACCAACCACTCCCTGCACAAATGATTTATTGAGTTTGTGACTGTTTTATGTATAATGCTTAATTTATAGCAGAACATTCCACGTACCCATTCACCTTTAGCACTGGCACTTTATGCGATTTTGTCAGCTTGAACAAATCGCATTGCGATTCACTATTTTTTGTGACTGCTTTATTTATATTGTTTTATTTACTCTATAGGTGTAGGAGATACTTCCATGATTCTATTTTCTAGCACTGGCACTTTATGCGATTCTGTCAGTTTTCACAAATCGCATTAGGGATCACTAGTTCTAAGCATTGTGATTCTTTCTTTCTTTATGCTTGTTTATTACATTTGTCTCTTATCCTGAATATTATCATGTTATAGTGGTGAGGGTCCCCCACCACCCCCTCATAAAATACGCACAACTTTTTATACACCATCGCTCACTTTATACGGTAACATATATATCACCTACAATCTTAGTGCCTATAGAATTTACTAGCCTCCTAGGCCAAATTCCCTGTCATAGTACCGCGCATCACTACTTTTTTATCTTTTTACTCTGTTACTGGGACTCAAGCACCCCATTTCAGTGTATGCAGCAGTACGAATACCGGATTCCTTCCTGATTAGGCGCAGGAATAACTTTTTTCTCATTCACAATGATCAAGGATGCATGCACTGTCCTGTCACCATTTGAAGAGGCCACAAGGATGGTGAGCAGTGACAGTACATGCATCAGTGATACTGTCCCTCTTGTCTTCCTGTTGCAGCACACGTTGCATGGAATAATGGACAGGGCACTTGAGGCAAAACAGAGGGAGAAAGAGGAGGACTTCCTTACCTCTCAAGGCCCCCTTTATCCAGACAGTATTCCTGCAGGCCCGCATATCACACAGAAAGAGGAGGAGGAGGAGGATGATGATTGTGTCAGCATGGAGGTGGAGTCTAGCACTCAGAATCAGCAGCAGTCTTCAAGGGATCATTTTTGTGGATCAAGTCTTCCTTAGTGACCCAGAGGACTCCGGACCGAATGCCTCAGCAAACATACGCTGCATGGCCTCCCTGATCCTGCAAAGCCTGCGAAAGGACCCTCAGATTTTTGGTATCAAGGAGAGGGATCAGTACTGGTTGGCAACCCTTCTTGATCCACGTTGCAAGGGTAAGGTTGCGGAACTTATCCAGCCTTCGCAGAGGGAGCAGAGGATGAAACATCTTTGGGAGGCCTTGCAGAAAGGTTTGTGCAATGGGCTTCCAGAGCCTGGGAGGTTACAATTTCCTGGTCCTCATGGACAACGTGTTGCTGAGGCTTCAGTCAGTCACAGAAGGAGCAATGGAGAAGGTGGCCGTCTGACCGATGCGTTCAGACAATTTTTTAGTCCACAGCCCTAAGGTCTGATCAGTTCCAGCAACCAGCGTTTGATTTACATGGTGCAGGAATACCTCGGGGCAAGATCAGACTTGGAGACCTTTCCAACCGAAAATCCACTGGGTTACTGGGTCTTGAGGATGGATCACTGGCCAGAGCTTGCACAGTATGCAATTGAGCTACTAGCCTGTCCTGCATCCAGCCTTCTATCTGAATGCACTTCCAGTGCTGCTAGAGGCTTTGTAACTGATCACAGAGTGTGCATGTCCACAGACTCGGTTGATCGGCTCGCCTTTATAAAAATGAATCAGTCTTGGATCACCAGCTACCAAGCACCTGATGCTGATGTAACCGATTAATTTTTTTTATGAATGTGAGATCCCTTGAAGACTGCCTATGCTGCTGCTGAGTGGCTATCCTGTTATGCTGAATGATTATGCTATTCGTCCTCAATGTTCATGTTGATAGCTTCTAAGAACATTTTTGGTTCTGGACACCACCAGTGCCTAAAGCCCAATTTTTCTGCCCCTATTTAACAGGGGTGTGTAATTACAATTTTTGCTGTAATATTTTGCAGCAGGGCTCGTTCCTGTACTCAACTAGAGTATATGGGAGAGGTTGCAGTGTTGTGGCACCACCACCACCTAAGGCCCGATTTTTCTGCTCCTGTTTAACAGGGGCATGTAATTACAATTTTTGATGTAATATTTTACAGCTGGGCCCGTTCCTGCGCTCAACAAGAGTGTAATGGATCCTATCCCACACTCCGCTGAGTGCTTCCGTCAGTAATACCGCCTTCTCCAGTCTGTCCATCAGAGAGCTATATTATTATAGCTGCATTGAATACAAGTCTAGCCGAAAATAGCTTGTAAAATCTTGAATGATTTATTGGACAGAATACAGTCTTTGTGTAGGTGAGGTAGGGCTGGCTCATGGATACTCCTGCCCCTCCCCTCTAGGAACAACATAAAAGACAATTATATAATTAACATGTTAATTAACACAGCACTTAAGGCAGCCCAGGTGACCAGACAGTCCGTCTCCGCAGGTCAATGTGATCAAATCTTTCAAGGATCATGTATTGTTCAGAATTAACAACCAAGAACAGTCTTTGGGCAAATCCAAGATATATTTTTTCACTCACCCTGTGCCAGGATGGCACAGGGTGACTTAGACATAAGATGTGTATGGGGAGTTGAAACATGGGTTTCCCAACCTTTCCAAGGGATGAATGTTTGCGCAAACTGTTCGCATGTTCTGGATGCGAACTGAACCGGGGGGGTGTTCGGCTCAAATATTCACTTCTAATTGCTGGTCTTAGCTCAGAGGTCCACTACTACCAATTTGTGGTCTTAGCTCAAAGGTCCACATCTACCAAGTGCTGGGTTTAGCTCAAAAGTCTACTAATACTAATTGCCAGTCTCATCTAAATGGTCCACAACTACATTTTGCTGGTGTCAGCTTATTGGTCCATTTCTACAGTTTATCATTATTGGCTTAAAGATCAAATACTAGCTTGTCAGAGGGGATGAAGATGCTTGAAGGTATCTGTCTGGCCTGCTGGATCTTCATTAGCCTATGACAGGCTAAAGATACTGCAGGATAATGTTGAGTGGAGGGAATTGTTTTATTTTGCTGTTTCAAGGTTTCCGGCACCCCCAACCCAGCTGAGCCAATAAAATGTTAAGAGAAGATTGACTGGCAGGGTGGAAATCTGTCTGTCAGTTGTCATCAGTGGGTTGTTGAGTATTTTGGTCTAGCTACAGGACAAAGCAAATACAAATTCAGGTTCTAAAATATACGTACCTTCGAAAATCTTGGCCATTTTGTTTTTCCAGCCTGGTGATCCGGGCTCATCTGTCAGACAACACAGAGAGGTCAGTGGCCTTAATTATTTAATTTGACGAGCTTATTATGCCCAGTGTTACAATACCACCCCCTGCAATGTATTTGCACTTATGTTAAAAAACACATTTTAGGCCTGAAGATTATTTAAAACCCTTAGGCTGGGTTCACACCAGTGGCCCCCTCTCCATGCGTCCGGCCCCTTAATCTACATGCAGGGCACTGGACACATGATTAGAACCTGAGGCTCTAATTGGCTTCAAAAAAGGGTGGGCTTGGGGTGCAGTGCCCACCCACTTGTGTGACAAAAGCAAATTAATATTTGCTATTGTCTTCCTGGTTCTCCTCCTGGCCAATCACAGAAGTCCCGATTGACCAGGGAGTTTTGGCCTGGGTTAAGGGTTAACCACTTCAGCCCTGGAAGGTTTCACCCCCCTTCCTGACCAGAGTATTTTTTGCGATACGGTACTGCATTACTTTAACTGAAAATTGTGCAGTATTGCGACAATGTACACAAATAAAATTGACGTCCTTTTTTCCCCACAAGTAGAGCTTTCTTTTGGTGGTATTTGATCACCTCTGTGGATTCTATTTTTTTGTGCTATAAACAAAAAAAAGAGCGACAATTTTGAAAAAAATAACTATCTTTTTTACTTTCTGCTATAAAACATATCCAATTTAAAAAAAAAGGAAAAAATATCAAATTTCTTCATCAGTTTAGGCCGATATGTATTCTTCTACATATTTTTGGTTAAAAAGAAAATCCCAATAAGTGTATATTGATTGGTTTGAGCAAAAGTTTTTGCGTCTACAAACTACGGGATATTTTTTATGTTTTTTTTTAATAATTAATTTTTATTTTTACTAGTAATGTCGGCGATTAGTGATTTTTTACAGGACTGTGACATTGCCGTGGACAAATCAAACACTAAGTGACACTTTTTGGTTACCAGTGACACTAATACAGTGATCAGTGCTAATAAAATGCACTGTACCAGGGGCGGACTGACAACTCATGGGGCCCCCGGGCAATAGGAGATTATGGGGCCCCCGGGCAATAGAAGATTATGGGGCCCCCAGGCAATAGAAGAGTAAAAGGCCACACAGTATACACACACAGACACACAGTATGCTCTCAATTGTGGTCAAGGGCGGACTGACAACTCATGGGGCCCCCGGGCAATAGGAGATTATGGGGCCCCCGGGCAATAGAAGATTATGGGGCCCCCGGGCAGTAGAAGAGTAAAGGGCCACACAGTATACACACACAGACACACAGTATACACACAAAATACACATACACACACTGAAAAGGTACTGGAGAGGCGGGGCAGCTATAATCTTTGGATTTTTTTAAAAACACAGATTTTTACATACTGTCCCTGGTTTTATTGAGGCTGGCAACCCTGATGGGGCCCCTAGTGGCATGGGGCCCTCGGGCAGTGCCCGAGTGCCCCAATGGTCAGTCCGCCCCTGCACTGTACCAATGACACTGGCAGGGAAGGGGTTAACATCAGGGGTGATCAAATGGTTAAGTGTGCTCCTAGGGAGTGCTTTCTAACTGTGTGGGGTGTCTTAGCTGGGGGAAGACAGATTTGTGTTCCTGCTTAGCAGAAACATAAGATCTCCATCTTCCTCTGTGATAGAAACGGCGGTCTGCCTTGTTTCTATAGGCAGATTTCCATTCTGCCTCTCCTGTCAATGATCGGTGAGTCCCTGCAGACATCTCATCCACTGTAGTTCAGGGGGCCAGATGCATGGCTGGGGGGGGGGGGGCAGCACCCGTGCGCCACTAGTGGACGGCCCGCCACTGGAGAGAAGGTATTGATTCTGTGTTTCTGCCAAGCATGGACATGGATCCATGCCTTCCCCTAGTAAAAGCACCTCCCTTACAGTGAGCAAGCACAGGTTAGGCATACAGTTAACCCTTTGATCACCCCTGATGTTAATCCCTTCCCAGCCAAGTGTCATTAGTACAGTGACAGTGCATATTTTTAGCACTGATCACTGTATTAGTGTCACTGGTAAAAGTGTCAGTTATTGTCAGATTGTACACCGCAATATCGCAGTCCCGCTATAAGTCGCTGATCATCCTCGCCATTACTAGTGAATAAATAAATAAATCTATCCCATAGTTTGTAGGCGCCATATGTTTTGCGCAAACCAATCAATATACGCTTTTTTGGGATTTGTTTTACCAAAAACATGTGACAGAATACATATCGGCCTAAACTGATGAAGAAATTAAATCTTTTAAATTTTTTTTATTGAATATGTTTTATAGCAGAAAGTAAAAAAGATTTATTTATTTTTTTTTCAAAACTGTCGGCCTTTTTTTGTTTATAGCGCAAAAAATATAAAACCGCAGAGGTGATCAAATACCACCAAAAGAAAGCTCTATTTGTGGGGAAAAAAGGACGTCAATTTTATTTGTGTACAGCGTCGCACGACCGCGCAATTGTCAGGTAAAATAATGCAGTGCCAAATCGCAAAAAATGGCCTGGTCATGGGCGGGGGGGGGGGGGGGGGGTGGGAATCATCGAGAGCTGAAGTGGTTATTAATATCATTATCTTGTGGATGAGGGAGAAGGGGGGACCAGGGAAGGTGAAATATAAGAAGATTTAACTTACCTGGAAGAGCGGAAAGGAGGGCTGAAATGTAGAGGGGCTTTTCTATCTGACAGTAGTAAGTCTTGACTTTTTCCTTTCTGGATTTCTGTGCATTGCATTTGACTTCCTGGGATTTCGTATCATTTCTGACATTCTTCAGACGTACTGGGCAGATGATTTCTGTGATATTACACCATAAATGAATTTCCTTCTCATAACCTTCTGTAGGCCTCTGGTGGTCATCACCGCAGGTGACCGAGATGTTCTTGTCCTTCCCCTTGAGACACATTACCGATTCTCCATCAGAGAGTCCTGGAAAAGGAGATTAGGTTGAAATACGATGCAGTGAAGTTCATGGCTCACCTGAGAGGTGGTCATCATCACATAGAGGACAGAAGAGGAACCTTTACTATAATAAGGATAAGGAAACCCCAAAAAGAAGACAAAGTGATATATGTCATATGCTCAAATTCAGAACGATACATGGATAAAAACATTTGAAGATTTATTTTATTATATAAAGCATAGCTTACTTATTAAATGTGTCTATAAACGAGGGGCGTTCAAGTCATACTGGGACTTTTCATTTTACAGTAGGGATGAGCCGAACACCCCCCCGGTTCGGTTCGTAGCAGAACATGCGAACAGGCAAAAGATTAGTTTGAACACGTGAACACCGTTAAAGTCTATGGGACACGAACGTGAAAAATCATAAGGGCTCATTTTAAAGGTTAATATGCAAGTTATTGTCATAAAAAAAAGTGTTTGGGGACCCGGGTCCTGCTCCAGGGGACATGTATCAATCCAAAAAAAAAGTTTTAAAAACATCCGTTTTTTTCGGGAGCAGTGATTTTAATAATACTTAATGTGAAACAATAAAAGTGAAATATTCCTTTAAATTTCGTACCTGGGGGGGTGTCCAGGGCTGTCTTTAAGGCAGGGCAAAAGGGGCGGCTGCCCTGGGCCCTGTCATTTTTGTGGGGCCCAAAGCAGCTGCCTCATACTTGCCAACTATCCCAGTGTAAATTCCCTTGAAGTTTTAGTCCTGTGCTGTGTCCCGATATCTCAGTGTGAAGTGATGGTACTAATGCTGCCCAGCTCTGCCTTATTGTTGTCTACAGATGACTCACCTGCAGACCCTGTGTTTACATGTAAATAACCAGCATTCATATGTAAATATTGGCAGAATTACTAA
This sequence comes from Lithobates pipiens, assembly GCF_037356315.1. NCBI lineage: Eukaryota > Metazoa > Chordata > Amphibia > Anura > Ranidae > Lithobates > Lithobates pipiens. Next base: position 4,007,191 of record NW_027507870.1, on the reverse strand, counting down.
GTAAATAGGTTGCATTCATATGTATATCATGCTGCCCTGCAGTGAGGAGATGATGTACTGTAACCTCTAGAAACCAATCAGTGAGCAGTATTACTTAACAGTAATCTCTAGCAACCAATTAACAAGCAGAAATCATTTGCTGTAACCTCTAATAACTAATCAGTGAGCCATAATGTGTGCTAAAACCTCTAGCAATCAGTCATTAAGCAGTAATGATATGCTGTAACCACTGGCAACCAATCACAATTGCTGCCTGATCTGATACAGTAAACTGATTTTAAGTCTAGCTGCTATTTATTGTATGTCTCAGAGCAGGTGGAGAGCAAAATTGCATGGGGGGCCCCCCAAGAAAGTTTTTGCCCAGGGTCCAATTAAAGATGGCCCTGGGGGTGTCTATAGCATGCCTGTAAAGTGGCGCATTTTTACCGTGTTCAGAACAGTCCCTGCACAAAATGACATTTCTAAAGGAATAAAGGTCATTTAAAACTACTCGCGTCTATAATGAATTGTAGGGTCTCGGCAATACAGATAATAGTCAGGAAAAAAAAACGGCATGGGATTCCCCCACAGTCCATTACCAAGCCCTTTGGGTCTGGTATGAATATTAAGGGGAACCCCGAACCAAAATGAAAAAAACAAAATTGCGTGGGGGTCCCCCCAAATTCCATACCCGGCCCTTCAGGTATGGATTTTAATGGGAACCTCATGGCAAAATAAAAAAAATGGCGTGGGAGTCCCCCCAAAAATCCATACCAGGCCCTTATCTGAGCATGCGGCATGGCAGGCCACAGGAAAAGAGGGGGGACGAGAGAGCGACCCCCTCCTGAACCTACCAGGCCACATGCCCTCAACATGGGGAGGGTGCTTTGGGGTAGCCCCCCAAAGCACCATGTCCCCCATGTTGATGGGGACAAGGGTCTCATCCCCACAACCCTTGCCCGGTAGTTGTGGGGGTCTGCAGGCGGAGGGGTTATCAGAATCTGGAAGCCCCCTTTAACAAGGGGAGCCCCAGATCCCAGCCCCCCCTGTTTGAAATGGTAACAGGTACATTGTACCCCTACCATTTCACAAAAAAGTGTCAAAATGTTACGTCCCGGGAAAGTCCCTGTGCGTTAGAGGGGGCGGGGACACCCGGGGACGTCACCGTGTGGCCCTGCCCTAAGTTATAAAAGAACTGTCACCTGCGAGGACACGTCATACGACGGGTACTTCCCATGGAGGCGGATATTTTTTATTTATTTTTTCAGTTCGTCGACGGAGAGAGAGAAGAAGATGAATGGACTTCATGTAACATTTTTTATTTTTATTTTTAATAAAGGACTTGCCCCCAAGCTGTGTCTTGTGTTTTTTTTAACATTTTGACACTTTCTTTGTGAAATGGTAGGGGTACAATGTACCCGTTACCATTTCAAACATGGGGCTGGGATCTGGGGGTCCCCTTGTTAAAGGGGGCTTCCAGATTCTGATAATCCCCAGGCCCGCAGACCCCCACAACCCTTGCCCGGTGGATGAAGCCCTTGCCAAAATGTTAAAAAACTCTCTCGTCAAACTCCTTTTTTCCTGCGGCCTGCCAGGTTGTGTGCTCAGATAAGGGTCTGGTATGGATTTTTGGGGGAACCCCCACGCCTTTTTTATTTTAATTTTGGCACGGGGTTCCCCTTAAAATAAAATCTGAAGGGTCTGGTATGGATTTTGAGGGGGACCCCTACTCCATTTTTTTTAAATTTGGCGCAGGGTTCCTCTTAAAATAAAACCTGAAGGGTCCGGTATGGATTTTGAGGGGGACCCCTAAGCAATTTTCTTTTTTAAATTTTGGTTTGGGGTTTCCCTTAATATTCATACCAGACCCAAAGGGGCCTGGTAATGGACTGGGGGGATCCCATGGTGTTTTTTTCAATGACTTTTATCTGTATTGCCAGATCCGACAATTCATTATAGCCGCGAGTAGTTTTAAATGACTTTTTTTCCTTTAGAAATGTCATTTTGCTCTCGGACTGTTCTAAACACTGGAAATGCACCACTTTACAGGCATACTATAGAAACCCCCCAGGTACGAAATTTAAAGGAATATTTCACTTTTATTGTTTCACTTTAAGCATTAATAAAATCACTGCTCCCAAAAAAACTGCCATTTTTAAAACTTTGTTTTGCATTGATACATGTCCCCTGGGTCAGGACGCCGTTTTCCCAAACACTTTTTATAACAATAACTTGCATATAAGCCTTTAAAATTAGCACTTTAGATTTCTCCCAAAGACTTTTATAGGGTGTTCCGCGGCTTTCGAATTTGCCACGAACACCCCAAATTGTTCGCTATTCGGCGAACAGGCGAAAACCCGATGTTCAAGTTGAACCTACATTGGACTCGAACATCGGGCTCATCCCTATTTTACAGGTACAAAAAGGGATGCAAGCATAACATCGCGATACTACATGCAGTAGTTAGTGGCAAGTGTGTCCTTTTACTGATAGGTGGCACACATGTTGCGGGCTGGTTCAGAGAATGTTAATCAAGATGGAAGACAACAGTGTTAGTGCATGCATGAAGCAGCGTGTGGTCAGTGGTGTATTTTGGTTTGGTGTTGCCCTAGGCAAGACTAAAATCTGGCGCCCCACCTTCTGGTTTGTTGACGTCCCTTAATTCCAATAAATGCTCATCTCATATTTGGAAGTGTGTCTCCAGTCTTTTCATTGTGTCTTCAGACCATATCCTTCAGCCCCCTTTGCAGCAAAGCCTGTATCTCTCAGTGTATATTCAGAACCTATTAATCAACCCCCCTAGCTAGGGATGAGCCGAACACCCCCCCCCCCCCCCCCGGTTCGGTTCGCGCCAGAACCTTCGAACGGACCGAAAGTTTGCGCAAACTTTAGAACATCATTAAAGTCTATGGGACTCGAACCTTCTAAATCAAAAGTGCTCATTTTAAAGGCTAATATGCAAGATATTGTTCTAAAAAGGGTTTAGGGACCTGGCTCCTGCTCCAGGGGACATGGATCAATGCAAATTTTTTTTTAAAAAGCTAACGTTTTTTCAGGAGCACTGATTTTAATGACGATTAAAGTGAAAAAAAGTGAAATATTCCTTTAAATATCATGCCTGGGGGGTGTCTATAGTATGCCTGTGAAGTGGCACGTGTTTCCCCGTGTTTAGAGCAGTCCCTGCACAAAATGACATTTAACGGAAAAAAAGTCATTTAAAACTGCTTGCTGTTTTAATGTAATGTCTGGTTCCGGCAATATGGATGAAAATCATTGAGAAAAATGCAATGGGTAGCTCCCCCTGCCCATTACCAGCCCCTTTGGCTCTGCAGAAATTTGTCCCTAAGGTGTTTGTGTTGCCACAAGTTAACACTGTAAGCCAGGGGTGCCCAACCTTTTGAAGAGCGAGGGCCATTGAAGCGACTTGGTAACCAGTCGCGGGCCAAAATAACTGTAATGGGCCGATGACAGACCTGTATGTGTGCTGCATATGCAGAACGGATATGGACACAGCCCATGCTACTCTATGGGCTCTCCAATTCAATCTGATGGAAGGGACGGTTCCCTTTCCCTTTTTTTTTTTTTTGCGTATCATATTGAAGGTAAGCAGGGGTAAGTGGACATCGAGGTGAATGGAGGGTCCGATTGGGTCCTAAGGCTGCTTTCACACCGATGCGCCACGTGCACCTGTGGCTTTCCTGCAGGTTAGCTGCACTTTGCCATAGACTTCTATTATATCCTAATGGTATAGTGCACTTTCTGAAAGCGCACCAAACCCACAGGTAATAACAGAATTGTATGGCATAGTGCAGGTAACCCGCATGTGCAGGATTAGTTTAACAGCAGCCTAACCACTGAAGAACAGATATGCTCATATATATACACTGATTTCAGTAACAAATACACCTTTAATATCAATCTTCCATACAGTTTTCCCCCGGCTGTTGCTGTCCCAGGCAGAATGCATTTGGTATTGATTGTGACAGGAGCTGGCGCTATACAGGAAGCATCAGCTTATGCGGCTCTGCTCTGCAGCTTCTTGCTTTCTCTACCACGGCTTCATTCACAACACTGATGCTCTGGGATGGTGGGTTGGCAACCTGCGATTTGGGCTTGTCAAACCACCAACCCAGAGCAGGAGGTCATGGGCCACATCAGAGGGCTCCGCGGGCCACATGTGGCCCCCGGGCCACTGGTTGGGAACCCCTGCTGTAAGCCCTCAAAGTGACTCTTGGTGGGCGCTGGAGCGCCCTGCTGTGAACTATTATATCAAGAATTCTAATTACATGCCATTGTTGAACAGTAGTAGAAAAATTGGGCCTTTGGTGGTGGTTGTGGTGCTGGTGCTAGTTCTACAACACTGTAAGTCCTCACAGTTACGCTCGGTGGGTGCTGGAACAGGCCCTGCTGTGAAATATTATATCAAGAATTGTAATTACATGCCCCTGTTAAACAAACAGGGGCTGAAAAAATGGCCCTTAGGCACTGGTGCCACAACACTGCAACCCCTCACAGATACACTAATTGGAGCGCAGGAATGAGCCCTGCTGCAAAGTATTGCATCAACAATTGTAATTACACAGTCACTCAGTATCAGCATAGGCAGTCTTGAAGGGATGTGACATTTCAAAAAAAATTATTCGGTTACATCAGCTTCAGGTGCTTGGTAGCAAGACTGATTCATCTTTATGAAGGTCAGTCGATCAACCGAGTCAGTGGACAGGCGCACCCTGTGATCGGTTACAAAGCCTCCAGCAGCACTGAATGTGCGTTCCGAAAGATTGCTGGATGCAGGATAGGCCAGTAGCTCAATTGCATACTGTGCCAGCTCTGGCCAGTGATCCATCCTCAAGACCCAGTAAGCCAGAGGATTTTCGATGGGAAAGGTGTCAAAGTCTGACCTTGCCCCTAGGTATTCCTGCACCATGTAAATCAGATGTTGGTGATGGTTGCTGGAACCGATCATACCTTGGGGCTGCGGACTAAAAAATTGTCTGAACGCATCGGTCAGACAGCCACCTTCTCCACCGCTCCTTTTGTTACTAACCGAAGCCTCAGCAACTCGTTGTCCAGGACCAGGAGTTTGTAACCTCACAGTCTCTGGGAATGAGTTGCACAGACCTTTCTGCAAGGCCTCCGGGGATGTCTCATCCTCTGCTCCCTCTGTGACGGCAAGATAAGGTCTGCAACCTTACCCTTGTACCGTGGATCAAGGAGAGTGGCCAGCCAGTAATGGTCCCTTTCCTTCCGAAGAATACAAGGATCCTTCCGCAGGCTTTGCAGGATCAGGGAGGGCATGCAGCGTAGGTTAGCTGAGGCATTCAATCCAGAGTTTTCTGGGTCACTAAGGTTGACATGATCTGCAGCCACCTCCTCCCAGTCCATGGGTTTCTTGGGACTGTAAATCATCCATAAAAGACTGCGGCTTCCGATGCTGTGCCAGGCTCCACCTCCATGCTGACACAATCCTCCTCCTCCTCTTCCTCTTCCTGTGATGTGTGGGACAGCAGGAACACTGTCTGGATAAAGGGGGCCTTGAGAGGCAAGGAAGTCCTCCTCTCCCTGCCTCTGTTCTGCCTGAAGTGCCCTGTCCATTATTCCACGCAGCGTATATTCCAACAGGTGGACAAGAGATACAGTGTCACTGATGCATGCAGTGTCACTGCTCACCATCCTTGTGGCCGCCTCAAATGGTGACAGGACAGTGCATGCATCCCTGATCATGCCCCACTGGCGTGGTGAAACAAAAAAGCTCCCCTGACCCTGTCCTGGTGCCGTAGTCGCACAGGTACTCAATGATGGCCCTCTGCTGCGTGTGCAGCCGCTGCAGCATGACCAATGTTGAGTTCCACCTGGTTGGCATGTCACATATAAGGCGGTTCTTGGGCAGGTTCAACTCCTTTTGCAGCTCAGCCCGCCGAGCACTGGCATTATATGATTGGCGGAAATGCACACAGACTTTCCTGCACTGCTTCAGGACGTCCTGTAAGCCCGGGTACCTGCCCAAGAACCGCTGCACCACCAGGTTAAGGACGTGAGTCACACAGGGCACATGCGTCAGTTGTCCCTGACGGAGAGCGGAGGAGGTTGGTGCCATCGTCGCAAACTACCATTCCTGGCTTAAGCTGGTGTGGCGTCAACCACCTGTGCAGGAGGCACCTACACTCACGGTGACAGCTGCAGATGCCTGTGTTACCCAACAGAACAACAGAACAACCCCAACAATAAGGGGTAGCTTCAGGTGTATACTGTGCAGGAGGCACCTACACCCACTGTAACTGCTGTAGATGCCTGTGTTACACAACAGAACAACAGAACAACCCCAACAATAAGGGGTAGCTTCAGGTGTATACTGTGCAGGAGGCACCTACACCCACTGTAACTGCTGTAGATGCCTGTGTTACACAACAGAACAACACCAGCAATAAGGGGTAGCTTCAGGTGTATACTGTGCAGGAGGCACACTACACCCACTGTAACTCTGCTAGGTTAACAAGCAAAGCTGACACTGTCCCTGTCTATCCTGCTCTCTCCCTGCATGCCAACACACTACACAAGGCCACCACGCTGGCGGCCTTATATAGTGTGGGGCGTGTACCAAACCCCCTGAGCTATAATTGGCCACAGGCAGGTTCATGGCGTGAACGGCCAACAAAGTTCTGGATTCAATGAACAGGCGAGCGGCCGATGTTTGAGTCAAACATGCGTTCGAAACTAACACCGAGCTCATCCCTACCTCTAGCCTTCCATATGGCATATTTCCAGACCCTATTAGTCAGCCACTCCAATCTCCATGTGTCATTGTATCTTTGGACCCCATTAGTCAGTCTCTCCAGCCTCCCACGTGGGTATCTTCAGACCCTAGTTGTTAGTCCCTCCAGCCTCCCATGTGGCATATCTTCAGACCCTACTTGTTGATCCGTCCAGAATCCATATATCATTATATCTTGAGACCTCATCAGTCAGTTCCCTCCATCCTCCATGTGTCATTATATCTTCAGACCCCATCAGTCAGTCCTTCCAGCCTCCATGTGTCGTGTCTTCAGACCCTGTCAGTCAGTCCCTCCATGAGTCATTATATCTTAAGTCCCTCCTCAGCTACATTTAGTCAGTCCCTCCATCCTCCATGTGTCCTCAGCCACCATTAGTCAGTCACTCCATCCTCCATGTGTCCTCAGCCACCATTAGTCAGTCACTCCCTCCTCCATGTGCCTTCAGATGCCACCAGTGCAGCAGGTGGACAGAGTCCTACAGAATCCAGGCACAGAGGCGGCAGCAGACGCAGTTGCCCCAGGGAGGAGATGGGCTGCGCTCAGTGACCACCCAGCTGAAGCTACGGCTCTGGGTGAGCAGGAAGGGCAGCAGCACCAGCAGGATGGGGGGCCAGAAGCAGGTGAGCCGGTGCTTCTGCAGGTAATCCACTGCCAGCCACGGGTCAGATGCCCTGTCCAAGAAGAAGACCAGCAGAGCCACCACCAACCACAACCTATCCCAAAGAGTGTAACGGGGCTAACATAGAGCAACAAGACTATCGTCCAACTCCGTCGTCATTTTGGGAGGAGACCACTTTCGGGGCCACACCTGGCTCTGCTGACATCCAAGAGGGACTCTTACTGGAACATCACCCCTACCAGATTCCTTGCAATAGGAGGGGCAGGGTGGTGTCTGTGCACCGAGGAGGGCGATCACCTGAGGATTGCCCGTGTCTGCCCGATGTTCCGTAAAAGTTCCATCCGCAGGCTTCCCCCTTCCGAGTCCAATGTCACGGATCCCCCAGCCTGTTCCACCCCACTGAAAAATGCTGCCCAAAGCAATGTCTTATTTGCCTCACGGTAGATACACCCATGTGTGTGGTGATGAAGTTTCTTGTGAATGAAGGCATAAAATCTGCGACAGCAGAGGGGGAGGGAGAGAGAAGGAAGGAAAGAGGGATGGAGGGACAGCAGGCCCAGATCCTACACCACAATAGAAATATGTGTATTTCAGAAAGTTCAACAAATCAGCAGATAAAGATACTCCAAACACCTGGTGTTAGCGCTTCAATCATCCCAGCACTATGGCTGTTGTGGTATCAGGATGATTGATGCGCATTATTACTATTATTACATTGTAATATAGAATGAAACCATTCAACTCATCATAATCCAGAATCAGTGGGACCACTGAGCGTGTCACCTGCCATTTCGCCTGCCACCAGATATCATCAGGTGCCCCCAGCAGAGTCCGTCCTTGCATCAGGTGCCCCCAGCAGAGCCCCTCCTTACATCAGGTGCCCCCAGCAGAGTCCATCCCTACATCAGGTGTCCCCAGCGGAGTGCCTCCTTCCATCAGGCATTCCCAGCAGGAGTGCCTCCTTACTTTAGATGTCCCCAGTACAGTACCTCTTACATCAGGTATCCCCAGAAGAGTGTGTCTTACATCAGGTTTCCCCAGCAGTCAGTGTCCCCAGTGGAGTGCTTCTTATATCAGGTGTCCCCAGTACAGTACCTCTTAAATCAGGTGTCCCCAGCAGAGTGCCTCTTACATCAGGTGTCCCCCAGCCAGTGTCAGATGTGGTGGCACGGGGGGAGGGGGGGCACAGGTATGGTAGGGACATGGGGGAAGCAGGTATGGTGGTGACACGGGGAAGGGGGATGCAGGTATGGTGGTGACGTGGGGGAGGGGGGAACAGGTATGGTGGTGACACGGGTGGAGGGGGTTGCAGGTATGGTGGTGACATGCGAGGAGGGGGTGCAGGTATGGTGGTGACATGGGGGAGGGGTGGAACAGGTATGGTGGTGACATGGGGGAAGGGGGGAAAAGGTATGGTGGTGACATGGGGGAGTGGGTGCAGGTATGGTGGTGACATGGTGAGGGGTCAACAGGCATAGTGGTTGCATGAGGGGAGGGTGTTGCAAGTATGGTGGTGACATGGGGAGGGGGAGAACAGGTATGGGGTGACATGGGGGGAAGGGGGAACAGGTCGGGTGGTGACATGGGTGGAGGGGGTTGCAGGTATGGTGGTGACATGCGGGGAGGGGGGGAACAGGTCTGGTGGTGACATGGAAGGAGAGGGTGCAGGTATGGTAGTGACATGGGGAGGGGGGAACAGGTATGGTGGTGACATGGGGGAGGGTGGTGCAGGTATTCTGGTGACATGGGTGGAGGGGGTTTCAGGTATGGTGGTGACATGGGGGAGGGGCTTCACATATGGTGGTGAGACGGGGGAGGGGGGAACAGGTATGGTGGTGACATGGGGGAGAGGTGGAACAGGTATGGTGGTGACATGGGGGGAGGGGGGAACAGATATGGTGGTGACATGGGGGAGTGGGTGCAGGTATGGTGGTGACATGGGGGAGGGGGTGCAGGTATGGTAGTGACATGGGGAGGGGGTGCAAGGGGGAGCCAAGACCATCAGTGTCCCCAGCCAGCGGAGCCCCGGTCCTTCCATCAGTGTCCCCGCTCGTCGGACACAGGGGGGTGGATTGTTGGTGGCGGTGGTGGCTGGAGGCTGATCACTTGCTTGTGTTCAGTGGAGAGTGGGAAGTGGTCGCCAATCCCTACATCCAATAGTGTACAATAGAATTTTCTATTTGTACACTGAAGAGAGAAGTCGATTGGCTGCCCCTCTCCTGTGCACTGAACACAAGGGGAAATAACACTCGTGGCAGCAGCAGCGGCCATTTTTGTGTAGCCGTTGCTGTTTTTAGCCAAAAACATTCCCAATTTTTTAGCCAAAAACATTCCCAATTTTTAAAATAATTGGGACAATTTTAAATCAGGAGGAGGAACCCAAAATCGGGATTGTCCCAGGAAAATCTGGACTGTTGGCAACTATGCATTCCTGTGAACATTCAGCACGTGGAACGCCTGATCCTGGATAATCAACGCATATTCTGTTGTGAAATTGAACAAGAGACAAATCTTTCTGTGGGAACGGTGAACACAATCATTCAGGAAAAGTTAGCGCATGCTGGGTACCAAGACAGCATTACGCTTTTGACTGGCACAGAAGAGTTAAAGGCCAGGATTTTCTAGATTTCGTCATTACATGTGACCAAACCTGGGCATATCAGTTCACTTCTGGAGTCAAAACGAGCATCAAAGCATTGGAAGCGATAAATGTCGAACAATTGCGTCTGCAGGTAACGTGATGGCAAGTGTTTTCTGGGACAAACGTGGTGTTATTTATGTGGATTTTCTACCCCGTGGTGCCACTATCAACAGTGAATATTACTGTCGTGTTCTGAGAGATGTGCGTACAGGTCTGCGGAAAACATGGCCTGGTTTGATCACTGAGGGGGTCCTGTTTCTCCAGGACAACTTACAAGCTCATACTGCTCACCGCACTACGTGCAAATTCCAGAAACTCAGCTGGGGTGTATTGCCACCTGTTTGGACCCCTAAAATAGTTCCTCGGAGGTCAGAATTTCAGCACTGATGATGAAGTGGATTAAGCTGTCCTAGGATGGTTCAGGCGTACTGACAAATCTTTCTATGGGGATGTTTTCCAGGCATTCGTTAAATGCTGGGATGAGTGTATACAGTAAATGTAGCAGGGGAGGATATTGAAAATAAATGCAGTTTCCACTACTTGAAATTTGTTCTTTTATTAAATCAGCTCAAAAGGTTTGACTTGAACGCCCTTCGTAACACCATCAATTTACCAACATGACACAATCACATTAGGCCCTGCCCCCCAAGGACCCTATTGGGGTGATTTGAGGAGTAGAGGTGCAGCAATTAAAGTGATCAGATTTTTGAAATTGGCAGGAATTGGGGTGATCTGAGGTGTGAAGGTGAAGAAATTAGGGTGATCTGATGGGGTGAAGATGCAAGAATTGGGATGATTTGAGGGACGGAGGCGCGGGAATTGGTGTAATTTGAGGGGTGATGGTGCAAACATTGGGGTGATTTGAGGGGTGGAGGTGTGGGAATTGGTGTGATCTGAGGGGTGGAGGTGCAGGAATTGGGGTGATCTGAGGGGTGGAGGTGCAGGAATTGGGGTGATCTGAGGGGTGGAGGTGCAGGAATTGGGGTGATCTGAGGGGTGGAGGTGCAGGAATTGGGGTGATCTGAGGGGTGGAGGTGCAGGAATTGGGGTAATATATGGATCTCACTGGATCTGACATGGATCACAGTAACACTGTAATGCTCCGTACACTCGATAGGATCTGGATCTCAAATTTTCCGACAACAAAATCCGTTCTCGGAAACTCCGATCGTGTGTACACAATTCCAATGCAGAAAGTTCTACGCATGCTCGGAATCAAGCAGAAGAGCCGCACTGGCTATTGAACTTAATTTTTCTCGGCTCGTCGTACTTGTACATCACCGCGTTCTTGACGTTCGGAATTTCCAAAAAGATTTGTGCAACGGTGTGTATGCAAGACAAGTTGTTGTCGGAAAATCCTATTGTGTGTACGGGGCATAAGACTAATTTACCTTATCGGTAAATGTAAGGAAGACTGAAGAAAAGATCTCCATCAGAAATGTTTGGCTTATCTTTTCCTCTCTTTGTGACTATTGGGTTCTCTGACTTATCTTCGTTTTTTGTTGAACTTTCTATTCTGGTCGGTCACCCACCTCATTCTCCTTCCCTTTTTTCTCAGAAAATTTCTACATAGCTCTAAATAACATTTCCTGACTACAAGCAACCGCTTCAACCATACAAGTCAGCAATGGAAGCTTCTATAATTCTATGCCAACAGGTTCCTTCCCTTTAACTTATAAAGATGAAGACTTACCTATCACACCCACAACAAGGACCCAGATATAGAAGGTCATCATATTTCTCCTCCAGTAGATCCGTCTGGCAGTGAAGGGACGGAGGAACCTCGGCTCAGTCTACACCAACACTATGTGCCTGAGAGAGGAGCGTGCGATCTGCTGAAAAATAGGAAGTGTTACAGGAAGGAACATCGCCTAATATTTTAAGGTAAAGTGCTAAGATCCTATCAGGCATTTCTACTGAACAACGTCTTCCATCATAACACCCAACAGAAGAGAAAGAGAACCCCTAGAGGTGGGATTGTAAAGGCACTACCAAAAGGCAATGAAAGTAAAAAAAATATAGTTTTAATTATTTATAGAAGAATATATGAAATATTGAACATGGTCATGAGTATTAAGGAATTAAGATATGCAAAATAGAGATACAGAATCCTATATCCAATGTGTTTCAAAGATGAGTGCTGTCTCCTTCATTAAGGATTAACAAGATAGATATAATCTATAAAACTCAAATACAAATAGTCAGCAATAAATGATACATCCATCCAATGATACACAAACATGGAAAGGCCATAAATGCTGGTGACTTCCATCTTGTACAGTTGCATATACACGAGGAAATCCACGTTTATTTTAAAAGAAGGACACTGTCACATGGAGCCTCCGGCCGTCCTGCCCACTGAAAATACCGGAGTTATGGCATCTAGCTGCAGCCATGGCCCCGGTATTTAACACCAAAGTAATGACGTATTTTCACAGTTAAGTGGTCAGCAAGTGGTTAAAATATGTATGTATTTCCTATGTTGTTCAGCTCCATCTAGTGGCCATGATGCAGGCAGTAGTCAAATACTAGGGATAAGCCGAACAACCCCCCCCCCCCCCCCAAGTTCGGTTATCAGTAGAACATGCGAACAGGCAAAAAAAATTGTGCGAACACTGTTAAAGTCTATGGGACATGTACGTAAAAAATCTAAAGTGCTAATTTTAAAGGCTAATATGCAAGTTATTGCCATAAAAAGTGTTTGGAGACCTGGGTCCTGCCCCAGGGGACATGTATCCATGCAAAAAAAGTTTTAAAAACTGAAGTTTTTTCAGGAGCAGTGATTTTAATAATGCTTAAAGGGAAACAATAAAAATTAAATATTCCTTTAAATATCATGCCTGGGGGGGTCCCTTAGTATGCCAGTAAAGTGACAAATTTTTCCCGTGTTTAGAACAATACCACAGCAAAATTACATTTCTGAAGGAAAAAATGTCATTTAAAATTACTCGCGGCTGATGTACTGCCAGATTCCAGCAATATACATAAAATCTTTAAAAAAATAAATAAATGGCGTGTCCCCCCCCCCCAAAAAAAAAAATCCATACCAGGCCGAGCTCACAACCTGGCAGGCCATAGAAAAGGGGGGGGGGGCGAGAGAGCTCCCTCTCCTGAACCGTACCAGGCCACATGCCCTCAACATGGGGAGGGTGCTTTAGGATTCCCCCAAAAACACCTTGTCTCCATGTTAATGAGGACAGGGGCCTCTTCCCCACAACCCTTGCCCGATGATTGTGGGGGTCTTCAGGTGGGGCACTTACCAGAATCTGGAAGCCACCTTTAACAAGGGAGGGCCCAGATCCCGCCCCCCCTCCCCATGTGAATGGGTATCAGGTATATTGTACCCCTACTCATTCACCAAAAAAGTGTTAAAAAAGTAAGAAAAAAAATAACAGAAGACAGTTTTTAGACAATTCCTTTATTAAAAAAAAAAATGTCCCGCAATGTCCATCCATCTACAATCACAGCGCAGATGGACCGAGAAAAAACAAAAAAGTGTAAAACTCTGCCTCCATGGGAGGCGTCGCACCGACTGCAGTCATTTTGCAATGACAGCTGTTATATAGCCGAGGGTGGGGCCACCCAGCGACACCCCCCATCACGTGATGTCAGAGGGGCACAGGGTCACCTGTTTACATCACCGGGTGGCCCCACCCTCAGCTATATAACAGCTGTCATCGTGAAAAGGCTGAAAAAGGGTGAAAAGGTCGGTGGGTAGCCTCCCATCGTGCAGCGTTTTTCTGTTTTTTTGGGGGGGTGATTTTTCAGTCTGTCTGCGCTGTGATTGAAGATGGATGGACATGGCGTGGGGGGACCCCCACTCCATTTTTTATTTTTTTTTTGCCGTGGGGTTCCCCTTAAAATCCATATCAGACCTGAATGGCCTGGTAATGGACTGGGGGGGAACTCTCGCAGTTTTTTAACCATCCTTGTGGTCTCCTCAAATGATGACATGACAGTGCATGAATCCTTGATCAGTAGCCACTGGTGTGGTGAAAAGAAAACCGAGCTCCCCTGACCCTGTCGTGGTGCCATACTCGCACAGGCATTCATTGATGACCCTCTGCTGTGTGTGCAGCTGCTGCAGCATTGCCAATGTTGAGTTCCACCTGGTGGGCATGTCACAAAGGAGGCGGTTGATGGGCAGGCCTTCCCTTTGAATGTCAGCCAGCTGATCACTGGCATTGTATGACTGGCGGAAATGACCGCAGACTTTTCTGGCCTGCCTCAGGAAATCTTGTAAGCCTAGGTACCTGGTCAAGGAATGCTACACCATCAAATTCAGGACGTGTGCCAAACATGGAACATGGGTCAAGTGTCCCTGTTGGAGGGCGTAGAGAAGGTTGGTGCCATTGTCGCATGCAACTATTCCAGGCTGAAGCTGGCATGGTGTCAACCACCTCTGAGCCTGCCCCTGCAGAGCTGACAGAATATCTTCCCCAGTGTGGCTCCTGTCCCCTAAGCAGACAAACTCGAGCACTGCATGACATATTTTTGCCTGACTGCTTGCGTAGCCCCTTGAGCTTTTAGAGAGCACTGCTGTTCCAGAGGACAATTCTGTAAAAGAGGCCATAGAGGAAGAAGAAGAGAAAGGAGGGGAGCATACAGATGTTGTGGCAGAATCACCACTAGCTTTTCGAGGCGTGATGGCAGAACAAGCTCCAACACTGAAGCTTGTCCTGCATACTTCCCTGCTGCCAGCAGAGTTACCCAGTGCACCGTGAAGGAAAGGTAACGTCTCCTGTCCATGCCTGCTGGACTGCCCTGTCCAAAAAGGCCAAAACATTGCCTTCCCCATGGCAGTAGAGAGCCAGAATGGCCTTACATGAAAATAAATGGCATTTTGGAACCTGCCACTGTGGTACAGCACATTCCACAAATTCTTGAAAAGGGGGCTGAGTATATCAGCTGAAAAGGCAGCAGTTGCAGTGCTACCAAATTGGCCAAGCTAGCATTTAGACGCTGAGCATGTGGATGGCTGGCAACAAATTTATTTTTATGGTTCAGAATCTGGGGTAGGGACATTTTCCTGCTGAAATCAACTGGTGGTGTACTGCTAGCAGATTGGCTGCAAGTACTTGTGACACCAATTGCTATACCTTTATTCCTCTCGGTGTTGATTTTTGAAAGGACTGGAGTTATAGTAGGGTTTGAGAGGTCTGCCTTTTTCTATGATGTGGGTCTTTCAGGTGCTGCTGCCAATGGACTGCAACTGATTGTGGCCGCACAAGATGAAAGCTAGTATGTGCTTAGTGTCTGTTGATGTTGCAGCGGAGCAGGATGCCAGAGATTTGCAGAACATGTTCCAAGCTGTGTGATAGGCCTTGAGTGTGTTATGGGATAAGGACTGATTGATCAGCAGGGTTGCGATGTGAAGGTGCTGTACAAAATCCAACGTCGGCTTAGACCAAGGTGGGACAGGAGAAGATGTTGGGTCGGCTCTGGGGGACAGTGCGTCTGCTGTGGGTTGTACTTACCCAAAATGAATGTGTGGATGATATGAAACTGACGTTGTAGGGATAGTTGTACCAGCCTGCGTAGGCAGGACAAAACTTGAACCCGTCCTCATTAATGATATTGGCCATAGCCTGGTTGTCGGGGGTGAAGGCCACATTTTGTGCAGTCCAGATATGAGCTTGGACTTGAGCGGCTGCCGTGATTGGGTATAGTTCAAACAAATGGGGAAGACTGAATAAACCTGGGGATTTAGTAGTATCTCTGGAGGCCATGGTCCTGCAAACTAATGGTGGCCAAAAATTGCAGCGAGGTCCGTGGAGGCTGTGGCATGTGTAACTATCTGCAGTAATAGAGGCAATACCGATGGTATGAACATGGGTACTCCATTCCCACCACTAAGGGACATCTCCCACATAGACAACCCCCTACTGCCGCAGTGTATAAGCTAAGGATGGTCCCTGGGGAATGATTCTTATTGAGCATCCCTAAGCGGGATTGAGGCTGTTTCTTAGTACTCCCCTGTGCATGGATAAAGTCTTGAAGGGCTGACCAGATGCGGATCAGTTTGTCAAGGGGGAGGCTGGCCTGCGTGGAGCGGGTGTCCAGGTTGAGTCTTTAATGCTGTGCCAGCAGCAGAGGGATGGTTGGATGGGTAGAAGTTTAAAAGCTTCCGATATATTGGTTTCAGAGAGCCAGGCACCTGTGCCTACTTTGAAAATGACCTTAATTGCCATGTCTACTGAAGCATATTTTGGGGAGAGTTCTGCTGGAGGAATTTAGGGAATTCAATGCGGGATGTGGGAAGAATGAGGTGCGGACAGGTCGTACACCCAGTGAATGTTATTGGAAAATGTGGGCTAATTCTCCAGATGTTTAAAAAGGGGGTTGTGTGAAGGCGTCGATGATGTAGCCTCGGTCAGGTTCAGTCTATAATAGCTGATCTACGGCCTGGCCGTCGGTGGCCACTGGGCGGAGGTTCCTGCATTCGTGAGTTGTGTGGGGCAGTGTGATGAGGCCAGTATGGAATCCTGCTAAAAAATTTTGGACAAGGAAGGTGGCTAGTGAGGGATTGGTGTGAGGTGAGGTAAAGCCATGAAACGTCTGCTTGAACTAGTTAACAAAATTTTCTTTTCTGCCAGGTCACGGGCCAAAATGAGGAGCGAAGCAAGGTTGAGGTCCTTGCTATCCAAAATGTCTTTGCTGATTCTGGCTTGGACCAGGTGGGCTGGGAAAATAGGGGAACTCTTCCCTGTCGTACCTGCAGGGGGGCTGTCAGAACACAGAGTGAGGTCGGGTCAGGGATGGCCATGGCTGGGGGCCCCTCTGGCTAGGACGTTTAGCGACTGTGGTGGACAGCTATGACACCCTGGTATGAGGCTGAAAGATGGCCAAAGACATGGGTCGTGGAGACACCTGCTGGGTGCCGGGCCCGTCTGTCACTGGCAGAGGGAAGAGGAGCCTGAAGAGCTGGACCTACCTGGCCATAGCGGGAAGGGGCACACCCCCTGCACCTTAGATCTGCTGTACCTTTGAAATGTGTTTATGTGACTGCAATGGGAATTTTACTGCATTTAATACCAGAACAGGCCATTATGAGTACTTTTGGCCTTTGTACCTTTTGTGGAAATTTCTAATAATGTATGTTGTCAGATGTCCCCCAGTGTCAGTTTTGCTATAATACGCTCATATGAGGGTATGCGCACATACAGACGCCATAAGTTCCCACATGTCTTGGTTATTGTCATATGATGTTTGTTTGGAGGTCCACCAAAATCAGAGTTGTACTTTCCTCAGCAGCTGTCAACATTCTCAGCTGATGGGATAGGTGCAGTCACTGTAATGCCAGACTGTCCATCGGACTTTCCGAACGGGCTACTTGCCCACACACGGCACTTTTTCAGCGGACTAATACGGCGTACTAAGTCCGCCGTACTATCCACCCTACTTTTGAAATGAACGGACTCGCCCACACACGCGGAGGAAAGTCCGCTCATTTCGCGTGCGTCTCCAGGTAGGCGGGGCCCGCGAAGGAGACGTCGCTGGCCCCGCAACCTGGTATGTACTTAAAGGGGAACCCCCAATGCCGAAAAAAATCGGCATGGGGGTCCCCCCAGGTCCACATCAGACCCTTGTCCGAGCACGCTACCCGGCCGGCCAGGAAGGGGGGGGACGAGCGAGCGCCCCCCCCTCCGAGCCATACCAAGCCACGTGCCCTCAACATGGGGGTGCCTTTGGGAAGGGGGGGCCACGCATTGGTTGTCGGGTCTGCGGGCGGGGGGCTTGTCGGAATCCGGGAGCCCCCTTTAATAAGGGGGCCCCCGGATACCGGCCCCCCACCCTATGTGAATGAGTATGGGGTACAATGTACCCCTACCCATTCACCTGTAAAATAAAGTACAAAAAAACACAACACACAAGATAAAATTGCACAGCTCCGGGGGTCTTCCGTCTTCGGGGGTCTTCTCGCCGGACTCCTCCGCTATCTTCTTGTAGCTCTTTTGCTAGCGGAGGAGCCCGGCTTTCTTCCTCGCCGCGGCCTCTTCTTCCGACTTTGGGGGTCTTGTCCCCCTCTTCGGCTCTTCTGCCGGGCCACCGCGCCTTCTTATAGCTCTTTTACAGGCGGTGGCCCGGTCTTCTGTCACCACCGCCGCCTTCCATTCTTCTTCTTCTCCTCCTTCTTCTCCTGGAGATGTTGACTCGACGCTCTCTCCGGCCGCAATGCCAGGGACGCGCTGCGCGGCGACTTATATAGGGACAAGGGGCGGGGTCATCGGTTGATGTCGCATGGTGACCCCGCCCCCTTACGATGTCACAGTTCCGGAGGATGCTGGGACTGTCACCATATGACATCAACCCATGTGACATCAACCGATGACCCCGCCCCGCGTCGAGTCAACATCTCCAGGAGAAGAAGAAGAAGAAGAAGAACGGAAGGTGGCGGCGACAGAAGAACCAAAGAGGGGGACAAGACCCCAGAAGTCGGAAGAAGAGGCCGCGGCGAGGAAGAAAGCCGGGCTCCTCCGCTAGCAAAAGAGCTACAAGAAGATAGCGGAGGAGTCCAGCGAGAAGACCCCCAAAGACGGAAGACCCCCGGAGCTGTGCAATAAACTATTTTATCTTGTGTGTTGTGTTTTTTTTGTACTTTACTTTACAGGTGAATGGGTAGGGGTACATTGTAAACCATACTCATTCACATAGGGTGGGGGGCCGGTATCCGAGGGCCCCCTTATTAAAGGGGGCTCCCGGATTCCGATAAGCCCCCTGCCCGCAGACCCCGACAACCAATGGCCAGGGTTGTCGGGAAGAGGTGCTTTGGGGTGGGGTGGGCGCGCGGCACCCCCCATGTTGAGGGCACGTGGCCTGGTACGGCTCAGGAGGGGGGGCGCTCGCTCTTCCCCCCTTTCCTGGCCGGCCGGGTAGCGTGCTCGGACAAGGGTCTGATGTGGACCTGGGGGGACCCCCTTGCCAATTTTTTTCGGCGTTGGGGTTCCCCTTTAAGTCCATGCTAGGTGGCGGGCCAGCGATGTCTCCTTCGCGGGCCCCGCCTACCTGGAGACAAGCTCAAAATGAGCGGACTTTTCTCAAAACGGGAAAAGTCTGTTCATTTGAAAAGTACGAGAAATGCGAGTCCGGCGGGAAGATTGGAGTGCAAAACTACTTTCTAAGTCCGCCGTACTTTCGGGTCAAAAAAGTATGCCGGAGGCTACACACGGGGGGAATGTTCGGCGGACTTGAGTTTGCCGGACTTTTCCACCCGATTGTTTGATCGTGTGTACGCGGCATAACATGAACTTCAAAAGGTCCACCACAGGGTTCATGAGTCCCTCCTGGACTCTGACACAATAGCCAGTTTACATTCTTTCTAACCAGGTGACTGGGTCATTGTAAAGAAGCTTGAGGGAAGAGACCAGGCCAGCCACTGCAAGAAGCTGCTCAACTACACCAAAGGATGAGAAGTATCTTTCTTTATTTATATTTTTAAAGTGTATTTTCCAACTAGCTAAGAAACCAAACAGGACACATGGTTGGGTTTACTCTGAGTCTCCACTGAGCTCTAGTGCCCCAGCAATGATGGCGGTACAGTACATGATATATGTGATATTCATATTGGTGTGAGAAGTTTTGACAAACTAGTAAAATCCAAACAGACACTTGTCAATAGAATTTAACGATACATTTCTAGAGGGTAAAATTAATTATAATGTTTACAACAGCTCTGGTTCTCGCCAGCTTTGGTATCAGGACAACTAGATAGCCCACAAGTGTGCTTCAAGTTTAGTTTGGTATTAATGTGGATCTACAGCTTATAAGGTAATTTCCCTAAAACAAGAGGTTCATGTGTGCTGGTGAATCTCGTCCCAGCATCTTATGTCATGGCCGATCGTGAGGATCTCATGGCGCAAGAGAAGGTAAGAATGTCAGGGACAGCTGGAAGGGAATTGCTTGTACACGGTGGGGAGCTTATGAAACGATTGAACAATTTCTCATCCATTGAGGATGGGATGTTTTCATGTAACTGTTGAAGCTTCAAGGAAGCTCCCACAGTCCAAGGGGGGTTTCTGGGAATTCATAAGTAAACATTGTTATACCTGGATTGAGGATACCACTGGCAAAGTTCAGGCCCATATGGATAAGGTTAGATCCCTGCGAGGCAAAGCCAGAGCTATAGCTAGTGAAGGTTTGAATCCTTTTAAGGGCTTAGGAAACTTCCCCATTTTTTATTTTCCATCGGATCATGGCTGAACGAAGTAGTGGTGTGATGTTGTTTTTATCTCTTTTTCTTCTATATGTCTTGATGAGGTGCTCCTGTCGAGTGAATATAGCCCGAGCAGATGACCACATCTTCCTCACCGAGATGAAACACCTCAAAGCCCAGCCCATGTACAAGACACAGAGGATCCCAGACCGACCGGCGATTACTACAGCTCACCATGTTGTGTCCTACCTATAAGTCATTCTTCCCGAAGAACAGAGTCTACATCTCAAGCCCTGTTTTCCTTTTTTTATGGACTCATATGAACAGTAAGGACTGATTCATTTTTAGGTGTAAGAAGAAGATCAATTTTCATTGAGGGACACATGGGATCATATGACAAAGAGGAGGAGCTGTTGTGGATAATTTGTATTAATGTATGTTGTCAGATGTCCCCCAGTGTCAGTTTTGCTGTAATACTCCCATGTGAGGGTATTCGCACATCCAGACGCTGGTGGAACACCATCGGATGCGGAAACCTTCCCATGGACACGGCGGATCTGTTTTCTCTTTTAAGGATGTTTGTTTATGCCTCACCAGGGAACTGGCCACTCCATGGCGATCACATTCAAACTCCTAAGTAAGCAAATCTTACTTAGCAGAGGGCAGGGGTTAGTAGAGTAGAGAACAGAGGTAAGCAGGGCAGAGGATGGAAGTTAGCAGGGCAGATAACTGAGGTCATCAGAGGACAGGGGTCAACATGGCAGAGAATGAGAGTCAGCAAGGGGGAGAAGAAAGGGATCAGCAGGGCAGAGGACAAGGGTCAGCATCAAAAAAAAGTAGGTAATCATGGCAGTGTACAGGGGTCAGAAGGGCAGAGCACAGGAATTAGCAGGGTAGTTGGAGGGTGTGCCAGGTTGTGGCCCGTGGGGCACACATATGAATATGGCAGCTGAGCAGGGGTTAGAAGCAGAGTGTGGTACAAAGTAGACAGATTCAGACACAGAAATTGGTCAAAAGTTAGGATGGGTAAAAAAAAAGGATGGGTAGTAAAGAATCGTAGTCGAATACAAACCAAAATCAGTAACCGAAGAAAAAGGAATGCAGAACCACAAGAGCTAACATGGAGTGGAGCCTGGGGCTAATAATGAAACTATTACTCAGACAATGGGTATTGCCCAGGACACAGCTAAAAATAGAATAGTTGATTGGCAGACTGTATGGTTGATATACAGTATTCATCAGTAGGTAGGATCTGGCCATGTCTACACCTCAGTGTCCTGTGGAGCGGTGCAGGGTGCAGTCATTTTACTGATCTGTGAAGTCTACTGTCCTTTTTATCTAGTAACTACTTTTTTTAATTTAAGAAAAGTCTGTATGCCCATAGCATCAGGGAGTCCAAAAAAAGAGTTAAAAAATGAGGGATGGGCTCATGTGGGTGGGCTTCTTTAGGGGACACTTTTCATGTTTCATGTTAAAATAACTTATGATTTTAATTGATTCTTGGTCCACATAAAGAACTCCACCAGTGGTGGCTGGTGCTCAATAATCCGGGGGGGGGGGGGAAGGGACACCCCCCTCAGAGACAGACATGAATGCGGCGAACACGGGAACACCCCCCACCCCCCGTGGGAGAAAGACGGACTCCTTATCTTAGGAGGGCCAGATGTCCTGCCTGGGATGACTCTGATCTCCCCTCCTCCTCCCTCCCCTGTCCGAGCCAGGGAGTGTTGAATGGCTGAGCTGCTGCGAGTGAGCCATCCCTGGAGTCACAGTGGCAGCGGGTGGGTCGATCATTCTTCCCTTGCTTCTCCTCCAGTCATGCATCTCCTCTCCCTCCTCCTTTGGCCAATCAGAAAAAAGGTCTCACAACCGGCTTTTTTTTTTTATGTGAGTGGACCACTATAAGATTTTGTAACGGGAGTCACTTTGGGCGGGGGGCCCATGGAACACAGAATCCCTTGGAGAGGTTGGGAAACACTAGCTTCAGCTCCCCATGCACCTCCTATGTCTAAGTCACCCTGTGTCTATTAGGGGCACAGGGTGACGGAGAACCCCAGTCTGATCTGTGCCAATCGGACTCACTGTACAGCCACACTGGAATGTTATGTGTATATGTATATATGTATATATATATATATATATATATATATATTTATAGTCTCATACTGTTGGGGACTCTTTGCTGGGTCATTTGGGGAGTGGCTGTATTCCATTGTTCTATTGTGTCTGTCTGCCTTGGGTATTATGTGATGTGTATTTGCTGTGAGGAGGGAGGGGGGAATTCCTCCAACAGCTCTCCTCTCCCTGCTGATTGGACAGTCTACCCTGCCCTGAATGCAAAGGGAGCGTTACCTCTGTGTAACTGTGTTACAATAAACAGTTCATGTTGAGCAACCAAAACGAGTACTGCCTAGTTATTGGTTGTCAGCAGTTTGGAATATCTGATATCTATATTCAGACTGGAGGTATAGGACGAAAGCACTCACGCGGAGTGTGGGACTTTTCGTTACAGATTTTGTGACAATAAAATATATTTTTCCAGAGAGGTATGTTTTCTGTTTTATATGGCTGGTATTACATGTGAACATCCACGAAGGAGAGAGCTGAGCTGTGAAAGCCATAAGGATATCCATCCATCCATCCGCACAGATCTCCATTTATCCCTCAAGGGAAACTGTCTGCTTTGACTCTCTGGGGAAACAGGAGCTGGAGGTGATCTCTGCTAGTGAGCACTGGTGGTGGATTGCACGAGCGCCTGTTTTTAATTTATTGTGATCGTTGATCTAAGGATTTATTCGATTTTTCTTTCTAGTTTTGAAAGATTTTGTTTTTTTCATGTTTCTGGGAAGAAGACGTGAATTGTGTTGTGTTGTACTTGAATATTAAGAGAATTTTTTTCTTTTTGTTGCACTTGCATATTGTGTTTTATGTATGTTATATTACTACTTTACTGATGATTGTTCTGTACTCAATTTATCCTACACAGATAAGATTGTTCACCCAACACTGATTGTCCTTCGCGTATTCGAAAATTGGGAAGGTGGAAATATGAGGGCAGTTGCTCACGCTGACCAACACATATGACTAAAGTGATTGAATGGACTGTCTCGGTACTGATACAATGACAAGATTAATGTGATAAAAATCAAATTTTAATACATAGAAACCATACAAAAATATTATTTAAAAAGTATACACCACAAGTAACTAACTACTAAAGGGTTCCCCCCATAGAGTTTCTATTGGAGTGGAGTATAGGTTGTTTCCTCTACCAGTTTTGCGGTATAAACTGCTTCTTCAGGATGAGTGGTCTATGAAATAGATACTATATTAAGACAAAACATATTTACAGAGAAAAAGAGTGGAGTATAGGTTGTTTGTTTGGAGTGGAGTATAGGTTGTTTCCTCTACCGGTTTCGTGGTATAAACCGCTTCTTCAGGAGGAGTGGTCTATGAAATAGATAATACATTAAGACAAAACATATTTACGGAGCAAAAGAGTGGAGTATAGTTTATTTCCTCTACTGGTTTCGTGGTTTAAACTGCTTTTTCAGGATGAGTGGTCTATGAAATAGATACTATATTAAGACAAAATATATTTACAGAGCAAAAGAGTGGAGCATAGGTTGTTTGTTTGGAGTGGAGTATAGGTTGTTTGTTTGGAGTGGAGTATAGTTTGTTTCCTCTTCCGGTTTCGTGGTTTAAACCGCTTCTTCAGGAGGAGTGGTCTATGAAATAGATAATACATTAAGACAAAACATATTTACAGAGCAAAATAAACTTTAACAACATATTACAATCAATGTTAAAGTAGGAAGACCTGCTCACCCGATTGGACAAAACCGACTAACGACATGACCCAACAAATTCCCCCCGGGGCGGACAAGGGGGATTGTGAATGACAATCTCTGATTAGAAGGTAATAATAAAGGTTGGGGTATAAAAAAGTTTTTATAAAAGGTGGTGTAGTACAGTGGTAGAGGAACTCAGATAGTGCCGCTGTGGGGCCTAATGGGGGTGGGGAAGGGAAGATGGAGAGAAAGGGGGGATGGGGACAGGACAAGGATGACAAAAGGACTGAGGGAAGGGACAACTGGGATGAGGGAGGTGGGGAGAAATTACCAAGAGAAAAAGGAGGGAAGATGAAGAAGAAATGAGGGGGGAAAAGGAATGAAAAAGGGGGAAGGGGGGGAAGAGGGGGGAAAAAAGAGAAGAAAGAAGGAGAGGGAAGGGCCATAGGAGGGGAGAGCGGGACAAGGGGGGAGTGAGAGATGGAAACAACAAGCCAGGGAGGAAAGGGTAGGAACGGGAGAGGCGGGGGTAAAGGGAAGGGGAAGATGGGAGAGGCAGGGGTAAAGGGAAGGGGAAGATGGGAGAGGCAGGGGTAAAGGGAAGGGGAGGATGGAAGAGGAAGGGGTATGGGGCAGGGGGAAGGAGATGGGGAGGGAACTGGGATGGGACATCAAAGAGGGGAACCTAAACAGAAAGGGGGCAGAATATGGGGTGAAAAAAAGGGGTGGGGGAAAGGGGAGAAAAAAGAAAAGGGAAGAGGTAGGGAAGGACAGGACAGGGAGCAACAGAAAATAAATAAGTGAGACTATGAAAGTGAGGAAATAGGTGAGGACAAAGAGGGGGGGAGGAAAGGGGGAGAAGAGGGAAAGGGGAAACCAAGGGGTTTAAGGGAAGGGGGGGGTTTAGATGGTAATGGAGTAATAGGAGTGAAAGTAAAGTAGTGTGGAGGGGGAGGGAGAAGAAAGGGGAAGTGCGGACAGTGTGGAAGGGAAACCACCACGCCCACCACAGTGGAATATGTTAAGGTAAAACAACTCACCAGGCTGTAAAAATAACCATAGTAAGGTAACTGCAAGGACTGGATGTAATATAGGGGGGTACAGAGTTAGATTAGATGGGAGCACAGTCAAAGGTAGCTCTCCTCTCCCTGTTGATTGGACAGTCTGAATGCAAAGGGAGTGTTACCTCTGTGTAACTGTGTTTCAATAAACAGTTCATGTTGAGCAACCAAAACGAGTACTGCCTAGTTATTGGTTGTCAGCGGTTTGGAATATCTGATATCTATATTCAGACTGGAGATATATGACGAAAAGCACTCACGCGGAGTGTGGGACTTTTTCGTTACAGATTTTGTGACAATAAAATATATTTTTACAGAGAGGTATGTTTTCTGTTTTATATGGCTGGTATTACATGTGAACATCCATGAAGGAGAGAGCTGAGCTGTGAAAGCCATAAGGATATCCATCCATCCGCACAGATCTCCATTTATCCCTCAAGGGAAACTGTATGCTTTGACTTTCTGGTAAAACAGGAGCTGGAGGTCATCTCTGCTAGAAAGCATTGGTGGTGGATTGCACAAGCGCCTGTTTTTGATTTATTGTGGTCGTTGATCTAAGGATTTATTCGATTTTTCTTTCTAGTTTTGAAAGGTTTTTATTTTTTTCACGTTTCTGGGAAGAAGTGAATTGTGTTGATATACTGGAAATATTAAGAAACTTTTTCTTTTTGTTACACTTATATTGTGTTTTATGTATGTTATATTACTACTTTACTGATGATTGGCTGAATTCAATTTATCCTACACAGATAAGATTCACCCAACACTGATTTTCCTTTGCGTATTGATATTATAAGCCCATGGATACCGTCAAAGAGCGACCATGATCCGTGCCGCCATCCAATATTAACCAATCCAAAATCAGCTCTTATCTTAGATGAAATGAACCCCAGTTGGTTGATATGATTGCCGCACTGTCACTAGTCTGCCTTGCATTCATTGGTGGGAATGTACAGTAGACATGTGCACTGCTGAAAAACGTGTTTTGTTGCCCGAAAATTCAGAAATACGTAATTTGTAAATTCGAAAATCCGAAAATAAGAGAAAAATCCAAAAATTCGTAAGAACGAAAATCCTAAAATTCTAAATAATAACTAACTAATAATAACTATTAAATTACAGGTATTGGGATTTCCTTTCAAATTTGGCTGTTATGCCCCGTACATACGAGTGGAATTTCCGTTTGAAAAATCTTGGATGGTTTTTCCAACGGAATTCCGCTCAAGCTTGGCATGCATACACACGGTCACACAAATGTTCACTGAACTTTCGACCGCCAAGAACGTGGGTGACGTACAACACGAGAAAATTAAGTTCAATGCTTCCGAGCATGCGCCGAATTGTTCCCGAGCATGCGTAGGAATTTTGCGCGTCGGAATTGGTACAGACGATCGGAATTTCCGATCGGAACTTTTTCCAACCGAAACCTGATCTCAATGTTTTGCTGGCTGGAATTCGGCCAGCAAAAGTCCGATGGAACATACACACGTTCTCATTTTCCGACCAAAAGCTCTCATCGGACTTTTGCTGGCCGAATTTCCACTCGTGGGTGTACGGGGCATAAGTGAACATAACGAATACAAATTTATCTAAAGTTAGGAACTATCAGAAATAAAGAATGCCGCATGTAAACAAATGGAACGGAACAAAATAATAAATAATAATAATAATACGTTTTTATTATTATTATTATTTATTATTATTAATTGATTACATTCCATCCGTTTAGATGCGGCATTCTTTATTACGGATGATTCGTAACTTCATATAACGTTACGTTCACTAAAAGAAAAATTTGAAAGGAAATTCCATTATCTATAATTTAATAGTTAGTAATAGTTAAGATATTATTAGTTAGTTATTTCAGATTTTCGAATTTTCGAATTTTCGTTCTTATTATCATTCTTTTGAATTTTCGGATTTTCGGATTTTCTAAATTTGGAAGAACATCCGGCATTTCCTCCTTACTTTGTGCGTTTCTCTTTTTCCATTGACAGAGGGAGTAGACAGCCAGAATGAGCAGAAGCACAATGATGGAGGCCATGATGGTGAAGGTGGAGATGGTGGTGTACAACCGTGCAAAGCTGAAAGAGAGGAACGAGGAGAACATTTATCTCATTGTACCAACAAGGATACGATTTCTGTGAATATAGCTGAACTCAGATATAATAGACCCAAATTCCTGTAGTTCTGTAATCATCTATACATTGTTAGGGGCCTATTTACACTTCCACAATGCAGAGACACATACACAGCAGATCTTGTTACATCCATCGCTGCAATGAATGGCACCCCAACGCACTAAGACAGGGCACCTTCCTTGCAGCATATGGTGGTGCGCTGAATTGAATAATAGATAAAGGTTCATGGCTTGCTCCCATTGCAGTAACAGACCCCTTACCATTCACATCCACATTGTACACGTTAACCACTCCCGGAGCGCCGCACGCCCATAAACACCCTAACTTTGAAGAGGGATATCTTTGTTATGGCAGCAGCTAGCTACCATAACCCCGGTATCCTCTTCTTCGGCTGGCGCTCCAGTTCGTGATAATAGTGGTCTCTGCGGCGGATTCGCCGCAAGGTCACTTTTAACAGTTATGCCCCCCGCTTCTGCCGCACTATTGCCCTCTGTCGCTTACTGGAGTCGCCAGAAACTCGGATCCTGTCACATCAGTGGCATGGAGACGAGTGAGGGGAAGATGGCCCCCACCCGTCTCTATATCATTGTAGGGCGGAAGTGAAGTCAAAATTTCATTTCCGCCCATAGCTCTTAAAGGGCCATTTTTTTATTGCATTTTAGTGTAAATATGAGATTTGAAGACTTTTTGACCCCCCCAGATCTCATATTTAAGAGGACCTGTCATGCTTTGTTTCTATTACAAGGGATTCTTACATTCCCTGTAATAGGAATAAAAGTGACACTTTTTTTTTTTTTTTTTTTTTTTAAAGAACAGTGTAAAAATAAAAAGTTAATAAATAAGACAAAAAATAATTTAAACGCGCCCTGTCCCTTGCGTGCAGAAGCGAACGCATATGTGAGCAGCGCGTGAGCAGCGCCCGCATATGAAAACGGTGTTCAAACCACACATGTGAGGTATCACTGAGATCGGTAGAGCGAGAGCAATAATTCTACCCCTAGACCTCCTCTGTAACTCAAAACATACAGCCTGTAAAAAAATTTAAACGTCACCGATGGAGATTTTTAAGGGTAAACGTTTGTCGCCATTCCACGAGTGGTCGCAATTTTGAAGCGTTACATGTTGGGTATTAATTTACTCAGCGTAACTATGAGTAGAGGAGAGGCTCAGTACAGGGGGACACTATGGATAGAGGAGAGGCTCAGTACAGGGGGACACTATGGGTAGAGGAGAGGGTCAGTACAGGGGGACACTATGGGTAGAGGAGAGGCTCAGTACAGGGAGGACACTATGGGTAGAGGAGAGGCTCAGTACAGGAGGACACTATGAGTAGAGGAGAGGCTCAGGACAGGGGGACATTATGGGTAGAGGAGAGGCTCAGTACAGGGGGACACTATGGGTAGAGGAGAGGCTCAGTACAGGGAGGACACTATGGGTAGAGGAGAGGCTCAGTACAGGAGGACACTATGAGTAGAGGAGAGGCTCAGTACAGGGAGGACACTATGGGTAGAGGAGAGGCTCAGTACAGGAGGACACTATGAGTAGAGGAGAGGCTCAGGACAGGGGGACATTATGGGTAGAGGAGAGGCTCAGTACAGGGGGACACTATAGGTAAAGGAGAGGCTCAGTACAGGGGGGGGCACTATGTATAGAAGGGAGGCTCAGTACAGGAGGACACTATGGGTAGAGGAGAGGCTCAGTACAGGGGGACACTATGGGTAGAGGAGAGTCGCAGTTCAGTGGGACACTATGGGTAGAGGAGAGGCTCAGTACAGGGGGACACTATGGGTAGATGAGAGGCTCAGTACAGGGGGACACTATGTGTAGAGGAGAGGCTCAGTACAGGGGAACACTATGAGTAGAGGAGAGGCTCAGTACCAGGGGGGACACTATGGGTAGAGGAGAGGCTCAGTACAGGGGGGCACTATGAGTAGAGTAGAGGCTCAGTACCAGGGGGGACACTATGGGTAGAGGAGAGACTCAGTACAGGGGACACTATGAGTAGAGGAGAGGCTCAGTACCAGGGGACACTATGGGTAGAGGAGAGGCTCAGTACAGGGGGACATTATGCGTAGAGGAGAGGCTCAGTACAGGGAGATACTATGAGTATAGGAGAGGTTCAGTACAGGGGGACACTATGGGTAGAGGAGAGACTCAGTACAGGGGGGGAACTATGTGTAGAGGAGAAGCTCAGTACAGGGGGGGCACTATGGGTAGAGGAGAGGCTCAGTACAGGGGGACACTATGGGTAGAGGAGAGGCTCAGTACAAGGGGACATTATGGGTAGAGGAGAGGCTCAGTACAGGGAGATACTATGAGTATAGGAGAGGCTCAGTACAGGGGGACACTATGAGTAGAGGATAGGCTCAGTACAGGGGGGGAACTATGTGTAGAGGAGAGGCTCAGTGCAGGGGGACACTATGAGTAGAGGAGAGGCTCAATATAGGGGGATCCTATGAGGAGATGCTCAGTACAGAGGACACTTGAAGTTGGTAAAGATGTAATGGATATTGTAAAATAAAAAATAAAAATAAAAATGTGGTAGAATAAAAACATTTAATACCTACCTGTGACACCCACCTGGCCCTCTCGAACCTTGTATTCAGCTTCATTGGTCTAACAGCTTTGTGAAAATGTTTGAATGCAAGTGTGAAAACCACTTCTCACCTAACTTCATTGTTTTCATAATTGGGATCATCAGTAGTAGTAGTGATAACAGAATCATAATCATCTTCTTCGCAGATAGGACTGATGTATTCGGTGTATTCCTTACCTTAAAGAATTAGAACAAAGAGGTCACCGTACAATATTGCTGAGTTCCTTTGAAAGTCATTTTACCAGAACAACAAGATTTACTTATATTTTGTAGGCCGTCTATCCTTTTCTTAAAACCACAAATCATAGAATAGGACAGACTATCTCTGATAGCTCTTTTCTGGTTCAGCCGTTCATCCACTCCTAACTTACCATAGAAATAATATGATATTCTTTGAACAGAGTTTGGCTCCCTCTAGTGTTCTTTGTTTTTGTATCATGCTGTTAAGATATTTGTTTGGCTTTAGAAATAGCCACGCCCCAATGCATTGTGGGGGATGTAGTGAATAAGGAACTGACTTATATGTGTAACTCAGTCTGGGAACTACCTACCCATGATGACCACTGCACTTACCCTCAACCCCAACACACAGAACAGCCTGCTGGGTAAGGATATAAAAGAGACAGGTGTGGCCGGTTTTCAGCCTCTTCGGACGCCATTCAAAGCCTGCATGCAGGGAGCTGTGGGAGTTCAGTTGGAAGACTATGGCCTGTGAGGCCCGGAGCGGAGTCGCGTGGCTTGTGGGATGTTCCGGAGTGCGGTGTGCTGGATCAGCATGTGGATGGACCATAGAGCCGAAGACTTCTTAACCTTTCCTGCATCGCAGTGACCAGACCTCTGGACGAGCAGCGCGGGGTGACAGCACCAGCCAGGAGCGGGACTGAGATATCCCAAGCAGGACAGTACAAGCATCTGGGCCCTGTGTGGTGAGCGGGCACTTGCCCAGATTGATATAATACCTTGTTGCTGTAAAAACTAGTTCCAGAGGGCTGGTGAGACCTGTAGTCCCACAGAAGCGCTTTCACTTGTTCATAGACTTTGTGCAGTGAAGCCTCGGAGCCCGGTTTCTCTTCTCTGTGTTACATCCTTCAGTAAAGAAGTTGAATGTTTTTTTCAAGTGCCTTATATCAGTGTTCATCATCCCTATCCTCAGGGCCCACTAACAGGCCAGGTTTGCAAGATAACTGAAATACATCACAGGTGATGATATAATTTGCTACTCAGTTATTTCAGTATTCTAGTCTGCATCTCCCCCAAGGTAATACATAAAACCTGTCCTGTTAGTGGGCCCTGATGACAGCGTTGATGACCACTGCCTTATATAACCAAGCTCTTACCTGCATATCTCCTCCACTATAATTTGCTAATTACTTATTCCCTGGATTACAAATACTGCAGTTTAATAAGCTAGCAGAAGAAAAGAAAAGGACAAGAGACAGTTACTATTTCTATAAAGTGTTATTACCTCATCATACATTCTTAGAACTGCATTACAACCTAGGGGGAGCCCTTGAGTATATGACATAAATATTGGTACTGTATTACACTGCTGTAGTAAGTAATTTATTGTATTGAGCATAGGCCACCCTATGCCTGTCTGCATATGCTTTTCAAGTGACTATTGAGTTCTGGATTTCACCTATACTTTCACTGTTATTATTTCATTCTTTATATCGAGGTTACTGCTTTGGTTAAATGTGTTGAACCAATATCCATCATTAAAGCTTTGATGTGGTTAAAGTACAATTGGTGTGAGATTATATCTGTTGCTATACCTGAAGGAGTGACAGATACCCAAGTGACGGTAAATATACAATATAGCAGGGATATGCAATTAGCGGACCTCCAGCTGTTGCAAAACTACAAGTCCCATCATGCCTCTGCCTCTGGGTGTCATGCTTGTGGCTGTCAGAGTCTTGCTATGCCTCATGGAGTTTTGCAACAGCTGGAGGTCCGCTAATTGCATATCACTGCCCTATACTGTGTTATTGCTGTGTAGCAATTTACCATTGGGTCTTACACTAATATTACCACACAGTTGTGACAAGGGGCTTGAGCCATTATTTGGTGTTGAGAGGCAGAGTGCAGACCCAAAACAATTATCAGCAGCTCCTTAGGGGGTCAGTGCTACACTTACTTACATTTATTGTTGAAGACTAGAGCTGTTATTCGCTGTGTGTGTTGTGAAGGGATAGGATGCGTCCATCAGTCGGCGGGCATTGTTTGTGATTGACACTAGACAATATGAGTGATGATGGATTTATGGGACATCATGGGATATTTTTTGGAAATGTTATATTTTTTGATTAAGAACTTGTCAAAAAGAATTCGTCTTCATTTACATTTTAGTAGGGATACTTTTACTCATTACTTATTCACATGTGGGGGTTGGTATCTGGGGGATAGGGATGGCCGAACTGTTCGCCCGGTGGTCGGTTCGCTACTAATTTTGCGTGTTCACGATTCGCCTGTTCGGCAGACTATTGCCGCTGTTCGCCCGGCGGACTTATGTGTTCACAGTGTGAAAGAACTTTGACCCATGATGACACATACATCATGCGGTACAGGACAGCCAATGGAGACATTTCAGCACATTGACAATTGGACATTCCCCCTACCTTATAAATAGACCTGATCTGGCGGCCATTTTACATTCTTTCTTGTGTCATTATAGGGAGAGGTTGCTGTGTGGAGCAGAGAGAGACTGCAGTGACAAAATCGCTAGCTATTAGGTCCATAAAAATCCTTTTAAGGACTGGTATGGTATAGGTGTAGTACAGTATATAGGGTTGAGTGCACTGCTGTGCTAGTGATTGTTGCAGCAGCCTGTCTTTTGTCAGTGCAGGGAGGGACAGGACGCTGTGTGCAGCAGGGACAGTCAATTTAATCACTAGCTGTTACTATTAGGTCCACAAAGGTCCTTTTAAGGACTGGTATTGGTGTACAGTATATAGGGTTGTACATGTATAATATACTTTCTTCCAAATATAGAAAGAATATTATACTTGACTGCTGCCCTATTCTGCAGCAGTCCTTTATCAGTGTAGGGACTGAGGTACAGTCTGAACATCACTAGCTACTCGGTTCACAAAGGTCCTTGTAAGGACTGGTATAGGTGTACTATTTGGTGTGCAGTATATAGGTGTGTAATACACATATAAAATACTTGCACATATAGAAAGCATAGTATAGTGCGTTTCCACTGTGCAGCATTGTGACTGCTGAGCGGTTCTGCAGCGATACTACAAAGAGTGACCAACGCAATAAAAAAGTATTATAACTGGTGTGATAGACCAGTGGCCCCCAAAACGACTTTTGTCACAGGGTCATTTAAAAAATGACAGGCAGAGGAAGAGGCAGGCCCTTTCGCAGGGGTGGTAGGGGTAGGGCAGGAGCAACAGACTTGAGCCAAAGTGGCAAATTGCAGAAGGTGCGTGTGATTACGTCAAAGGACACACCAGACTTGGTTGAGTGGCTCACTCAGCCTTACTCTTCTGCACCCTCCTCATCCTCTTGATCTGCACCCTCTTCTTCAGTCTCTGCTATGTGCACCCCCAAAGACAATACCACCAACACCACCACCACCATATACCTTCCGCTTGTGTCACAGGAACGCTGGTGTCAGTGCTCTATATCACTGTGCTGGTGTCAGTGCTCTATATCACGGTGTTGGTGTCAGTGCTCTCTATCACGGTGCTGGTGTCAGTGCTCTATATCATGATGCTGGTGTCAGTGCACTCTATCACGGTGCTGGTATCAGTGCTCTATATTACGGTGCTGGTGTCAGTGCACTCTATCACGGTGCTGGTGTCAGTGCTCTATATCACGGTGCTGGTGTCAGTGCTCTCTATCACGGTGCTGGTGTCAGTGCTCTATATCACGGTGCTGGTGTCAGTGCTCTATATCATGATGCTGGTGTCAGTGCACTCTATCACGGTGCTGGTATCAGTGCTCTATATTACGGTGCTGGTGTCAGTGCACTCTATCACGGTGCTGGTGTCAGTGCTCTATATTACGGTGCTGGTGTCAGTGCACTCTATCACGGTGCTGGTGTCAGTGCTCTATATCACGGTGCTGGTGTCAGTGCTCTCTATCACGGTGCTGGTGTCAGATGACTCTATCACGGTGCAGGTGTCAGTGCTCTATATCTCGGTGCTGGTGATAATCTCCTGCACCCTCTTCATAGCCTACCCTGACCTTTCCTCTCCTCCATTGCCTTCATGCGCTCCTGGGTCCTGAATTGTCAAAATTTCACATATAAAAAAAGAATGCTTGTAGTTGTCGATCCCAGATTCACTTCATACATGTGTTTTGTCATTGGCCATGTGGTGGGACTATGTGTGCACAGCTAGTAATTATTTTGTGGCTGGAAATATGACCTGTAGGTTTTCAAAGTTCGCCTGTCATTGAAGTCAATGGGGCTCGCCGAAAACTTTGCGGTTCGCGAACTTCCGGCCGCGTTTGTGGTTCACGTTCGCGAAACGCCCCGTCGGAAGTTCGTCCATCTCTACTGGGGGATCCCTTATTAAAGGAAGCCTCCAATAAGCCCCCCACCACCAACACTGAAGAAATGGCTGCACTCAAAGATCCATCAAAATTCTTTTTTAACCTCCCTGGCGGTACGATTATTTCTGATTTTAGGTGCTGAAAGCGGTACAATTATTTTGCATGGAAATTTGGTGTTTTTATATTGTAGGCCTGCAATTCTTAGGAATAACTCACTTAAATCTGTTCAAACCAGAGTCTAGCAGACATCCCGGGTATGATAAAGTTTATAATATAATAAATAATGATAATAAATAATGATAAAAATTATTCAATAATGTAATCAAATCCAAAAACACTGAAATTTGCTCATTTGCAGAATTGTCGCTGTCATTAGATTTAGTGCTTGATTACTAAAGGGACACTTTTTGGTTGCTATTATTTATAATATATATAATATAAAATATTATATAATTATTATATATATATATATATATATATATATATATATATATATATATATATATATATATATATATATATATATATATATAATTTATTTTATATTATATAAAATAAAATATATTTATAATATAAAAGTGCATGCAGGGCACTGGACAGACCACTAGGGACAAAGGGGGTGTGTATTTTTTTATACAGTAATGTAATCTGTAAGATTGTGTATTTTTACTTTTTTGAATTTGGCGCCGATCTCCGCTCCCGTGTGTTGTAACGTCGCAGGGAACAGAGCTCGGCGGCACTCGGGCACTGTGTGAATCGAGCGGAGGAGCTCGCACACACAGCGGGGAGGACATCGCTGGATCCAGGGGACAAGGTAAGTAACCTCTCCCTGTAACCAGCGATGCGATCCCGCGGCTCAGGGTTACCGCTCGTGGTACTGAAGACTCGGGATCACCGCTAGGCAGGGTTACCGCTCATGGTACTGAAATTCCAGCCCAAGCCAGACTCGGGATCACCGCTAGGGAGGTTAATAACGAACATCCCAAGTGTTACAGACAGTACAAATGGTAGATACGTTTCACACACTAAGAGGTGTATTCGTTATTATTCATTGGTAATGATTAAGCACACCTGTTAGTGTGTGAAACGCATCTACCCTATGAACTGTCTGTAACACTTGGGATGTTGGTTATTAAATAAGAATTTCGATGGATCTTGGAGTGCAGCCATTTCTTCAGTGTTGATGGTATGCGGAGGCGAGCCGAGGTGGGCACCTTTAGGCACCATTAGGCTTCCTGTCTCACCTGGAGCAGCGAGTTCTTTTGTTTGGATATTAAGCCCCCCACCACCTGACTGGGCCAGGTTTGTGGAGAACAGACCATTGTCCTTATCCACATGAGGACATGGAGTTTTGCCTTCTTGCAGGGTGCCCGCCCCGTCTGTTAACTGTGGTCTAGTATGATTTGGGGATGGCGGGGGGGAGAGGGGCAATGTTTTGGGATTTTCTAAGCGTGGAGTACTCCTTGAATTTCATACCAGATCTCCTTAAAGGTCTAAGCCCTTGTACACACGGGTCGGACATTCCAACAACAAAATCCGTCGGATTTTGTCCGACGCATTTTGTCAGAAACCGGTGTTGCATACACACGGTCGGACAAAGTTGTTGTTGTCGGAAAATCCGATCGTACGTAACGTGATGAGGTTATTTCGTTACGACGGGACTACATTCAGGCTAGTAGCCAATAGCTTTGGTGTAGGAATTTGATCTGAGCATGCGTGGCACTTTGTCCGATCGGAATTCTCTACACACAATTGGACAAAGTCCGATCGGATCACGTTGTCGGAAAGTTTTATAGCCCTGCTCTAAAACTTTGTCCGTCGGATATTCCGATGGAAACAGTCCAATGGAGCCCACACACAGTCGGATTATGCGACAACACGGTCCTCTCGGACATTTTCCGTCGGAGTGTCCGACCGTGTGTACAAGGTCTTATATGTATTTTTACCAGACCTTCTAGGATAAGGGTCTGGTATAGATGAAGGAAATCCCTGGTGTTTGTTTACAAGAGAATGAAGAGACCGGGAACTGACATTTATAATAATAATAATAATATAATAACTCCACGCCAAAGTGTAATAATGTAATAATTCAGCTGTAGTCATTCTATTATGTGGAGTGTGCAAACCAATTATGTGTGTGACCACACTTAATATTTAAAGTGTAAAATTACCTAAAACAAGAAAGCAATATAAATAACACCGTGTAACAATGTACACTATATTGCCAAAAGTATTGGGACGCCTGCGCACGGGAAACTTTAATGGCATCCCAGTCTTAGTCCATAGGTTTCAATATTGAGTTGGCCCACCCTTTGCAGCTATAACAGCTTCAACTCTTCCGGGAAGGCCGTCCACAAGGTTTAGGAGAGTGTCTATGGCAGGGATCTCAAACTGGTGGCCCTCCAGCTGTTACAAAACTACAAGTCCCATGAGGCATTGCAAGGTTGACAGTTACAAGCATGACTACAGGCAGAGGCATGATGGGTCTTGTAGTTTCGCAACAGCTGGAGGGTCACCAGTTTGAGATCCCTGGTCTATGGAAATGTTTGATCATTCTTCCAGTAGTGCATTTCTGAGGTCAGGCACTGATGTTGGACAAGAAGTCCTGGCTCGCAGTCTCCACTTTACACGATCCCAAAGGTGTTCTATTGGGTTAAGGTCAGGACTCTGTGCATACTTAAAAGGCCTTCCTTAGACCACACCAATCTTAACAACCTATGCCACATCTCCTTGCTCTCCCTTTTCCGCCAAACTCCTTAAACGTCTGGTCTACAACGGACTATGTGACCACCTCAGTAGCCTCCCTGGCGGTATGATTATATCAGATTTTTGCGCCTCAAAGCGGTATCAATTATTTTGCATAGAAATTTGGAGTTTTATATTGTAGGCATGTAATTCTTAGCAATCACACACTTAAATCTGTCCAAACCAGAGTCTAGTAGATATCCTGGGTATGATGAAGTTTGAAACACAAAATCATAAATTATAATTGTAGCGCACTACTACCTTGGGAGTTGCTAAGTAGTTTATTACTCTTCCCGACAACCCTGGCCATTGGTTGTCGGGATCTGCGGGCGGGGGGGGGGCTTATCGAAATCCGGGAGCCCCCTTTAATAAGGGGGCCCCTTAGATTCTGCCCCTCCCACCCTATGTGATTGAGTATGGGGTACACCGTACCCCTACTCATTCACCTGAGGGGGAAAAAATGTGTCAATAAAAAAAAAAAACACACTAGACAGGTTTTTAAAGTAATTTATTAGGCAGCTCTGGGGGGGGTTCTTCTTCCGACTTCGGGGGTCTCTTTTCCGACTTTTCTGCACTTTCCGGTTCTTCTCCCGATCTGGGAGGTAAATCTTCCTATGTAAGTGCAAAAAAAGTGGATTCATTTGTGACGTCCTTCACTGAGACATCACAGCATTCACTAAAGTGCTCCGCCCCCCCCCCCCCCCCCCCGAGTGCAATGCACGTCCGCCTCCTTCTTAGACCCTGCAGGGGGAGAAACACACCTTGCACACACTGCAATTCTCCTTTAAGGATGGCTCCACACTGGTTCTCAGTGATTCCTGGCAAGCCTTGGAAGGGGAACACGCCCTGCACCGAGTGCAGTGTCCTCTCAATGGGGCTACTTCCACCGCCTGGCTCCACCCCTACTAGTTACGCCACCAACCTCGTGGCTTCATCTGGAGGAATTATGCTCCTGGGGTGGTGAGGTTCTGTCATTTTTAATACCTTGGATACTGCACTATTGGAGGCAATTTTGTTTTTGTTTTTTTATGTTCTTTTGGAACCGCCGGAGAGTAATGTGGAGCCAATTGTGAAGTAGACCCATTGGGAGGACACCGCACTTGGTGCAGGGCGTGCTCCCAATCCAAGGCTTGCCAGGAATCACAGAGGACCAGTGTGGAGCCATCCTGAACCACTTCAGCCCCGAGCCTCTTGTTTTTTTTTTTAGTTAAAATCAATTTTTTATTTATTTTTTGCTAGAAAATTACTTAGAACCCCCAAACATTATATATATATTTTTCAGACACCCTAGAGAATAAAATGGCGGTCGCTGGAATGCTTTCTATCACACCGTATTTGCGCAGCGGACTTACAGGCGCACTTTTTTGAATAAAAAAAATAAAATAACCGTAAATTGATACCCGACACGTCACGCTTCAAAATTGAATGGCGACAAACTTTTACCCTTAAAATTCTCCATAGGAGACGTTCAAAAAAATTCGACAGGTTGCATGGTTTGAGCTACAGAGGAGGGGCTAGAATTATTGCTCTCGCTCTACCGATCGCGGCGATACCTCACATGGGTGGTTTGAACACCGTCTTCATATGCGGGCGAAGCCTCTGACGCAGGCTTCTTACCACATGATCAGCTGTGACCAATCACAGCTGATCATCAGGAGAACCAGTAAGTGCCCGTAAACGGCATTCCTCGGTTCACGCTGAAAGGGAGAGCGGCTCTCCCTGTGAAAGGAGGGGGGGGGGGGGTCTGTGCTGATAATCAGCACATTGATAATTAGCACATTGATTATCAGCACAGCCCCAGTCAAATGTACCCATAAGCTGCCAATCGGTGCCCAGTCAGTTCCCCATCAAAACCCCCTGCCAGTGGACAATAAAATGCCAATCTGTGCCCACCACAGTGCAAATCAGTGCCCACCATAATGCCAATCAGTGTCCATCACAGTGCCAATCAGTGCCCACCATAATGCCAATCAGTGTCCATCACAGTGCCAATCAGTGCCCAGCATTAACACCTGGCAGTACCTTCCCAATCAGTGCTGCACAATCAGTGCCATCTATTAGTGTCCATCAATGCCACCTGTCAGTGCCCATCAATGCTGCCTTTCAGTGCCCATTAGTGCCACCTGTCAGTACCCATCAGTGCTGCATATCAGTGCCCATCAATTCTACATATTAGTGCCTCCTCATCAGGGCCCATCAGTGCCACCTTATGAGTGACAACTCATCAGTGACCATCGGTGCCACCTCATCATTGCCGACTCATTAGTGCCCACCAGTGCCGACTCATCAGTGCCCATTGATGCCACCTCATCAGTGCCCATCATTGTCGACTCATCAGTGCCCATCACAGTGCCAATCAGTGCCCAGCATTAACACCTGGCAGTACCTGCCCAATCAGTGCTGCCCATCAGTGGTATCTATTAGTGTCCACCAATGCCACCTGTCAGTGCCCATCAATGCTGCCTGTCAGTACCCAGCAGTGCTGCCTTTCAGTGCCCATTAGTGCCACCTGTCAGTGCCCATCAGTGCTGCATATCAGTGCCCATCAATTCTACATATTAGTGCCTCCTCATCAGTGCCACCTTATCAGTGTCAACTCATCAGTGCCCATCGGTGCCACCTCATCAGTGCCCATCAGTGCCAACTCATCAGTGCCGAATCATCAGTGCCAACTCATCAGTGCCCATCATTGCCGACTCATCAGTGCCCATCGGTGCCACCTCAGAAGTGCCCATCATTGCTGACGCATTAATGCCATCGGTGCCAACTCATCAGTGCCCATCTTTGCCGACACATCATTGCCCATCAGTGCCGACTCATCAGTGCGCGTCAGTGAAGGAGAAAACAAAATTTTATAACAGAAATTAAGAAAAAAATGTTGTTTTCAAAAATGTCTATATTTTTTAGTTTGTTTAGCAAAAAATAAAAACCCACCAGAGGTGATCAAATACCACCAAAAGAAATCTCTATTTGTGGGAACACAATGATAAAATTGTCAGTTGGGTACAGTGTAGCACGACCGCGCAATTGTCATTCAAAGTGCGAGTGCGCTGAAAGCTGGAAATTGTCCTGGGCGGGAAGGGGAGGAAGTGTCCCCCAGTATTGAAGTGAATAAGAGCTATGGGCAGAAGTCACATTTGAAGTCACTTCCTCCCTCCCATGCCATGAAGCCGAGCGGGGGGGCATCTTCCCCCTCAGTGGGCAGCCAGGCATCCACGGGAGAGGACGCGATCGACTCCACCGGTACCGGTAAGCGGCAGAGACCACCGGAGCTTGGCAGGAGGGGAGTGGGCACCTCTCCTGCAACCGATAAAAGTGGTCTCGTGGCGAATCTGCCACAGAGACCACTTAAAAATAAAAGAGAAACACACTCCGTACCTGAAAATACCAGGGTTGTGGTAGCTAGCTGCTGTCATAACCCCGGTATTTGGAGTCAAAGTAGCGATGTACGGGTACGGCAATGTGCGTGACGTGGTTAAAGGAGAATTGCAGTGTGTGCAAGGTGTGTTTGACCCCCTGCAGTGTCTAACAAGGAGGTGGGCGTGCATTGCACTCGGGGGGCGGAGCACTTTAATGACTGCTGTGATGTCACAGTGAAGGACGGCACAAATTAATTCACGTTTTTTTGCACTTACATAGGAAGATTTACCACTTTCATGTGACTTTGGGGCTTCCAATACAAATCTATGCACTTTATGAATTATAATATTTCACTTATTGATTAATTATCAGCGCTGTCACATTTTTATTTTTTGATTTCCTCAGTCCTCCCTCCCCTCCCCCAATGACTACACAGTACCTGCTCGCTGCACTGTTTGTAGTGACTTACAAAAAAAATACAAATCAGCAATGGCAGGTCTTATATTTCTGTCCTCGGGGGTCTTATATATTTCTGTCCTCGGGGGTCTTATATATTTCTGTCATTAGGGGTCTTATATATTTCTGTCCTCGGGGGGTCTTATATATTTCTGTCCTTGGGAGTTTTATATATTTCTGTCATTAGGGGTCTTATATATTTCTGTCCTCGGATGGGTCTTGTAAATTTCTGTCCTTACAGGGGTCTTGCATTTCTCCGGGGTCTCATATTTCTGTCCTCGGGGGGTCTTATATTTCTGTCCTCGGGGGGCTTATATATTTCTGTCCTTGGG
This sequence comes from Lithobates pipiens, assembly GCF_037356315.1. Lineage (NCBI taxonomy): Eukaryota > Metazoa > Chordata > Amphibia > Anura > Ranidae > Lithobates > Lithobates pipiens. The sequence goes on along the minus strand of NW_027507870.1, from coordinate 3,966,038 downwards.
GGGCTTATATATTTCTGTCCTCCGGGGGGTCTTATATTTCTGTCCTCGGGGGTCTTATATATTTCTGTCCTCGGGGGGGTCTTATATTTCTGTCCTTGGGGGGGTCTTATATATTTCTTTCCTTGGGGGTCTTATATATTTCTGTCATTGGGGGTCTTACATATTTCTGTCATTGGGGGTCTTATATATTTCTGTCCTCGGGGGGGTCTTATATTTCTGTCCTCGGGGGTCTTATATATTTCTGTCCTCAGGGGGTCTTATATATTTATGTCCTCGGGGGTCTTATATATTTCTGTCATTTGGGGTCTTATATATTTCTGTCCTCGGGGGTCTTATATATTTCTGTCCTTGAAATCTTATATATTTATGTCCTCGGAGAGGGTTCTTGTAAATTTTTGTCCTTACAGGGGTCTTGCATTTCTCAGGGGTCTTATATTTCTGTCCTTGGGGGGTCTTATATATTTCTGTTCTCGGGGGTACATATATTTCTGTCCTCTCTGTCTTATATTTCTGTCCTCGGGGGGTCTTATATATTTTTGTCCTCGGGGGGGTCTTATATTTCTGTCCTCGGGTGTCTTATATATTTCTGTCCTCGGGGGGGGTCTTATATTTCATTTCCTTGGGGGTCTTATATATTGCTGTCCTCGGAGGGGTCTTGTAAATTTCTGTCCTTACAGGGATCTTGCATTTCTCCGGAGTCTCATATTTCTGTCCTCGGGGGTCTTATATATTGCTGTCCTCGGAGGGGTCTTGTAAATTTCTGTCCTTACAGGGGTCTTGCATTTCTCCGGGGTCTCATATTTCTGTCCTCGGGGGGTCTTATATATTTCTGTCATTGGGGGTCTTACATATTTCTGTCATTGGGAGTCTTATATATTTCTGTCCTCCGGGGTCTTATATATTTCTGTCATTAGGGGTCTTATATATTTCTGTCCTCGGGGGTCTTATATTTCTGTCCTCGGGTCTTATATATTTCTGTCCTTGGGGGTCTTATATATTTCTGTCCTTACAAGGGTCTTGCATTTCTCCGGGGTCTTATATTTCTGTCCTTGGGGGGTCTTATATATTTCTGTCCTCGGGGATCTTATATATTTCTGTTCTCGCGGTCTTATATTTCTGTCCTCGGGGATCTTATATATTTCTGTCCTCGGGGGTCTTATATATTTCTGTCCTCGGGGGGGTCTTACATTTCTGTCCTCGGGGGGCTTATATATTTCTGTCATTGGGGGTCTTACATATTTCTGTCATTGGGAGTCTTATATATTTCTGTCCTCGGGGGGTCTTATATTTCTGTCCTCCGGGGTCTTATATATTTCTGTCATTAGGGGTCTTATATATTTCTGTCCTCGGGGGTCTTATATTTCTGTCCTTGGGGGTCTTATATATTTCTGTCCTTGGGGGTCTTATATATTTCTGTCATTAGGGGTCTTATATATTTCTGTCCTTGGGGGTCTTATATATTTCTGTCCTCGGGGGTCTTATATATTTCTGTCCTTACAAGGGTCTTGCATTTCTCCGGGGTCTTATATTTCTGTCCTTGGGGGGTCTTATATATTTCTGTCCTCGGGGGACTTACATTTCTGTCCTCGGGGGTCTTACATTTCTGTCCTCTAGGGTCTTATATTTCTGTCCTCGGGGGTCTTATATATTTCTGTCCTCGGGGGGTCTTATATATTTCTGTCCTCGGGGGGGTCTTATATTTCTGTCCTCCGGGGTCTTATATATTTCTGTCCTCGGGGGTCTTATATATTTCTGTCCTCGGGGGGTCTTATATATTTCTGTCCTCGGGGGCGTCTTATATATTTCTGTCCTCGGGGGTCTTATATATTTATGTCCTCAGGGGGTCTTATATATTTATGTCCTCGGGGGGTCTTATATATTTATGTCCTCGGGGGGTCCCTGTAAAAGCAGAACTCTGAACTACACATGTGTGGTTGGCTTTACCTGTAAAATATCCCTTGTTTCTCAGCAAGGCCAGTAAATCAGACGCATCTGCCAAGAAGAAAACATTGGTTAGTGACCTGACTTTTCCCCGTTCACATTTGTAATACAGTTTGGTCAGCAGCCTGTTGCTGGCAATGGCGCCATCCCAATAGGGCGACGCTACCTTTGTGGCGCCACACCGATTTAAAAAAGTAGTTCCTGCGCTACTTTTTCCGATTTCGGGTGTAACTTCAATAGACATCTGTGCATTGAGCCACACAGATGTCTTTCAAGTCGCACACCGAAGTCGTGACCTTGAAATCGTGCGATTTTCAGATGAAGTTGTACAATTTCAAAGCCGTGTTCAGTGTAAACGAGGGGCTAATTATCAAAGCTTAATTGAAGAAGCTTATATTAGAAGCTGATTGGCTACCATGCACAGCTGCTCCAGATTTTGCACTCTCCAGTTTTAGTAAATCCCTCCAATTGTTTTTAAACATTGTTCAGAGGGGAAATAGAGAGATCCAAAGTAACATTGTTTATAAACATTGTTCAGGGGGGAAATAGAGAGATCCAAAGTAACATTGTTTATAAACATTGTTCAGAAGGGAAATAGAGAGATCCAAAGTAACATTGTTTATAAACATTGTTCAGGGGGAAATAGAGAGATCCAAAGTAACATTGTCTATAAACATCGATCAGCCAGGAGATAGAGAGAAGCAAACATTGTTTATAAACATTGATCAGACGGGAGATGGAGAGATACATATTTTTTTGTGTTTTAATAGCAAAAAAATAAAAAAATAAACAGTGGTTACAAAAATGATATAAATTTAATTCGGTAAAAGTGTTGCAGGACTGTGTAATTGGCAGTTAAAGTAGCGCAGTGCTGAACAACAAAAAAAATGGCCTGGTCAAAAATCTTCCGGAGCTTAAGTGGTTAATAAAATGCAGACTGTAAAAAAAGATTAAAAAAAACAAAACAAAAAAAAAACGTTATTTCAGCTGTAAATAACTTTGCAATGCTTCGTGCCAGGATCGTATTTTTAGCGTCATTTTAAACAGGACAAATCATGGAAAAGAAAATGATATTTTTAAACACAATCACTTTTCAGCCAACACTAATCAAAACATGCTTTAAATAAAAAAATAAAATAACTGTTGCAAGATATTATCACCTAAAACCGAGTCTGTTTAGTCCAAAAAACACATACATACACACACACACACATATATATATACTGTAAAATTGTAAGTAATGACAGAGTTGTTGCTGAATAAAGAGGCCCATAGCAGGAATGACATTTGCTCTGCTCCATGAAGGGGGTGGGGAGTGGGGGGGTGAACAGGTTAGAATATATATTTTAAATTGTACTTACTTTTCCAAAAAATTCCAGCTTTTCTCGCCAAGTCTTGTACTCTAGGAATACCTGCCAGACAATATATACAGGTCAGAGATCTCACGTTTCTTCACTGCAGTGTATCCACACAGTGTGGTCACCTAAATGTCACGGAGTTGTTATATTTTGGCATTATACAATCCAATAGAGACCAATCACTAAGGATGAGCCGAACTCCCACATAGGGCTGGGAAAATTAGAGGGCCCCTCGCGGCCTCGCTGCGCTTCAGGCTCGGCCTCGCTGCGCTCGGCTCTTTTATATTCCAACTCCGCTTGGATGGTGGGGATAGAACTTGGACTCACGGCGCAGGCGCCGTTCATCCTCGGCTATTTTCGGAATCTGTGTGTGCTGTGTACTGGGGGGGGGGGGGGGGGGGGCGGCAGGCTCCCCCTATGGATGGACCACCACTGATCCTATTCCTCCTTTCCCTTTAGGGACTACTAAGATATTTCGACGTACTCTTGCTGGTTTCCAAGCCCAGATAAACTTCAAGAATCTTGATCTAAGATCCTTTAACCACTTGCTCACTGGGCACTTAAACCCCCCTCCTGCCCAGACCAATTTTCAGCTTTCAGCGCTGATGCACTTTGAATGACAATTGCGCGGGCATACAACACTGTACCCAAATGACATTTTTATCATTTTTTTCCCACAAATAGAGCTTTCTTTTGGTGGTATTTAGTTACAGCTGGGAGTTTTATTTTTTGCTAAACAAACAAAAAAAGATGCAAAATAAAAAAAAATAAAAAATCATGTTTAATAGTTTCTTATAAAATTTTGCAAACAGGTCATTTTTCTCCTTCATTGAAATGCGCTGATGAGGCGGCACTGGTGGGCACTGATAGGCTGCACTGGTGGGCACTGATAGGCAAAGTTAAGGTGGCACTAATAGGCACAGATAAGGTGGCACCAATAGGCACAGATAAGGCAGTACTGATGGGCACAGATAAGGCGGCACAGATAAGGCGGCACTGATGGGCAAAGATGGGCACAGATAAGATGGCACTGATGGGTGGCATGGATGGGTGACACTAATGGGCACTCATAGGTACCACTGATAGATGGGACTGATAGGTGGCACTGATAGGTGGCTCTGATGGGCGTCACTGATGGACACTGATGGGCACTGGTAGATGACACTCATGGGCACGGATATGTGGCACTGAGGTGCAGCACTGTTGTTGAGGCAGATTGTGGGCACTGATAGATGGCAATGTGGGCACTGATGGGTGTCACTGTGGGCACTGCTGGGTGGCACTATGGGCACTAATAGGTGGCACTGATGGGTGGCATTTTTTCCCATACTTAGGTGGCACTGGCAGGGGGCAGGTGGGCACTGATGAGCTTGCCCAAGCTCACCGTGATCGGGACTGAAGTCCCTCTCACGGCCGCCGGTGATCGGCTTTTTTTTCTCCTCGCGCTGTTACCGGCTCTGTTGTGATCACATGATCAGCTGTCATTGGCTGACAGCTGATCATGTGGTAAAGGGGTCGGGATCGACCCCTTGCTCCGATCTGGGATCAGGCGAGTCTCATAGACCCGCTGATCACAGAGCGGGGCGCGCAGGCCGCTCGTGCACGGGACAACGTAGCCGTCATTCAGCTATAGCGCGGATCTCTAGTGGTTAAAGGAATAAAAGTCATTTAAAGCTGCTTGTGGTTTTAATGTAATGTCTGGTCCCGGCAATATGGATGAAAATTAGTGAGATAAACGGCATGGGTACCCCCCACCCCCCCCCCTCCCCAGTCCATTACCAGGCCCTTTAGGTCTTATATGGATATTAAGGGGAACCCCGCACCCAAATTAAAAAAAGGAAAGGCGTGGGGCCCCCAGGCCCTATATACTCAGAACAGCATTATACAAGCAGTGCAAACAAGACAGGGACTGTGTAGGTTTGTTGTTAAGTTGAATCTGTTTGTAATTTTGAACTGGTATATTTTTAAAGTGTAGCTCCAGTCCAAAAATCTATTTTTAAGCTTTTTGGAAAACATAGGGAAGGGTTATCACCCCTGCAACATTTTTTTTTCCGTCTGTGCACCTCTTCAGAAGATTTCCCCTCACTTTCTGTCCCAATGACAAATGTTTTTTGAAAATGTGGGGTTTTTAGTGAAACAAAGATTGGGATAAAGCATCGGTGGAGAGGAGACATGTTTTTCCCATATCAACTCTTACAAGAGAGAATTTCCCTTCCTAGGGGTAGATTTCATCTCACTTGCTGTTGTCTCCTTCCGTTTGCAAGTAGGAGTCGTTTGTAAGTTGGATGTTTGAAAGTAGGGGCCTGCCCTATATGCTCTGCAGAAATGGCGGAACAAGGTGTTGGTGTTGCTACAACATTGTAAGCCCTCAAAGTGACTCTTGGTGGGCGCTGGAACACCCTTCTGTGAACTATTATATCAACAATTGCAATTACATGCCATTGTTGAACAGTGGTAGAAAAATTGGGCCTGTGGTGCTGGTGCCACAACACTATAAGTCCTCACAGTTACTCTTGGTGGGCGCTGAAACGGGCCCTGCTGTGAAATATTATATCAAGAATTGTAATTCCATGCACCTGTTGAACAGGGGCAGAAAAACTGGGCCTTTGGTGGTGGTGGTGTTGCCACAACACTGTAAGCCAACACAGTTACTCTTGGTGGGTGCAGGAATTGGCCCTGCTGTGAAGTATTAGAATTGTAATTACATGTCCCTGTTGAACAGGGGCAGAAAAATTGGGCCTTAGGCACTGGTGCCACAACACTGCAACCCCTCACATATACTCTAGTTGGAGCGCAGGAATGAGCCCTGCTGCAAAGTATTGCATCAAAAATTGTAATTACACGCCCCTGTTAAACAGGGGCTGAAAAATTGGGCCTTAGCCACTGGTGGTGGCGCCCAGAACCAAAAATGTTCATACAAGCTATCAGCAGGATCATTGACAAGGAAGAGGATAGTCACTTAGCATAGGCAGTCTTTAAGGGATCTGACATTTCAAAAAAATGATTTGGTTACATCAGCATCAGGTGCTTGGTAGCTGGTGGTGATCCAAGACTGATTCATTTCTATGAAAGCCAGTCGATCAACTGAGTCAGTGGACAGGTGCACCCTGTGATCGGTAACAAAGCCACCAGCAGCACAGAAGGTGCGTTCCGAAAGAACGCTGGATGCAGGACAGGCCAGTAGCTCAATTGCATACTGTGCAAGCTCTGGCCAGTGACCTATCCTCAAGACCCAGTAAGCCAGAGGATTTTCGGTGGGAAAGGTGTCCAAGTCTGACCTTGCCCCTAGGTATTCCTGCACCATGTAAATCAGACGCTGGCGATGGTTGCTGGAACCGATCATACCTTGGGGCTGCGGACTAAAAAATTGTCTGAAAGCATCGGTCAGACGGCCACCTTCTCCACTGCTCCTTCTGACCGATGCCTCAGCAACACGTTGTCCAGGACCAGGAGTTTGTAACCTCCCAGCCTCTGGGAACGCGTTGTACAGACCTTTCTGCAAGGCCTCCCGGAGATGTCTCATCCTCTGCTCCCTCTGCGACGGCAAGATAAGGTCGGCAACCTTACCCTTGTACCGTGGATCAAGGAGAGTGGCCAGCCAGTAATGGTCCCTCTCCTTGATCCGAAGAATACGAGGATCCTTCCGCAGGCTTTGTAGGATCAGGGAGGCCATGCAGCGTAGGTTAGCTGAGGCATTTGGTCCGGAGTCTCTGGGTCACTAAGGACAACATGATCCGCAGCTACCTCCTCCCAGCCACGTACAAGTCCACGGGTTTCTTGGAACTGTAAATCATCCCTACAAGACTGCTGCTGCTGCTGATGCTGAGTGCCAGCCTCCACCTCCATGTTGACACAATCATCCTCCTCCTCCTCATCTTCTTCCTGTGTGATGGGTGGCACAGCAGGAACACTGGATAAAAGGGGCCTTGAGAAGCAAGGAAGTCCTCCTCTTCCTGCCTCTGTTCTGTCTCAAGTGCCCTGTCCATTATTCCACGCAGCGTATGCTCCAACAGGTGGACAAGAGGTACAGTGTCACTTATGCATGCACTGTCACTGCTCACCATCCTTGTGGCCTCCTCAAACGGTGACAGAACAGTGCATGCATCCCCGATCATGCCCCACTGGCGTGGTGAGAAAAAACCAAGCTCCCCTGACCCTGTCCTGGTGCCGTAGTCGCACATGTACTCATTGATGGTCCTCTGCTGCGTGTGCAGCTGCTGCAGCATGGCCAACGTTGAGTTCCACCTGGTGGGCATGTCACATATAAGGCGGTTCTTAGGCAGGTTCAACTCCTTTTGGAGCTCAGCCAGCCGAGCACAGGCATTAAATGATCAGCGGAAATGCACACAGACTTTCCTGGCCTGCTTCAGGACATCCTGTAAGCCCGGGTACCTGCCCAAGAACCACCAGGTTAAGGACGTGAGCCACACATACGCTTGAAACATATGTTGCAAATAGCAGCGGTGCGATCTGATGCACTCGTCTCAAAAAAGGCCCACACCAAAGAACTTTTAGAATAATGTGCAGAGGCAGTTCCCTGCACAGGCAGAGCTCTGCGGTGTGATTCAGTCAGTGTGCTGCCGCTAAGCTGGCCCCCGGAGGGCATCCTGCCTCGTTGGACATGTGCCTGCTCCTCCTCTCTCCTACCAGGCACCCACGTGGAGTCAGTGCCCTCATCATCCCCTCCCTCTTCATCGCTGGAGCAAACCTGGCACTATGCTGCAGCTTGTGGAACATGACTGCCAGATTGCTGTCCTTCTTGAGCATCCCCTCTGTCTGCGCTCACGCTACTGCCTTCCTCTAGCTGAGTATCATCATCAGAGCCTACAAAACACTGGGCATCCTCCTGGAGCATGTACCCAACACTGTGCTCAAAGAGTTCTCCTTAGGAGGACGTGGTGGGTCTAGGGAAGGAGTCACTGATGATGACATTGAGAGGAGGGAAGATGATGCGTTGGCAGCTGCTTTGCTAGTTCCCTGAGCCTGGGTGAGAGAGGATGAGGAGGATGAAGAGGGCTTGGTCATCCACTCTACCAAGTCTTCGGCATGTTGCGGCTCAACACGTCCAGCTGCCGAAAAGAAGGACAAGCGTGTCCCATGGCCACGTGCTGATGATGACGATGCACCGCGTCCATGACCAGCACTGTTGTCTCTAGACACAGAGCCTGCTTGCCATCTTTTATCGGATCGCGCCTGTCTGCCTCTCCTTGCTGGCCTTCCAGACATGGTAATGGCCTGAAGGGAGATGGGAAAAGCAGCAATTGGGTAGTGTATATTGTGCTGGAGGCACACACAACACCCACTAACTCCTGCAGATGGCAGATGGCTCATTTAGAGAAGAGCTATGTAGGTGGATATAACGGTGTATATTGTGGTCAGGGCACGCAGACAGCACGCCCAATCTCCGACAAATGACTGCAAGCTCTATTTAAAAAGAGCAAGATAGCTAGCTATATAGGTGGATATAACGGTGTATACTGCGGTCAGGGCACGCAGACAGCACACAAAACCCACTAACTCCTGCAGATGGCTCAATTAGAGAAGAGCTATGTAGGTGGATATAACGGTGTATATTGTGGTCAGGGCACGCAGACAGCACGCGCAATCTCCTACAACTGACTGCAAGCTGTATTTAAAAAGAGCAATATAGCTAGCTATATAGGTGGATATAATGGTGTATACTGCGGTCAGAGCACGCAGACAGCATGTACAATCTCCTACAACTGACTGCAAGCTCTATTAAAAAAGAGAAATATAGCTAGCTATATAGGTGGATATAATGGTGTATACTGCGGTCAGGGCACGCAGACAACAACCACTACAGAAGAGCAAGAACGCAAAATCGGCCGATAATGAATGGTGTATACTGTGTTGACGGTACACAGAACACCCACTAACTCCTACAGACGTCAACACACTACACAAGGCCGCCGCGCTGGGGGCCTTATATAGTGTGGGGAGTGTACTACACAGCCTGAGCTATGATTGGCCACAGGCATCCTGCCTGTGGCCAATCATGGCTCTCCTCGCTGCTGGCGCTGTGATTGGCCAAGCATGTGGGGTCACAGTGCATGCTTGGCCAATCATGAGCCAGCAATGCACTGCGATGGCGCAGTGCATTGTGGGCCCTGAGCACCACACTAATTTGGCGCGAACGGCCCATAACGTTCGGTATTCGCCGAACGGACGAACAGCCGATGTTCAAGTCGAACACGAAGCTCATCCCTACTCAAGACCCAGTAACACAGAGGATTTTCAGTGGGAAAGGTGTCCAAGTCTGATCTTGCCCTAAAAAATTGTCTGAACGCATCGGTCAGGCGGGCCACCTTCTCCACTGCTCCTTCTGTGACTGACCGAAGCCTCAGCAACACGTTGTCCAGGACCAGGAATTTGTAACCTCCCACTCTCTGGGAACGCATTGCACAGACCTTTCTGCAAGGCCTCCCAAAGATGTTTCATCCTCTGCTCCCTCTGCGATGGCAAGATAAGGTCCGCAACTTACCCTTGGATCCAGGAGGGTTGCCAGCCAGTAATGATCCCTCTCCTTGATCCGCTGAATACGAGCATACTTCCACTGGCTTTGCAGGATCAGGGAGGCCATGCAGCATAGGGTAGCTGAGGCATTCGGTCTGGAGTCCTCTGGGTCACTAAGGAAGCCAGGCTCCACCTCCATGCTGATACAATCCTCCTCCTCCTCTTTCTGTGTGATCGGCAGGGCAGCAGGAACACTGTCTGGATAAAGGGGGCCTTGAGAGGTAAGGAAGTCCTCCTCTTCCTGCCTCTGTTCTGCCTCAAGTGCCCTGTCCATTATTCCACACAGCATGTGCTCCAACAAGTGGACAAGAGGGACAGTGTCACTGATGCATGCACTGTCACTGCTCACCATCCTTGTGGCCTCCTCAAATGGTGACAGGACAGTGCATGCATCCCTGATCATGGGATGGCGTGGCGTGGGGAAAAAAAAACAAGCTCCTCTGACCCTGTCCTGGTACCGTAGCGTGGCGGCCTTGTGTTGTGTAGTAGGGTGGCCGAGAGAGCTAGACAGAGAGAGAGAGACAGTGTCATTTGATTTAAGTTAGATAGAATAGGCAGGCAAGTCAGTTCGCTTCAGTTACAGTGTGTAGAGGATATATATGCATCCCAGGTGTGTTGTATATATATTTGTACTCGGAGTCTTAACGTAATTATGAGAACGATATGCAAGAGCACAAAAGGAAAAGACCTGAGGTGTGCCAAAAGGTCACGTGGTCAGTATGCCTAAAGGGGGCATACCCAAATATGAAATAGAAAGGAAAATAGAAATAAAAAGCGGGACGGGAGGGTGGGAAACACTGAACACGCCGACAGGAGCAAGGAGGAGGAGGGCGGGTTTAAATACCCCCCGACTCCTCCTACAAACTCAGGCCCGCCTGCGGCCGGCCTTCTTATTTGTACTCGGAGTCTTAACGTAATTATGAGAACGATATGCAAGAGCACAAAAGGAAAAGACCTGAGGTGTGCCAAAAGGTCACGTGGTCAGTATGCCTAAAGGGGCCAAAAAAGAAGACAATAGGGTAGTTTAACAAACAAGTTTATTACCCAACACCATAACATCAGTCAGTTAAACGTCTGAAAGCCTGAGCCATCTCAACCTGCGGATCCGGGATGTATCTAGTAAAACATGCAGAGTTCCACCTCCCCAACTTCTTAATAACATGGGCCGGAATCCCCTGACGAGAAGCCGCGGAAGCCGCCCCTATCCTAAAAGAATGGCCTGAAAGCTCTGCCGGGTTCAAACCTAAATTAGACCATAACATCCGGCAATGCCCGGTGAACTGTGCCATGGTGAGGGGAGCGTGAGGAAAGGGCAGCAACGGGCTGTCCCTCGGCTTGCCCGCAACCAACGCCCCGAGTTGATCCAATACTGCCACAGGGCACCAGGCACTGCCGGTACTAAAATACCTCACATCCATACCAGCCCCAAACTGCTGAGTTTTACATGCAGACAAATGCAAAATATAATGATCAGGATGCCTAACCAAAAGCCCTACTGTGAGTACCCGTGAACCTGGGCTAGTACGGGTTAGTTCCCCCGGCCTAAGGAACCCAAAAAAGGCCAAATAGATAGCAGCTTTAAGGACCAAACTGAGGAACCTCCCAAAAGGCAGCCTGTCCAACAGCTCCGACATGCCCCGGAAAATGGGCCCTGTGACCGGTAATCTCCTGACCGAAGTAGGGGGGCTGCTCCTCAGGACACCCCTCAGAATGGCCTTAACAGCATGCGCTGAAAATATGGATGACCTATTCGGATCCTGCAGGGACAGGTGGTGCTGAACCCCTGCCAAATAGCACTTGATGGTGCCATGCGACAACCTCAATTGGGAGTGGCAGTAAGCCACAAAAGCCAGCAGGAAACGAACATCATACCCATCAAAAAACGGGAAACGAGACCGGAAAATCTGGAAAGTATTCCAGGCCGAGGCATACGCCTTCCTGGTGTTTGCCGATAGAGACACATCGATCAGTGCTGCAGCATCCAGTAAATGGGATTTCAGTCCAACCTCAATAGTGACGGCTGCGGGGAAGGTGTGGCGAGAACGTCTGCGTCTGGGACCTGTTGGAAGAATAGTGGGAAGTTGAGCCGAGACAAAGCATCTGCCGCAACGTTCTCCACCCCACTGATGAATTTGCAATGTATATGGAAATGGAACTGCAAGGATAACCAAATCAGCCTGCGCACAAAAGACATGATGACCAAAGACCTAGACCTGCCTTTGTTGATAATCTCCACGGCCGCCAAATTGTCCGTGGAGAACACTACCGTCTGCCCCGTCCAAGACCCACCCCATACCTGGGCCGCAGCCACTATGGGGAAAATCTCAAATAAGGCAGAAGAATCTGTAAACCCTGGGATGGCCAAGATCTCCTCCGGCCATGGTCCGGCCAACCAATGGGTGCCAAAAATGGCAGCATAACCTACTGTGGCAGCCGCATCCGACCCCACCCGAGGAAAGGAAGAGGATGCCGCCGGAATGAACATGGCAATCCCGTTCCAATGCCGGAGGAAATGATCCCACATGCGCAGATCCGCAAGCGCGGCAGCATCCAGCTTGATGCGGGAGTCTGAATCCTGGGCTGATGGCAATAACGCCAACAATCTTGAAATAAAAGTTCTTCCCTGCGGAATAATCTTCATTGCAAAATTCAACATACCCAATAAGGATAACAACTCCACCCTGGAACAAGACTGTGAGAAAGAGAAGGTATGAATACATTCCCTAATCCTGACCAGCTTGTCGGCCGGGAGACTGGCCTGCAAGGCCTTGGAGTCCAAAATGATCCCTAAAAAGGTCAATGCCATAGCCGGGCCTTCCAATTTCTTGACAGCCAGCGGGACATTGAGCGCCATGAAAACAGAGCACAACTTGCGCAGATCTACAGGAGCCAGCCCTGGATCCTCAATGAGGAGGAAATCATCCAGGTAATGGATGACCTCGTGACAACCCTCCACCTGAACGAGAATCCAAGCCAGGGCCTGCGCGAATGCCTCAAACAACCAAGGACTGCTTTTTGAACCAAAAGTGAGCTTGGTAGCGAAATAGTACAGCCCCCTCCACTTCACCGCATGCCACTGCCAGAGCGATGGCATGATCGGAAGGAGTTTGAAAGCGTCCGCAATGTCTGCTTTGGATAGCCAGGCGCCCCTCCCCACCTCGATGATCCGCTGGATGGCCTGATCCACAGAAGCATATTTCAAAGAAAATTCCTCCGATGGGATTAAGGAATTTAAACTAGGCACCGCAGAGCAATGAGGGGCAGACAAATCGTAAATCAAACGAAATTTATTGGAAAACTTCCCCTTCACCAACCCCAAAGGATTCACCCTCCAATGCTGAAAAGGAGACACCTGAAAGGGACCAATGATGAACCCCTTATCCAGCTCAGACTGCAGCAAGGTGTCTACCGCCCCCAAATCCACCATAGAGGACCTGAGATTGGGACTCTCAAACGTGCTCGAGGGCAGAGCAACAAAACCCGTATGGAACCCTTCCGTAAACCCATCCACCAGAAAAACCCTGGATGTAGGAGAAGGGTGGGTGATTAACCAGAATTCCAACAGATCCACATTAACCTGGCTCAGTCAGCTGCGCTTGCCCTGCCTGAGAGCGCAGGCAGATTTAGGATGGGCCCTGAAACAACCAGAGCAAATATGTAACAATCGACATTGACTGTAATTACAAACTCCATAATTGAAATTATTGCAAATCTGCGACTTCCCCAGATACTGAACAGGCCGCCCCAGTTTGTCAACAGTGGCAGACTGAGTTGGAGCTGGCAAAGCACTGGGGAAACCCCTAGAAGTGCCCGGGAGAACAGGGAACTCAGTGTTGGGGCACCAAAAAGCCGTGTGAGATGATGATTGGCAAGTGGCACAGACAGGAGACCTCAAACCGGCAAAATGACGGCAAAAAAGCTCAGTGTCCATACTACTCCAGTTAGTGACCACCCGATGCTGAGAAAACATGGCAGCAGCTTTAGCAGAAAACGAACGATGGTAGTCATAAAAAGCCGATCCCCCAAATTTGTGACCCAACTCTACCACCGCATACAAGTAATGATCCAATTCCTCCCTCCTGTGGGGACTCATTGAGCAGACAATGTCCCTGAACATACTGAAAGCCAGCACAAACTCAGGGATCGAGAGCTTTCGGTTCAACCTATGATCCCTGGACTTGATGACAACTGACACATCGCCGCAAGCAAACGACTTATTGTCCGCAACATCATGAGCAGCAATCAATAAGGAGGCCAGATTAACATCCTTGCCCTCCAAAATATCCCTCCTGAGATTCCCCGGGATAAAGTGGGCTGGAGTGACTGAAGGGACATCGGAACTAGTACCTGCCATCACCTGAGCCGGCCCCGCCACCACGGGAACCCCAGCTCCTGCAGTGATCCCTGAAGCTGCCAAATCCACAGGGGTTGGATTAGGACCGGACTCCAGCACCTCCACCCTGGCCCGTAACTCCTGAAAAGAACCTGCCAACGAGCTAAGGGTAGCCTGGATCTGGGAAAGGGAAGAGGACATCGTATGCAGGGTGGCCTGCTCCACGCCAGAACCTGAAGAGGTGGGGAACAAGAGTCTAAAAAGTTCCGCCTTGCGGGCTGAAGCCGAGAAAGAGATCCCCCTAAGACGTAATTCAGCCATCAACCTCGGGACAGTCCAGGTCCTCATTGAAGGCGAGCTGCCCTGATCCGAACCCCTGGCAGGGGAAGAGGAAATGGAAGCAAAATCTCCGATGTCTGCAGCCTGCGACATATCCTAAATGAACAAAACATAACCTAAATAAACAAGCATGAAAACAACAACAACCTAAACGGACCCTCCACCAACCACCAACTCAGCCCCAGAAACCCCCCCCAAACGCGGCCTTCCAAGACCAGAAACCCACCTAACTTAACCTGAAGGCCGAGAAAACCTACAATGTAGGCTAATTAAAAACGAAAACTCAGGCCTCCTGAACCTGAAAGCGTGACAGGTTCCCTGCAACTAAAACCAACCTCCGGGTGAATAGACCTGCCGCCCGCCCTACGCCCATTTAAAAACGAACCTCTGCACCTGCTAGACCTAACCCCGAGCCACATGGCGTAGCATTGAATAACCCACAACCGAGGAAACGAGAAACCAAGAGAACAACAACCCCAAACCTGACTTACCTTCGAGCACCTTTACCTGGACAGGACAAGGCTTGCGACTGGCCCCTGATGCCTGCCCTACAACACAAATACGAACGGAACTGAAAACCATGACAGACTTATCGAACGTGTATGAAACGTAACATAGATGAAACTACGAGACCCAACCTACGAACCTGAAAAACGTGTCAGGCAAAGAAAGGAAAACCTGCCCATCGAAACCATGAACGAGCCCTGACGTGACTAAACGGCTGAGGAGACTTGCCACTGCACAAGACAATTAAAAACGAACATCTCAAACCGTATGACACCCACAGACGTGGTGGGTGACCCCGCAGTGGCGTGACAGCCCCCCCCAACCAAACCCTTGGCCTGAGTAAGCTGATCAGAAACCTCAACCCACCCCACCCCCCGAAAGAACTGGAACCCCCCCCAACCTATGAGCCTCCGACATGAAGAAACACACTTGCACCCCAACGAGGGTGACCCACCCCCTCAAAACACTTACTGCAACGGGGGAATAGATCGTTTAACAGGCAACGATGAAAACCTTGACCAGCAACGAGAAACTGATGAACGTGAGACTTCTACCTGCAGAAAAAACAAGTTATGGAAACAAACCACAAACGCCTGCGCAGGTGAATTGCCCAAACCATAATTGACCAGAAACAACCCCCCCTACTAACTCCCCCCCCCTTGCAAGTGACCACGTACCCCAATGATATGTGGTTTCCCCCTACCCTTAACAAATGTCTACATGTGTCCACTTAATTTCCAACGTTCAATTTAAAACATTGTCCTCTCCCTCTTTTTTTTTTTTTTTTTTTTTCATGAATGCCCCCACCCTCCCTCAATAAGCCCCTCGTCGGCGTGATGCATGTTTTTTTTTTTTTCCGGCACTCCACCTCCCCCCCCACACACACACCCCCTACGGCCACAAAACCCGTCCGCCACTCCGCCGGCATCCCAAAGGGCCCCAACCCTACCTTACCCCAAGCCTCGACACTACCTACGTGAAGAGGCGACAAATATAACCTGTCCGAACCCTCAGCGCGGAACCGAGGGTGGCCGAGAGGAACCGAGAACTGCCGGGAAGAGCCGAAGAACGGAGAAGAGCCGACCGCCGGCGGAAACAGCCGATTGCTGACGGGAGCAGCCGAAAAGCCAACGGAAACAGCCGGAAATCGCCGAAGACGCCGAGACCTCGTGGAGTCGAGCCGGAAATGCCTAACCCCGCCGAACAGCCGTGACAAACACTGAACACGCCGACAGGAGGAGGAGGGCGGGTTTAAATACCCCCCGACTCCTCCTACAAACTCAGGCCCGCCTGCGGCCGGCCTTCTTATTTATACACTGTATTCAGTTTAGCTAGATCCATTCCTGTTATTCTCTTCATAATATACTGACAGGCAGGGAGCTGCACTATTTTCACTTAGTGTACTGTGTCCTTTGCACAGTGTGCACCTAAAGCTTTACCTGAATACAATTGCCGGTGTTCTCATACTAATAACACTACAGGCAGGCAGTTGATTCTGCTAGCTGCAGTATAATCAGTATATATATATGTCCCAGCTTTGTACAGTTACATCTTCCTGCAGGCCATTAGTATGTCTGGAAGGCCAACAAGGAGAGGCAGACAGTCACGAGCCAATAAAAGAGATCAAGCAGGCTCTGTGTCTAGAGGCAACAGTGCTCGTCGTGGACATGGTACATCCTCATCAACACATGGCCATGGGACACGCTCGTTCTTTTTTTCAGCTGCTCACCATGTTGAGCCGCAACATGCCGAAGACTTGGTAGAGTGGATGACCAAGCTGTCCTCATCCTCTCTCACCCAGGCTCAGGGTACTTTGTCTGGCAAAGCAGCTGCCAATGCAGCCTCTTCCCTCAGCTCAATGGCATCAGTCACTCCTTCCCTAGACCCACCATGTCCTCCTGAGGAGTCCCCCGAACTGTTTGAGCACAGTGTTGGGTACATGCTCCAGGAGGATGACCAATGTTTTTAAGACTCTGATGATAGTACCCAGCTAGAGGAAGGCAGTAACGTGAGCCCAGAGAGAGAAGGGAAGCCCAAGAAGGACAGCAATCTGGCAGTCATGTTCCCCCAGCTGCAGCATACTGCCAGGTTTGCTCCAGTGATGAAGAGGGAGGGGATGATGAGGTCACTGATGCCACGTGGGTGCCTTATAGGAGAGAGGAGGAGGAGGCACATCTCTAAGGAGGCAGGTGGCCCACCAGGGGCCAGCTTAAGGGCAGCACACCAACTGCATCACACCGCAGAGCTCCACATGTGCAGGGCGCTGCTGTCTCTGTGCATTATTCCAAAAGTTCTTTGGTGTGGGCCATTTTTGAGAAAAGTGCATCAGACTGCACCGCTGATATTTGCAACATATGTCTCAAGTGTATCTCACGTGGCCAAAACCTCAGCTGCTTGGGCACCACATGCTTGACCAGACATATGTCGACCTGCCATGCAGTTCATTGGCAAGCATACCTAAAAGACCCCAAAGAACAAAGTGGACCTCTCCTTGTTCCTCATCAGCTGGAATCTCCAACCCCACTAGACCTTCAGTCCTCTCTGAAACCTGCACTGAGGGGAATGAAGGTGTAGAATTAGGTGTGTCACAGCCAAGTACTTGCAGGCAATCTGCTATTGGTACACCTGCGTCAGTTTGTACCAGGCAAATTTCCCAGCCCAGCTGCTGCATCGCCAAAAGAAGTTCACTCCCAGCCATCCACATGCCCAGCGGTTGAATGCTAGCTTGGCTAAATTTCTAGCACTTCAACTGCTGCCTTTTCATTTGGTAGACTCGGCCCCCTTCCGTGAGTTTGTGGAATGTGCATTTCCTCAGTGGCAGGTTCCCAAACGCCACTTTTTCGCACGGAAGGCGATTCCGGCTCTCTACCGGCATGTGGAAGGCAATGTCTTGGCCTTGTTGGACAAGGCGGTCAGTGGTAAGGTGCATATTACCACTAACCCATGGTCCAGCAGGCATGGACAGGGACGTTACCTATCTTTCACGGTGCATTGGGTGACTCTGCTGGCAGCTGGGAAGGATCCAGGACAAGGTGTGGTAGTGTTGGAGGTTGATAACTCATTCTCTATGTTTTCCAAAAAGATTAAAACTAGATTTTTTTTGACTGGAGCTACACTTTAAAAATGTACCAGTTCAAAATTACAAACATATTCTACTTAACAGCAAACCTACAGTCCCTGTCTTGTTTGCACCGCCTGTATACTGCTGATCAGAGTATATAGGGCCTGGGGGCCCCACGCCTTTCTTTTTTTAATTTGGGTGTGAGGTTCCCCTTAATATTCATACAAGACCCAAAGGGGCTGGTAATGGACTGGGTGGGGGGGGGGGGGTTTGTCTCACTGATTTTCATCCATATTGCTGGGACCCGACATTACATTAAAGCCGCAAGCAGTTTTAAATGACATTTATTCCTTTAGAAATGTCATTTTGTGCAGGGACTGTTCTAAACACGGGAAACACGTGCCACTTTACAAGAATACTATAGACACCCCCCAGGTACAATATTTAAAGGAATATTTCACGTTTTTTTCACTTTAAGCATCATTAAAATCACTGCTCCCAAAAAAAAAGGTCAGTTTTTAAAACTTTTTTTTGCATTGATACATGTACCCTCGGGCAGGAGTCGGGTCCCCAAACCCTTTTTAGGACAATAAATTGCATATTAGCCTCTAAAGTTAGCACTTTTGATTTTGAACGTTCGAGTCCCATAGACTTTAACAGGGTTCTAAAGTTCACGCAAATTCTCGGTCCGTTCGCAGGTTCTGGTGCGAACTGAACCAGGGGGTGTTCAACTCATCCCTACCCAGGACCTCCTGCTCTGAAAACTTCCTTGTCTCCTCCTCCCATGCACGCCTTCAGGACTTCTCCAGAGCCTCTCCCATCCTCTGGAAGGTTCTACCCCAATCTGTCCAATTATCTCCTACTTTATCCTTGAAAACTTATCTCTTCAGAGAAGCCTATCCGGTCGCCACCTAACAACTGGACATTTATCTTCTCAATCCGCAAATCCCTCACAGTTATTACCTCTTGTATCAATTGACCTTCCCTCTTAGATTGTAAGTTCTAAGGAGCAGGGACCTCTGATTCCTCCTGTATTAAAGTGTATTGTATTTGTTCTGTCTACCCTCAAGTTGTAAAGTGCTGCGTAAACTGTTGACGCTATATAAATCCTGTACAATAATAATAACTTTGATTATAAACATTGATCAGACAGGAGATAGAGAGATACAAAGTAACATTGTTTATAAACATTGATCAAATGGGAGAGAGATACAAAGTAACATTGTTTATAGATATTGATCAGATGGGAGATAGAGAGATACAAAGTAATATAGTTTATAAACATTGATCAGATGAGAAATAGAGAGATGTAAAGTAATATTGTTTATAAACATTGATCAAATGGGAGATAGAGATACAGTAATACAAAGTAACATTGTTTATAAACATTGATCAAATGGGAGATAGAGAGATACAAAGTAACGTTGTTTATAAACATTGATCAGATGGGAGATAAAGAGATACAAAGTAATATTGTTTATAAACATTGATCAGATGGGAAATAGAGAGATACAAAGTAACATTGTTTATAAACGACCGATAAATGATTTAAAGAACTGAAATCCAATGAATTAAAGGGGTGGGGCCAGGCACAGTCAGGCTGAGGAGGCTAAATGATGCTGTGAGTTCTCCAGCCAGGAAATGAGGCGGGGATCTATGTTCTATCTATGAGTTGCTGCAGCTTCTAATGCATGTTGTGAGAAGCTCACAGTGTGCGGTGAAATCAGAGGAAGCCATTTCAGTCCAGGGGAGGAGCCGCTACAACTGTGCAAGACTGAAAGGAAGGTCAAGGGTCAGTTTTAGAAATGCAACTAGAAAAAGAGAAAAAAAAAGTTTGCAAATGTGTTCTAGATCTATGCCGAAGTGAGGCTTACTATCACATGTGGGCGTTACCTATGCAAATACGGTCTGCTTAGGAACACCCACTCCTTCAGACTGACACCCAGCCATCAGGGCATTTTGATATTTGCATAACTCCTCCCAAGAGCCCGCCCACTGCTTGTATCAGGACTGAGGGCCCTTGAGAGGAGTACTGAGTCAGGGGGCTGCAATGATTTTTTTCAGCAGGCTATGCACTGCACCTTACCAACCCCTCCCACCAGCCATGCTTTGCCTGCATTGCATAGAGCACCACAGAGACCTAGTAATGATGTCACTAGGTCAAAAATAAAGTGTATACAAAAATGGAGAGGTTTAATTTAAAAATGTCATTATCATGTTGATGAAGAGGGACCCAGGGAAGGTGAAATATAAGTAGAATTACCATCATCTTTTAAGAAACTTACGTGAAAGAATGGTACGGAGGGCTGACATGTAGAGGGAATTTTCTATCTGACAATAGTAAATCTCACATTTCTGGTCGGGTTCTCGGCTCTTATTTGTCCCACATTTGAGTTCCTGGAATTTCATATCATCATTAGTGACTTTGCTCAGACTTGGGATTATTGGGCAGATGATTTCTCTGTTATCACACCGTACATGGATTTCCTTCTCATGACCTTCCGTAGGGCTCTGGTGGTCATCAGTGCAGGTGACATTCCTTCCCCTCCTCCAACACACTATGGAGGTTCCATCAGAGAGTCCTGGAGAGGGAGATCAGGTACAAATGTCATATAATGAAGTGCGGTCATCACATAGAGATAGAGACAATGAAGGAGGTCAGAGAAAATGACCCACCAAGACCCCACAATTTCCCAGAAAAGAAGACCAGGGAGTCTTTATGACATGCCGATATTCACGCTGATATACGGAGAAAACATTTGAAGTCTTATTTCATCATATAAAACAGATTTATAGTCAGCGCCATCAATTTACCAACGCTACACAATCACATCAGTCCTTGCCCCCAAGGAGCTGACAATCTAGTATCCCTATCACATACACATACTGGGGACAATTTTTCCACCAGCCTGTCCTCGGAGTGTTGGGAAATACCCAATGCAAACACAGGGACAAGGTGCAAACTCCATGCAGACAGGATTCAAGCTAAAGAGTCCAGGGCTGCATGGCAGCAGTGCTATCTACTAAGGCCGCGTACACACGCGCGGACTGTTTGCCCAACCTTGTTCGTCAAACAGTTTCGGCAAACAGTCCGCTCAAAATTTGCATGAGCGGACTTGCCCACACACGAGCGGACTTGCCCACACACGAGCGGACTGTTTCAACGAACTGTTTGCCAAACAGTCCGCTCAACTTTTGAAATGAACGGACTCGCCCACGTAAGGCGGAGGCAAATCCGCCCATTTCGAGCGCGTGTACAGGTAGGCGGGGCCCGCGAAGGAGACGTCGCGGGCTCCGCCGCCTGGAATGGGCTTAAAGGGGAACCCCAACGCCGAAAAAAATCGGCGTGGGGGTTCCCCCAAAGTCCACACCAGACCCTTGTCCGAGCACGCTACCCGGCCGGCCAGGAAAGGGGGGCGAGCGAGCGCGCCCCCCTCCTGAGCCGTACCAGGCCGCGTGCCCTCAACATGGGGGGGTGCCTTGGGGAAGGGGGGCCGCGCGGCCCCCCCACCCCAAAGCACCTTGTCCCCATGTTGATGAGGACAAGGGCCTCTTCCCGACAACCCTGGCCGTTGGTTGTCGGGGTCTGCGGGCGGGGGGCTTATCGGAATCCGGGAGCCCCCTTTAAGAAGGGGGCCCCCGGATACCGGCCCCCCACCCTATGTGAATGAGTATGGGGTACAATGTACCCCTACCCATTCACCTGTGAAATAAAGTACAAAAAAAAACACAACACAGGGGAAAAAATATTTTATTGCACAGCTCCGGGGGTCTTCCGTCTTCGGGGGTCTTCTCGCCGGACTCCTCCGCTATGTGTGTGTAGCTCTTTTACTAGCGGAGGAGTCCGGCTTTCTTCCTCCCCGCCGCCGGCCTCTTCTCCCGACTTCGGGGGTCTTGTCCCCCTCTTCGGTTCTTCTGCCGGGCCACCGCGCCTTCTTGTAGCTCTTTTACAGGCGGTGGCCCGGTCTTCTGTCGCCGCTGTCGCTGTCGCCGCCTTCCGTTCTTGTTCTTCTTCTTGTTCTTCTTCTTCTTCTCCAGGCGATGTTGACACGTCGCTCCCTCCGGCCGGAATGCCAGGGACACGCTCCGCTGCCACTTATATAGTGACAATGGGGCGGGGTCACATGGTATATGTCACATGGGTTGGTCACATGGTGACCCCGCCCCCTTACGATGTCATAGTCCCCATGTGACATCAACCCATGTGACCAACCCATGTGACATATACCATGTGACCCCGCCCCATTGTCACTATATAAGTGACCGCACAGCGCGGCTCCGGCATTCCGGCCGGAGGGAGCGACGTGTCAACATCGCCTGGAGAAGAAGAAGAACAACAAGAAGAAGAACAAGAACGGAAGGCGGCGGCGGCGACAGCGACAGCGACAGCGGCGACAGAAGACCGGGCCACCGCCTGTAAAAGAGCTACAAGAAGGCGCGGTGGCCCGGCAGAAGAACCGAAGGCGGCGACAGAAGAACGGAAGGCAGCGGCGACAGAAGACCGGGCCACCGCCTGTAAAAGAGCTACAAGAAGGCGCGGTGGCCCGGCAGAAGAACCGAAGAGGGGGACAAGACCCCCGAAGTCGGGAGAAGAGGCCGGCGGCGGGGAGGAAGAAAGCCGGACTCCTCCGCTAGTAAAAGAGCTACACACACATAGCGGAGGAGTCCGGCGAGAAGACCCCCGAAGACGGAAGACCCCCGGAGCTGTGCAATAAAATATTTTTTCCCCTGTGTTGTGTTTTTTTTTGTACTTTATTTCACAGGTGAATGGGTAGGGGTACATTGTACCCCATACTCATTCACATAGGGTGGGGGGCCGGTATCCGGGGGCCCCCTTCTTAAAGGGGGCTCCCGGATTCCGATAAGCCCCCCGCCCGCAGACCCCGACAACCAACGGCCAGGGTTGTCGGGAAGAGGCCCTTGTCCTCATCAACATGGGGACAAGGTGCTTTGGGGTGGGGGGGCCGCGCGGCCCCCCTTCCCCAAGGCACCCCCCCCATGTTGAGGGCACGCGGCCTGGTACGGCTCAGGAGGGGGGGCGCGCTCGCTCGCCCCCCTTTCCTGGCCGGCCGGGTAGCGTGCTCGGACAAGGGTCTGGTGTGGACTTTGGGGGAACCCCCACGCCGATTTTTTTCGGCGTTGGGGTTCCCCTTTAAGCTCATTCCAGGCGGCGGAGCCCGCGACGTCTCCTTCGCGGGCCCCGCCTACCTGTACACGCGCTCGAAATGGGCAGACTTCCCTCCGAGCGGGAACAGTCCGCTCATTTCGAAAGTACAGCGGACAGGCCCACACACGGGCGGACTGTTCGCTCAAACACAGTTTCAGCGGACAGTTTTTCGGAATTTCCGAAAGACTTTGTCCGTCCAACTGTCCGCTGAAACTGTCCGCTGAAAGCCCACACACGAGCGGACTGTCCGCCCAAACACTGTTCAGCGGACAAGGTTGGGCGAACAGTCCGCCCGTGTGTACGCGGCCTAAGTCGCTGGGCTGCCCTGGAGCTCAATGACTTTCATAAATGTATTTGGGTAAGACCGTCCACATCCATACATCCTTCATGGCATCATCATTGTTCACATCACAAGGAATTCTGCGTTTTAAGCGAACCCGTTCCTTGGAACAAAGTCCACTTTTTCAAGGATGCGTGTACAGCTCAAGTGGTAAGGATAATATTATAAGAAAAGGTAAAGTATTATTCACGTTACAGAGATATCATTCAATCCCCATACATCTATATGTCATCCAATCCCCATACATCTATATGTCATCCAATCCCCATACATCTATATGTCACCCAATCTCCATACATCTATATGTCATCCAATCTCCATACACCTATATGTCATCCAATCCCCACACATATATATGTCATCCAATCCCCATACATCTATATGTCATCCAATCCCCATACATATATATGTCATCCAATCCCCATACATATACAAGTCATCCAATCCCCATACATCTATATGTCATCCAATCTCCATACATCTATATGTCATCCAATCCCCACACATATACAAGTCATCCAATCCCCATACATCTATATGTCATCCAATCCCCATACATCTATATGTCATCCAATCCCCATACATCTATATGTCATCCAATCCCCATACATCTATATGTCATCCAATCCCCATACATATACAAGTCATCCAATCCCCATACATCTATATGTCATCCAATCCCCATACATATACAAGTCATCCAATCCCCATACACATATATGTCATCCAATCCCCATACACGTGTACATCATCCAATCCCCATACATATATATGTCATCCATACAGTATCTCACAAAAGTGAGTACACTCCTCACACTATTGTAAATCTTTTCTTCTACCTTTTCATGTGAGAACACTGAATAAATTACACTTGTCTAAAATGTAAAGTAGTGAGTGTACAGCTTGTATAATGGTGTAAATTTGCTGTCCCCTCAAAATAACTCACAAAGCCATTAATGTCTAAACCGCTGGCAACAAAAGTCAATACACCCCTGAGTGAAAATGTCCAAATTGGGCCCCATTAGCCATTTTCCTGGTTTCATGTGACTCGTTAGTGTTACAAGGTCTCAGGTGTGAATGGGGAGCAGGTGTGTTAAATTTGGTGTTATCGCTCTCACTCTCTCATACTGGTCACTGGAAGTTCAACATGGGACCTCATGGCAAAGAACTCTCTGAGGATCTGAAGATAAGAATTGTTGCTCTACATAAAGATGACCTAGGCTATAAGAAGGTTGCCAAGACCCTGAAACTGAGCTGCAGCATGGTGACCAAGACCATACAGTGGTATAAGGGGCAGGTTCCCCTCAGAACAGGCTTCGCCCCAAAGAAGTCGAGTGCCCCTGCTTAGCATCATATGAAATAAATTCTTTAAAAAATCAGACAATGTGATTGTCTGGATTTGTTTCCACATTTTGTCTCTCATAGTTGAGGTATACCTATGATGGCAATTACAGGCCTCTCTCATCGTTTTAAGTGGGAGAACTTGCACAATTGATGGCTGACTAAATAGTTTTTTTCCCCCACTGTACATAAACAGTATATATATATATATATATATATATATATATATATATAAATTTAATCACACGTCTGGTCACCATTAGGAATGAGCTCAGTCTTCGTGTGGAACGCATTTTTGACTCGAACAGCGGGTGTTCCCCCGTTCGGCAAAGCCAGAACTTTGTGGGAAGTTCGCGCCATATTCGTGTGGCACTCATGGCCCATAATTCACTGAGGCATCACAGTGCATTGCTGGCTGATGATTGGTCAAGCATGCACTGTGACCCGCATGCTTGGCTGTGACAGTGGGGTCACTTTGGACACAGGGTGAATAAAAGAAACCCCCGATATGGTCTGTGATAGCCATATTCAAGGCTGTATAATACATTGTGGATAATTTGGATGTATATTGTATGTGGGGGTTAAGTGTCATTGCTGTGAGGAATTAAGTTGTTTTGCATTTCTATTGTTCATTTAAGTCTATTCTTGTGTGTATAGTAAAGTGCCAGACAGACTGGCTGCTAACCCTTTGTGGAAAAGATGTGTATTGGGTGGGATCGTTTGAAGCATAGCAGACGTCTTGGGATGTGTGGGTGGAGCTGGGCTCTTGTTCATGTTAAAGCATGTGCCTTGAATTAGTACTGATATCACTGGCAAACAATCTAAACAAAAATTGCTAAGAATATTCCCCACCGATCCCAGCGCACACAGAAACAAAAGATGATATAATTTGCAAGCTGCTATCATACAAAAGATAAATCATAAAAATTATATAGTATATAGCCCTCGTGAATCTATTGTCCAATATATACCATATTGACAGCGCTAAAACAACAAAACAATCATTCTTAAGAGGGTAGAAGCCCCATGGTTTACAACAAAAACCACAGTAATGTCCTTAAAAAGTCCCACACATCTGAGGATGGGATTTTAGTTGAAACACCAAAATGATGGAAAACAGAAAGAAAAGTCCATCTCCAAGAAAAGACCACCAGTGCAGAAAGAGCTTGTTAGCCGGTGACACCCCTTATGGTAAAGCACTCACCAGAACCCAATGGGTTAACAGGCACCTCTTTATAAATAGTCTTTCACTGGTATTCCTCTGTACCCAATTCCTGTGTCCTCATAGATTTTTCGGATTTAATACTTCACTCCCAGCAGCAAGTTCACATATAGAAAACAGCAAAAAGAGGTTCCATAGTGCAAACTGCTTTATTCTTTAAAAAATTTGTGCGCATATACACCATACGTACATAATCAATAAAAATTCATTCACAGAGATGTAACCACTAGAACAACCGGATTTGTCTCACCGCGGCTCCGGGCGTCTTAGATCGAATGCAGGCTCGGCTTCCACGGCGGGTCCCGGGCAATCGTACAAATCGACCGCTCTGTAGTTACGAATAGCTGCTTGGTCACGCCCATACGCGTTTCGTCATCACGTCTTCATCTGTGGGCGTGGCCAAGCAGTGCAGCTAATCCGATTAAATATGAATAGGGGCGGAGAGGTGGCTCATGGGCATTCCCACGTCCAGCCCCCTAGACACACTCACTCCCACCCAATGCGGAAATGAAAAGCACGTAAAAAGAGAAAAATGGTGATTTTGGAAAAAAGAATCACAGATTTGCAGTCCTTATTAGAACCAATAAGAGGCACTCCACAACTAGCTTCTTTCAATAGTGATATTCAGAAAAAATTGGAAAAGGTGGATAGGGATACACAAAAAAAGAAAATAAAGAAATTTAGAAGGGATTTAAATGATTTTAGGAATCACACTATGTATAGTTGGCAGGTAGGATTTAGACCATCAACACAAGAAGAAACCGGGGTTGGGGTTACATCTACACAACCAGTAACTAACGTACCAAAAGCATTGGATAATATCCCTAAGGTAACTGAGGAGGCCTTACCAAGAAAAATAAATTTTGGGAAAAAAAACCCCCAAAACAGTCAGGCACGTAAACAGTCCAATTTTGTGGGTAAGAATAAGGGATACAAGGAAACTCGCCCGGGTTATAATCAACAAGGGATATATCAGCCTGACACACATAACCGTTTTGCTCCTCTAGTGAGATCATCCTCACCCCGTAATACTCAGATGCCCCCTTTTTTAGGGAGAGGCGGGAGGGGACATTGGAGGGGGAGACCAAGAGGGGGGCGACCATGGAGAGGTCGACCCTCTTATCCACCATCCGTCCAGAACAATCAGGATTGGAGACATCCCCAGGATTGGGGAATGCCATACAGTCCGGTCAGACAACAACAAAAAACCATGGAAAAAGAGGCTGCAGAGCCGGTAAACGCCTCAAACAAAAAAAGACGCAGGGAGACGGAATGACAGGGATTTATAATTTGACTCAAGTAACTTTATCCCAGAAAGAAAAAAACATTCTAAATGCGGGTTTGAAATGTTCTGTACGCCAACCAATGAATAAATTTAATGTCTATATTGAAGTACAGAAATACGTACGGAAGATCAATATTAAGAAATATATGCTTTCTAATAGCAGTATGATAACGAATAATAGGGATAATGGAATAATTGGCGTGAACAGCAATCTCCGGAATAAGTCATTATTTAATCCACCACTACCTTCCAACCACCAAGTGGAGGTGTTTAAACAATCAGTCCTTAGGGATTTAGATGCCCTTCCACTAAAGAAAAATCCTTGTCCTATATATATTAAAGAAGGGATTAAAGCCCTAGAGGAAAGAAAGGATATTATTGTCCGACCAGCAGATAAAGGGGGAGGTGTGGTACTGTTGGATAAGCAGTATTACCACACTCAGCTATGCGATATGTTGTCAGATCAAACAACATATACTCTACTAGATAGAGACCCTACGAAATCGTATCGTGAGGATTTGGGCAATTTGGTGGATTTTGGATATTATATGCGGGTCCTAACAAAAAAGGAACGGTTATTTTTGGTACCTAGTTATAATAGAATTCCCAATATTTACACGTTACCTAAGATCCATAAGAGTCAGACGGAACCCCCGGCTAGGCCAATCGTTAACGGAATAAAATCAGTGACTGCTAGGATTGGTCAATATTTAGACCATTTCTTGCAGATGAGTGTGGTCACTACACGTGCCTATTTAAAGGACACCACAAGCTTTTTAGGTTTGTTGCGTGGTGTGGAGTTTCCTGGAGACGCTGAAATCTTTTTAGTAACAGCAGATGTGTCGTCTCTCTATACGATTATACAGCACGAGGATGCCCTGTTGGCTCTCAATTGGGCATTCTCTCAGAGGGACGACCTGCCTTACATACAAAAAAAGTTTTTGCGAATGGCTCTGGAATTTTGCCTGTCGCACAACTACTTTTGGTATGATGGTAAATTTTATAACCAAAAGAAAGGGGTAGCGATGGGTTCAAAATTTGCGCCGAGTTTGGCGAATTTATTTATGAGCCATTGGGAGGATATACGGATTTTTGCGAACCGGAGAAGGGAATTACTTTTCTATCATAGGTATATAGATGATATGTTTTTCATCTGGCAAGGCACGGAGGAATCTCTGAAGGACTTTTCTGATGGTTTGAACAACAATAATAACAATATAAAATTAGACTTCAGTTGGAATAAAAAGTCAATCCACTTTCTGGATGTAACTGTAATGAGAGAAATGACTAATTTGTCCACAAAAGTGTTTTTTAAGCCAACGGACAGAAATAGTTTTATTCCTATTCATAGTGGACATCATCCGCTCTGGCTACGTGGGATACCGAAAGGTCAGTTTCTTCGTGTTAGAAGAAATTGTACCTTTGATGATGATTATTTGACACAGGCATCTTTAGTCAGGGATAAATTTGTGGAAAAGGGTTACTCCTTTGACATGCTGGATCAGGAATTGCAACAGGTGCTACGTGTACCCCAGGAGCAATGTTTACAACGGAAAGAAAGGATAATGTGTAGTACTCATGAATGGGGTTTCATTAGCACCCTCCATGGCCAATACAAGGAGGTAGAGGGGATTATCCGAAAACACTGGGACATCCTCAAATTAGATAGGACGCTCAAGGGAGTAATTCCTGAGAACCCTAGATTTATTTACAGACGTAATTTCTCTTTTGGGGATAAAATTGTCAAAAAGGTTTTGGATCCACCCTCCAGGCCTCTTATGTTCTGGGATCGAGCTGGCTTTTTTGCCTGTCGAAGGTGCAAAGCCTGTAAATCTGTTCACAATCACATTCGGGGGATTGATCAATTCACCTCCACTGGTAATGGACAAAATTTTAAGATCGATCAATTTATCACATGTGTGACCACACATGTAGTATATGTACTTCAGTGCCCGTGTGGACTGATGTATGTAGGACGAACAAAAAGGAAATTATGTACTAGGGTGGCAGAACATATTTACAATATTTCCATTGGCTATAAGGACCATAGTGTTTCCCTACATTTCAGACTTAAACACGACAGGGACCCAACAGGTCTTAATTTTTGGGGTGTAGATAGGGTCTTTCCGAATTGGAAGGGCAGTAATTTAGTCCGGGAAATATCTAAACGTGAGACCGAGTGGCTGTTCCGTATGAACACTTTGAGTCCCTACGGTTTAAATATAGAGGTGGATGTTAACTGTTTCATTAGTGACTACTAAGTTTTTATTGCAGTACACTGGGGAAATATTGAGGAGGATTTGAGCTTAATATATTTTAGAACAGTTTCTGCATAACATATTTAGCCTTGTTTTATTAATATATTTTTTTATGTGAACACAGCATACATGTATACAAAAAAGAGTATAGGTCGGTTCTATTCTATTCTATTTTTTGGGACACCTACTTTTGCAGTCGAGTAGACCAAGAGGTCTGCATTTTCTAGCTTTGCTGGTACTCAACATTCGGGTTTTATTTTATCTTATCATTTTTTATTAATCTATCAGACAAGACTATTGATTAAGATAGTGTGGAGAATTATTTAATATTTTATTGAATGTAATGCATTTTGCTCTGCATACATATTGGTGGTATATATAGATTTGAGATATATGTGCCTTTTATCTCAATGCATTTTTCTAAGATGGATACCTGCAATATTGACAATATTTATTATTTTGGTATGATAATGGGTATTTTAGGTAATAATGATGTAAATTTATTATTATATTATTATTTTAGTATGATAATGGTGATTTCCTGGAATAATGAGATAACCTGCTCACTTAATGTATGCTGTTCGGTGATTTAATGAATTAATACTGTTCTCATGAGAAACGAAGGTTTGTGTGAACAAATTTTACCCACAGGGACGTACTCGTGAGAAACGAAAGTTTTTTTGCGAACAGTGTACATTTAGGCATGTTGTCATGGCGATGGCTTGCACGACGTGGCCTTTTCATTTCCGCATTGGGTGGGAGTGAGTGTGTCTAGGGGGCTGGACGTGGGAATGCCCATGAGCCACCTCTCCGCCCCTATTCATATTTAATCGGATTAGCTGCACTGCTTGGCCACGCCCACAGATGAAGACGTGATGACGAAACGCGTATGGGCGTGACCAAGCAGCTATTCGTAACTACAGAGCGGTCGATTTGTACGATTGCCCGGGACCCGCCGTGGAAGCCGAGCCTGCATTCGATCTAAGACGCCCGGAGCCGCGGTGAGACAAATCCGGTTGTTCTAGTGGTTACATCTCTGTGAATGAATTTTTATTGATTATGTACGTATGGTGTATATGCGCACAAATTTTTTAAAGAATAAAGCAGTTTGCACTATGGAACCTCTTTTTGCTGTTTTCTATATGTGAACTTGCTGCTGGGAGTGAAGTATTAAATCCGAAAAATCTATGAGGACACAGGAATTGGGTACAGAGGAATACCAGTGAAAGACTATTTATAAAGAGGTGCCTGTTAACCCATTGGGTTCTGGTGAGTGCTTTACCATAAGGGGTGTCACCGGCTAACAAGCTCTTTCTGCACTGGTGGTCTTTTCTTGGAGATGGACTTTTCTTTCTGTTTTCCATCATTTTGGTGTTTCAACTAAAATCCCATCCTCAGATGTGTGGGACTTTTTAAGGACATTACTGTGGTTTTTGTTGTAAACCATGGGGCTTCTACCCTCTTAAGAATGATTGTTTTGTTGTTTTAGCGCTGTCAATATGGTATATATTGGACAATAGATTCACGAGGGCTATATACTATATAATTTTTATGATTTATCTTTTGTATGATAGCAGCTTGCAAATTATATCATCTTTTGTTTCTGTGTGCGCTGGGATCGGTGGGGAATATTCTTAGCAATTTTTGTTTAGATTGTTTGCCAGTGATATCAGTACTTGTTACATAGTTAAATTTACCCTTAGCGAACATGGATGCAATCAATTTTTTGAGGGATCGACAAATTGATTTAGAAGCAGTGTTTTCCTGTGAAGGGGGAACACTTGAAGATAATGATTATACGGAAACTCTAACAGCACTAGCCAACACCCTTGAGAAACAAGTTCGCACCTGGTGGGATATCTGTACGTTTGAACAGTACCTCAAGGACAAATTAATAATGAGAAGCCTGAGGTGGGATGTGGCACCTCAGGACGGACTTGATGACACAGGTTCTATGTCAGAGTGGCTTGATTTCTTTAATGGAGTTGGCTATAAATTACAGCAACTGGTATTAGCACGTAAAAAGAGAAAAATGGTGATTTTGGAAAAAAGAATCACAGATTTGCAGTCCTTATTAGAACCAATAAGAGGCACTCCACAACTAGCTTCTTTCAATAGTGATATTCAGAAAAAATTGGAAAAGGTGGATAGGGATACACAAAAAAAGAAAATAAAGAAATTTAGAAGGGATTTAAATGATTTTAGGAATCACACTATGTATAGTTGGCAGGTAGGATTTAGACCATCAACACAAGAAGAAACCGGGGTTGGGGTTACATCTACACAACCAGTAACTAACGTACCAAAAGCATTGGATAATATCCCTAAGGTAACTGAGGAGGCCTTACCAAGAAAAATAAATTTTGGGAAAAAAAACCCCCAAAACAGTCAGGCACGTAAACAGTCCAATTTTGTGGGTAAGAATAAGGGATACAAGGAAACTCGCCCGGGTTATAATCAACAAGGGATATATCAGCCTGACACACATAACCGTTTTGCTCCTCTAGTGAGATCATCCTCACCCCGTAATACTCAGATGCCCCCTTTTTTAGGGAGAGGCGGGAGGGGACATTGGAGGGGGAGACCAAGAGGGGGGCGACCATGGAGAGGTCGACCCTCTTATCCACCATCCGTCCAGAACAATCAGGATTGGAGACATCCCCAGGATTGGGGAATGCCATACAGTCCGGTCAGACAACAACAAAAAACCATGGAAAAAGAGGCTGCAGAGCCGGTAAACGCCTCAAACAAAAAAAGACGCAGGGAGACGGAATGACAGGGATTTATAATTTGACTCAAGTAACTTTATCCCAGAAAGAAAAAAACATTCTAAATGCGGGTTTGAAATGTTCTGTACGCCAACCAATGAATAAATTTAATGTCTATATTGAAGTACAGAAATACGTACGGAAGATCAATATTAAGAAATATATGCTTTCTAATAGCAGTATGATAACGAATAATAGGGATAATGGAATAATTGGCGTGAACAGCAATCTCCGGAATAAGTCATTATTTAATCCACCACTACCTTCCAACCACCAAGTGGAGGTGTTTAAACAATCAGTCCTTAGGGATTTAGATGCCCTTCCACTAAAGAAAAATCCTTGTCCTATATATATTAAAGAAGGGATTAAAGCCCTAGAGGAAAGAAAGGATATTATTGTCCGACCAGCAGATAAAGGGGGAGGTGTGGTACTGTTGGATAAGCAGTATTACCACACTCAGCTATGCGATATGTTGTCAGATCAAACAACATATACTCTACTAGATAGAGACCCTACGAAATCGTATCGTGAGGATTTGGGCAATTTGGTGGATTTTGGATATTATATGCGGGTCCTAACAAAAAAGGAACGGTTATTTTTGGTACCTAGTTATAATAGAATTCCCAATATTTACACGTTACCTAAGATCCATAAGAGTCAGACGGAACCCCCGGCTAGGCCAATCGTTAACGGAATAAAATCAGTGACTGCTAGGATTGGTCAATATTTAGACCATTTCTTGCAGATGAGTGTGGTCACTACACGTGCCTATTTAAAGGACACCACAAGCTTTTTAGGTTTGTTGCGTGGTGTGGAGTTTCCTGGAGACGCTGAAATCTTTTTAGTAACAGCAGATGTGTCGTCTCTCTATACGATTATACAGCACGAGGATGCCCTGTTGGCTCTCAATTGGGCATTCTCTCAGAGGGACGACCTGCCTTACATACAAAAAAAGTTTTTGCGAATGGCTCTGGAATTTTGCCTGTCGCACAACTACTTTTGGTATGATGGTAAATTTTATAACCAAAAGAAAGGGGTAGCGATGGGTTCAAAATTTGCGCCGAGTTTGGCGAATTTATTTATGAGCCATTGGGAGGATATACGGATTTTTGCGAACCGGAGAAGGGAATTACTTTTCTATCATAGGTATATAGATGATATGTTTTTCATCTGGCAAGGCACGGAGGAATCTCTGAAGGACTTTTCTGATGGTTTGAACAACAATAATAACAATATAAAATTAGACTTCAGTTGGAATAAAAAGTCAATCCACTTTCTGGATGTAACTGTAATGAGAGAAATGACTAATTTGTCCACAAAAGTGTTTTTTAAGCCAACGGACAGAAATAGTTTTATTCCTATTCATAGTGGACATCATCCGCTCTGGCTACGTGGGATACCGAAAGGTCAGTTTCTTCGTGTTAGAAGAAATTGTACCTTTGATGATGATTATTTGACACAGGCATCTTTAGTCAGGGATAAATTTGTGGAAAAGGGTTACTCCTTTGACATGCTGGATCAGGAATTGCAACAGGTGCTACGTGTACCCCAGGAGCAATGTTTACAACGGAAAGAAAGGATAATGTGTAGTACTCATGAATGGGGTTTCATTAGCACCCTCCATGGCCAATACAAGGAGGTAGAGGGGATTATCCGAAAACACTGGGACATCCTCAAATTAGATAGGACGCTCAAGGGAGTAATTCCTGAGAACCCTAGATTTATTTACAGACGTAATTTCTCTTTTGGGGATAAAATTGTCAAAAAGGTTTTGGATCCACCCTCCAGGCCTCTTATGTTCTGGGATCGAGCTGGCTTTTTTGCCTGTCGAAGGTGCAAAGCCTGTAAATCTGTTCACAATCACATTCGGGGGATTGATCAATTCACCTCCACTGGTAATGGACAAAATTTTAAGATCGATCAATTTATCACATGTGTGACCACACATGTAGTATATGTACTTCAGTGCCCGTGTGGACTGATGTATGTAGGACGAACAAAAAGGAAATTATGTACTAGGGTGGCAGAACATATTTACAATATTTCCATTGGCTATAAGGACCATAGTGTTTCCCTACATTTCAGACTTAAACACGACAGGGACCCAACAGGTCTTAATTTTTGGGGTGTAGATAGGGTCTTTCCGAATTGGAAGGGCAGTAATTTAGTCCGGGAAATATCTAAACGTGAGACCGAGTGGCTGTTCCGTATGAACACTTTGAGTCCCTACGGTTTAAATATAGAGGTGGATGTTAACTGTTTCATTAGTGACTACTAAGTTTTTATTGCAGTACACTGGGGAAATATTGAGGAGGATTTGAGCTTAATATATTTTAGAACAGTTTCTGCATAACATATTTAGCCTTGTTTTATTAATATATTTTTTTATGTGAACACAGCATACATGTATACAAAAAAGAGTATAGGTCGGTTCTATTCTATTCTATTTTTTGGGACACCTACTTTTGCAGTCGAGTAGACCAAGAGGTCTGCATTTTCTAGCTTTGCTGGTACTCAACATTCGGGTTTTATTTTATCTTATCATTTTTTATTAATCTATCAGACAAGACTATTGATTAAGATAGTGTGGAGAATTATTTAATATTTTATTGAATGTAATGCATTTTGCTCTGCATACATATTGGTGGTATATATAGATTTGAGATATATGTGCCTTTTATCTCAATGCATTTTTCTAAGATGGATACCTGCAATATTGACAATATTTATTATTTTGGTATGATAATGGGTATTTTAGGTAATAATGATGTAAATTTATTATTATATTATTATTTTAGTATGATAATGGTGATTTCCTGGAATAATGAGATAACCTGCTCACTTAATGTATGCTGTTCGGTGATTTAATGAATTAATACTGTTCTCATGAGAAACGAAGGTTTGTGTGAACAAATTTTACCCACAGGGACGTACTCGTGAGAAACGAAAGTTTTTTTGCAAACAGTGTACATTTAGGCATGTTGTCATGGCGATGGCTTGCACGACGTGGCCTTTTCATTTCCGCATTGGGTGGGAGTGAGTGTGTCTAGGGGGCTGGACGTGGGAATGCCCATGAGCCACCTCTCCGCCCCTATTCATATTTAATCGGATTAGCTGCACTGCTTGGCCACGCCCACAGATGAAGACGTGATGACGAAACGCGTATGGGCGTGACCAAGCAGCTATTCGTAACTACAGAGCGGTCGATTTGTACGATTGCCCGGGACCCGCCGTGGAAGCCGAGCCTGCATTCGATCTAAGACGCCCGGAGCCGCGGTGAGACAAATCCGGTTGTTCTAGTGGTTACATCTCTGTGAATGAATTTTTATTGATTATGTACGTATGGTGTATATGCGCACAAATTTTTTAAAGAATAAAGCAGTTTGCACTATGGAACCTCTTTTTGCTGTTTTCTATATGTGAACTTGCTGCTGGGAGTGAAGTATTAAATCCGAAAAATCTATGAGGACACAGGAATTGGGTACAGAGGAATACCAGTGAAAGACTATTTATAAAGAGGTGCCTGTTAACCCATTGGGTTCTGGTGAGTGCTTTACCATAAGGGGTGTCACCGGCTAACAAGCTCTTTCTGCACTGGTGGTCTTTTCTTGGAGATGGACTTTTCTTTCTGTTTTCCATCATTTTGGTGTTTCAACTAAAATCCCATCCTCAGATGTGTGGGACTTTTTAAGGACATTACTGTGGTTTTTGTTGTAAACCATGGGGCTTCTACCCTCTTAAGAATGATTGTTTTGTTGTTTTAGCGCTGTCAATATGGTATATATTGGACAATAGATTCACGAGGGCTATATACTATATAATTTTTATGTGCCTTGAATTGTGTATAAAAATACAATGTTGGTTTTTAATAAAGTCATTCCTACTACAGAAGGGACAGAGTGTGTCTCGTCTTTTTGCCAGAGGGATCGGCTCCTATAGGAAAGGGTCATTTAGCTGTGGATATTGGCAGCGAGTGGATGTGTGTCCAGAAGAGGGAACATCGCAAACGGCGTTAACCCTCTTTATATTAGGGGAGCCGTTACATTGGCCAATCACAGCACCGGCAGCGAGGAAAGCCATAATTGGCCACAGGCAAGATGCCTGTGGCCAATTATAGCTCAGGCGGTTTAGTACACGCCCCACACTATATAAGGCCGCCTGCGCGGCAGCCTTGTGTAGTGTGTTGTGGCGTTCATAGAGAGACAGATAGGCAGGGACAGTGTCTTAATTTCTTGTGAACCTAGCACAATTACAGTCTGTGTATTGTGCCCCCTGCATAGTGTACACCTGAAGCTACCCCAATTGCTGGTGTTGTTCTGGTCCTATACCACAGGCAGAAACGTCACATCCCTTCAAGACTGCCTATGCTGATTCTGAGTGACTGTCCTGTTATGCTGAGTGACTATCCTCTTCCTCCTCAATGATCCTGCTGATAGCTTGGAAGAACATTTTTGGTTCTGGGCGTGGCCACAAGTGGCTAAGGCCCAATTTTTCAGCCCCTGTTTAACAAGGGCATGTAATTACAATTTTTGATGCAATACTTTGCAGCAGGGCTCATTCCCGCACTCCAACTAGAGTATCTGTGAGGGGTTGCTGTCATGGCACCAGCACAAGTACTTAAGGCCCAATTTTTCAACCCCTGTTTAACAAGGGCATGTAATTACAATTTTTGATGCAATATTTTGCAGGAGGGCTCATTCCTGCGCTCCAACTAGAGTATCTGTGAGGGGTTGCAGTATTGTGCACCAGCACCAGTGCCTGAGGCCCAATTTTTCAGCCCGTATTTAATAAGGGCATGTAATTACAATTTTTGATGCAATACTTTGCAGCAGGGCTCATTCCTGCTCTCCAACTAGAATTTCTGTGAGGTGTTGCAGTGTTGTGGCACCAGTGCCTAAGGCCCAATTTTTCAGCCCCTGTTTAACAGGTGCAAGTAATTACAATTCTTGATATAATATTTCACAGGAGGGCCCATTCCAGCGCCCGCGAGAGTAACTGTGAGGACTTACAGTGTTGTGGCACCAGCACCACAACCACCAAAGGCCCAATTTTTCTACCACTGTTCAACAATGGCATGTAATTACAATTCTTGATAAAATGGTTCACAGCAGGGCGCTCCAGCGCCCACCAAGAGTTACTTTGAGGGCTTACAGTGTTGTGGCAACACCAACACCTTAGGCCCCTATTTCTGCAGAGCATATAGGGCAGGCCCCTACTTTCAAACATCCAACTTACAAACATCTCCTACTTGCAAAAGGAAGGAGACAACAGCAAGTGAGATGAAAAAAGATGGATGGCCAAAAAATTATACAGGGGTGATAACCCTTCCCTATGTTTTCCAAAAAGCTTAAAAATAGATTTTTGGACTGGAGCTAAACTTTAAAAATGTACCAGTTCAAAATTACAAACAGATTCTACTTAACACAACAAACCTACACAGTCCCTGTCTTGTTTGCACCGCCTGTATACTGCTGTTCTGAGTATATAGGGCCTGGGGGCCACACGCATTTCCTTTTTTTTATTTAGGTACGGTTTTCCCCTTAATATCTGTACAAGACCCAAAGGGGCTGGTAATGGGCAGGGGGGGGGGGCTACCCATGCCATTTTTCTCAATGATTTTCATCCGTATTGCCGAAACCAGATATAACATTAAAACCGCAAGCAGTTTTAAATGACTTTTTTTCTGTTAAAAATGTAATTTTGTGCAGGGACTGTTCTAAACACGGCAAACACGTGGCACTTCACAGGCATACTACAGACACCCCCCAGGCACCATATTTAAAGGAATATTTCACTTTTTTTTACTTTAAATGTCATTAAAATCAGTGCTCCTGAAAAAATAGCCATTTTAAAAACTTTTTTTTTTTTGCATTGACCCATGTCCCCTGGGGCAGGACCCAGGCCCCCAAACCCTTTTTTAGGACAATATCTTGCATATTAGCCTTTAAAATTCGCACTTTGATTTTGAACATTCGAGTCCCATAAACTTTAACGGGGTTCTAAAGTTCTTACGAATTTTCGGTCCGTTCGTAGGTTCTGGTGCGAACCAAACCGGGGGGGTGTTCGGCTCATCCCTAGTCAACATGTGGTGTCCCCTGTGTGCTGAACACATCCTGTTATAAGGGGGAGGTCTACCACAATCATAGAGCTGCTTTAAAAATGAAAAGACCACAAAACATGCTTTGGCTTCTTTGCTTTGTACAGTAAGTGTTTGTTCTGGAAACTGGTAGAGTTGGGAAATTGTGACACAGTGCGAGATAAAAGGCCAGAAAGATCAGTTATCACACATTTCTCACTTTAAACAGAATGGAGATAAAAACCGCGAGCAGAGCCTGGTCACCGCTGACCACCGTCTGAAAATGTTAGTTTCCTGTCTGTCTTTGAATTCGGTACTTTAACACACTGACCTAGAACAAGGCATTCCGTGAGTTCATTACTTCTAATTTGAATATTTGTTCCAAGAAATGAAAATGCAGAAGACATTGGAAGGAACTGAGATGAACTGAGCTGCCAACATGCAGGAATTGGGGTGATCTGAGGGAGGAAAATGCAGGAATTGGGGTGATCTGAGATGTGAAGGTGCATAAATTGGGGTGATCTGAGGGGTGAAGGTGCAGGAATTGGGCTGATCTGAGGGGTGAAGGTGAAGGAATTGGGGGGATCTGAGGTGTGAAGGTGCAGGAATTGGGATGATCTGAGGTGTGAAGGTGCAGGGATTGGGGTGTTCTGAGGGGTGGAGGTGCTGGAATTGGGGGGGATCTGAGGTGTGAAGGTGCAGGAATTGGGATGATCTGAGGGGTGAAGGTGCAGGGATTGGGGGGATCTGAGATGTGAAGGTGCAGGAATTGGGATGATCTGGGGGGTGAAGTTGCAGGAATTGGGGTGATCTGAGGTATGAAGATGTAGGAATTGGGGGTTCTGAGGGGTGAAGGTGCAGGAATTGGGGTGATCTGAGGGGTGAAGGTGCAGGAATTGGGTGATCTGAGGGTTGAAGGTGCAGGAATTGGGGCTGATCTGAGGGGTGAAGTTGCAGGAATTGGGGTGATCTGAGGGGTGATGTTGCAGGAATTGGGGTGATCTGAGGGGTGATGTTGCAGGAATTGGGATAATCTGAGGTGTGAATGTGCAGGAATTGGATGATCTGAGGTACTGTATGAAGATGCAAGGGAACGGAGGGACACTTGAGGGAGAAAATGTGGGTGTGGCCAAACTCTTAACAGTGGGAGGTACTTAATGAGTGCGGTGAAACAAAACCAGGACAGAGATCAGCTGGGTGGAGAGCAGAGGTTATCAGGGCAGAAGACAGAGGTCAGCTGGGTGGAGATCAGGGCAGAAGACAGAGGTCAGCTGGGTGGAGATCAGGGCAGAAGACAGGGGTCAGTTGGGTGGTGATCAGGGGTTATCAGGGCAGAAGACAGGGGTCAGTTGGGTGGAGGACAGGAATCAGCATGGCAGAGGAGAAGGGACTGCAGGGCAGAGGATAGGAGGTCAGCAGGGCAGTGTAAATGAGTCAGCAGGATGGAAGACAGGGGGTCAGTAGGGCAGGGTACAGGGTTCAGCATGTCGGTTAGCAGAATGGAGGACAGGAGTCAGTAAGGCAGGGTACAGGGGGTCAAATCCCCCTATTCCTCCTCTTAACCAATATCCCCCCACCCCATTCCTCCTCCTAGCAAAAATCAGCCCCCCTAGTTTATTCCCCTTTACCCTTACACCCCCAATCTTTCCCTCTTTACTCTGTACACTCCCTAATGACTGCCTCCCTCCCCCAGTCACATCTGAAACGCCATCCAGGTACCTAGCAGGTCCAGGTAACTAACAACAGGTAGCTCCAGCGATCAGTGGGTGGTGCTCATGGACAAGGAGGTAAGAGGGAAGAGCTGGCCGGTCATGTGAGCCCTGCAGGTCCTGTCTGGAACTGCATAGATGTCTGGCGGGCATGTCTGCAGCCTCTTTGGGGCATCAGAGCAGCCAACCGCCCCCCAGGCCCAGTCCGCCCCTACCATGACTCCTCCCCGCCTCCTGTCTGTGTGCATCACAGCCAAGGAGAAGGGTTCAGCCGCAAACTGCTGTGAGCTGTGTATGAATTCAAAAGACAAAACGAGTATGGGACTTTAAATGAGGCAGGCTCAAAAACAATGTATGAGTAGAAATGTTATTATTAATTATACATG
Organism: Lithobates pipiens; assembly: GCF_037356315.1. Classification (NCBI taxonomy): domain Eukaryota; kingdom Metazoa; phylum Chordata; class Amphibia; order Anura; family Ranidae; genus Lithobates; species Lithobates pipiens. Next base: position 3,925,413 of record NW_027507870.1, on the reverse strand, counting down.
AATGTCAGGGAGCGTTTCTATGTGACCAATGAGTATTCAATACATATACAGACATGACATCTGAGTAAACATGATATAGAACTTCATAATAATATTTAGAATAGGGATGGAGACGCACTGCCCCCCCCCCCCCCCCCTTCCTTGTGTGTTTCATTTAAAGTCCCAGTATATGGAGATATACATTCCTCCCCTCTTTGTGAGCTGTATATGAGTGAGGCAGCCCGAGTCACATTTACACAGCTGTGCTTGCAGCATGTGGGACACCAGACACACCACTCAAGCCGCAGGGCTGGTGTTACTGGTGCCCACGCCAGTGCATGCTTGCGGGCAAGCCACTGAAACCAAGTGTGGAATTTTGTTCCAGCACTTGGCTCCACTCCGGGACAAAGACTTCATTCGCCGGGACACCGGGACTTGCATCAAGTCCTGGGACAGTCCCAGCATATCCATGATGGTTGGGAGGTATGCATGTATCACAATAACACAGTATGTCCAGTGTACATATCTGTAGATATAATATATTTTTGCATGCAGCAGGTAATATAATGATAATTAATGAATGCATATTTCCATTAGCAGTACAACAACGAGCAGAAGAATTGAAGAAAAGATCTCTGTCGGAACTGTCCTGCTTTACTTGTCCTCTATTCATGCATATTGGATTATCTGATCTTCTTTATTAGTCGAGTGTTCTATTCTGCTCTGTCACCCCCTCACTTTCTTACCCTTTTTCTTTCCCAATTTACATCTAGTTATAAATTGCATTCGTCAACTTCAACTATTTTATAAAAGTTCTTAAGCTCCCAATCTCATTCCAAACATGTTTTTCTGCTTTTGTGGCTTCATCAGAGGAAGTGCCACGTGAAAAGAGCTGTATTGTGTTTAATTGTATTCCACAAATTGAATGGTGCTCCCTCCCGTCGCCTCGATTTTAAGGCTTTTGAGTTATCGCTTCACACCCACCTGATTACATCATTGTGTCTAGCATGCTACAGACCTTCCTCAAATAGGTTGACAACACTCTGTCCCTGTCTCCATTTTTGCTCCTATTTTGTCACCCCGTCGCATGGACTACAATTAACCTCTTCAAGCATAAGGCAGCAGTGGAAGCTCCCATAATTCTATACTATCAGGTTCCCTTTAACTTATTATATTGTAGACTTACCTATTATACACACAACCAGGATGCAGAAATAGAAGGTCATTATATTTATCCTCCAGGAGGTCTGTCTGGAAGTGAAGAGATGGAGAAACTCAGCTCTGTCTACACTGACACTACGTGCCTGAGAAAGGAGCGTGTGGTCTGGTGGGAAATAGGAAGTTATAGAAAAAGGAACATTGCTTAGTATTTTAAGATGAGGTGCTAAGATCTTATCAGACCTTTCTACTGAACAGGGAAAAAGTTCTCTTTATTCAGCAGAACACCCAACAGAGGTGGTGAAGTTCCATAAACTTCATGGACACCGGTCCGGTGTACTACCAGTGCCAGGAGAATGACCTGGAGGGCTATAGAATGTACAGATCTTCCTCTAGGACAGGGGATTCTGAACTTTCTAAACAGGGGCCAGTTTACTGTGCTTGGGGGGGGGGGGGGGGGCATATCCAGACCATTGGCAGTAGATAAGGTCCCAACATCAATGGGGAAAAAACAATGCCCCATCTTTGGTGTCAGTGGGAGGAATTGTGCCCCATCATTGGTGTCATTGGGCCCTATTGTTGGTATCATTGAGAGGAATTGTGCCCAGTCATTGGGCCCAATTGGTTGGTATCATTGGGTGGAGTTGTGCACCATCTTTGGTTTCAATGGGAGGAATTATGCCCCTTCACTGGTCTCATTGTTGGTATCTGTGGATACCAAAGTTCTTAAGCTCCCTATCCCATCCCCAACATGTTTTTCTGCTTTTGTGGCTTTATCAGAGGAAGTGCCACATGAAAAAGAGCTGTATTGTGCTTAAGTGTATTCCACAAATTGAATGGTGCTCCCTCCCGTCGCCTCGATTTTAAGGCTTTTAAGTTATTGCTTACTAACCTCCTGATTACATCATTGTGTCTAGCATGCTACAGACCTTCCTCAAATAGGTTGACAACACTCTGTCCCTGTCTCCATTTTTGCTCCTACAGTGGTGTGAAAAAGTGTTTGCCCCCTTCCTCATTTCCTGTTCCTTTGCATGTTTGTCACACTTAAGTGTTTCGGAACATCAAACCAATTTAAACAATAGTCAAGGACAACACAAGTAAACACAAAATGCAATTTGTAAATGAAGGTGTTTATTATTAAAGGTGAAAAAAAATCCAAACCATCATGGCCCTGTGTGAAAAAGTTATTGCCCCCTAAACCTAATAACTGGTTGGGCCACCCTTAGCAGCAACAACTGCAACCAAGCGTTTGCGATAACGTGCAATGAGGCTTTTACAGCGTCCTGGAGGAATTTTGGCCCACTCATCTTTGCAGAATTGTCCTAATTCAGTTACATTAGAGGGTTTTCGAGCATGAACGGCCTTTTTAAGGTCATACCACAACATCTCAATAGGATTCAGGTCAGGACTTTGGCTAGGCCACTCCAAAGTCTTCATTTTGTTTTTCTTCAGCCATTCGGTGGTGGACTTGCTGGTGTGTTTAGGATCATTGTCCTGCTGCAGAACCCAAGTTCGTTTCAGCTTGAGTACACGAACAGATGGTCGGACATTCTCCTTCAGGATCTCTTGGTAGACAGCAGAATTCATAGTTCCTTTTATCACGGCAAGTCTTCCAGGTCCTGAAGCAGCAAAACAGCCCCAGACCATCACACTACCACCACCATATTTTACTGTTGGTATAATGTTCTTTTTATGAAATGCAGTGTTCCTTCTACGCCAGATATACTTGAACACACACCTTCCAAAGAGTTCCACTTTTGTCTCATCGGTCCACAGAATGTTGTCCCAAAAGTCTTGGGGATCATCAAGATGTGTTGTGGAGAAATTGAGACGAGCTTTGATGTTCTTTTTGCTCAGCAGTGGTTTTCTCCTTGGAACTCTGCCATGCAGGCCATTTTTGCCCAGTCTTTTCCTGATGGTGGAGGCATGAACGCTGACCTTAACTGAGGCAAGTGAGGCCTGCAGTTCCTTGGACGTTGTTGTGGGGTCTTTTGTGACCTCTTGGATGAGTCGTCGCTGCGCTCTTGGGGTAATTTTGGGCGGCCGGCCACTCCTGGGAAGGTTCACCACTGTTCCATGTCTTCGCCATTTGTGAATAATGGCTCTCACTGTGGTTCGCTGGATTCCCAAAGCTTTGGAAATGGCTTTATAACCCTTTCCAGACTGATAGATCTCAATTACTTTCTTTCTCAATTGTTCCTGAATTTCTTTGGGTCTCGGCATGATGTGTAGCTTTTAAGGATCTTCTGGTGGACCTTACTGTGTCAAGAAGCTCCTATTTAAGTGATGCCTTGATTGTGAACAGGTGTGGCAATAATCAGGCCTGGGTGTGGCTAGAGAAATTGAACTCAGGTGTGGACAACCACAGTTATAGTATGTTTTAACAAGGGGGGCAATCACTTTTTCACACAGGGCCATGATGGTTTGGATTTTTTTTTCACCTTTAATAATAAACACCTTCATTTACAAATTGCATTTTGTGTTTACTTGTGTTGTCCTTGACTATTGTTTAAATTGGTTTGATGTTCCGAAACACTTAAGTGTGACAAACATGCAAAGGAACAGGAAATGAGGAAGGGGGCAAACACTTTTTCACACCACTGTATTTTGTCACCCCGTCGCATGGACTACAATTAACCACTTCAAGCATAAGGCAGCAGTGGAAGCTCCCATAATTCTATACTATCAGGTTCCCTTTAACTTATTATATTGTAGACTTACCTATTATACACACAACCAAGACGCAGAAATAGAAGGCCATTATATTTATCCTCCAGGAGGTCCGTCTGGAAGTGAAGAGATGGAGAAACTCAGCTCTGTCTACACTGGCACTACGTGCCTGAGAAAGGAGCGTGTGGTCTGGTGGGAAATAGGAAGTTATAGAGGAAGGAACATTGCTTAGTATTTTAAGATGAGGTGCTAAGATCTTATCAGACCTTTCTACTGAACTGGGCAAAAGTTCTCTTTATTCAGCATAACACCCAACAGAGATGGTGAAGTTCCAGAAACTTCATGGACACCGGTGTACTACCAGAGCCAGGAGAATGACCCCGGAGGTCTATAGAATGTACAGATCTTCCTCTAGGACAGGGGACTCCAAACTTTCTGAACATGGGGCCAGTTTACTGTCCTTAGGGCTTGGGGGGGGAGTGTATCCTGGCCATTGGCAGTAGATGAGGGCGGCGGCGAGTCTTTTCATATCGTATTTGTATTGGTGCAGCAATGCACCAACACCTTTGCAGCCATTGCGCTACATGCTGGGTGTTTGGTGTGCTCCATGTACCTTTAAGAAGGGGTGGGCTCCCCTTCAGTCCACCTGACCTCATCTATCCATTAGAATGCATGTGCCTCCACTGTAGGAACACTCATACTTTAGTGTTAGGACCACAGATACAAGGGTGCCTTGACGAGGCCCTGTGGCTTACGCATGCGTTTGCAAATGCGTGCGGACTAAACCCCTGTTTTTAATGTACTGTTAGACAGGTCAATTTGGTTGTCTGCAAGCTGGTGGTAAGTAGGCTTGGATTTTTCCTGGGCATTCCCCAGGCCTTGTTGTTACCTTATTTAGCCTTCCAATGCCACTTACTGCTATAGCCAGCTATAGATGAAGGCGGTGGCGAGTTTTTTCATTGGCAGTAGATAAGGTCCTGACATCAGTGGGGAAAAAACAATGCCCCATTTTTGGTGTCAGTGGGAGGAATTGTGCCCCATCATTGCTGTCATAGTTGGTATCTGTGGACACCAAGGGCCACATAAAAGCAAGCAAAGGGCCACATCTGGCCTCCAGGCCGCAGTTTGGAGTCCACTGCTCTAGGAGATCTGGTAGGAGATTAATGATAATTACAAGCACATGTTACGTTAGGAATTCATAGCAGAGCTCTATTTAACCCCTTCAATATTGGGTGCTTTCACCCCCTTCCTGCCCAGGCTAATTTTCAGCTTTCAGCGCTGTCACACTTTGAATGACAATTTAGCGGTCATGCAACTCTGTACGCCAATTAAATTTTTTTATCTTTTTTTCACATCTTTTTTTTGGTGGTATTTAACCACTGGGTTTTTAATTTTTGCTAAATAAAGGAAAAAAGACCTAAACTTTTGAAAAAAAAAACACATTTATTTTCCTACATCAGGGGACACAGAGCCATAGTAGTTACTATGTGGGTTATAGGGCCACTAATAGGCGATGGACACTGGCACGCCCTAAGGCAAGAAGTGCACTCCCTATATAACCCCTCCCACTACTGGGGGCCCTCCGTTTTATCCCCACTGTCTAAGGTGTTGGTCACGAGTAAAGATGTTCTGTGCTGAGCTCCACTGGAGTAATCCTTGCTGGGGCTAGCCATGCTGACCGGATCCGTTCAGAGTGTCCTTTCATGGGCCTAAGGAATGGTACCCGGGCCTCGTGTCCAGAGAAACAAGGTTTTGCTTGTGAATGCTTCTCTTTTTAGAGAACTGGATCCCTGGGATCCAGTACTTTTTGGTAATAAGGTCATAAAGTTTTTACTGGCAGAGTGCTGTTGCAGGTCCAGGATTGTGGGTAACCTCTAGGTTCCCCTGTTCCTGAAGGTTTCCTGAAGGTTTCGGAGCCCACCGTGAAGGGTGAAGATTGGGTTTATCTCAGATAACCCTGCAGCGGGAAGGTAAGTGGATATTTTAGCGGAGGAGCCCGGCTTTCTTCTTCGTCGCCGCCGCCGCCCGGGGGTCTTCTTCCGACTTCGGGGTCTTGTCCCGTTCTTCGGTTCTTCTTGCTGGGCCTCCTCTATCTTCTTACAGCTAGCGTTGGCCCGGTCTTGTCGATGTCGCCGACACCGCCTTCTTCTTCTTATCTTCTTCCTTCCGATGTTGACACAACGCTCTCTCCAGCCTTAATGGCAGGGACGCGTTGTACGGTGGCTTATATAGGGATAAAGGGTGGGGTCACTGGGTGATGTCACATGGTGACCCCACCCCTTATGATGTCACAGCCCCAGAGGATGCTGGGAATGTGACATCATAAGGGATGACAGCGACAAGACCGGGCCAACGCTAGTAAAAGAGCTGTAAGAAGATACCGGAGGCCCGGCAAGAAGAACGGGACGAGATCCCGAAGTTGGAAGAAGACCTCCGGACGGCGGCAGCGACGAAGAAGAAAGCTGGGCTCCTCCACTAGTAAAAGGGCTAGCAAAAGAGAAGAAGATAGCAGAGGAGCCTGGCGAGAAGACCCCCGAAGACGGAAGAAGACCCCCGGAGCTGTCTGATAAAGTACTTTAAAAACTTGTATTGTGTTTTTTTTATGTACACTTTTTTCCCCAGGTGAATGGGTAGGGGTACATCGTTTTATTAAAGAGGGCTCCCAGATTCTGATAAGCCCCTTGCCCGCAGACCCCGACAACCAACAGCCAGGGTTGTCTGGAAGAGGCCCTTATCCTCATCAACATGGGGACAAGGTGCTTTGGGGTGGGGGGGCTGCACAGGCCTCCTCTTCCCCAAAGCACCCCCCCATGTTGAGGGCATGCGGCCCGGTACAGTTCAGGGGGGGCACTCGCTCGTCCCCACCCCCTTTCCTGACCGGCCGGGCTGCGTGCTCATATAAGGGTCTGCTATGGACTTTGGGGGGGCCCTCATGCTGTTTTTTTCGGCGTAGGGGTTACCCTTTAAATCCATACCAGGTGATGGGGCTAGCAAGGTGTCAATCTCGCTGATGGACTTCCTTTGCTAGTTCCGTCTACCTGGAGTCATGTTCAAAATGAACTAACTTTTCTCTGTGTGTAGAAACGTCCGTTCATTTCAAATGTCCGGCGGACTAGCACACAGACGGGCATATTGTCCCCCGGACTGCCGAGTCTGGCGGACAATTTTGAGTCAAAACTTCTTTCAAAGTCCGTTTGACTTTTGGGAAGAAAAAGTCTACCTGGAGCCCACACACGGCCGGACCAAATTCACCGGATAGTCCGATCGTGTGTACACAGCATTAGGGTTCTAAAGGGTCAATGGTTTCACAACAAACTAAGTCCATTTCCAAAACAATGTCATCCTCCTCTGAGAGTGATGCGACCGGTCAGCTTGAGCCGTCAGGAGAGACTGTTGTTGCAGCTGCTACTAGACACTTCAGTCCCTGTATATATCACACAAGAGATTTTCTCTTCTACCATTTGTAATTTGCAAAAGAAGATTGATACTAGGATATCTCTCCATAGTGGGCATAAACGTAGCAGATCCCCATCCAGTGCTCAGGACCCTCTTATTGAGGTGCAAAGGGCAGGGGATCAGGAAGATCTTCCATGAGATTTGGAAGTTACTAATATATCCTCTTCCGAGGATTTTAATATAGAGGGAAGTAGCATCACAAGACAGGTTGCTTGTGCACTCTCTTACTAAATTGGTTCGTTCAACCTTTTTGCTGCCTGCAGTGCAGGCTCTTGATGAACCTACCTCTGGTTTGGGATCATTAAATCCTCCCCCATCTGGGGATGCTTTTCCTATTCATTCATGGCTAAAAAAGCTTATGTATTCTGAATGGGAACATCTGGATAAACAATATTATCCTCCTAAGAAATTCTCCACACTTTAACCTATGGAAGAGGATTTCTATAAGAAATGGGGGGTTCCAGCGATTGAGGCTGTAATTGCCTCAGTGAACAAGAATCTCACATGTCCGGTGGATAGTGCGCTAATGTTAAAGGATCCAACAGATAAAAAGTTGTAACTTCTTTCCAAAAGCAATGTCTTTAGCATGTTCAGTAGCGCAGACTGTTTTTGCGGCAATTGGTGTATCTCAGTCCATTAAGGAACAGTTTGTGGAGATACTTAAGATTCTGCCTCATCAGCAGGCCCAGCAATGGGCTGGCATATCAGACGAACTATGTTTCACAGTAGATGCCATGAAAGATTTTATCATTCAAGCATCACGGATTATGCTTGGACTAGTGCATTCTCGCAGAGTTCTGTGGCAAAAAAATTGGTCAGCCGAAGCACCAAAAAGCTCTTGGCCAGTTTCCCCTTTCATGGTTGTTGTGGAAATTTTAGATTTATTTATTATATATATTGTCATAAGAGTCCTCCTGTGTTCATTCTCCCCCAGCCCGCTCTTTTAGAGCTGACTGGGGCAGACTGACGCTGGTTGAGATCCGTTAAGTAGTGGATAATATCTTGGGGTTGGAAAGAAAGGTGTTTGCGGAGTGGGGGTATGTCCACCAGCAAAAGGGCCCCTGTACATTGTACAGACGATCGTCTGGGGACATATGCTTGCACTGCGGGCATTGGTTGTGTGCGGATGTGTGCACATCGTCTCTGCTGTGTCTGATCAGCACATGGAGATAGGCGGTGCACATCTGTAGATAGCTTTCCATTCACAAGAGATGAAGAATTATCCAAGTATACATTGTTCTCTGGAACAATGTATATATTAAGGATTTCTATCAACGGAATTATAATCATCGTTCATTGGTTTTGTATGGTATTGTATGGTATTGTATTGTATTGTCCTTATATGGGCATTAACATCCTGTTACTGCTGTGAGGTCACATCCTTTGTGGGAGGTGTTCAGCTGTTGGAGGCAAACCCTCCAGGGCGTGGCTTCCAGTGGGAAAAAGTAAATAAAAAGCTTGGTCAAGGGCTCGCTCGGGCTGGCTGACGATGGAACTGAGAACGTAGAAGGATGGTTGAGTCTGTTCATTGGGATGAATGTGTTGGAAGGTAACCTGAAAGCATTATATCATTAAGACGGAAATGGGTGCTTATTGGAAGCACAAAGTAGGTAGTGGGGCTGTGTGCATAGCATAGCAGCCAAATTGCTACGACATGGTGAACGGCTATTTGGAGACGATCTGGATAAATATATCCAAAGGATCTCTAATGGGAAAAGCTCTCTTTTACCAGTAAAGAAGAAGTTCAAACATTTCTCCTTTAAGCGTGCTTTCTCACCTGTGCCAGGTGCCAGTCTCGACGGCCTCAACCGTCAGGTTCAAAGGGAAGACACCAAGGGCTGCACCAGGGTCAAAAGATATCTTGGGGCAGAAAGCCCACAAAGCTCAAAGATCTGGCAGGAACAAGACAGATGGGTGGCTTCTTCAGTTTCTCTAGGTTACAAACTAGAGTTCAGAGAATTTCTATCTCCTCGTTTTCTAAGATCAAGTGTTCCCAGGGATCCAGAGAAAAAGAAGTCTCTCTTTCTAGCTCTGGATCATCTATTATCCCAGTCGGTGATATCAGAGGTTCCCTTAGCCCTTGTACACACGGTCGGAGATTCCGACAACCAAATCCGTCGGATTTTGTCCGTCGGATTTTGTCCGTCGCATCTTGTCCGAAACTGTTGCATACACGCGGTCAGACAAAGTTGTCGAAAAATCCAATCTTTCAGAACGTCATGACGTAATTTCGTTACGATGGGACTACGTTCAGGCTAGCAGCCAATAGCTTTGATGTAGGAATTTGATCTGAGCATGCGTGGCACTTTGTCCGATCGGAATTCTCTACACATGATCGGAGTATGTCCTATCGGACCAGTTTGTCGGAAAATATTTCCAGCAAGTTGGAAAATTTGGTCCGACGGAAACAGTCCGATGCATACCACACACAGTCGGATTATCCGACAACACGGTCCGATAGGACACATTCCGACGGATTCTCCGACCGTGTGTACAAGGGCTTAGAGGAACAGGGCACAGGTTTTTATTCAAACCTTTTCACGGTTCCAAAACCAAATGGAGAGGTAAGACCCATTCTAGATCTCAAAGATCTGAATCGGCACTTAAATATCCGATCCTTTCGCATGGAGTCAATCCGATTGATTGTTTCCATCCTGCAAGGAGGGGAGTTTTTGGCTTCAATCGATATCAAAGATGCATATCTCCACGTGCCAATATTTCCCGCTCACCAGAAATTTCTGCAATTCGAAATAGAAAATCATCATCTTCAGTTGTGGCCCTGCCATTCGTCTAGCCACAGCACCACGGGTGTTCTAAAAAATTCTGCCACCTCCTTTAGCCAGATTAAGGGCTCAAGGCATAACGGTCCTAGCCTATTTAGACGACCTACTTTTAATAGATCATTCAGTCTCAGGTCAGGACCAGAGTAAACTACCTGGAATCTCTGGGTTGGATACTCAACCTAGAAAAATCCTCCTTAAAACCATCAAGGAGATTACAGTACTTGGGGCTGGTCATAGATACCGTACAGAAGAAGATATTCTTACCCCAGACAAGAATCAGTTCCATCATAGGACTAATTCAACTTATCAAAACAAAGAAAAATCCTTCCATTTGGCTGTGCATGAGATTGTTAGGGGAAATGGTGGCGTCCTTCGAGTCCGTCGCTTACGGGCAGTTTCAATCAAGACTGCTACAAAACACCATCCTGTCGGTCTGGAACAAAAAGATTCAGGCTTTGGATTTTCCAATACGCTTGGCTACGTCAGAGCCTAAATTGGTGGTTGATATCCAGCAACCTCCAAAAGGGGAAATCTTTTCTGCCAGTATCCTGGAAAGTGGTGACAACAGATGCCAGCCTTCTAGCAGTCCTGAAAGAAGATTCTGTCCCGGGGAGATTGTCTAAAGCCCCATACACACTATCAGATTATCTGCTGAGTTTTTCCTTCAGATTTACCAAAACCATGAAGTAGAAGGACCTGGCTGATTGCATACACATTGAAACTCCTAGGGTTTGTCCTCATATTATATGGTTTTGGTAAATCTGAAGGAAAAACTCAGCAGATAATCTGATAGTGTGTATGGGGCTTAAGTCAGAAAGGACCTTGCCTATCAACATTTTGGTGATTCAGGCTATACGTCTGGCCCTAGAATCTTGGACATTTTTTTCTTTTTGATTAAGTTTTTTTTTTGTATGATTTTTTATTTATTTTTTAGCACATTGTGACTGGAGCAATGCAGTGTTGCCATAGTAACACTGTACAACTCTGAGGAAGTGATCAGGATTTTTTTTATTTTTTTACACATTATCATGGCTTATACCAGTGTCAGAAACCATGAAATCAGACTGAGACAGAAGTATGCCCCATACACACGGTCGAACATTCCAACAACAAAATCCGTCAGATTTTTTCAGACGGATTTTGGCCCAAACTTGTCTTGCATACACACGGTCGGTCACACAAAGTTGTCAGAAAATCCGATCATTTAGAACGCAGTGATGTAGAACACGTACGACGGGACTATAAGGAGAGTAGTAGCCAATAGCTTTTGTCTCGTAATTTATTCTGAGCATGCGTGGCACTTTGTCCGTCGGAATTGTCTACACACGATTGGAATTTAAACAATCGGATTTTGTTGTCTGGAAATTTTAGATCCTGCTCTCAAACTTTGTGTGTCAGAAATTCTGATGGAAAGAGTCCGATAGAGCCCACACACGATCGGATTTTCCGAAAACAAGATCCGATCGCACATTTTCCGTCGGAAAGTCCGATCGTGTGTACAGGGCAGTACAGTTAAATCACACTTGTTTAATAATGGATGGATGAAATAATTTGCCTAGGCATGGAAACCAGGAAGTAACTGAAGAAATGTAAAAAAATTATAGTATAAAACAAGTAAATATAATATACCTTCCTATGTATTTACTAAAGCTAGCAGCAAAATGACTGAAAGAGTGAAGTTCCGCTTTATAAAAAAATAAAATTGTCCATCACATCTGCATGTACATTCATTCTATATAAGTTGTAAGAGATGTTTTCTTTTCTGAAAATGTGTTCTTTTATTATGAGCAGTAGAAATATACCACAATACGGCCACTAGATGGAGATGAGGAGCATAGGAAATACATCTGAGTAACAAGAGATACAATGTAACAATTCCAAGGGTCATATATATTTGATATTTCTTTATAGCATTCTCTGGAATCGTTACATTGTATCTCTTGTGTCCTATGCTTCTTATGCTTCTCAGCTTCATCTAGTGGCCATAATGTGGTGCTGGGTTGCTGATTTTTCAGGATGGGCATATATAGCAAACAAAGTCTTAAATTGGAGGTAAGTCCTAATAGATGAGGTGCATCATAAAATATTTTAATATTTGTTCATGTTCTCATCCTCTCCAGACTACTCTGTGTCATATTTAGGGATGATCTTGATGTTTGGGACGAACATGAGTTCAACTTGAACATCAGGTGTTCGCCCGTTCTCCAAATATCAAGCAATATGGGTATGCACCTGACCTGCATGCTTTGGCCAATCCCGGCACCCTCTGCTAAGAGAGCCATAATTGGTGCCGTGATTGGCCAAAGTCAGGGTGCCTTTGGCCAATCATGGCTCAGGGGGACTAAATCCACGCCCCACACTATATAAGGCTGCTTACATGGTGGCCCTGCATAGAGTTGTTGGCATGGATGGAGAGATAGCTTGATTTAGATTGAGCAGGCAGGTTATTCAGTTAGTGGCAGTGTATTTAATATATATATATATATATATACACAGTCAGTTTAGTGTGTGATATAATATTTATTATTATTATTATTATTATACAGGTTTTATATAGCGCCAACAGTTTGCACAGTGCTTTACAACGTGGGGGCAGACATTACAGTTACATTACAATTTGGTACAAGAGGAATCAGAGGGCCCTGCTCTTTAGAGCTTACAATCTAAAAAGGAAGGGTCAATTGATACAAAAGGTAATAGCTGTGGGGGCAGGAGCTGATGGAGGAAGTAAAACTGTGTTAGTTAGAAACAGGATAGGCTTCTTTGAAGAGAAGGGTTTTCAGGGATCGTTTAAAGATGGATAGATTAGGGGACAGTCTGACAGATTGGGGTAGGGAGTTGTTAGGAAATTCCCTTGTGATCAGTAAAAAAAACATCAGGTGTTCTTGAGAAGCAGACAATTTATTTCTGATGTGGCCCACAACAGGGAGACATGCTTACAGGACGAAAGCTGAAGAAAAATGTCTCCCAAAAGACTGTGTCCCGCCTTCACATAACCCATAAGAATAACATCTCTATGCTTCTATTGGCTGAGGAAAACATAAATTTAAGTTGTCATGGTACGACCTAGTACCTTTATTCAATGAGCTCATGTTTTCCTTTACATTCTTAGGCTATCATATTTAGTTAAATCTAATGATTCTACAACTTACTATGGAGTTAATTAGGACAAAACAATACAATGAGTTAATACAATAATGTGCTCAGAAGTAAGTTTTTTAACAAATCAGTCTCAGGATTATTGTTTTTCTAATAGTCACACAATAAACATTTAAAACTTTTCTAACATTCCCTCCTCTTTGTGTGACTATTTTATCTCAACACATTTCGATGATAGTCCCTGTGTTATACACTTTCGGACTGTATTTTATTAAGTTGAGCTTCAATGTCCACATAGGTATCCTCAGAGGTAGAGAGGGTTTGATACATTGTTCTTGAGACTGCAGTTTCAATGAGTTTTTGTGAAAGTCCTCGAATACAGGGAATGCAGCAGCATCCGCAAGTGACCAAAACGGCCAAAGCCACAGCGATTGAGATCAAACATGATGTGATAAATCCAGTCCATTTACCGAACCATCCTTCAAGCCAAGTTGTGAATGGATCATTAATACCTGAGTTTTCCGCCAATTCATTCGATAGCGCAGTCAGTCCTTCCAAGGCTCTGGTCACGGTCCCTCCAGGAGCTGTATTGTTGGGGATAAATGTACAACACATGCTACCAAACATTTTGCATACCCCTCCTCTTTCAGCTAAGACCATATCTAAAGCCATTCGGTTCTGCCAGGTCATTAGAGATGTGGGGGCCAACTGTTCTGCTAGGCCCTTCACAGCATCCCTAGTATAGTTTACAAATCGTTGTTGGTTATAATATATATAATTAATCCAGTCAACATTTTTATTTATGGTCACCCACCAGAGAAGAGACTCAAACCCAGCTGTCACCTGATTCCTGGCTTTAAACTCGTCCGGCACCCCGCGAGGAACCCCAATCTTATCTATGTAGATCTGAGAGTCAAATGACCCCAAGGGAGAGGTGTCCCTACGATACTGTCGGTGACTCTTAGTCCACGGGTATTCTGACAGGATTCTCAGGGGCATAGCCAGCTGGACCATAGCGCAATCCCCTTGGGCATTGGCTGGTAGTCTAGCTCGCAGTTTCTTATCCCCACACATCCACCAGACATCAGCTCTCTGAATGTCATGTTCAACCCAGTCACCGTTGTCCGTGTTAATCCTCTCCACACAGTAGTCATCGGGAAGTGACCCAAGATCCACCGCGCTACGGTTCCCTGGGAGTGCAAAACAAGTAAAGTTGCCCGGATAAGCGGTAACCGCTGGAGGTATCTGAGGTCTCTGTACTGGGGGAAACAACAAACTCAATGTGTGACAAGTAGAATTTGCTTCAGGTTTATAGCTCTTATTATACAATTGCAACATACATTTTAAACCTTCTGGATCTGTATTGTGATCTAGAGGAAAAGGAACTGTTGCTAAATGTGGTCTGGCTCCGGCACAAACTAAACAGTTTTCCTTTTTCAGAGTTCTAACCGTGTACCTCAACCATTCTAACCACTCATTTTTTCTTTGGTCGCCCGTCTCCAAAGCTATGGCATCTTCTATTGTTAGGTTAGTGAATCTTATAGTTTTACTCAGAACTTCTATTTTAGTATGGCCTTCTTCTTTCCCTTCTGAGTCTACTTTTTCCTGTTGTTTAATTTTATTAGGAGGTAATACCTCAAGGAAAAATGTTCCTGAGGGGTCAGTTCCTGACACCCATGCTCCCATGCTTGACATCCTGCCTTATTCCAGAGCCAGCAGATATATTTATCTGCCCATAGAAGTCCTCTAGCCCCAGTTGTATCCCCACAATCTGCAATCTGACAGAAGTCTACCAGTATAGTGCTAGTTATTCCCTCTATAAAGGTTAGATTTAATGCTTTTCCTGTTCTTTCCCAATCCAAAGGTTCCTCTACTCTTCCATAGCGCCTACCCCCTCTTATGGATGCCTCTCCTAGAGTCACCAGTAACCCAAGGATAATTACTGTCCCTTTCATCCTAACCAGCTACAGAGTTCCAGCGGATAGGATAGGGGAGTTGGAAGGGGAGGGAGACTTCACCGGTTTGAGACAAGTCCCACCTTGTGTGAGACCTCCCTTTGTAGCCGGACTTTCTGGACCTCTTGTAGCCAACTGGCCCTACTCTGCCTGTAAAACCTTCTTACAATGGGACTGGTGAATCCAGGTAGACCTCTCTACAATCCTTATCACAGTAGGGGTAGTTAAAAGGACTTTGAAAGGACCATCCCACCTTGGGGAGTACCACTGCTTTTTTCTTATTACTTTTTATTGAGACCCCAATCTCCCACATGCACCTTTTCATCTTCTTTTGGGGTGTGATATACATACTGGTCACAGCTACTAGTAGGCAATACATCCAATTATTTTTACCTATTTCTTCCATAACTTTTCTCAGTTTGCTTTTTAGAATGCCATTATGTCTTTCTACCAATCCAGCTGATTGGGGATGATAGGCACAATGGTATTTCCCTTTAATTCTCATTACTTCTATCAAATGTTGTATATTTTTTAATTACAAAATGGGGTCCATTATCACTGTAAATCCTTTCAGGGATTCCAAATCTAGGAATAATATCTCTTAGTAATGCTTTGGCTACAGTCTGTGCATCTGCACTTCCTGTCGGGAATATCTCCACCCATTTGGTCAGGGTGCCTGGGTACCAAACAATATTTCTTCCTTTCACATTTGTCTAATTCAATAAAATCCATGCAAATGTGTTGGAATGGATATTGCGGTGTAGGGAACTTCCCTTTCTGTGGTCTTATACCTCCCTGAGCATTGTGTCTTGCACATATAAGACATTGAGAGCAAAAAGTTTTTGAGTAGTTTGTGAATCCATAGGCTGTACATACTTTATTTAACATCTCAGTCATCCCCCTGTTTGACACATGCGTTACTCCATGTGTCAATACTGCTGCATACCTAAATAAAGATTTTGGTAATACCGGTTTCCCTTCAGGTGATGTGTAAATGTCATCAATTATTGTGCAACCCTTTGTTTTCCAATATTGTTTTTCCCCAGGGGGGGCATTTTGCTGCATATCAGTAAGGACTGTATGATCTATCACTATGATTTCCTGTTCTGTCATTATTTTATGTGTTTCTTGTGCCGCTAGTTTGGCAGCTTCATCTGCCCTTTTATTTCCCTTTGAGATGGGGTCCGTATATTTTGTATGTGCTTGACATTTACAGATTGCAAGCTTTTTTGGTAACTGTATTGCATCTAGGAGTTCTAAAATGAAGTCCGTATGTGAAATTGGTTTACCACTGGAGGTGACCATCCCCCTGTTTTTCCATTGTTGTGCGAAAACATGCACTGTTGAAAAGGCATATTGACTGTCAGTGTATATGGTTACAGATTTTCCTTCTGACAGTATACATGCTCTTGTCAATGCTACAAGTTCTGCAACTTGTGCTGAATAATGTTTTGGTAGTGGCCCCGCTTCCAAAATCTCATCCTGTGTCACTACTGCATATCCTGTTGCATTTGTGCCATCTGGATTTTTTCTTACTAGAACCATCAACAAAAAGTATCATGTCAGGGTTAGATAATGGTACATCTTTCAGATCACTTCGTGGCAGTACCTTTTCAGCGATGGCAACAGTGCAGTCATGTTTATACCCGTCAGTAGGAAGTGGTAGTAGCGTGGATGGGTTTAATGTAGTACACCTCTGTATTGTTAGGTGAGGTTGTGTCAAGAGTATTGTCATACAGGAAAAGTGTCGTGCTGGGCTCAAATGTGATATCTTTTGCTGTAACAGGATAACAAACACTGCATGTGGTACCTTTTCAGTTAGTAAAGTTGAATAAAGACACCAGTCCATCCGGTTCAGCCTGAGCGAGCGTCTAGCCCCTACCCCTGTACACCCACATCGTTCTCCACCCCCAAGGATCCAACGTCCCCATTCATATACCAGGGCCAAACCGGGACAGAAGCCATTCAACCCACCTGCATGTCTCCGGAGTGCGGGAGGAAACCAGAGCACCCGGAGGAAATCCACACAGGCACAGGGAGTACATGCAAACTCCAGGCAGGCAGCGTCATGATTAGGATTCGAACCAGTGACCCCCTTCGCTGCTAGGCGAGAGTGCTAACCACTACACCGCTGATGCTACCAGTGCTTGTACACAGGGTGGAAGTACTCTCGTTGCACTGTCTATTTCTGTAGAGTAATCCTTCCTCTATGAGACCCCTCTAGTTCTGCCTCAGCAGTGTACTCTTCTGCATCCTCCTCCCTTTCATCACCTTGCATAAGAACCTTTTATTTTCACATTCTTTTTTGCTTTTGCTTTCAAATACTTCTCAGAATGCTTAGCATATTGTAAAACATCTAAAACTGATACAGTTCAGTAAGTAACCATGTTTTAAACAATGTAATCCTTATGATCCTGTTTCAATCCATTTAAAAAAACAATCTTTAGCTGTTGCTAATATGCACTATTCACATCTTCAGCTTCGGGGAGCCCGGAGAACACTCTAAAAATCTCTCGTAATTTATTTAGGTAGTCACTGACACTTTCTTTGTCTTCTTGTACTGTCATATTTATTTATTTTTTTGCCAATCAGTCCGTTATACCCATCTAAGCTGGCATCTGTTCAGTAGGGCAGTCAACCTGTTTCCTAAGTCTGGGCTTTCTGGAGGCAATGGATCCCCCCATCCATGTGCATTTGCTGGGGCGCAGGGGTCCCAATCCCCCTTTACCGAAGCCCAATCTGACCCTAATACTCTCCTCAGGGCTCTCTCTACTTCCACCCCATTCAATTTATAACTGTTCCGTAATCCCTCTATGTTTTCAATGAATTCAGCTGGACCTAATCTTGGATGTTTTATGTGTTCTGTAGCCTTTTGTATATCACTGTCAGTCCATGGTCGAAAAACAGTCATATTCAAGGGATATGGCTGGCCCAGTGCATCATTCTGTCCTCCCCTTGGGTTTGGGACCTCTATCAAGGGGTATTCCTCACCGTCCTCCACACCATACCTAATAGGAGGTTTACTTAGTCTCTTGGCTCCTGCTGGGGCACCTAGTACATGAGTTATGGCGTCAGTTAATGTTTCAAGGATCGATCTGTTCATCTCCAAGACTGAACTACTGTCTGGAGAGACTGAGGAAGTGGAATTGGGGTTTTGTTCAGAGGCGGTTCCTTTGATGGGTGGATGTCACAGGGAAGGTGTTACTCTGGGCAGTTACTTGCACCTGAGGGGGAGGACCACCATAGGGAGGTGGTCTCTGGGTACAGCAGATGAGATCATCCTCTTTGTCCACTAGGGGCAATTGGGCTTGGCATTTTTCCTTTGTCCTTTGTCCTTCTACCCTAATTTTAGCATGCTGAAGCCAATATTCCGCCATTTTTTAACCTATACTTTTTTTGAACTTTGGGTCCTGATATTTTAAGCTTATCCACAGGACCCCAAAATAGAACTTTCTTTTTAATTTTTTTTTAGTATTCTGATTCAGAACTTAGCCTTTTGACTTATAAATGTACCCAAATATAAACAGCATTGCATCATTCAGGGCCGGTTCACACTGCGAGCCGCGGCGAGGCGTCTCCGACTTCCTCGCCGCGACTTGCAGGGGGGGTGAGCGGCGACTTGCAGAGGACTTCTGCATAGAAGTCAATGCAAGTCGCCCCCGAAGTCGCCCCGAAGTAGTACAGGAACCTTTTTTCTGAGTCGGAGCGACTCGAGTCGCTCCTCTCAGAACGGTTCCATTGTACTCAATGGGGACGACTTGCGGGAGCGAGGCGAGGCGAGCCGTGTCGCCTCGCCTCGCGCCGCAGTGTGAACCGGCCCTAACACTTCACAGTTGAAAGTCTATGAATTCTAAAAATAACTCCAATCCAATATAAATATTTACTTTAAGACTATTTTTCAAACTCTTTTTCCCACCAAAAGTCCTAATATTTTCACAGATGCACAAATTAACCTCTGTCAGGCAATCTGCATTTTCTTGTTTCTGAGAAACAGCTTCTTGACCTTCGTAGCAATGAAAAAAAATCCTCAGCCTTTTTTTTTTTTTTTTCATTTCTTTTCACATTCATCAAGCCACCTGATAATTCTACAACATTCATTCTATTTACTCCAAAATGCCATCTACCTTTTTTCTTTTATGCTAAGTTTCAATATATACAATATAACCCTTCTGTATTATCATAGCTAATCAAGGGTTAACTTTTACAACGGTCTTGCAGGATCAGGAGAAATTCTTCCATGAGGGGAGGGGGAGGGGGAGAGAGTTCAGTGAATTTGCCTTCTTATCTGCTTAGAAATATGCAGCACAAAAACCATGTCAATACAAGAGAAAAAAACAACAACCCATTCCCACACTATCGAGAGAATCAGAAAGGGTTAAACATAAACAAAGATAAAGTAAACACACACAGAAGAAAATTAGCCTTGCGATCTTTAAAAGATCACTTAACTAAACAGCGCTTTAAATAGTCAGGCAATAAACCTCTGACATTCGGTATACCTCAAATCTTTTTGTTATCTGTCCGGACAGCGGGCGACGTAATTTTTTACCTTAGACAACGTCCCCAAGTGTCTCTGTCTACGAGCACTGGATTATCTAGATATTATACGATCAATACCAATGTCGGCAATTACAACACATTAAACCAGAAGCAAGAGAAAGAGAAGAAAAGACTCAGAAAGAATTAAGAATAATTTAAATTATCTTACCTCTCAAACACCTGGACTGGATCACACAAGGTTCGGAAACAGACAGTGGAATTCAGATCTATGGCCCCGCCCCTTTTTCACCAAATAACATTGATTGGGGGGACTTGTAAGGTTCGGTGAGCTTCAAAGTCCAATACTCACCGAAGTGTTGTCGGGCCGTCTGATCTGAAAACCAGCGTGTTGCTCCCGGCTCGAAAGACCAAAAATGTTAGGAAATTCCCTTGTGATCAGTAAAAAAAACATCAGGTGTTCTTGAGAAGCAGACAATTTATTTCTGATGTGGCCCACAACAGAGAGACATGCTTACAGGACGAAAGCTGAAGAAAAATGTCTCCCAAAAGACTGTGTCCCGCCTTCACATAACCCATAAGAATAACATCTCTATGCTTCTATTGGCTGAGGAAAACATAAATTTAAGTTGTCATGGTACGACCTAGTACCTTTATTCAATGAGCTCATGTTTTCCTTTACATTCTTAGGCTATCATATTTAGTTAAATCTAATGATTCTACAACTTACTATGGAGTTAATTAGGACAAAACAATACAATGAGTTAATACAATAATGTGCTCAGAAGTAAGTTTTTTAACAAATCAGTCTCAGGATTATTGTTTTTCTAATAGTCACACAATAAACATTTAAAACTTTTCTAACAGGAGTTCCAAAGGTTGGGAGAAGCTCTGGAGAAATCCTGGAGGTGAGCATGGGAGGAGGTGACAAGGGAGCTATAGAGCAGGAGGTCTTGGGATGACCAAAGAGAGCGGCTTGGTTGGTATTTTGGGACAAGGTTAGTGATGTAACTAGGGGCAGAGTTATGGATGGCTTTGTAAATTATTGTTAGTACTTTAAATTTTATTCGTTGGGTGAGTGGAAGCCAGTGGAGGGATTGGCAGAGAGGGGTGGAGGACGCTGAATGGAAGCCAGTGGAGGGATTGGCAGAGAGGGGTGGAGGACGCTGAATGGAAGCCAATGGAGGGATTGGCAGAGAGGGGTGGAGGATGCTGAATGGAAGCCAGTGGAGGGATTGGCAGAGAGGGGTGGAGGATGCTGAATGGAAGCCAGTGGAGGGATTGGCAGAGAGGGGTGGAGGACACTGAATGGCTGGTAAGGTGGATGAGTCTGGCAGCGGCATTCATGATGGACTGAAGGGGGGATAGTCTATGTAAAGGTAATCCAATGAGGAGGGAGTTGCAGTAGTCGAGGCGAGAGATGACCAGGGAGTGAATTTGAAGCTTGGTGGTGTCATTAGATAAAAAGGGGCATATTCTGGAAATGTTGCGGAGGCTAAGGCGGCATGATTTGGACAGGGATTGTATGTGGGCCTGAAAGGACAGTTCAGAGTCTAAGGTTACCCCTAGCACCCTGGCGTGTGGGGACGGACTGATAGATGTGCCATTGATCTTGACAGAGAAGTCAGGGGAAGGGGCCCGTGGGGGAAGAAATATTAAGAGCTCGGTTTTAGATAGATTAAGTTTGAGGAAGTGGTTTGACATCCAGGCTGATACATCTGTTAGTAGATCAGTGATTATAATGATATCACGTCCGGGACAGGAAATGTTGTAACTAATTGCCATGCTGTTTGGAACGCAGCCATGACAGTTTGGTTAACCTTGTAACATTACAGAAGAATCTGAACTCCCTCCTCCCTTGTCTTAGGAATCCAAAGCTTGTGAAATTTCAAAAAGGAAAGAAAGGTTATCTCAGCAAAGGAAGCAGAACCAGGCTAGGTCAATAAACAAGGCTCATGTTGCCTGGCAGGGTATTCCAGGATGTCCTAAAACTGTCACCCTCTCCATTCCGAGAACCAACAGATACCTGTCGTAAATACCTCAAACCACATAGAGTGCAGACAGATTAGTATAGTTCTGAAACTTCAGCATGTTTCATAACTTCCAAAGTAATCATAGCACAGCCATAATATGGACATATTTAGTTTCCTCAGATAATTTCTAACATTTTAAGTCCAGACACCCCTATGTCAGGTCATATGGGAAGCCACTGGGACCCCTTATTCCTCCTAGGTAACCCTGAAATGGGAAACCTGTCATGTGTGTAGACACCTCCCAGCAACCAACCCCTAAACAAGATGACCAGACGATTGGTCACTGGTCGCTGTCAACACCCCCTTTGATTTGACAGAAAAGAGGAGAGGCCAAGGCAATGGTCAGTTCTCCTTTTACCATCCAAGCAGGAACATCTGCCAAATTTGAGAACCGATTACCTTTGCTCATCGATCGAACTCTGATCAACCCTCGGACATTAATTGCAAGTATTCTTCCTTCCCAATTCTACCTTATTTCTTTGTGGCTGTTTATTGTCTTTATTTTTTGAAACATCCTTTTTCTGTAAATGTTTTATTCGCATCAACCTTGACCTTTTCATAATAAACCCTTTTGTTGAAAAGTGTTAACCTTGTCTTTAAAGCTCTTGATGCAAGCTATAAACGAACCTGTCTCTTAACCACTTGCCGACCGCCGCACGACGATATACGTCGGCAGAATGGCACGGGCAGGCATATGGGCGTATATATAAGTCCCTGCCTGCCCGCGGGTGGGGGGCCCGATCGGGCCCCCCCCCCGGTGCCTGCGGCGGTCGGCATTTCTTCGAGAGCGATCCGGGATGAGGGGGCGGCCATTCATTCATGGCCACCCCCTCGCGATCGCTCTCGACGAATGGAAATCCCCGGTGACATCACTTCCTCTCCTGTAATGTAAACACAGGAGAGGAAGTGATGTATTCTCTCCTCCGTGTCGGTATTTTCCGTTCCGACACGGAGGAGAGCGGATCGGTGAGTTGCACCAACACTCTACACACACAGTAGAACATGCCAGGCACACTCACACCCCCCCTTTACCCCCTGATCACCCCCCCAATTACCCCTGCCCCCCAGTCACAGTGACACCAATGTCATTTTTTTTTTTTTTTTTTTTTTTTTTGCATTGGTGTCATTTGTGACTGTAATAACTGTTAGGGCAGTTAGAGTTAGCCCCCTTTAGTTCTAATGTACCCCCCTAACCCCCCCAATAAAGGTTTAACCCCGTGATCACCCCCCGTCGCCAGTGTCACTAAGGCTGGGTTCACATTGCAGCGGTTTATGAGAACGAATGTGATTCGCACCGCACTGCAGTGCAAATCACATCCGATCTCTGTGCGATTCGAGTTCAGCCATTCGCCGCACCCGCCGCACCCGCCACACCCGCCGCACCCGCCGCAAATTCGCACGGGACCCTTTTTTTGGCCCGCAGCAGAATCGGATCGCATGGGTGTTCACACCATGCGATCCGAGTTTGCAGATCGCACTGCGATATGCGAACTGATCTGGGGGTGTCAGTAACATTTCACTGACACTCCCAGCAGTTCGCATAGGGCAGTGTGAACTGCCGCCGGGAGGCATGCGATGCGGGAACCCGCCGCGGATTCGCGGCGTTTCCGCATCGCTCCAGTGTGAACCCAGCCTAATAAGCGATCATTTTTCTGATCGCCGTATTAGTGTCACAGGTGACGCTAGTTAGGCAGGTAGGTATTTAGGTTCGCCGCAGCTTTTTATAGCGCCAGGGACCCCCATATACTACCGCATAAAGCCCCCTGATTGCCCCCTAGTTAACCCTTTCACCAGTGATCACCATATAACTGTTACAGGTGACGCTGGTTGGTTAGTTATTTTTTTATAGTTTCAGGGCACCCGCCATTTATTACCTAATAAAGGTTTAACCCCCTGATCACCCGGCGGGTGTCATTTGTGACTAATAACTGTTAGGGCAGTTAGGGTTAGCCCCCTTTAGTTCTAAGGTACCCCCCTAACCCCCCCAATAAAGGTTTAACCCCGTGATCACCCCCCGTCGCCAGTGTCACTAAGGCTGGGTTCAGATTGCAGCGGTTTGAGAACGGATGTGATTCGCACCGCACTGCAGTGCAAATCACATCCGATCTCTGTGCGATTCGAGTTCAGCCATTCGCCGCACCCGCCACACCCGCCGCACCCGCCGCAAATTCGCACGGGACCCTTTTTTTGGCCCGCAGCAGAATCGGATCGCATGGGTGTTCACACCATGCGATCCGAGTTTGCAGATCGCACTGCGATATGCGAACTGATCTGGGGGTGTCAGTAACATTTCACTGACACTCCCAGCAGTTCGCATAGGGCAGTGTGAACTGCCGCCGGGAGGCATGCGATGTGGGAACCCGCCGCGGATTCGTGGCGTTCCCGCATCGCTCCAGTGTGAACCCAGCCTAATAAGCGATCGTTTTTCTGATCGCTGTATTAGTGTCACAGGTGACGCTAGTTAGGCAGGTAGGTATTTAGGTTCGCCGCAGCTTTTTATAGCGCCAGGGACCCCCATATACTACCGCATAAAGCCCCCTGATTGCCCCCTAGTTAACCCTTTCACCAGTGATCACCATATAACTGTTACAGGTGACGCTGGTTGGTTAGTTATTTTTTTATAGTTTCAGGGCACCCGCCATTTATTACCTAGTCTCACTAGTGTACCCCTAAATTTAGGGGTGTCTACTTTCCAAAATGGGGTCATTTGGGGGGGGTTTGTGCCATCTTGGCATTTTATGGCCTTCAAAACTGTAACGCCCTTAGAAAGCCTGAAGGCGGTGCTTGGTTTTCGGGGCCCCGTACGCGGCTAGGCTCCCAAAAAGTCCCACATATGTGGTATCCCCGTACTCAGGAGAAGCAGCAGAATTTATTTTGGGGTGTCATTTCACATATGCCCATGGCATGCGTGAGCAATATATCATTTAGTGACAACTTTGTGAAAAAAAAAAAAAAAAAAAAGTTTGTAATTTTCCCGCAACTTGTGGCAAAATATAAAATATTCCATGGACTCAACATGCCTCTCAGCAAATAGCTTGGGGTGTCTACTTTCTAAAATGGGGTCATTTGTGGGGGTTTTGTGCCATCTTGGCATTTTATGGCCTTCAAAACTGTAATAGGTAGTGAGGAGTGAAGTCAAATATTTACGCCCTTAGAAAGCCTGAAGGCGGTGCTTGGTTTTCGGGGCCCCGTACGCGGCTAGGCTCCCAAAAAGTCCCACATATGTGGTATCCCCGTACTCAGGAGAAGCAGCAGAATTTATTTTGGGGTGTCATTTCACATATGCCCATGGCATGTGTGAGCAATATATCATTTAGTGACAACTTTGTGAAAAAAAAAAAAAAAAAAAAAAAGTTTGTAATTTTCCCGCAACTTGTGGCAAAATATAAAATATTCCATGAACTCAACATGCCTCTCAGCAAATAGCTTGGGGTGTCTACTTTCTAAAATGGGGTCATTTGTGGGGGGGGGTTTGTGCCATCTTGGCATTTTATGGCCTTCAAAACTGTAATAGGTAGTGAGAAGTGAACTCAAAAATTTACGCCCTTAGAAAGCCTGAAGGCGGTGCTTGGTTTTCGGGGCCCCGTACGCGGCTAGGCTCCCAAAAAGTCCCACATATGTGGTATCCCCGTACTCAGGAGAAGCAGCAGAATTTATTTTGGGGTGTCATTTCACATACGCCCATAGCATGTGTGAGCAATATATCATTTAGTGACAACTTTGTGTAAAAAAAAAAAAAAAATTTTTTTTTGTCATTATTCAATCGCTTGAGGCAAAAAAATAAAATATTCAATGGGCTCAACATGCCTCTTATCAATTTCCTTAGGGGGTCTACTTTCCAAAATGGGGTCATTTGGGGGGGTTTTGTACTGCCCTGCCATTTTAGCACCTCAAGAAATGAGATAGGCAGTCGTAAACTAAAAGCTGCGTAAATTCCAGAAAACGTACCTTAGTTTGTAGATGTGACAACTTTTGCGCAAACCAATAAATATACAATTATTGACTTTTTTTTTACCAAAGACATGTGGCTGAATACATTTTGGCCTAAATGTATGACTAAAATTGAGTTTATTGGATTTTTCTAATAACAAAAAGTAGAAAATATCATTTTTTTTCAAAATTTGCGGTCTTTTTACGTTTATATCGCAAAAAATAAAAATCGCAGAGGCAATCAAATACCATCAAAAGAAAGCTCTATTTGTGGGAAGAAAAGGACGCAAATTTTGTTTGGGTACAACATTGCATGACCGCGCAATTACCAGTTAAAGCAGCGCAGTGCCAAAGTGTAAAAAGACCTCTGGTCATTTACCAGCAAAATGGTCCTGTCTGAAAGTGGTTAAAAGGGCGCTACTGTTATAGAGTAAGGCTACTGAGCAGACCTGTCTGTGGTGGCAGTGTGTGTTGCAGGCGCTTACTCTAAAATTATAATTGGTGTTGCTAAACCTACGAGTCCCCCTGGCTCTGTCTTTTAAAACAGGGGTGGTGGCAGTTAAAGGGTTAATTGTACAATTAGCCCAGTGACAGTCGCTCTCAGGCTGCCTGCACCTAGATTGTGGTCCCGCAAGCTGTAAAATCTTTGTGCTGGGTGCAGCTGAGTGTGGCATTGTTACGTAAGTGACAGAGTGGTGTGAGGTTGGCCAGTCCTTCGTCGCCAGTTAGCGAGGATGACAGGGATCTGACACCCGCGTTCGTCACAGTGATGCGTCAGGAGATTGATGGGGTGAGCTGAGGGGCAGAGAGATAGATTTGGGTGTCGTCAGCATATAAATGGTAGTAAAAGCCATGGGAGGCTATCAGCTGACCCAGGGAGGACGTGTAGATCGAGAATAGTAGAGGTCCAAGGAGAGAACCTTGGGGGACCCCAACGGAAAAGGGAGTTGGAGAAGAGGAAGTGGAGTTGTAAGTGACACTGAAGGTGCGATGAGATAGGTAAGATTCAAACCAACAGAGAATGGAGCCATGGAGACCAAGCAAATTGAGTTTTTTGAGGAGGAGGGGGTGGTCAACTGTATCAAAGGCAGCAGAAAGGTCCAAGAGTAAGAGTATGGAATAATGACCATTGATTTTGGCTGTTAGTAAGTGGTTTGTGAGTTTTAGGAGGGCAGTTTCTGTGGAGTGCCGTGGGCGAAATCCAGACTGAAGGGGATCAAGAAGGTTATTCTCAATGAGATGGTCGCTCAGTCGGTTGTAGACTAAATGTTCAAGGAGTTTGGAGGCAAAAGGGAGTAAAGAGATGGGTCTTAAGTAGGGTTGAGTAAACCCAAACTGTAAAGTTCGGGTTCGTACCGGACTTTTGGGTTTTTGGGTCCCGGACCCGAACAATTTTCTGTATTTTCGGGTTCAGTGTTCGGTAATGTAATGGCGCTTTTTTAACAGCTGCAGGGCAGCCAATTAACATTCATTTAACTCGTGTGCCCCCAGAAGCCATCAAAGCCATGCCTTCTAATGGCATGGCTTTGATTGGCCAGTGCAGCATGTGACCCAGCCTCTATATAAGCTAGAAGCACATAGCACAGCACGTCACTCTGCTTTAGGGAAAGGTTGCTGCTGCTGCTTTGAGGGAGAGAATTAGATAGGAGTCCTGCTTCAGAAATCTAATTACTCAGTGATCTACCTTGATTTTCTTGTGTGGGTGCAGTGCACAATCTTTTTCCCCTGCCCTGAGCCCAGTGCCAGAGAAAATATAACTTTTATCCGTCTGTTAGTTAGGTTGGCGTCGGCGGGCATTTTATGCAAGCTCAGTGCACCAGCACTGCATATGTTACTGTGAGATACACCCTTTAGATACTGTTGCTCTATTCTGTTATTCAAAAAACACCCATTTAGGGCAAAAAAAAAGATTTTACTGTGTTTTCTGCATATCTGTACGTGTGAGATACATCGTTTAGATACTGTTGCTCTATTCTGCTATTCTAAAAACACCCATTTAGGGCAAAAACAGATATTTTGCAGTGTTTCCTGCATATCTGTACGTATGAGATACACACTTTAGATACTGTTCTTCTATTCTGCTATTCAAAAAACACCCATTTAGGGAAACATCCTAAATTTTAGAAATATGAGGAGAACGTCAAATAAGGGACGTGGCTGTTAGAGAAATTAAGTATTATACCTCTAAATGTCAACTATGAATATGCATAGAAATATAGCTTTATCTTCATTAAGTTTAAAATGCTTAGAAATATATGTTTTATATAACCCTATTATACTTCAATATGCTGAATAATCATATAACTATGAAAATGCTTACATTAGCAGGAATTGAAAAACACATATCTCAGAACAATGAAATGTTAAGAATCACGTGTATAGAACATCATGTGGCAGGGTGCTGCCTGTATTCCCTCCTTCCTGCTTCACGTTCAGAATAAAGGTTGAAATTATACATGTGATCAGGACATTACAAGCAGGAAGGGGGAAGGTTTAAGGGTGATAAAAAGGAGCATGTAATCCTATGACAGTCAGAAATTGATTTTTAAAGCCTGAACGTACATGTAACCATTTCTCTTGCATATGCAAATAAAATTCCTTAACTTGAATTGAGAGACGGTCTGAGAATACAGATTATTCTCCAACAGTGGCCCCGGTCGTGGTGCTGCTGGTGGAGCTCCTGTTGTAGGGAGAGGACGTGGTCGATCTGTGCCAGCTACACGCACAAGTGAGACACCTTCCTCAGGTGCGAATAGGCGACAGAGCCTGCAGCGGTATTTGGTCGGGCCTAATGCGGCTCTACGAATATTGAGGCCAGGACAAGTACAGGCGATAGTAAATTGGTAGATTGGGTTGCTGACAGTGCCTCCAGTTCCTTCACATTGTCTCCCACCTAGTCTACTGCTGAAAGATCAGAGTTGGCACCTGCAGCCGATGTCCATCAGTCTTTCACCTTACCCCTTGCAAATCAGCCAAGCAGTCTGAGCCCCAAATAATGCAGCAGTCTCTTCTGCTTTTTGATGACTCTGTTAGCAGGGTTTCCCAGGGCCATCCACCTAGCCCTGCCACAGAAGTGGAAGAGATTGTGTGCACCGATGTCCAACCACTTCTGTTTCATGATGAGTACATGGGAGGACCATCGCAGCACGTCTCGGATGATGACGAAACACAGGTGCCAACTGCTGCTGCTTTCGAAATTGTGCAGACCGACAAGGAGGGCAGGGGTGAAGACTGGGTGGAAGATGATGTGGAGGACGATGAGGTCCTGGACCCCACATGGAATCAGCTTCAAGCAGGTGACCAGTGTAGTTCAGAGGAAGAGGCGGTGGTCGCACAGAGCCACCAGCACAGCAGAAGAGGGAGCAGGGTGCAAAAGCGGAGCGTCCGTCCCCTACACAGTATGCCTACTACTGCTCAACACAGCAAGGGACCAAGCACACCAAAGCCCGGTCCAAGGAGTTCCCTAGCGTGGCAGTTCTTCAGACAATGTGCTGATGACAAGACACTGAAGCGAGGCATAAACATTCTCAACCTGAGCACAACCTGCATGACCAGGCATCTAAGTGCAAAGCACAAGCTGCAGTGGAGTAGACACCTCAAAAACCAAGAAAGGTCTCTGGCTCCCCCTGCTTCCTCTTTTGCTGCAGTCTCAGCCTCTTCATCCACCTCTGTCGTGACAGTGGCACCTGCCAACCCGCAAACAGAGGATCTGCCAGCAACACTACCACCTGGGTCACCAACCATCTCCACAATGTCCCATGGAAGCGTTCAGCTCTCTATCTCCTAAACACTGGAGCGGAAGAGGAAGTACCCCCTAGCCACCCGCCATCCCTGTCCCTGAATGCCAGCATTTCAAAATTCCTGGCATTTGAAATGCTGTCATTCCGTCTAGTGGAGATGCAGAGTTTTAAAAGCCTGATGGCATTGGCTGTCCCACAGTACGTCATGCCCAGCTGCCACTACTTTTCCAGGCGAGCCATCCCTTCCCTGCACAACCAAGTGGGGGACAAAATCAGGTGTGCACTGCGCAACGCCATCTGTGGCAAGGTCCACCTAACTACGGATGCGTGCACCAGTAAGCACGGTCAGGGACGTTATATCTCCCTAACAGCACACTGGGTAAATGCAGTGGCGGCAGGGCCTGAGGCGGATAGCAGTTTGGCGCATGTCCTTCCACCACGAGGATTGCAGGGCGCTTCAGTTTGCCTCCTGTTGCTAACTCCTCCTACTCTGCTTCCTCATCCTCTACCGCCTCCTCATCCGGTCAGCGTAACACCTTCACCACCATCTTCAGCACAGCCAGGGGTAAACGACAACAGCCAGTTTTAAAACTTTCCTGTTTGGGGGAAAAACCCCACACCGCGCAGGAGTTGTGGAGGGACATGGAACAACAGACATTGAGCCTCAAGCCCGGCCTGGTGGTGTGTGATAATGGGTGAAATCTCATAGCAGCTCTGGGCCTAGCCGGTTTGATGCACATCCCTTGCCTGGCGCATGTGCTGAACTTGGTGGTCCAGAGGTTCCTTAAAAATTACCCCGATATTTCAGAGCTGCTGCAGAAAGCGAGGGCCATCTGTGCGCACTTTCGGCGTTCTCGCCCTACTGCTGCTCGCCTGTCAGCGCTGCAGCGTAACTTAGGCCTTCCTGCTCACTGCCTCATATGTGACGTGCCCACAAGGTGGAACTCCACCTTGCACATGCTGGCCAGACTGTGCGAGCAGCAGCAGGCGATAGTGGAGCTTCAGCTGCAGCACGCACGCGTGAGTCACTCTGCGGAACAGCACCACTTCACCAACAATAACTGGGCCTCCATGCGAGACCTGTGTGCCTTGTTGCACTGTTTCGAGTACTCCACCAACATGGCCAGTGCTGATGATGCAGTTTTCAGAGTTACTATCCCAGTTCTATGCCTCCTTGAAAAAATGCTTCGGGCCATGATGGAAGAGGATGTGGCAGAGGAGGAGGAGGAGGAGGAAGAGGGATCATTTACAAGGCTTTCAAGGCAGTCATTCACAAGTGGCTATGAGGTTGGGTTCCTGCACCAACAAACGCCAGGTACACAATTGTCCAGCAGCAAGGGCACAGTTCTGGAGGATGACGAAGTGGAGGATGAGGAGGAGGAGATGGAGGAGGAGGAACCATGTTCACAGCAGGGTGGCACCTAGCTCATGGCCATCACTAGTGCATGGCTGGGGGGATACAGAGGACACAGGCGATACACCTCCCACAGAGGTTGCCTCGGGCAGCCTGGCACACATGAGCGATTACATGCTGCAGTGTCTCCGCAACGACCGCCGAGTTGCCCACATTCTAACTGGTGCTGATTACTGGGTGGCCACCCTGCTGGATCCCCGTTACAAGGACAACGTACCGTCCTTAATTCCCTCACTGGAGCGTGATCGTAAGATGCATGAGTACAAGCGCACGCTGGTAGACACGCTGCTGGTGGCATTCCCACCTGACAGCGGGGGTATGGTGGAAGCACAAGGCAAAGGCAGAGGAGGAGGAAGAGGTCGCCAAGGCAGCCGGGGCACTGCCAGCACCCCAGAAGGCAGGGTTAGCATGACCAATATGTGGAAAAGCTTTGTCAGCATGCCACAACAACCAGCACCACCAGCTGGAATGTCTTAGCAAGGAGATTCTGAAAATCTCAGAAGATGAATGGTGCCTGTGCAGTGAGTGCAGGTTCAAGCCCCACCATCCAAGTGGACATACGGTAGCACATAGTAGCAGGGCCCCTCACGGACTTGCTTCGCTCGCCATGCTTTGGGCATGGCCTCGCTTCGCTCGGCTTGAACCTCAGATGGCGTGGCTTGAACCTGGACTCACCGCGCAGCGCCGTTCGTCTTTGGAGATTTTCAAAATCCCCTGGTCCTACATACTGAGCAAGCGCAGTACAGGGCGGACACTATCTGACGGGGGACAGAATTCGACACATCACCGGCCTTACCCAGCCATTGTTGTATTTTTGAACCAGTGTTGGCTACCTCGTCCTCCTCCACCGCCGCTTCCACCTACACCGCCACATTCACCGCCACCTCAACCTCCTACTCCATATGGACCTTGTCCTCCTAGGTCAAGATCATAATTTTTTTTTTTTTTTCATTTCAAAGTATTTTATTTTCCCACTAGCTTATCCATTAAATTGAATATTTTTTTCCAGAAAGGGCGTATTCTGGGGCATTCCCACCGTATGTGTGGCATCTTCCCCACCATATGTGGGGCATTTTTTACTATTCAGTACTTCGCTACTTTAACTGGCAACACTGTACCCAAATGGAGTATATATATATATATATATATATATATATATATATATATATATATATATATACATATGTATGTATATGTATATATATATATATATATATATATATATATATATATATATATATATATATATATATGTGTGTATATACTGTATATATATATATATATATAAAAGACAAGACCAAAATAAAAAAAATAAAAAAAAAATATTTTCTACTTTCTGTTATAAAACATGTCCAATAAAATCAAATTTCTTCACAAATTTAAGCCAAAAAGTATTTTTTTACATGTCTTTGGTGTAGCACTACCCCCCGCAGACGCCGCTGGTGAATGTTGGTTATCTCCCACCCTGCGCAGCCAGGCACATTCATTTATCAATCACTCCTGAGACAAGAAGCAGTCCTTGCAGCTTCGTTTTCTTTTATTTTTTTTATTTAAGGCGATTGAACTTGGATGGGGAAAAGTGTTATTATGGAATGCCCATTCGATCAGTAGAAACTCTTCAGGGACACAAACTATATACATCCGGTATAAAATGGAAAAAGGACGGCTGCACTCCAAAATAATGCCTTTATTGAATGAAGCTTGGTCCATACATCAATCAGAGACACAGGTCCAGATGATAACTGACGCGTTTCGCACCGTTAATGGAGCTTAATCATGGGAAAAAATGGAGTATGGCTGGAGAGTCCTCAAAATGTAAGGCTCGTCCCAAATATTGGTTAGAAAATTAGGAATTGCTAGGGAAAGGGGATTATAGCGGTGACAAGAAGTACATGCGTTACAAAGAATACATAAAATTGTTTCGATTTTATTTGATACAAAAATTAAAACACAAAATACATACATAGGCGCGTGAACAATTCCAAAACAGGGAAATATACATATAACACAGGCCAAGATGTTTAACAGGCCAATATAGGTTACAGGCAATGTACCCCTACATGTTTCGACATACATTGGCTTCTTCAGGGGAAATTAGTGATAGTGACCTGTACAAATATGTGAATTCTAAATGAAAAAAAAAAAAGTAAAATACAAAAATTACAGCTGTAGGACTACCGATCGCAATCTGTCTTTTATACACAACAAAATGACACATGGTGGTCACCTGACCAATTGTATCTAATCCAGATAGCGATCAGCTGTGGTCTTGCAAAAACCTTTCACACATGTGGGGGAGGAGTAATCACGGAGGCGATCAAGGCAACCAGTATATTAAATAATTTCAACCCATAAAAGAAAAGGGAACTAAATAATAAACATATATTATTTAAGGGGATTGAACTTGGATGGGGGAAAGAGTTATTATGGGATGCCCATATGATCAGTAGAAACTCTTTCGGGACATAAACTATATACATCCATGATATACACACTCCTCTTCTACCTCCAGCACAGACTTGCTTGTAGAACTACAATGCCCAGGACCAGCTAGCACTGATGAGAAGATCTGACACTGACTCAAATCCAAAGCAAATGCCCTTTGCAGGCAGGGACCATGGGCCCCTTTTGGTGTAGCAAAAATGTAGGTCTTTATTGTTAGCTGTCCTAGTCCTAGTGGCTACTGATCCCAGCACCACCTCTTCTGCCACTGCCAGCCCGCCTGGCTGCAGCTGCCACTTTCACTAACCCTCCTGGCTACTTCTCCGTAGTCCTCCCAGACTGACTCTGCATCCACCCCAGACTGCTTGCACCCAGTCCCTTCAGGCATGGCTCTGACTGTAACAATGTCCAGCCCTCCTGGATATCCTCCTCCCTATAGAATTCCCTGACAATGTCCTCCTGCTGTCCTCTTCTTGCTCTTGTGCCTACTGGTCAGGATCCCTCTGTGTGTCATGAGAAGGGGTCCCTTCACCACCCGAGCCCAGGCCTGGGTTCACCCCCCTAGACTGAGGAGCTACTCTCAATGGCCC
The DNA here is from genome assembly GCF_037356315.1 of Lithobates pipiens. NCBI lineage: Eukaryota > Metazoa > Chordata > Amphibia > Anura > Ranidae > Lithobates > Lithobates pipiens. The sequence goes on along the minus strand of NW_027507870.1, from coordinate 3,891,667 downwards.
CAACAGCCTAACTCTCCATCTCCAGCTTTCACCCATACTCCACACTGCCCCAGCTGGGTTGACCTTGAGTATTTAAGGTAAGGTGACCAGATTTTTTAAATGAAATCCGGGGACATATTTTTTTTTTTTACTAGTAATGGCGGCAATTAGCGACTCCGCCAGTCAAGTCTTACTCTCTGGGCCCTGGCTACTACTGGGTGGGGAGCGGAGGAAGATTATTCGGCCAGGGAAGGCAAGGAGATGGGCAGGTGGCTGGCCGGGACTTGAGCCAAGGCAGAAGAACATGCGAGCAGGAGCGGAACGGGCATGCACCCAAAACTGAAAAAATATTCTCTCCGCTCTGACCAGCACATCATCATCAAAAAGGGGCACAGATAATGAAAAAAATACACCCCACCCCCTAAGCTTGTAGGAGCGGCAGAGTTGGGGGGGTATAATTCAGATTTTATTTTTTTTTTAAACTGCACTGACTGTCTTTGAAATTGCCCCAGCCCCTGTTCAAATGCAATCCAGGGACAAAACCGGGGACAGACTTGGTTCGGGGACAGTGTCCTCAATCCGGGGACTGTCCCAGAAACCGGGGATGTCTGGTCAACCTAATTTAAGGGGGCCTGCTCCCTGCCAACCCTTCTGTTGTGGATTGGTCAGGGCCTTTAGAAGACTACAGCTAGCTCCTTCTGGAATCCTCCCAACTGCTTCTGGAATCTTCTCCATGTTTCCAGATAGCAGGCGAAGTCACCAGAGAAGCTGTTGATGAGTCATCCAGCCTACCTGAGTTACTCAAACCCTGACCCAGAAAAACAAACAGGCTTGGCTGCCAGCCAAGCCTGAAAATTTACCAACACTAGGCCCTTGTACACACGGTCGGAGAATCTGTCGGAATGAGTCTTATCGGACCGTGTCGTCAGATAATCCGACTGTGTGTGGTATGCATCGGACTGATTCCGTCCGAATCTCCGTCCGACCCAATTTTCCAACATGTTGGAAATATTTCCCTACCAACTGGGCCGGACGGACCTAATCCGATCATGTGTAGAGCATTTTCATCGGACCAAGTGCCACGCATGCTCAGATCAAATTCCTACATCAAAGCTATTGGCTACTAGCCTGAACGTAGTCCCATCGTAACAAAATTACGTCATCACGTTCTGAAAGATCGAATTTTTCGCCAACTTGGCCCGACCGTGTGTATGCAACAGTTTCGGACACAATCCGTCGGACTAAATCCGAGGGGCAAAATCCGACGGATTTGGTTGGCAAAATCTCCGACCGTGTGTACGTGGGCTAACACAAAACCTATTACCAGCACTCTAGCCACGCTAGGGGGTGCTACATTGGTAAAAGAAAATCCCAATAACTGTACATTGATTGGTTTGTGCGAACGTTATAGCACCTACAAACTATGGTATATTGTATATATTTGAAAATTGATCAATTCTGATGAACTGAATTGAGGCCCTAAAATGCCAGGACAGTACAAATACCCCCCAAATGACCCAATTTTTGGAACATAGACAGTTCAAGGCATTTAGTAAGAGGGATGGCAAGTTTTTTTTTAAAGTTCAAATTTTTTATCAACCTTTTCATACTGTCACCAGTGCAGTACATCGTAAAACCCATTTCTTGGAGAACATCACGGGACACAGAGCAGGTTATAACCATGTATATATATTGTTACTAACACTAGGATTCATTGGGTAGTGCTCTTTACAAACACGCATATGATTTACAGGCTTCTTATAGCAGATAGCCATAGCCAGAAAAATAGCTTAACAACAAGATCCAACCTTCACCCATCATGGCGGGCAATGCCTAAATAGACCCCCAGGCTCTCGATCCCCCTTTCTTGGGGTCCCCTACCCTGGGCCTGTACAATACCCTGCTGGAAATACCTTGAATAGTCAGTATTGCTCAGCGTTCCAAATACACAGGGTCCCGAACCCAATGGTCACATTATAGGCAATCCCCACGTTTGTTCCCATCTCATCATAGTGGGTCCTAGACACCATCTATATAAGCATCCCAGCTGGAGGATTGGATCCGGATAAAACCAAGCTCCTAATCCTTGTTGGACCCATTGAGATTCTGGTAGCATCATGTAGACAGCTGCATATCAGCAGGGCTTTTTTTCTCAGCAAATAGGTGCAGGAACTCCTCCCTTCTGAGCTACCCTTTGTCGCCGCCCCCCTTACCCACCTCTGAGCACCATTCCTTGGTTCCACCCCCTACCCACCTCCCAGTACCACCCCTTTTAGAGAATACAGAACCAAGTATAATTTTCTGCTACTAAGTAATTTGTATGGAATATGTTAATGATAACAAGAAAAATGGTAAAATAGAACCCATGCAGAGTGAAAAAATACACCCCACCCCAGCAACAGTAGACCACCTCAGCAACCAGAGACCCCCACCAGCAACAACAGATCCCTACACAACAGTAGACCCCGTACCAATAGACCCACAGCAAAAACAACAGATCTCCCAGCAGCCAGCATCAATAGACCCTCGGGCAGCCAGCAACAATAGACCTCTCTCTGAACAGTAGATTCCCCCCCCCCCTCCAGCAGAAAATGACTCCCCAGCAACAATAGACCTACCCAGCAACAGTAGACCCCTATGCAAAAAAGATCCCCAAGAGCCAGCATCAACAGACCCTCCATCACACCCCATTACGCCTTGCCATTACATACATTCAGTGCTGGAGGGGCCAGAATTGTGTTCTCCCACGTTCCCACTGAGAAAAAGACATGCATGTTAGTGACCATCAGCATACACTGGCAAAAAAAAAATGAGGAGCTTCCTGTAAAGGAGGGGTTATATAGGGCGATTTCCTGTCTGTTTCTTCTGCCAGTGTCCTTTCACCTATACAGTAGGTTTGGGATTTGGTTGGGGATTGGTCAGGGCGTTTAGAAGACTCTAACTACCTTCTCCTGGACTCCTCCCAACTGCTTCTGGAATCTTCTCCAAGTTTCCAGATAGCAGGGGGAAGTCACCAGAGAAGCTGCTGATGAGTCATCCAGCCTACCTGAGTTACTCAAACCCTGACCCAGAAAAACACACAGGCTTGGCTGCCGCAGGTAGACATCATTTATAGCCTGCTCCGTGTCCTGTGATGTACGAAAAAAAAAAAAAGCTGTTTCCCACTAAAGGAACAAGAAAAAAATAATAATGGTGAGACATGATCTCAAAGAGGAGAGGGAGGTTTGGGGGTACATTGGTGATGGTAGCTGGACATACACTTTGGGGGTCTATGTATTAACAATGTTACTGTGTGGATGTGACAAACATTAGCCCAAACAGGGCAAAAATTGCCATACTTTCTCTATTATGTGTGATTCTTATATCGTCATCACCATCTAGTGGCCATAATGTAACTTTTTTTTCCAGATATATCCCGATCAGAAAAAATAAATGTATTGTGGCCACTAGATGGCCCAGATGATATGGCAATCACTCATAATAGAGGAAGTATGGCAATGTTCATCCTGAATTTAGTTACATAGACCAGCGTTTCTCATTTCCAGCCCTCAAGGTGCCCCAACAGGTCATGTTTTCAGGATTTCCCTCAAATGAAACGGCTGTGGCAATTACTAAGGCAGTGAAACTGATCAAATCAACTGTGCAAAATAACCGGAAGTCTGAAAACATGGACCTGTTGGGGCGCCAGTTGAGAAACACCGACATAGACCACTTAAGTCACCCTTTTACTTCCCATGCATGGACAGCAACCATGGTCCCTATAAAATAAAATAAAAACATAAAACTAATTTTATTCTAGAAGCCCTAATCACTACAGTGATGTATCATGTGTATTTTATTTAGATATCTTTGTATAATATTAGGTTAGGAATATCTGTATAGATATGTGTATTGTGTTGTTATAGTTTACTAAATTTGATTCTATTTTTATTTACTGACTTCTGACCCCTATCAGAGATTCTAGCTCAGTAACCATCATTTCATCCAGTCGTTCTCGGGGGATATTTTGACATCCAAACTCCGATCTTACCAGAATCTGCCCCCAGTGGTATCATTACTGGAGATCTTTAGATGTGGGTCAGTCTCCTGGGGTCCCATCTAAACCCAGTGAAGGGTCTGGCCAGTAGTAATAGTCATTGGTTGTTTTACATTTTTAATGGAATTTTAATAACTTTTTAATAAAAAAAATCCAAAAAAAAAAGAAAATAGCAACAGAACTTGGAGATAATATTCTGGTACGTTCAGTGGAAGCTTCAGTGCTAAAGCTGATAATTAATGTGTCCCAATTAATGATCATATCTCCTGGGCCTCTCCACATTGTATGATCACTGCTGGTCTGGGGGTTGAAGTTGGGTTGGGAGTTGGGTTGGGGGTTGGAGTTGGGTTGGGAGTTGGGTTGGGGGTTGGAGTTGGGTTGGGAGTTGGGTTGGGGGTTGGAGTTGGGTTGGGAGTTGGGTTGGGGGTTGGAGTTGGGTTGGGAGTTGGGTTGGGGGTTGGAGTTGGGTTGGGGGTTGGGTTGGGGGTTGGGTTGGGAGTTGGAGGAGGCTGTATTGTCCTTCTGCCGGATGCTCACCCTGGGAAGGGGGTCCAGATGGGATGTACAGAGGATTCTTGAGGACCTCATCCGGATCCTAAAAGGAAAGATTGAGACAGAAAGTGTCACCTAGTATATTTCCCCCATTGTCAGTGAAATAAAATAAGACCCTAATTGGTGTCTGTGGGATAAAATAAGACCCAACTTTGGTCTCATCGTAATAAAAGAAGTCCCAACATTGATCCTAGTGGAATAAAATAAACCTCATCCTTGGTGCCAGTAGGAGTAAATAAGCCTCATCATTGGTGTCAGTAGAAGTAAAATAAACCCCATCATTGGTGTCAGTAGGAGTAAAATAAACCCCATCATTGGTGTCAGTAGGAGTAAATAAGCCTCATCATTGGTGTCAGTAGGAGTAAAATAAGCCCCATCATTGGCGTCAGTAGGAGTAAAATAAACCCCATCATTGGCGTCAGTAGGAGTAAAATAAACCCCATCATTGGTGTCAGTAGGAGTAAAACAAGCCCCATCATTGGTGTCAGTAGGAGTAAAATAAACCCCGTCATTGGTGTCAGTAGGAGTAAAACAACCCCCATCATTGGTGTCAGTAGGAGTAAAATAAACCCCATCATTGGTGTCAGTAGGAGTAAATAAGCCTCATCATTGGTGTCAGTAGGAGTAAAATAAACCCCATCATTGGTGTCAGTAGGAGTAAAATAAACCCCATCATTGGCGTCAGTAGGAGTAAAATAAACCCCATCATTGGTGTCAGTAGGAGTAAAACAAGCCCCATCATTGGTGTCAGTAGGAGTAAAATAAACCCCGTCATTGGTGTCAGTAGGAGTAAAATAAGTCCCATCATTGGTGTCAGTAGGAGTAAAACAAGCCCCATCATTGGTGTCAGTGGAATAAAATTAATCACATTGTTGGTGTCAGTGGCTTAAAATAAGTCCCATTGTTTGTGTCAATTGAATAAAATAAGCCCCCGTCATTGGTGTCAGTGGAAAACAATTAGTCCCATCATTGGTCTTAGTGGGAGTAAAATAAGCCAAATTTGTTCATAAAATAAGTCCCAACACTGGTGTCAGTGGGAGTAAACTAAGGCTCATGGTTGGTGTCAGTGGGAGCCAAAAAGTCTCATTGTTGGTATCAGAGGGAGTAAACCAAGCCAGCTGGCTTCTCTTTCTGGGCCCATTACACAACACACGTGAACCATGATCCCATGGGGATATATATAAGACACTCTGGATGCATTTGCTGTGTACCACCAGTGCTTCCAGCATGGAGATTCCCATCCTCCTGGGACAACACTGTGTGTGCCCGGTTCTCCCATGGGCCTTCACCACCACAGCTCTTGGGTCAGACACCCCTAGATAGCCCTCAGCCTTCAGTATCGCATAGTTTGACCTTGAGCCAATATTAATACACATTGTATGTATGCATTCACTCCTGAGGAAGTGGAATAAATCCACGAAACGCGTCAAATTGTAGATACATACATATTTTCAAGACACAGTGTATACATTTTATTGATATTCCACTCTAGATCTTACCATGCAAATCTTGTTTTTTTATGATCATCCCATAGTATGAAGCAGTATTGGCTCTTAATATTTTATATTGCAAATATGCCTGTATATATATATAGATTTTAGTGCATCATTGGTATGCATATGAAACCGTTTTTTACCCTTCTATATACAAGGTGTTATACTACAAGACATGAATACTTTCTGAATAAATATGTCATGTTGTTTACTATTTTTGTAGTCGCATTCATGTGCCTCATTTAAAGTCCCATCATTGGTGTCAGTGGGAGTTTAAAAAGTCTCATTGTTGGTGTCAGTGGGAGTAAAAAAAAAAAAGCCTCATCATTGGTGTCAGTGGGAGTAAAATAGGGGGCCATCATTGGTGTCAGTAAAAAATAGTCTCATCGTTGGTGCCAGTAGGAGTCAAATAAGCCCTATCGCCGGTGTCCATGAGATAAAGTCCCACTGATGTCAGAGAAATAAAATAAGTCCCATCATTGGTGTCAGTAGGAGTAAAATTAGGGTCATTATTGGTGTCGGTGGGAGTAAAATAAGGGTCATCAATGGTGTCAGTGAAAAAAGTCCCATCATTGGTGCCAGTAGGAGTCAAATAAGCCCCATTGCTGGTGTCCATGAGATAAAGTCCCATTGGTGTCAGTGAAATAAAATAAATCTTATCATTGGTGTCAGTGGGAGTAAAATAAGGGTCATCATAGGTGTCGTGGGAGAAAAATAAGGGTCATCATTGGTGTCGGTGGGAGCAAAATAAGGGTCATCATTGGTGTCGGTGGGAGCAAAATAAGGGTCATCATTGGTGTCGGTGGGAGAAAAATAAGGGTCATCATTGGTGTCAGTGGGAGTAAAATAAGGGTCATCATTGGTGTCGGTGGGAGAAAAATAAGGGTCATCATTGGTGTCCATGGGAGTAAAATAAGGGTCATCATTGGTGTCAGTGAAAAAAGTCCCAACGTTGGTTCCAGTAGAAGTAAAATAAGCCCACTAGCTGGTGTGCATGGGATAAAGTCCCATTGGTGTCAGTGAAATAAAATAAGTCCCATCACTGGTGTCAGTGGGAGTAATCTAAATCCGTTCATTGGTATCAGTGAAATAAAATCAGCCTCATGGTTGGTGTCATTAGGAAAAAATAGGTCACATTGTTGGTGTCATTGGGGAAAAAATAAATGACCATTGGTTCTCAATTGTTATGTACCTGAAGCAGTGTTGCTCCTCTGCATCTGCTGTTGGGCAGAACTATATGGGACTGCAGGGGAGGAGAGGATTCCACCTATAATCCTGGGTACTGGAACAGAGAGCGTACCATCACTCAGCACCCCTCTGCTATTCTGCAAAGAGTGAGACCTCCTGGATCCGGCATTACAGCCTGTGGAACACGGACACTATGGGGCAAAATCTCAGGACTGTTGCAGGATCTGGGACACTTAGTCACTGTGCTTCAAGAGAACATGTCATTTTTTTTTTTTGTTTTCAAAGGTGTTTATTGGAAGATAACAAACAAAATATAGCATACATTGTGGTAAAGCATGTATAGTTATACAAAACAAAAGATGCTAATTATATAGTACATATCGTATAAGTTCAACAATGAGTGAACATCACATAGCAGGTAAAAGAGTGATACGACTAAAACAACATGAATAACCTGAGAGGCAACTTTTGAGATAAGTAAAACCACATGGATCTAAGGGAGAAGAATATTGGTGAAAGACCAGGAAAGACAAAAGAGAGGAGTATGAAGAAAAGAAGAGAGGGTGACAGGATAGCAGAGCAAAAAGAAGGAGAGACTAGCACAGTTAGTAGAGAAGTCTAAAGGTAGACCAGGGTTTCCATTTAGCATCATATAAAGGGATAGAGTCATACAAAGTGTGGTGAATTTTTTCAACATGCATCATGAGGTCTATGCGGGAGAGGATCTGGGAAAATGACAAAGAGGGAGCTTTCCAATTAAGTGCTATAGACCATAACATGGCCAGGCAGATCGAGTGAATCAAACATCTTAAATGTTTAGGAGTGTCTGGTGGAGCAACAAATAGTAAGGCATGAGATACATCCATGTCTATAGTATAACCAGCTACCTTATTGATCATATCAAAAAGCAAACCCCAGAACGGTTGAATACGGGTACAGTCCCAAAAAATGTGTTTAAATGAACCCGGACAGGGGCAACCCCTAAAACAGGTGGGGGAGACCTGGGGAAACATGCGGTGTAACCGTTGAGGCGTATAATACCATCTGGTAAGTAGCTTAATAGCAGTCTCTCTAAGGGAGAGAGATTTAGAGCATTGGCGCATGTTCCTCCAGGCTCGGTCCCAATCCAGGTTGTCCTGATTCAATTCAAGTTCACTTTCCCATTTGGCATGGTATGGCAACCCTACAGTCGCAGTCACTGAGGACATGGACACGTAGAGGTCAGAGATAAGGCCCTTCTGTCTAGGGGCCGTGAGGCAAATATTCTCAAAGGAAAACCCTTGGGGACGGGAGTAGGGGCCTGGATAATGTTGTGAAAAAAAATGGCGTATCTGCAGATAGTGGAAGAATTCTGAATTCGGCATGGGATGAAGGGATTGTATTTCCTGAAATGAGGCAAAACGGGCGCCCACCAGGAAATCCTTCAAAGTGACCAGGCCAAATTCAATCCAGATACGGAATGCGTCACTAGAATTATGAGTCGATATGAATCTAGGGTCACCTAAAAAAGAAACCCCAACCGGAGTCTGGGGAACTAAGCCGTATTTACTACCATACAAATGCCAAAGGCGCATGGCATCCAGAACACAAAATTTTTTATGGATGTAAGGGCAATGCGGTATATATGGGGACCACATGATATTCGATAGAACCAAGGGGCGTATGGATTCCTGCTCAAATTGAACCCACGGTACCCTAGAATTCCTAATTGACCATTGGGCCTGCTGGGAGAATCTACTCGCCAAGTAATAAAGCCAAATCTGTGGGACACCCAGTCCACCTCTGGAGGCAGAACGGTATAAGACCGCTCTCACAAATCTGGGGGGTTTATCCTGCCAAATAAATCTATTAAGGCATGATTGAAGGCGGTCAATATAGGCTTTCGAGATCCTAATTGGGAGGGAGCGAAAAGCATATAACAAACGGGGGAGTATAACCATCTTAATAGCTGTTATGCGCCCCAGAAAGGAGATATGGAGGCTAGACCAAGATTTCAAGGTAGACCTAATTTTAGTGAATAACTGAGGGTAATTAGAGGAGAAGAGGAGTTTATAATCACTAGAGAGGGCTATGCCTAAGTAAGAGAGGTGGGAGGAGGGCCAACGAAAGGAAAATGTTTGTTTGAGGTGAGAGAGTTCCTGTGGGGGAATACCTATGGGAAGGGCTTCAGATTTGGATATATTGATGGACAATCCTGAGACAGTAGCAAATCTCGACAAGGATTCAAACAGGTTGGGTAGGGAAACCAATGGGTTAGTCAGGAACATCAGGACGTCGTCTGCATACATACAGAATTTGCTTGTCAGGGATCCCTTTGAATATCCTGAGATATCTGGGTTGTTCAAAATGGCTATAGCTAGGGGCTCGAGAGCCAGGGCGAACAAAAGGGGGGATAAAGGGCACCCTTGTCTAGATCCCCTACCCACCTCAAAGAAGGCTGAGCAGCAGCCCGGGATTTTTATCCTAGTTTTGGGGTCTTTGTACAAGGAGTGGAAAGAGTGCAAAAATCCGCCGCGGAAGCCTAACCTCTGCAACACCCTAGTAAGGTAAGACCAAGAGACACTATCGAAGGCCTTCTGGATATCCAGACTGAGAAGCAGAAGGCTACGAGAGCGTATATTAGCATCCTGAATTATGTTAGTGGCTAATCTAATATTGTCTGTGATTAATCTGTGAGGGATAAAACCAGATTGGAATGGGGAGATAAGGCGGGGTATTTGAAGGGCCAGTCTATCTGCAAGGATCCTACTAAATATTTTTAAATCATTATTCATGACAGAGATTGGTCTATAATTTTGGGGGAGTGTATGATTTTTGTGTGGTTTGGGGATCATGGACATCGTGGCAAGTAACATTTCCTCCGGGAAGCTACCACCCTTCATTACCCAGTTAAAGAAGTAGGCAAGCCTGGGGGCCAGAACCGTGGCAAATTTCTTATAGTAGACGGATGCAAAGCCATCCGGGCCTGGAGCAGAACCTCTTTTCAGAGATTTGATTACATTTAAAACTTCCACCGTTGTGATGGGGGCGTTCAGACTCGACAATTGTGACTCAGACAGGGATGGCAGAGGCACTTCATCCAGCCAAGTATCGATCTCCGAAGTCACAACCGTCGGATCCGGGGCCAACAGGGTGGCGTAAAATTTTTCAAAGATCGCTAAAACCTCCTTTGGGTGTGATGTAAGATGACCGTCACTGGATGTCAGTTTGTAAACATGTGTAGGTCTTTGGGAATGTTGCAGCTTACGTGCGAATCTTGAGGAAGCCGCACTCTCAGATAGGATATGATTCGCTTTCGCAAATCTAAGAGCTTTTTCAGTATTATTAGTCAAAAGAGAGTCCAATTCTAAACGTTTACGGTCAATCTCTTGTCTAGTGGAATCTAAGTGTAAGATGGAGGAGTTCTTATATAAGTGATCCAGCTCCCTTGTCAAGGTTAGAATTCTACCGTTTAACAATTTATTACGGGTCGCCGATATCGCAATCAGCTTACCCCTCAAAACTGCCTTATGCGCTACCCAAACAGTGGAAGGGGACATCTCTGGTAGGTCATTAAGTGAAAAGTAATCCTCAATCGCCTCCGTCACGTTTGAAACTATGTCAGATTCCGTCAAAAGGGACTCGTTAAGTCGCCAAGCATGAGATGTGGGGGATAATCTAATGAAAGTCGTGGTGAAGGCAGTAGCGTGGTGATCCGACCAGGCACAGGGATAGATACGGCTCTGAGTTGAATTGGCTAGAATAACAGGGGAGGCAAAAATATAATCCAACCGGGCTGAGCTATTGTGTGGGTGGGAGTAGAATGTAAACTCCCGAACCCCCACATTATGCGCACGCCAGGTATCAACAAGTTGATATTCTAATAAACCATGGGTAAGTGATTTGGGGAAGGCCCTAGAGAGGAGGGTGTGAGAGGAGCGGTCCAAATTTGGATTAGCGACCAGGTTAAGATCCCCTCCAACAATCAGGTGTGATGAGTGAAACGAAGCTAGCTTAAAAAAAAAGGATTTAAAAAAGGCAGCCGGGGCATCATTAGGGGCATAAACACTTGCGATAGTCAGTTCTCTATTGTGTATCAAACCTTTGATAATAACATATCTACTGTCGGCATCCTTGTAGATACGTTTCACCTCCATAGGAAAGGAGGAATTCAGGAAGATGGCTGCGCCCCTAGACTTATATTGGTGCAAAGAGTAGAACGCCTGCGGGAAGTCCCTATGAAAAAATTTAGGGTGGGAGTTATGAGAAAAATGGGTTTCCTGAAGGAGGAGGACTTTAACATTTGCTCCCTTGTAGAAATCAAACGCCTTGCGTCTCTTGATGGGGGAATTAAACCCCTTAACATTATGTGACATACATGTAATTGCCATGATCAAAAAAAGTGGGGGACGAGCACATGGAGAGCACCAACCATCCCCAAATAGTCGGTAAATGTAGAGTAGGGGGGACCCATCTGAGGGGGGTCAAATAAGGGCACAGCCATCAACCCGAGACCAAATACATATTCATATATTAAAGCCATATTAAGTATAAAAAGTACAGCGATACATATAACACAGTGCGGAAAGAGCATGTAGAAAAAGAGTTAAGCCAAATGGAGTAGAAGAGGAAGAGGAGAGAAAAAAGAGGGAAAAAATAAGATATAGAGAAGGCATAAAGAACAGGGGGGAAAAGTTTCCCCAGGCGACCAGTACTCCGGAGCATAAACCAAGTCCAGAGCACATAGAAACCAAGTACAGGAACGTTTAACCAGGGAGTCAGGCTGGCAGGGGGACCGATGATCTTCAAAAGAATGAGCATCGGGGCCCAAGTCCCACTGGGAGACTCACAACCTGAAAAACAAAAAAAAAAACCCAAAGGTAACCACGAGACACCGAGGTCTCAGTCCCAGCGTGAGTCTGCAAAGTGAAATAGGTAAAACAAAAATGTGTAAACAAAACTGCTGGGGGGGAGAAGCATGTCACAGCACCAAACGACAGTAGCAACCTGCCGCCGTTCCGGGAGAACAAGGAAAAATAGGGAGGCATGTCCGCAGCCGTTGCCAGCAAAATGGTGTAGACAAGAGGGTGTGTAGAAGATAAGTGGGTCTCAACGGGGGCTTCTTCCGCCCAGCTCTCCAGCCCCATAACGAATGCGCCGCCCGCCCCTCCGTGATGGTGGTGTTTGCCAGATGGGGGCTGGTCTGGGTGTCAGCGGGGGTCTACGAACCTCCATGGCTTCCAGAAGTCCCAGTTTAACTAGTAGGTCTTGTCCTTCTTGAGGCGTAGACACCGAATAAGTGCTGCCATTATGTGGAACGATCAGCCTGAACGGGAAGCCCCACCTATAACGAATCCGCGCGGATTGTAGGGCAGATGTGACCTCTCTCAACGAACGACGTCTTTCCAGGGTGGCGGGAGAGACATCTGGGAAGATTTGGATTTGGACATCATCCAAAAGAATGCGCGGTTGATTCCTTGCTGCACGTAGAATCTCCTCCTTTACTAGGAAGTCCTTGAGGCATAGAATGATATCCCTTGGAGGTTTGTCGGCTGGAGGTTTCGGACGAAGGGCTCGGTGGATACGATCGCATTTAAAAGCGACAGCTTCGTGTTCGGGTAGAAGCGATTTAAACAGGCGGATAACCGTCGGAATTAAGTCCACTTCTGTTTCCGGGATTCCTCTCAGACGAAGGTTATTACGTCTGTTTCTATTGTCTAAGTCCTCGAGTTGCATTTGAATCGTAGTGAAGGCAGAGGAGAGATTGTCGTGTTCCCTGCTCAATTCATTGTGGGCTAAAGCTAGTTCGTCGTGCTTACTTTCCAGTTTCTCAGTTCTGGAGCCCAAAGCTGCAATCTCCTGCGATAGCACGTGGGATGTCTTGTGTAGCTCCGACTGAAATTTAGCCGCCATTCTATCGTACATGGCCTCAAGGCTGGCATCCAGATAGGCCTTAGAGAGGGAGTTAGACTCACCGGCTCCGGTCAGCGGAGGGAAGGGGTCCGGGGAGGCCCGAGGCGTGGAAGACGGAGAGGCGGAGAGGCCGCCCTGGCCGGCGCCATCTTGAGACATCACGCCGCTGTCCCTTGTCCGGAGGAGATAGTGGGTTAGAGTATGTTGGCTCGATTTACGGGCTTTCTTCTTTCGGGCAGACATGCACCGTGCTGAGGGGACCTGGGGGGTAGCAAAATCGAGGCAAAAAGGGTGATGTATAGCCCCCAGGGCGCTGATAAAATCCCGGTCCGTGCGGAGCTCTCACACTAGGCTGCCATCTCGCTCAGCGCCGCGCATGCGCCCCCCGAGAACATGTCATTTTTGAAGGAAGGACATTGCTGGTAGGGACTGGACCTTTCCATCTGTCCTCATACAGCAGTCATATATCAGAGGTACATCCTGTATATCCCTGCATGTGACTCTCTATTCATTCCATGGCTATGTGATCAGGAGTTGGATCTCACCTCTTGAGTGGTCGGTATCTCCTGGTAGACGTGGGAAGGTCTGTTGTATACATCAACATTGTTTCTCAGATCATTGTCACTGATGGATCCCATCTTCTCCTCAAGCGGCACCTGCTGTGAATTGCAGGACAGCAATAAAAAGCACAAATAAGCAAACTGACCCACCAGATCTGAGATCACAGATTGGGCTGATCCTAAGGCAGCCATACGTGAATTGAAATTCGATCGACTTTTGTACAACCAGCTTGTTGGGTTTGTCCCAATTTATCAGCACCACTGGCTATAACCAGCAGCAATGACCAGAGCATTCTGACAGCGGGGAAGACCCCTTACTGGCAAAATACAATGACTTAGAGGGAAGGATTCCCCATCCACATCCAATGCGTTGATGGGGGAATCCGGTCATTTTTGTTGCATTAAAAAAAATTAATAATGTATGGGCAGCCTTTGAATAACAAGTATGAACTGATAAGAGAGACCACAGGCACTGTGTCAGGAACCATGAAACAGACAGAGACAGAAGTACAATCAAATCACACTTGTTTATTAATAAAAATAAAAAGGTAAATAGGAAAAAGCGTAGTCAAGCATAGCCATAGTCCAGTAGCCAGATCGGGTAGTCAGCCAGTCCAAAGTTCATAAACCAGATCGGGTAATCAGCCAGTCCAGAAGTCAGGGATCCAAGGAGAGCAACTGCAAGCAGGATAGAAGCCAGGAGGGATGTCAGCAAGCCAGGCTTGAAACAAACAGCAGGAGATGGTTCCTTGTGATGTGACAAACATGAAGGCAAAGGAAAGAGTGAGCTGGAAGGCTTTAAATAGGCAGGTTAGACGAGCATCATCGGGAACAGCTGGTAACTGTGGAAAGAGAAGAGAGCTGGCAATTAGCCGACAGCTGAGCGGCCAGCCCAGAGGAGGAAGGGCTAAGCCAGCCCAGACACACTGGTAAGTCGGACTCACCTGAGAGAAACTGTGCCAATAGGGGAAGGAGACTGGAGCAACTGGGGGAAGAAATTTTGGGGAAAGGCTGCAGGAACAGGAAGTAGAAACTGCAGGAACTGGGGGAAGAAACTGCAGGAACTGGGAGGAGAGACTGCAGGACTAGGAAGAAGAAACTGCAGGAACTGCAGTCCTCGGCACTCAGCCTGTCAACTTCCACATCCCATCAGAAGCATCTGCATCATATGGTGGGAGACTATCTAGGGGCAAAAACAGAGATGGAGAACTTTCCAGTTGATGATCCACTGGGTCATGAGAAGAGACCACTGGCCAGAACTTGCCCAGTATGCAATTGAGCTGCTGGGCTGCCCTGCATCCAGCGTGCTTTGCGAGTGAGCATTCAGTGCTGCTGGAGGTTTTGTGACAGATAAAAATGTGCGTCTGTCCACGAAATCCGTTGACCGGCTGACATTTATCAAAATGAATCATTCCTGGATTAGCAGCAGCTATCAAGCCCCTGATGTTGATGTTGCCGATTAAGTGTTTTTGGGATGTGGAGTCTCTGAAAGACTGTCTAAGCTGCCTAGCATTGTGGATTTTGATTTTATCTTGAAGACGTTTTCTTGGGCAGAATTAACACCCAATGACCATTTTTTCCGTACCTGTTTGACAGGTGCATATCATTGCAATTTTTTACAGCAAGGCCAATTCTTGCTTTCATCAAGAGTACCTCTGTAGGGTTACGGTGTGCAGGTACCATCAACACCTAAAGCCCAATTTTTCCTCACGTGTTACTTCTATCCAAAGTCTGTGGAAGAGGCACCAGAATTTACCCCAAAAAATCTCTAATCTTGTTCCCAGTGCACAACATTGTGGCCTCATCATACAGTCTGGCTCCACAAGCTGTTGTTTACAAAATAAAGAAAGCTTGCGGAGAAAATGTCATTTTTGCTGTAGCAGGTTCTGTACATGGTACAGATGTGCCACATTTCAGGCAGACTAAGGGGACCCCCCAGGCAATATTTTTAAAATAAATATTCATTTTTAATGTTTCACTTTAAGAATCAATAAATCCCTGCTCATTTAAATAATCTTTTTTTAAAACTTTTTTTGCATTGATACATGTCCCCAAGGGCAGTACCCGGACCCCATACCCTTTTGTAGCCCAATAACTTGCATATAAGCATTCAAAATGGGCACTTGTGAATTTTCCATTTTGTGTCCCATAGACTTTAATGGGGATCGTTGTTAGGCTCTGAACTTTTGCTATGTTTGAAAGTTCTGGCACAAACCAAACTGGGGGGGGGGGGGGTGGGGCGGGCGGTGTTTGGCCCAACTCTACTGGGAAGAAAGATTGCAGGAACTGGAGGGAGAGAATATATGTACCAGGAGGAAAGACATTAGGAACTAAGAGGGGAGACTGCAGTAATAGGGGGAATGGGGGGAAGAGAATGTGGAACTTGGAGGAGAAACTATGAGAACTGGGGGGGGGGGGGGGGGGGGGGAGATTGCAGGGACTCAGTGAAAATACTGTAGGAACTGGGGAGAGTGAGTGTGGAAACTGTGGAGTGAGACTCTAGGAACTGGGAAGAAAGACTGGGAACTAGAAGGGTGTCACATACCCGAAGGGAGACTGAAATGACGAGGTTGGCCTCACTTGCATCTCCAGCCCAGGAACCGCTGAGAGTGGAACTGAGAGACCAGAGGGACAGGAGGAAGACGAGTGCCTACAGGTGCAGACCCATAAACTTGTAGCAGAGGATGCAACCTTGGGAAGGCAGGAGAACCATCAGATTAGGAAGGGCAACCATGCACCATGGGTCAGTTGAGCTTAAAGAGGCACCTCGCTTGGACTGCGGAACTGGAACATCAGGCGATGTAGAGTTTCTGGCAGGCTTGCAGCAGGAAGTCACAGCTGGTCGCAGGACCATAGTCACAGACACTCGGATGGCAGTGTTGAGCCAAGCAGGAAACAGAAGCGAGGTCACTAGGATAGCCGGGTTCGTAGCAGGCAGGCAGCAAGGTACCAAGGCATTAGGCAGAAGCAAGGTCAAATGAGAAGCCGGAATCAGGAACCAGTAATCAGGACTATAACAGAGTCCAGAAGCGGGGTCAAGGAAAGCCAAGTTCAGTAACGGGTATCAAGCAGGATAACAGCAGGATTCAGGGTATCAGGGAACAGCTGAAAACCAGTCAGCATTGATCAGGGGTCAGAGCACCCTTTAAATAGGCCATCTGGCACCAATTGGCACTAGGTACACGCTCCTGTACATGCATGCAGTCCGCCACGCATGCACATTGGTGCCTATGGGCATCTGCAGTCACCCGTGAGCACGCACGCGTGCGCGCGAGTGCACGCTGGATGTATTTTAATGGTTCTCTTATAAAGGGGAACTGCAAGAAGAGACTCAAGGAACTGGGAAGAGACTCCAGGAACTGGGAGGAGATACTGCAGGAAGTAGTAGTGATTGATGGAATTGAGCTGAGATGCTGAAGGAGCTTGGGAAAAGAGACTGCAGGAACTTTGGGAAAGAGTTCATAAACTGGGGGAAGAGAGACTGCAGGAACCCTGATGGGTGACTGCAAGAACAGAGGAGAAACTGCAGGAACTGGAAGAGGGTAGACTGCTGGAACTAGGATGTGAGGCTGTGGGAATTGGGAGAAGATGCTGTGAGGAACTGTGGGAAAAGAATTAGAGTAGACTATGAGTATTGGGTGGAAAGACTGCAGAAAACTTGGATAGGTGTTTAATGTCTTTGGAAGACAGACTTTGGGAAATGGACAGTGATTGGGGGTGTCTGGCAAACATGTGGTCACTGGTGAGAAAATTAACAGTATAATCTAGTGCCCTGGGACAGCAGTGGCCAATATATGGAGCTATAAGCACTGTGGTTACAGAAAATCAACACAGATGTAAACTGGTGAAAATGGAGTTGGGCTCAGTGGTAGGCTTGGGCAGGGGGAGATAAATGTGCATCAAGTGGTTCTAAAGTCTCAAGGTCTTTTACCTTAATGCATTCTACACTATATTACCAAAAGTATTGGGACGCCTGCCTTTACACACACACATGAACTTTAATGGCATCCCAGTCTTAGTCCGTAGAGTTCAATATGGAGTTGGCCCACCCTTTGCAGCTATAACAGCTTTACCTCTTCTGGGAAGGACCATCCACAAGGTTTAGGAGTGTGTCTATGGGAAGGTTTGATCATTCTTCCAGAAGGCCTGGCTCGCAGTCTCCGCTCTAATTCACTCCAAAGGTGTTCTATCGGGTTGAGGTCAGGACTTTGTGAAGGCCAGTCTACGGACTACGGACTAAAGCCGCGTACACACGGGCGGACTGTCTGGCCAACTTAGTCTGTCAGACAATCCGACGGACAGTCCGTCCTACTTTCGAATGAACGGACTTGACCACACACGGATGCAAAACAGTCCGTCGAAAGTTTGCGCGATGACATGTACAGCACGTATGATGGGACTAGAAATAGGAAGTCCAATACACAGCAATGCAACCTTTCGCCATGTAAATCCTTTCTCAGCATGCGCCATACTTAGTCCGTCGAACTAGCCTACTCACGAGCGGATTGTCCGCTGAAACCAAAGTACGACGGACAATATTACGGAAATTCCGAAGTACTTAGTCCGCCAGACTGCACGCTGAAAAAGTCAGCTGAAGCCCACACACGAGCGGACTGTCCGCTGAAATGTGTTTCGACGGACTAAGTTGGCCAGACAGTCCGCCCGTGTGTACGCGGCTTAAGACTCGGATGTCATTAAAGTTTGTGTGTGTGTAAAGGCAGGTGTCCCAATACTCTTGGTAATATAGTGTATGTATTAAGCTAAAAAACATTTGGAGTGCGGCTCCCTCCGCTTCAGCCCCCCTCTTATACTTACTTGAGCCCCATCTCAATCCGGCGATGTGTATAAGAGCAGCAGCTCTCCCTTTCCTAATTTGCTCACACAACAAATGAAGCCATTGGCTCCTGCGTCTGTTAATCATCAACGAAGAGAGAGTGGGACGGGGCCTAGCCATGCTCCATGGGTGAGTAGACACACAGAGTGTGGCTCTGGAACGAGCCTGCTTGAGTGCCCCTATAACAAGAGGCTTGCTATTGGGGGCACTCGGCAGGGGGGGGGGGAGAAGCCAAGAAGAAGTGGATCGGGGCTGCTCTGTGCACAAAGCAGGTAAATTATGACATGTGTGATATTAAAAAGAAAATTGCTTTAGAATCACCTTCGCTCACACTAGCCCCTCCCCTGAACGGACGGGTCAAATGCTAACCCATGTCCTTACCTCAGGAGGTGGTGCTGGTGATCCGGGGTAGGGCACCTGGAAGCTGCCCCTCCACCTGCTGCAGGTTTCCGTGACACCGGCCCATTGCCTCTCCTCCCGGTGGCTGAACAGGAAGTGTGTCTTCAGTAATGACTGGCCAGGGAGTCCTAAGACTCCTCCCTGGCCAATCGGGTCTCAGAACCCGCTTCCTGATTGGCCCGGGAGGACAATTGGGAAGACAACAGCGAATATTAATTCGCTATTGTCACACAACTGGGTGGGCACGGGGAGCAGTGCTCTGCACTCCAAGCCTACCATTTTTTGAAGCCAATTATAGCCTCAGGCTCTAACCATGTGCTTCAAAAAAGAAAAAAAAAACCTATTGAAATCAATGTGTCCGGCGCCCTGCATGTAGATTAGGGGCCGGGTGCATAGATTAGGGAGGCGGCGCCCATGTCTCCCGTATGGAGCAGCCGCCACTGGAACTGGACATTGCTCATGGTGGTGGGAGCATTTCAGAATACAGAAGGTCTCCAGAGAGGGCGCTATAGAGTCAGATTGTATGCTAGCAGGGAGTATTTTCTGAGCTCCCTGACTCCCTGCAAGGAGCAGAAACTGAAATCCAAATCTACATTACGTGATACAAGCTACAGACTGTGTGTGAGACATTCGGAGAGTCCAGAATTATCCCCATGTAAGATCAGCCAATCATAGCATTTCCTGCACCCAATAAACCAAACATGATGCTTACCTGATCTCTAGCGCCCCCTGGGGAAAAAAAAGAGAATGTGGCTGTTATTGAGACTAATGGGAAAACAAAGTAAATGCTAAATTACTGAGTCATGTGCACAGTGTTGGAACCCAAACAAATCGTCATTATTATCTTAAAGTGGAGGACCACCCAAAAAAAAATACATTAATATTCTTAAGAAAATATAAAAAAAAAAAAACATTTGAAAAAAAAAAAATGTTTACACACCAGAGACCCCTGTTGCTAGGCAGTCTTCCTAATCTGCCTCTTCCTATTCCGCAGCGCTGTTTTTTTAATTCTTCTTCCTTGGCGAGCAGCCCCGTTGTCTTCTGGGACATGTGTGTGTCCCAGGAAACAGGGACCCAGGAAACAACGGGGCCATTCACAAAGTGCCGCACGGCTCGCGCATTCGCAGTAGGAAAGGGGCGTTGAAGCCGCAAGTCTCCACTGCTTGTTTCCCTTAGTTAGGATGGACGGATCGGCCTCGGGGTGGGGGGGTGGGCAACATCGTGGGCTCGCTGGATAGGTAAGTGTCCTTATTAAAAGTTAGCAGCTACAGTGTAGCTGCTGACTTAAAAAAAAAAAAAATAGTCCGGAACGCCCCTTTAACTGCTTCAATACCGGATACTTTTACCCCCTTCCTGCCCAGGCCAAATTTCAGCTTTCAGCGCTCTCACGCTTTAGCCTCATACACACACGATCAGACTTTTGTACAAACTTTCCCGTGGACTTTTGTACAAAGGGGCGTTGGCCGTACGTTTGTATTGCATACACACGATCGGACTTTTTAGGCAACAAACACGAACGTAGTGACGTTTCAACGTACTGACGACACTTCAAAAGAGGACGTTCAATTACTCCGGCGCCACCCTTTGGTCACCTTATGTATTGTTGTCTGATCTTTTGCATTGGCTCTGAGCATGCGTGTTTGTACTTTGTACAAAAGTCCGATGGTTTTCTGTACACGCGATCGGACTTTGCTCCATCGGACTTATGTTGTCAAAAAGTTTGTCCGTTCGCACAGCCCAACAAAAGTCAGATGAAAACCGAAAAAAGTTTGTCCGATGGAGCGTACACACGGTCGGATGTTGCCTTAAAACAGCTAATTTGCATGTTTGTTGTCAAAAAGTCCGATCGTGTGTACGGGCCTTTTGAATGACAATTGCGCAGTCATGCAACACTGTGCACATATGACATTTTTATCATTTTATTCCCCACAAATACAGCTTTCTTTTGGTGGTATTTAATCACTGCTGTTTTTTTTTTATTTTTGCTAAAAATCTAAAAAAGTCTGAAAAAAAAAAAAAGTTTCTTCATTTCTGTCAGAAAATGTTGTAAATAAGTAATTTTTCTCTTTCTCTAATGGCCACTGATGAGGAGGCACTAATATGTCGCACTGATGCGCACTGATAGGTGGCACATTTGAGCAATGATAGGCTGCACTGATGGGCACTGATAGGTGGCACTTATGAGCAATGATAGTTGGCACGGATAGACAGCAATGATGGGCACTGAAAGGCAGCACTGATTTGTGTTACTGATGTGCACTGCTGCGACTGCACTGATGATCAGTGCCCTGATTGTCGGGACAGGTCTTTCCTATGAGGAGAAACAAAAAGAAGAGGGCGGTATGGTTGACCAAAAGACTGGGCCTACATCCCAACAGGTCTAGAAAGGCAAGAAGGAATGCCCCCTTACAGGACTTTCATGGCCCAATTAGTACTACACAAAAGATATATAAAAATAAGTATACAAAGTTTATTGGAAAATAGATAACATTGACCAATAAATGGCTATAGACATATTAGCATGGTAAAACATATAAAAATGCAGCTCTAGAAGGGTCTAAGAGCTACCGTGATCAAGTCACCACAGCAGGACATACGGACCACACCCGACGCGTTTCAGAAACCACTTTCTTCAGGGTTGTATAGAACAGTTTTACTTCTATATTTAAAAACAAACAATAAATGATAATTGATAACATGCACAGGCAAACATATGTATAGACATGTATACAGAATATACAATCATTAGCTGTTCAAGGAGAAAACATCAAAATAAGGGTGTATAAGAAAAAAACTCACATGTTGCCAAAATAGATAAAGGTGCATGTCACAGCCACAGAGTGATTTTGTAAAAGCCAGATAGTCATGCCCCAACCAGGATCTAAGCGGTGCAGCCAGAAGGCCTCCAAAGATGGAAACACAGCGGTGAGCAGCCAGCGAGACCAGCAATGATAAAAGCACACCCACCAAGGGCGATAAAGTGCTTGTTAGGACTGCTTTATAACCCTTAGCCCTTGTACACACGGTCGGAAAATGTCCGATCGGACCGCGTTGTCGGATAATACGACTGTGTGTGGGCTCCACCGGACTGTTTCCGTCGGAATATCCGACGGACAAAGTTTTAGAGCTGGGCTATAAAACTTTCCGACAACATGATCCGATCGGACTTTGTCCGATTGTGTGTAGAGAATTCCATTCGGACGAAGTGCCACGCATGCTCAGATCAAATTCCTAGATCAAAGCTATTTGCTACTAGCCTGAACGTAGTCCCGTCGTAACAAAATAACGTCATCACGTTACGTACGATCGGATTTTCCAACAACTTTGTCCAAACGTGTGTATGCAACACAAGTTTCGGACAAAATCCGACGGATTTTGTTGTCGGAATGTCCGACCATGTGTACAAGGGCTAAGTGGGTCCTCACGGTCTATTTGGACAGAAAAAGAAGACCCCTAGTAAATTCAATCCCATATGGGCAGTACCTACACATCTGCAGAAACTGCACCAATGATGGTTCCTTCAAAATTAAGGCAGATGCAGGGGCGTGGCTTGTGCGAGGATGGAAGCCTAAGCCCTAAGCTCTGCACAGCCGGCTGGACAATCAGCGATGTGCAGGCAAGGTAACGGCTCCACCAAGTCCCCTGGACACCCACCGCACTCCCATGGGATCCGCCACCCAGATATCCCGCAAACGGAGCCAGGATAGAGGCCCAAAAAGGCCCACGGCCTTCTTCTTCCAGCCCGGCCGGGCACAGGGAAGGAACCAAGATGGCGCCGCCGGAGCCGTGACGAGACACTCCGCGGCCTCTACCGACCTCTCCGAGGATCATCCGGATGAAATGCAGAGTGGATCAGCATCCTCAACTCCCACGAATCATAACCAGCAACCCCGGTCTCCCAAAGCCCAGCCAAATCAAGGATGCGGATGGATTCATCTCACCAGGCCGCAGACAAAGTGAGTACAGGCCTGCATAATGATAATGCAATCTTCCTACTACAATCCTCCATAGCTGCATTCCCAACATCAGGGCAACCGGTGCTAGATACCACTATGAAGGATATACTCCTGTCCCTCCAATCCTCCCTCATGACAAACCTATCCTTCCTGATTAATAGGTTCTCCCTAGAGATGAAGCATATGGATAATAGAATGCAATATATG
Source organism: Lithobates pipiens (assembly GCF_037356315.1). Lineage (NCBI taxonomy): Eukaryota > Metazoa > Chordata > Amphibia > Anura > Ranidae > Lithobates > Lithobates pipiens. The sequence goes on along the minus strand of NW_027507870.1, from coordinate 3,868,571 downwards.
GAAAAACAAAATGGAGGAGTGCACAGACACAGTGAATGACATAGTAGATGCATATACAGAGCAAAAAGATGACTCTCTGTGGATCAAAGCAAAGCTGGCGGACCTCGAGGACCGCTCTTGTCGCAATAACATTAAAATAGGTGGCATCCCGAGTCCATTCCGCCTAAAGAAGTGCTTGATTACGCTAGCTACATGTTCTCTAATATGTTGCCAGAACTCTCCCCAATTGAACTCACCAGAGACCATATTCATAGAATACCCAAACCTCACCACCTGGAAGAAGCTGTCCCCAGAGATGTTCTCTTAAGGGTCCACTTCTATCAGGCGAAGGAACAAATCCTATCGAAAGCAAAGGAAATATCCACCCTCCCAGCGCCGTACTCAGACATCCAACTATATGCAGATCTGTCACAATATACCTTACCCATGAGAAGGCAGCTAAAAATGGTTACAAAAGTCCTAACTAACCATAAAATCCAAATGGTGCATTGGTGACCCTAACCAAATTTTAAGGTCACCAATGCGCCACCCCTTTTCGACAATGTCATTGTAAGGAATATACAGTAGGTTAGACTCTGCACCTATTTTAGGGGCTTTCTGTGCTGGCCTACCCATTAGGATTTCAATAAGGTGCGCCCCTCTAGTTCTGCTTGAGCTGGACTCTAATGGTCATTGGAAAAACGCTCTGGCCGGTTGGGTAGACAAGACACCATGCACGATGTATGGCTTATCAAGAGTACAATTCTTTATTTCCTGAGTATTGTATATATACACTTTACAGATCACACAAAGCACAAGGGGGAAGGCCCCTTGGACAACCAATCATATACATTCACATCTATGTTAGTCAATAAGCAACATTTTTAGGGGTTTAGGGGATTTCTGCCCAAAGATAAATCTACGGAAGACCTCTAAAAATATGTTTTATAACCTTAAGCTTTTATCATATTTTGAACATAAAACCGCAGGCCAATGTTCCTACTATGCCCTAAATGTTCTAAGTATGTAAAACCTAAATGTCAGCTGCGACCGCAAGCGCGTCCTGTTTTTCGCAAATTTGCACCTCAGAAGAAACTTGCAAAGCATTGCATGTGAAGCGGTTTCAACAACCTTTCTCATATATATCTGTCTTTGCAAGTATATTCTAAATGTAATAAGGAGTGTATAAACTTAAAGGGTGACTCTTCCTTTCCTTACAGTCATTATCACATTATCATGGTCAGAGACTGCAGACGTAGTGCAGTCCCCTAGGATAAGTAATGGATAATGGCCAACAGGCCCTCTTCCCAGACCCAGCAGTTATTCCTCCGGCTGGAAGATCGCTCACTCTGGGTTCCCTGGGGGTGACTCTGGTCAGTAGTGTAGCATGTCTGTACCCTGGCAGTGGCTCAGTCTTTCTCTCTCTGGTGGCATTGGACAGCATGGCTCTCTCTGGTGACGCTGAGCAGCATGGCTCTCTCTGGTGGCACTGAGCAGCATGGCTCTCTCTGGTGGCGCTGAGCAACATGGCTCTCTCTCTCTCTGGCTTGTGCCCAGCACACGCCTCATTCTTTTTCCTGTAGCAGTCTCTCCCCCAGCTTTTTTTCCAGGCTGCAGTCTCTCAATCTCTCTCTTGATCGAGCTGTAGCCTCCTCCCTGTGAAAAATGGGGCCGCCAATCTTTGGGACTACATGTCCCATGATGCTCTCCTCTCCTAGTCTCCTTTCATTGGCCTTAAGTTATGGCCAATAGGGAAGGAACGGAGCGGGCAGGAAGCTGGGTGAGGAACCTGGTTAGAGCCCTTGTCTCTTCTCCCTGACAGGAGAAAGGGGGAGGGGGGTTAACAGGGGAAACCTGATAGCCGGAAGCTTGCCTTTCTCCTGTCACAGTGCCGCCAAGTTCTCTGCTGGACTGAGCAGGGAAAAGAGCCGAAGTCACATTTCACTGATGGGGGGCTTGACAGAACCTTGATGGTGTCACCCCACTGGCGGGTTGCACATGGGTGTGGGCTTCCCACACCCCGATAGCGATGGAACTGTGTTGAATTTAAGATCTGATCCCTGATTCCAGGGGGCGGCACTTGACCCCCATTGCCCCTACCTGTGGACGCCCATGGTGCCACCCAGTTACCATCCTGGCCACCTACAATGGAACCCATCATACAATATCCACCTTGGAAGGAGGGATGAAACTTCTCCATACATGGGGAATAATCCCAGAAACCCCCTCGCAAACCTGCCTGATTCACCCCTTTCATTTTGGGCATAATTTCATTGTAGTATTGATCCCAAAGTAGATACTACAGGAGAGGGGAACCGAATCTCCAAGCAGAAACAGAGAGCATTCCTAAAAGTCCTAGCAACCTGGCAATTACAGGATGCTTGGAGGGTATCCCTCCAAAGGGAACGAGATTAAACATGTTTCTCCCCGGTCCATGGCTCCTTCTCCAGGATAGATTATGTTTTTCTGGAACATCAGCTGTTATCAGTACTCAAAAAGGCTGAAATAAAAACAATAACGGTGTCAGATCATGCACCAGTAAAAATTCAGCTGGAGATAAAGGAAGCCTCTGGACCGGGGTTAAACTGGAGGCTTAATGAGTCATTAATACAGGACAAGGAGTCAGTAAACACGATTGAGCGGGAGTTGGAACAATTCTTTCGATTGAACGAAACCCCGGGAATCTCCAGCCCAATACTATGGGAATCACATAGAGTAGTAATAAGAGGAGTATTAATAGGGATTGGAGCAGGAAAAAAGAAAGCAAGGGAGAAAAGGAAAACTCAATTATATGAGGAAATTCGGAAATTAGAGCAGAGTACGAGACCAAAAGGGGTACCGGAAAGAAAGGATTTGATAATAAAAAGGAGGGAATTAGAGGACTGCCTGGAACAGGAGAGGAAAGCCGCCTACTATATTCTCAGTAAGGAGAGATATCAGTGGGGAAATAAATCAGGTAAATGGATGGCCAGAAGGGTAAAGGAGAGAAAGAGTAGAACTTTCATTTCAAAAGTGAGGGATAAGGAAGGCAAGGTACAAATTACATCAGAGAACATAGCAAATACATTTCACTCATACTATAATGCCCTATATAATATAGGACAAATAAATAGTGGGGAGATCGACCTTCGAGATGAAATAAGGGATTACCTGAGGATGCTAGATTTACCCAGGGCCACGCAAGAAGAAATGGAAGCATTAGAAGCCCCTATATCAAGAGAGGAAGTCGAGAGAGCAATCAAAAATACAGCTTCAGGAGGATGCCCAGGCCCGAAGGGTTCCCTATCCTATATTATAAGAAGTTTCGGAAACAGTTAGTGCCTAAACTGTGCGATTATTTTAACGCAGTAGGGAAAGGAGAAAAATTTAGAGAATAGACACTTCTGGCGCATATAGCTTTGATCCTGAAAGAAGCAAAGGATCCTATGGCAGTTGAAAGCTATAGACCAATTTCATTATTGAATTTGGATATTAAATTGTTTGCAAAAATTATCGCAGAACGACTGAAGCCCTATCTGCCAGAATGGATACAGAATGATCAGGTGGTGTTTATTCAAGGGAGAGAGGGGAGAGACAATGCATTGAAGACCATAATGTTGATACAGGAAGCTATTAGGCAGGGTACCCCCACTGTACTCATGTCAATAGACGCTGAAAAGGCATTCGACAGGGTCAGTTGAGGGTTCCTTTTTGAGACTTTGAAACATCGGGGGATAGGAGAGAGGATGAGGGGTTGGATCGAAGCCCTGTACTTCCGTCCCAAAGCTAGAATAAGAATCAATGGGACCCTGTCTTGCCCCCTTGATCTTTTTAACGGGACAAGACAGGGTTGCCCACTTTCCCCACTTTCTGTTTATAATGACACTAGAACCTCTTATGGCAGCTATAAGGAAGAACCAAGACATCCAAGGAATACGGTTTGAAGGGAGGGAGTACAAGACTGCCGCTTTTGCGGATGATCTGTTGGTTTATATCTCCAACCCTAGAATCTCGATCTTGAAGGAACTCTTAAAATTTGGAAAATTTTCCAATTTTAAAGTGAACATGACCAAATCGGAGATATTAAATTTAAACTTACATGAAGAAGACCAGAGTGCAATTCAAACCAAATTACCCTTCAGGTGGTGTAAGAGAGAACTTGGATATCTGGGAATAAAATTGACGGCAAAGGTGGGGGAATTATTTGAGGCCAATTACATTCCCCTCCTGAATAAAATTAAAAACCAACTAAGTAAGATCCAATACAAAGCCCTCTCATGGATTGGAAAAATAAAAGCAGTTAACCTCCCTGGCGGTACGATTATTTCGGATTTTAGGTGCTAAAAGCGGTACAATTATTTTGCATGAAAATTTGGCGTTTTATATTGTAGTCCTGTAATTCTTTAGGAATAACTCACTTAAATCTGTCCAAACCAGAGTCTAGCAGACATCCCGGGTATGATAAAGTTTGAAAAATTAAATCATAAATTATAATATAATAAATAACTATAAATAATTATACCAAATAATAATATAACAATAATAAAAAAATATTCAATAATGTAATCAAATCAAAAACACTGAAATTTTCTCAGTTGCAGAATTGTCGCTGTCATTACTTTTCAGTATTTAATGACGGATCTCCCCACAAATCGCTATCCCTCAATTCTGCGAGTGATTCCGATATATTATCGCTGTTTTCTAGCTGGTCTAAAATCATTTTTGATGTAAAGGGACAGTTTTGGTTGCTATGGACAATCTCCAGTTTCCAGGCATAAAGAACAGTTTTTATAATATAAAACTGCATGCAGGACACTGGGCAGACCACTAGGGACAAAGGGGATGTGAAATAATTACATCCAGCAATGTAATCTGTAAGATTACATTATACTGTATGTATACTGTGTGTTTCACTTTTTGAATTTGGCGCCGATCTCCGTCCCCGTGCGTCACAACGTTCGCAGGGAACGGAGATCGGCTCCGTGATGAATCGAGCGGAGGACGAGCCGCTCGTACAGCGCGGGGACATCGCTGGATCCAAGGGAGAAGGTAAGTAAACGTCCTCCTGGATCCAGCGATGCGGTCCCGAGTCTGGCTCGGGGTTACCACTTTTGGTATAAAACTTCCACCCAGAGCCAGACTCGGGAATACCGCCGGGGGGGGGGGGGGGGTTAAGATGTTTGTATTACCAATATTTACATACACATGTCAAATGGTCCCAATCCCTCTCCCACAAATGTATTTGAAAAAATTAAAAACTATGATTATACGATTTAATTGGGGAAGCAAATGTGCACGGATCGCATTTAATATAATAGCCAGGGGAAAGGATAGAGGGGGCCTGACAGCACCTTATTTTAAAAAAATACTACGAGGCTGTTGTTGTATCTAGAATAATTGACTGGACTCACAACAGAAAGGGTAAGGACTGGGTAGAACTAGAATTTAATTTAAGTAAGAGGAAAATAGGGGAATTAATATGGATACCGGCACAAGTCAGAGAATTAGGAGCCAACACAAGTATATTGACAAAAAATTCACTTTGGGTTTGGGATACAATAAATAAGAGATATAATTGGGAGTACAACTCACCATTAACCCCGTTACTCGACACAAAAATTTTTAGACCAGGGAAAGAGGAGTACGTATATTTTAGTAGGTGGCCAAAAAAGGATAATATAATGCCCCGTACACACGAGCGGACTTTTCAACATCCAAAGTCCGAAGGACCGAGTCCGTCAGACTATCCGATCGTGTGTGGGCTGCAACGGACTTTTGATTCGCCAAAGTCTGACGGACTTTAGAAATGAAGCATGCTTCAAATTTTCCCGAAGGAACTCCGCCGGACCCGGTCCCCTTCGAAAACTCCGCTCGTGTGTATGCTACTCCGACGGACTAAAACCGACGCTAGGGCAGCTATTGGCTACTGGCTATGAACTTCCTTATTCGAGTCCAGTCATACGTCATCACGTTCGAATCCGTCGGAGTTTAGTGTGATCGTGTGTGGCCAAGTCCGTTCGGCCGAAAAGTCTGTCAGAACTCCGTCGGAACTCCGGCGGAACTCCTTTGGAAGTCTGTCGGACATAAGTCCTCTCGTGTGTACGGGGCTTTAGATTGCAGGATGTTATGGAAGGTAATAGATTATGCACATATGAGGAAATCATAAGGAAATGGGGACATAAAGCACTTGACAAATGGAGATATGCACAATTACACCATTTTACCCAGTCCTTACCATAGCCACTCAGGGGAAAGGAGCAACTTAGACATCTGGAGAAGTTATTGGAGACCTCTCAAAGTCTTGAAAAAAGGATATCAAAAATATATAAAATTTTGATACGCGAGACAGAGTATGAATACCCTTCGTATTTAGAAAAGTGGGAAAGAGAGATAGGGCCCCTATGTAATGATGAACATAGGAACAAGATTATAAGGCGAACTTATTCGGTGGCTGGCCAAGGATACACAAACAAGAGAAATGTCCTACAAACTGTTAGCAAGGTGGTATATAACTCCACAAAAAGGGAATAAAATAAGTGGAGAGAACCCCTCGACATGTTGGAGAGGCTGCCCGGTATTGGGAACTTTCTCACACTTGTGGTGGGATTGTCCTAACATACAGACCTTCTGGGAAAAAAATAATTGAAGCTAGTTTTAAAGTAACAGGAGAGTAAAGATCAGGAAGAGCCCATGAGTTTGCCTGTTCCACGACTCAGAGGAGGGGGAGAGGCAATATGGGAACTCCCTTGTCCCCTGTTTATTGAATTCTGCGAAGGCGCTAATACAGCGAAGATGGAAAATTCAGGACTCACCATCAATGAAAAGTGGGTAGAAAGAGTAGAAAGAATAAGAAACATTGAGGAGATAATATATAAGTCATAGGAAATAGAGGAGAGATATTATAATAGGTGGCAGCAATGGTTGCAGTTCAGAGAAACGGAAAATTACTTGAAGTTACTTGAATGTTAGAGGGCTATAAAGAAGGAAGGAGCGAGTAGGGATGAGCTTCGAGTTCGAGTCGTCTGTTCAGCGAACAGTGAACAATTTGGGGCGTTTGCGGAAAATTCGAAAAAGCCGGAACACCCTATACAAGTCTATGGGAGAAATGTAAACTGCAAATTTTAAAGGCTTATATGCAAGTTATTGTCCTAAAAAGTGTTTGGGGGCCCGGGTCCTGCCCCAGGGGACATGTATCAATGCAAAAAAAAGTTTTAAAAACGGCAGTTTTTTCAGGAGCAGTGATTTTAATAATGATTGTGAAACAATAAAAGTGTAATATCCTTTAAATTTCATAGCTGGGGGGTGTCTATAGTATGCCTGTGAAGGGGCGCATGTTTCTGGTGCTTAGAACTGTCCTTGCACAAAGTATCCTTTGTGCAGGAAAAAAAGTCTTTTAAAATCACTTGCGGCTAAATTGTCGGGTCTCCGTAATACAGAGAACACTCAATGAGTGTTCTCTGTATTAGCCGACAATTCATTCATTCATTGATTTAAAAAAAAAGCGTGGGGGTTCCCCTAAATTCAATTACCAGGCCCTTCAGGTCTGGTATGGATATTAAGGGGAACCCCGTGTCAAAAAAAAAAAATAATAATTTGACGTGGGGGTCCCCCTAAATATCCATACCAGACCCTTCAGGTCTGGTATAGATATTAATGGGAACCCCGCATCAAATTTAAAAAAAAATTTGACGTGGGGGTCCCCCTAAAAATCCATACCAGACCCTTTATCCGAGCACGCAACATGGCAGGCCGCAGGAAAAGAGGGGGGGGGACGAGAGAGCGCCCCCCTCCTGAACCGTACCAGGCCACATGCCCTCAACATTGGGAGGATGCTTTGGGGGTCTGCGACCCCTCAAAGCACCTTGTCCCCATGTTGATGTGGACAAGGGCCTCATCCCCACAACCCTGAGCAGTGGTTGTGGGGGTCTGCGGGCAGGGGGCTTATCAGAATCTGGAAGCCCCCTTTAACAAGGATTAACAACCCCCAGATCCCGCCCCCCCCTGTTTGAAATGGTAAGGGGGTACAAAAGTGCCCCTACCATTTCACAAAGAAAGTGTAAAAATGGTTAAATAAGACAAACACACTTTTGAAAAATTCCTTTATTAAAAATAAAAAAAATAAAAAAAAGATTCCAGCGGTGGTAATCCACTCTTGCTATCCAGCGACGGATCTCCGGGGTCCAGCGATGGATGATCATATCCAGCGATAGGGGATCTCTCAGTCCAGCGCTGTCCATACATCCGTCTTCTGTCTCCACTGCGGAGACACTGCAGGAATCCCAGCGCTGACGTTTCTTATATTAGGAGGGCGGGGCCACCCGTCACCTGACCCCGCCCCCTCTGACGCTGGTGAGGGGAGATAGGGATTCCCTAATGATGTATGGGTGAACCCGCCCCCTCTGATGTAATGGAAACCTGCATTACATCAGAGGGGGACGGGGTCACCGATACGTCACTGGGGAACCCCATAGCTTACCTCACCAGCGTCAGAGGGGGCAGGGTCAGGTGATGCATGGCCCCGCCCTCCTAATATAAGAAACGTCAGCCCTGGGATCCCCGCAGTGTCTCCGCAGTGGAGACAGAAGATGGATGTATGGACAGCGCTGGACTGAGAGATCCCCTGTCGCTGGATATGATCATCCATCGCTGGACCCCGGAGACCCGTCACTGGATAGCAAGAGTGGATTAGCACCGCTGGAATCTTTTTTTTATTTTTTTAATTTTTAATAAAGGAATTTTTCAAAAGTGTGTTTGTCTTATTTAACAATTTTTTACACTTTCTTTGTGAAATGGTAGGGGTACTTTTGTACCCCCTTACCATTTCAAACAGGGGGGACGGGATCTGGGGGTCCCCTTGTTAAAGGGGGCTTCCAGATTCTGATAATCCCCCCACCCGCAGACCCCAACAACCACCGTTCAGGATTGTGGGGATGAGGCCCTTGTCCACATCAACATGGGGATAAGGTGCTTTGAGGGGTCACAGACCCCCAAAGCATCCTCCCAAGGTTGAGGGCATGTGGCCTGGTACGGTTCAGGAGGGGGGGGGGCGCTCTCTCGTCCTGGAGAAGAACAAGGGATGGTCAGTCACAAGTGCGTGCAATTGTCAACGTACACAGAGATGCACGATGGCTTCTGTTTGAGTGCCAGTTCGCGCATGCGTACCTCTATGCGCCAAAGCCAGATTCCTACGGGCAACAGGAATGCGTGTATTTCTGCACCTTAAAGTTCTTGTAGGAAGGCAAATCTCTCTGCCGATATGCGCATCCTGACAATCAGTCTCTTTGCAGATGACGTTATCTACATGGTCACCGATCCTTTTAACTCCTTACCGGAAGTTTAGAAGATGCTAGCCTGGTTTAGTGATATTTTTTACTACAAAATAAACTAGATTAAATCTTATATCTTAAACTTAGGTGTGAACAATACCTCCAGCGACCGTCTTAAACTACAATTTCCTTACACCTGGGCGGATAATAGTATAACCTACTTGGGAATACAACTAACTCAACTAAATCACTGTTTCAACAGAACTACTTACCTTTCCACACTAAACTACAGGAAGATCTTATCAGGTTGGCATTTTCTGAACTCTCATGGATGGGGTGCTTGGCAGCCTTCAAAATGCTTCACCTTCCCCAAATCCTTTATTTGCTCAGAACCCTCCCGATCCCAATACCAACTAGCTACTTGAAAACACTACAAACTATTTTATCTAAATACATATGGCAATGGAATAAAGCTAGGTGCGTTCATATTAACCACTTCAGCCCCCGGACCATTTTGCTGGTCAAAGACCAGACCACTTTTTGCGATTTGGCACTGCGTCGCTTTAACTGACAATTGCGCGGTCGTGCGACGTGGCTCCCAAACAAAATTGGCGTCCTTTTTTTTCTCACAAATAGAGCTTATCAGCGATTTTTATTGTGACTGCGACATTATGGCAGACACATCGGCCATTTTTGGGACCATTGTCATTTATACAGCAATCAGTGGTATATAAATGCAGTGATTCCTGTGTAAATGACACTGGCAGTGAAGGGGTTAACCAGTGGGTGGCAGTGTAGGGGTTAAGTGTTCCTAGGGGTGTGTTACTAACTGTGGGGGGGCTGGGCTTTCATTTAGTGAACACTGATTTCTCCTCCAATCACATAGAGCAGAGATCAGCATCACTAGTTGCTAGGCAGAACGGGGAAATGCTGTTTACAACGGCATTTCCTCGTTCAGCTGCCCCGTGAGACGGCTGCGGCGCGCTCGCGATGGCAGGGCAGCATTAAAGATTGGACATACCTGTACGCCAATATGCCTGCCCGTGCCATTCTGCCAACGTACATCGGTGTGCGCTGGTCGGGAACCGAATTAAACAACGCCAAGCAGAAGGCACCGGATACGTAGACTTTCAGGACTATTACATGTCTTTGACCCTCACTCAATCAAAAGAATCATTTCTATCTCCCCCCCTCCACATTATGGGGGAAAATAGAAACGTCTACTATTCCTGGTGGTAGTTTATTCTCGTGGCTATTCTCTATTACACCGGGAGCTAAAATCCCTTCCCAAGTCTCCCCAACAATTATAGAAACACTAAAAACCTGGGACAGACTTGTGAAAAATAGTTCAAAGCACCCTCTAAACTCCACTGTCCCAATTCCTCTGGAAGCACTACAGAACCTTATGCAATCAATGTCTTGTACAAAATGTAAAGCACCAGGCATCACATACATAACAGACCTGAAAATAAACCATTTCCCACATTACAAAAAGAGTACCATTTGCCAAACTCAGATCTATTCCTCTACATATGCACTCAACATTACAACGCCTCGCTTCCAACATGGTCCTGTAAAATTCCTGGATCTATTTTAGAACTCCTACACCATGTCAAAAGGGGATATCGCTATTCTATAACCTATTACAACAAAAAAATATATCTTTACCAAATCAACCCCACTACTTAGATGGGAATCAGACCTAGGGATGCACCTATACAGCGGATAGGTGGGAAAAAGCCTGTAAATGCACATACAAAGCTACCTGTTGCTCCACCCTTTGGGAACTAGCAATTAAAATGACACAACGATGGTATCTAACTCCTGATAGATTATCCAAATATGACACAAAACTAGATGATACATGTTGGAGGAAGTGTGGACAGAGTGGGGATATGCTCCACATATTCTGGAAATGCCCCAAATGAACACATTATTGGAAATCAATCTTCCATTTACTCTCTGACATCACTCAAATGATAATCCCTCTGAGACCTTCACTAGCACTTTTATTCTTAGACATAGAGCAATACCCGAACCCGATCAGAAATATCGTAGCACATGTATTACTATCAGCAAGACTCAATATCACTAGAAAATGGAGGACTCCAGACCCTCCTACGCTGAGTGAAGTGGTGCGAACAACCCACGTACACTTCACCCATGAATCAACACTGGCATTAAGACACAAAGACAAGGTACAGCGCCTCAGAATGTGGCAACCATGGAAAGACTGGACTAGATCCCCAGGTATTGTCAAGGCCTGTAGCTCTAAACTTTGATAGATAGACATTATATGGATGTATTTCAATGGTTCATTGTTTCTTTCTTGTCTGAATCACGTGGGATGTATTGAATCGCACTTTTAAGATGTATTCTATATAGGAAGGAGGGAGTTGTGCCTAACCGAGTACAGTATAGCACCGACCAGGCTGCTCGAGTGGGTATTCAACTCCTCTACCTTCACTCTCGAAAAACCGAATAACCAAAGGATGGTAACACAACCTACATGAAATTGTTATACTAGCCCATGTGTTGATAAAGATACTCAGCAAACTACACAAATCCACTTCTTGACAGAAGTGTTTTATGTAAGTTTGTAAGTTAACCTGTCTATTTGACTATGTTATGATTGAAAATATCAATAAAAATCTTTTGAGGAAAGAAAAATTGAGGCAGATGCATTGCAAGATAGACTCACCCCCTCGATCTCCTCACGGATCTCAAACTTACTGAATGACATATCAGTATGGATGTCACACCACTTCCCCAAACTCAATCTCTTTCTAAAACTGAGCTTGTAATATTTTCTCTTTCACGATCCCCCCGACTGTGACTTCACCATTGATATCAACACCACAACCATTGGTCCCTCCACACATGCCAGGGTCCTGGGTGTAATCCTTGACTCTGACCTCTCCTTCAGCCCCCATATCCAATCACTGGCTAAATCCTGCCACCTTCACCTCCGCAACATCTCCGGAATTCCACCTTCCTGACTAATGACACCACAAAGCAACTCGTTCACTCCTTGATTATTTCCCGCCTTGACTATGGCAATTCTCTCCTTAATGGCCGACCCTTACACAGGCTCCTCCCCCCTTCAGCCTATTATGAATGCTGCTGCTAGACTAATACACCTCACTAATCGATCCGTGACTGCCGCCCCTCTCTGCCAATCCCTTCACTGGATTCCCCTCCCCCACCGTGTAAAATTCAAAATGCTAACCATAACATACAAGGCCAGCCACAACATTACCCCCAAAAGTAAACTGCCTGCTATTGATAATAATTCCAGCAATACTCTATCCTGCATATCCATGGATGGTATATATTATATACTATGGTCCCTGGACATGTGTATATATATATATATATATATATAGACACACACACACACACACATATATATATCTATTGCATGTATATGTTATGATAAAATAAATAAAAATTCTTTGGTAATGACCAGATGGTACAAAATGTATCCAACGACAGACCCTCGGTGTTTCCGAGGATGCCCAACTTACAGGATCTATGGCCCACATCTGGTGGGAGTGCCCCAGAATAAGGTCGTTCTGGAGCAGGATTTTTTTCCCTGATCCAAAAAGTGACAGATCTCCAAATACCAAGAACCCCTGCCAATGCCCTTCTCAATGCAAATCTACCCAAGACTTCTAAATACAACTGCAAATTAATCCACTTCATTTTACTGGGCGCCAAGCTTACTATAGCCAAAGCCTAGAAACCCAGGGTCTCCCTTGCAGCTGCTAAACGTAAAATTTCTTGGATTATGTCTCAAGAGAAACTGACTGGCATCCTCCTAAACACCACAGCTCAGTTTGAAGCAACTTGGGAAACCTGGACATATGGGTAACTCCCTCATACCAGGGGTACAACCATAAATATTATCTGCCCGCTCTGGGCCCTCAAATCTTCTCCTGTGGATTGGTAGGGATGAGCCGAACACCTCCCTGTTCAGTTCGCACCAGAACCTGCCAACAGACCTAAACTTCATGTGAACTTTAGCACCCTATTAAAGTCTATGGGACTCGAATGTTCAAAATCTAAAGTGCTAATTTTAAAGGCTAATATGCAAGTTACTGTCCTAAAAAGTGTTTGGGGACCCGGGTCCTGCCCCAGGGGACATGGATCAATGCAAAAAGAAGTTTTAAAAACGCCTGTTTTTTCGGGAGCAGTGATTTTAATAATGATTAAAGTGAAACAATAAAAGTGTAATATTCCTTTAAATTTCGTACCTGGGGGTTGTGTATAGTCCCGTGCTTAGAACTGTCCCTGCACAAAGTGTCATTTTTGCAGGAAAAAAAGTCATTTAAAATCACTCGCAGCTATTATGAATTGTTGGCTCCCCGTAATACAGAGAACAGTCATTGAAATGCATTGATAAAAAAAAAAAAAGGGGGGGGAAAGCCTGGCTTCCCCAGTGACGTACGGGTGACCCCGCCCCCCTCTGATGTAATGGAAACCTGCGGGTGGTCACCCGCACGTCACTGGGGAAGCCTGGCTTTCCCCTTGCATCAGAGAGGGATGGGGTCAGGTGACAGGTGGCCCCGCCCTCCTCAGCTTAGAAGTGTCAGGCTGCCGGGATTCCCTCAGTGTCTCCGGTGGAGACAGAGGATGGATGCACTGCACTGGAGGGAGAGATCACCCATCGCTGGACCCCAGAGAGATAATCATCCACCGCTGGATAGCAAGAGTGGATTACCACCGCAGGAATCATTTTTTAATTTTTTTTATTTTTAATAAAGGACTTTTCCCAATGGTGTGTGTGTGTGTGTGTGTTTTTTAAATTTTTTTACACTTTCTTTGTAAAATGTAGGGGTACTTTTGTACCCCCTTACCATTTCAAATGGGGGGGCGGGATCTGGGGGTCCCCTTGTTAAAGGGAGCTTTCAGATTCTGATAAGCCCCCCGCCCGCAGACCCCCACAACCACCGGCCAGGGGACATGGTGCTTTGAGGGGTCACAGACCCCCAAAGCATCCTCCCAATGTTGAGGGCATGTGGCCTGGTACTGTTCAGGAGGGGGGGCGCTCTCTCATCCTGCGGCCTGCCAGGTTGCGTGCTCGGATAAAGGGTCTGGTATGGATTTTTAGGGGGAACTCCACACCATTTTTTTTTTTATTTGGCATGGAGTTCCTCTTAAAATCCATACCAGACCTGAAGGGTCTGGTATGGATATTTGGGGGGAACCCCCCGTCATTTTTTTTAAAAAAAATTACACGAAGTTCCCCTTAATATCCATACAAGACCTGAAGGGCCTGGTAATTGAATTTGGGGGAACTCCACACTTTTTTTTTTTTATCAATGACTGTTATCTGTATTATGGGGAGCCAAAAATTCATTATAGCCGCGAGTGATTATATATGACTTTTTTTCCTTGCGAAAGGACACTTTGTGCAGGGACAGTTCTAAGCACAGGAAACATGCGCCCCTTCACAGGCATACTATAGACACCCGCCAGGTAAGAAATTACGGTACATAGGAATATTACACTTTTATTGTTTCACTTTAATCGTTATTAAAATCACTGTTCCCGAAAAAATGTCAGTTTTCAAAAAAATTTTTGCATTGATCCATGTCCCCTGGGGCAGGACCCGGGTCCCCAAACACTTTTTAGGACAATAACTTGCATATTAGCCTTTAAAATTAGCACTTTAGATTTCTCCCATAGACTTGTACAGGGTGTTCCCGGCTTTTCGAATTTGCCGCGAACAGCCCAAATTGTTGCAGGCAATGTTCAAGTCGAACATGAGTTCCACTCAAACTCGAAGCTCATCCTTATTGATTGGCTCTTTCTTCTCCCTAATATGATAAAGCATCTAAAGGCATCATAAAGAGTGTCTCCCACTTCTCATCTGACCTAGAAGTCCTGAAAGTGCTTACAGCAAGGAAGGTCCCAGCACCTGCCCTGGACCATCTTAGTCCCAGTCTGGAGTTATCCATCCTTCCTGTTTTTTTGTCGGAGTTGAGCTTGTCCGTCCATTCCATCGGGACCCTTGGGAAAAAGGAATCTTAGGGACGATACGGATCCTTCCTCCTATGACCAGAAGACTCACAGTAAACCCAACGGCTGGCAGACCTGTGGAGATCCATTTATATTTACACGCACGAATGATCTTATGGTTCTGGTAAAAGTACCCATCTTGTTCATCTTTCACCTAGAATCCAGTGCTTTAAGATGTCTTCAAGATCACCTTCTAGCTTCTAGATTATGTGAAATACCATATGTTTGTCCTATGAGGACTCTAAGGACTTTTTGCATTGACTGAACACTTGGAGTTTATTCATTGACTTTCTCCCTTTTTTTTATTATTTTTTGTCACGTGTTTTTCCACAGCACTTGTTAGCGCTACATTGTATTGTTTGTGTTTTATATGAAGTTGGTTATGTTCGTATGTAGCTGCTGGTTTATACACTTATTTTCTTCTTTTTTTGGTTAGCGCAATATTTATTCTGTTTTCTATGGTTTTATAATGCATTTGGGTTATGATATATCGCTAACGGATGTTGTATTGTACAAATAAAATAAAACATTTTGAAAGAAAAAAAAATCTTTGATATATCTTGCTATACACCTCCCCCTTTTTTTCTTTCTCTGTCCAAATAGACCATGACGACCCCTTTAGTTTTATAAAGCAGTCCTCACAAGTACTTTACCACCAAGGGTACTTTACACCCTTGGTGGGTATGATTTTATCATTGCTGGTCTCGCTGGCTGCTCACTGCTATGTTTCCATCTTTGGAGGCCTTCTAGCTGCACTGCCTGGATCCTGGTTGGGGCATGACTATCTGGCTTTTAAAAAATCACTCTGTATCTGTGATATGTACCTGTATTTATTTTGGCAACATGTAAGTTTAGCGGATGACATTTTGGACAGAATGTCACACACATGTAAATTTAGTTTTTTGCCTCAGAACAGTAGTGGGGTTCTGAGGGTTAATTACATAGGTTGGCCTTAACATCAGTCTGGCCAGGCTGTGTTTGGAAGTTCTGCCTGGTCATGTGAACGGTGAGGTGCACATGACAGGCCAGAACCAGGCCTGGTTGGATGTTTAGGTATCAGCCTTCTCGGAACCAATCAGTGGGAGTGCCGGGGCCCGCTGAGGAGTCTGGGAAGGGGTACTTAAGTGGTGTGGGTCACATGTTCAGGGAGAGGTGTTCGTGAGACCCGTGTGGTCTGTTCTGGTTCCAGGACCGGGGTAGCCCCGTGAGGAGTCCCGGTCACGGGGTGTTTGACATCCCACAACATGTTCCTGTTAGAGGCCCCTGGTAGACCCGTCTGGTCTGGGGTAGGGATCCATCTGTTCCCGAGTCTCGGAGCCGGCTGGTCCGAGGCACAGTAACTGAGGGGGGACTCAAGGTGTCCGGGTGTGCTCTCAGCTTGGAGGGGCACCACAGCTCGTGGAAGTAACCAGAAGAGGGCCGGCAAGTGGCATTATGGGAAGTGCCTGTTTCCTGAGTTGGGTAGTGCATTGACAAATTCACGCTTTTCCAGTACCATTGAGGAGATGGGAAACGTTCCAGATACTGAGGGAAAAGGTTCCTGTTCACCCTTAGTTACAACTTGTCCACGTTCGTAGGATTGTTTCAAGTTTTAAGTCAACGTGTTGACTGCCATGATCTCTGGCTAGAGATCTGTTCAGCCTTGAAGTACCCAGCTGCGAGTGGCTACTCTCTGGGTGGAAGTAGAGACTTTGCTAGGCCAGCATTTCAAGGTGCCCAAGTTCTTCACCCGTGCCCTCTGTTCCCACAAGAGACTGTGTTATTGGATGTTACTACTGCAAAATAAAACCTTTGTTAAAGGACTTCATCTGTGTCAGTGTTCAAGTCGTTGGGTATCAAGCCTGGGAACCCCTAGACGTGGAAGAGCAGGCCAGGAGAAGGTAACCGGTAAGCCCAATAAGTCAAGGCCACCTTGCAACGGGATGTGGCCGCTACATACATAAGTGTGCTTTTTTCTTATACACCTTTAGCCCTTTTACACACGGTCAGAGATTCCGTCGGAATGTGTCCTATTGGACCGTTTATTCGGATAATCTGACTGTGTGTGGTATGCATCGGACTGTTTCCTTCGGAATATCCGTCAGACCAAATTTTCCAACTTGCTGGAAATATTTTCCGACAAACTGGTCCGATCGGACATACTCCGATCATGTGTAGAGAATTCCGATCGGACAAAGTGCCACACATGCTCAGATCAAATTCCTGCATCAAAGCTATTGGCTACTAGCCTGAACGTAGTCCCATCGTAATGAAATTACGTCATCACGTTCTGAAAGATCGGATTTTCCGACAACTTTGTCCGACCGTGTGTATGCAACAGTTTCGGACAAGATCCGTCGGACAAAATCCAACGGATTTGGTTGTCGGAATCTCCGACCGTGTGTACAGGGGCTTAGTCTGATGTTCTCTCCTTGAACAACTAATGATTGTATATTCTGTTTACATGTCTATACATATGTTTTCCTGTGCATGTTATCTATTATCATTTGTTGTTTGCTTTTAAATATAGAGGTAAAACTGTTCTATACAACCCTGAAGAAAGAGGTTTCTGAAAAGCGTCGGGTGTGGTCCGGATGTCCTGCTGTGGTGACTTGAAATGTATAGCGGTCTTAGACTCTTCTAGAGCTGCATTTTTCTATGTTTTTCCATGTATATGCATCTGACCCGGAAGTTTTATAGATAGGCAACTCCTATTCACATATTATCCACATATTAGTGGTTAAAAATGAATTACTGCAGTAGGGAACAGAGAGAAAATATACACTTAGCATCATTCCACATAACTGTTCTGCTTTATTATGACGCAATTGAAGGTTTTTATACACATGATTACGTAGGTATCACATTAATATTACAATTGTACATTTATGGTAACAAGGGGCGTAACATAGGCGGGCCAATTCTAATCAGGACTCGAAAGAATAGAAACATGTATTGAAAACATTATTGTATTTTCCAATAAACTTTGTATACTTCTTTTTATCTATCTTTTGTGTACTACTAATTGGGCCATTAAAGTCCCTAAGGGGGAATTCCTTCTCCACCCCCTGTGAGGAGATGCCACTGATCGGCTCTCCTTCGCCTTACACTCTGTCACTGTGAGTCGAGGAGAGCAGATAAACGGCACTTCCGTATTTACATGTGACCGGCTATGATTGGACACAGCTGATCACATGGGTAAAGAGCCGCGTCATCGGCTGTTTACATCCTAGGAACACGGCACGACGGAGATCGCCGAGCTGCACGGCTAGACTGGGGTGACATCGTATGACATCACCCCAGAACAAGAGGGGATCCCACCCATTGTCATTTTATTATACGCAGGGCGGTGGGTTGTTAAAGTAGAGCTCAACTTTTTTTTTTACAAGCAAATTGGTGGTCAGTTTTTTTGTTAAATAACTTCTGCTTAAACTAGCTGCATAGAGAGCTGAGGGTTTCATTGGATGTTTATTAACAAAGTTCTGCTCTACTAAGTAGGAAGTCCAACATTCCTATGTAATAAAGAAATATGGCTGCACCAATCTACATATATAATAAATACTGATTACAGAAACATGGCAGAGCAGATGGGATTTGAAGGAAATATTTAGCAGGGCCCTGATGTAAGGGTTCATGAATGATGTACAATGACCAGATTAATCGTGAGGGAAAACACTGTGCTAATGAAGATAAATTGTAACAAGTGAGCAGCTAACACTCAAGCATACAAAGCCCAACAGATGAGTGATTAATTAGTGTAGCGCTAAGTATTAATTGACAAATACATGTGAGTATGATTAACCCTTTCCCGCTGAGCGTACGCAGATGTGCGTACTCGGCTTCCGGGGGTTATACCGGGATGGTGCCCACACCTGCAGGCATCATCCCGGTACCGTTTTGCAGAGCGGGCGATCGGCTATCCAGCTATAACAACCGATGCGGCTAAAAGCCGCTCGGCGGTTATGCCGGAGGAGCGGGAGGGGACCTCCCGCCGCCTCCCGCCACTCTTACCGGGGCTCCCGTTCAATCGGAAGCACCGATCTCACATCTGCCGCTTCCAGCGGCTAGGGAGGGACTGGAATGACACCGTAATCGGCTTCATTCCAGTCTCCTAATAGTAAACACGGAAGTGACGTCATGACGTCACTTCCCGTTTACTCGGCTGCCAATGGCGCCGGTTTTAATAAAAATATATACGGTATTCAGAATCGCTGTTTTCAGTGATCTGAATACTTTGAAGTGTAAAGGAGGGGTGGGGGGTCTTTTAGACCCCCGATCCCTCCATAAAGAGTACCTGTCACCACCTATTACTGTCACAAGGGATGTTTACATTCCTTGTGACAGCAATAAAAGTGATCAAAATGTATTTTTTTTTTAATAAACAATTTAATAATTTTAAAATAAATTAAATAAATAAATAAAAACATTTTTTAAAAGCGCCCACCGTCCCCGCGAGCTCGCGAAGCAAAGAAAACGCATACGGAAGTCACGCCCGCATATGTAAACGGTGTTCAAATCACACATGTGAGGTATCGCCGCGATCGTCAGAGCGAGAGCAATAATTCTAGCCCTAGACCTCCTTTGTAACGCTTACCTGGTAACTGTAAAAAAAAATTAAAGCGTCAACTATTGAGATTTTTAGGTACCGTACTTTGTCGTCAATCCATGAGTGCGTTCAATTATAAAGTGTGACATGTTTGGTATCTATTTAATCGGCGTAACATTATCTTTCACATTATGGAAAAAAAAATTGGGCTAATTTTACTGTTTCGTTGTTTTTTTAAATTCATGAAAGTGTCCCTTTTCCCAAAAAGTTGTGTTTAAAACACCACTGCGCAAATACCGTGTGACATAAAATATTCCAACAATCGCCGTTTTATTCTCTAGAGTCTCTGCTAAAAAATATATATATAATGTTTGGGGGTTCCAAGTAATTTTCTAGCAAAAAATATGGATTTTAACTTGTAAACACCAAATGCCAAAAATAGGTGCAGTCATGATAGGGTAAACATACAATATGATGAAACCCAAACAATATGGTGCACAGAAACCAGTTGATGCAAAAACCAAACAGAAAATTAAACAAAAAATTATGGAACTCAATCCAATGAGTCCTGCAACTGTGAAAGTCCAGAACAGTGAATAATCCAGTGAGATATTATCAGAACACAGATTCAACCTGAATTGGAATGCGAGAAGCTTAAGCCCCTGTACACACGGTCGGAGATTTCCACAACCAAATCCGTCAGATTCTGCCTGTCGGATTTTGTCCGAAACTGTTGCATACACACGGTCGGACAAAGTTGGCGAAAAATCCGACCTTTCAGAACGTGATGACGTAATTTCGTTACGATGGGACTACGTTCAGGCTAGTAGCCAATAGCTTTGATGTAGGAATGTGATCTGAGCATGCGTGGCACTTGGTCCGATCAAAATTCTCTACACATGATCGGAGTATGTCCGATCGGCCCAGTTGGTCGGGAAATATTTCCAACATGTTGGAAAATTGGGTCCGACGGATATTCCGACGGAATCAGTCCGATGCATACCACACACAGTCGGATTATCCGACGACACGGTCCGATAAGACACATTCCGACGGATTCTCCGACCGTGTGTACAAGGGCTAAGACCAGTTGTCTGAAGACACATCTACACCGTTCTACAGATGATAAGATGGGGACTCTTACCAGTGAAGTTGGGCACGCGTGTCTTACGACAGTGGGTCATAAAAGCTTGGGATCACAGTCTGAAGCTGTGTGTAGATGACGGAAGGATCCTGATGGAAGAGTCCTCGCCTCTCCGTCTTGGGACTCCAAGGAAGCTGGCACTTGTATCGCAAACGTGTCCAGAACTCACTCTCTCCTTTTCTCCAAAGCTCAAAATGGTGAGAAAAAAATTGTTTTGTGGTACATGGAAAAAAAAGAACACAAAGGGGGCTCCAAATGGTGCAGGTCGAACAAAGACCGATAAATTTATTGCTATATGTCGCAAATGACATGCAAAATATTAAAAAGTGATCACATGAAGATAAAAATAAAAGGATATCCAAAACAATCGATAAAAAGCAATGTGGGGTACAGAGAAGCTCCCGACGCGTTTCGACAACTATAGGTCTTCAACAGGGCCTGTTGAAGACCTATAGTTGTTGAAACGCGTTTTTATCACATCTTCATGTGATCACTTTTTAATATTTTGGATCCTTCCAAAGTCCTCATCTACACACAGCTTCAGATTGGGATCCCAAGCTTTTATGACCCACTGTCGTAAGACACGCGTGTCCAATTTTCTGTTTGTTTTTTTGCACTAACTGGTTTCTGTGCACCATATTGTTTGAGTTTAATCATATTGTATGTTTAATCATACTCACATGTATTTGCCACTTAATACTTAGCGCTACACTGATTAATCACTCAATGACCTGATTAACCAATCAGAAATCATCTCTCATCTGTAATGAATTGGTCATTGCTTTAGCTGGAACACATAGATGTGGGATCCCTCACTCCCTATAAGAAAATATGACTGATTAGAGATTAGAATATTTTTTTTTCCTTACGTTGATGTTTACGATTCGCCAACCAAAGAAGAAAAGCGCAGACCACCAGAATGAGCAGCAAAGCCAGGCATGGGAGGAGGATGCGTATTGTTCTGAAAGTAGATTGCCTGTTTAAAATAAATAAATAAATATTAATAGCCCATTAAATTGACAGTGCTATATAAGGCTGGGTTCACACTGCTGCGGGGGGAGATCCGGATGTGATTCGCACCGCAAATCACATCCGATCTCCGCAGCAAACTCGCACGGGACCCTTTTTTTGGTCCGCAACAGAATCGGATCGCATGGGGGTTCACACCATGCGATCCGATTCCTGTGCGAGTCGGCAGATCGCACTGCGATATGCGGACGGATCTGGGGGTGTCATTAACATAACATTGACACTCCCAGCCGTCCGCATAGGGCAGTGTGAACTGCCGGCGGGAGTAATGCAATGCGGGAAAACGCCGCGGATTCGCGGCGTTCCCGCATCGCAGCGGTGTGAACCCGGCCTTAGTACAATAAATAAATAAACTTTAATGTTTTGATTTTCTTTAATTCATGAAAGTATCTCTTTTCCCCCAAAAAATGCATTTGAAAAATACCGTGTGACGTAAAAAAATTGCAACACACACCATTTTATTCTCTAGGGCCTCTGTTAATATATATATATACTTCTGTCAACTTGGTTGTTTCTTGAAATAAATAAAATAATTGATAAATTCATCATAACGAACATTCGTAATTGTTACGAAAACGAACCGAAAACGAAAATTAGTATTTCATTAAGAAATTTCAGACACAAATGACGAAAATACGAATTAATTCCAATACGAAGTGGAACGAAACAAATTTAATGACGGCGCACATGTCTAATG
Organism: Lithobates pipiens; assembly: GCF_037356315.1. NCBI lineage: Eukaryota > Metazoa > Chordata > Amphibia > Anura > Ranidae > Lithobates > Lithobates pipiens. Next base: position 3,845,928 of record NW_027507870.1, on the reverse strand, counting down.
TTTATCTTCCAGCAGAGGGAATTAGTGCCCTTTCACACAGGGGGCGACGCGACTTGCAGCGCGACTCACAGACGCGACCTGCACACAACTTCAGCAGCGACTTGTAAAACGACTACTGTATAGAAGTCAATGCAAGTCGCCTGAAGTCGCCCCAAAAATAGTACAGGAACCTTTTTCTAAGTCGGAGCGACTTGAGTCGCTCTTATTAGAACGGTTCTATAGTACAGAACGGAGCGCGACTTGTCAGGCGACTAGGTCGCCTGACAAGTCGCGGTAGTGTGAACGGGCACTTAGGATAATTAGGATAATTAGGATAAAAACCATTGTGTGTTTTTTTAAAGCAAATAGGGAAGTAGATGAGTTAAGGCCCATACACACGATCAGACTTTTTGACAACAAACATGCAAATTAGCTGTTTTGGAGCAACATCCGACCGTGTGTACGCTCCATCGGACAAACTTTTTTGGTTTTCATCTGACTTTTGTTGGCTGTGCGAACGGACAAACTTTCCGGCAACAAAAGTTCGATGGAGCAAAAGTCTGATCGTGTGTACAGGAAACCATCGGACTTTTGTACAAAGTACAAACACGCGTGCTCAGAACCAATGCAAAAGATCAGACAACAATACAGAAGTTGACCAAAGGTGGCGGTAAAGAGAGCAGAAAAAAAACGCGGGATTTGGTGAAAGTTGGCGGAAAAAGTCCTGTGTATGCAATACAAGTTCTCGGCCAACGCCCTTTTTACAGAAATCCACGGGAAAGTTTGTACAAAGTCCTATCGTGTGTACGAGGCTAAACACATCTGATCACATATTTTGATTTATTTTTTTTGGAAGAGTGAGTACATAAAGTTTATTTATCTGAGGACCCGACCTAGAGCCTCAACACCTCATATCTGATAAGGAAGGTTCAACAGCACCTCTATTTACTGCAAAGCATCCCCCAGTAATCTGTTACGTTTTTTATTATAGTTCAATACAAATGATTTTGATGCATTGTTGCAGTCTGGTATTCCTATTGAACAACAGCAGATAGCCAAAACTGCTCAGTGATTATTGGTGGTCATTGCTTCCCCATTCCATAAATCGGAAGATATTTATTTGAGGCCACCATAAAAAAAAAATATCTGCCTCTAATATTAGGACCACTTACCTGCTCATTATTTATGTAGGACCCGTTATCCACTCATTTATAAAAGATGCCCTATCTTCTCAGTATTATGCCACGTACACACGGTCGGACTTTCAGACGGGAAATGTTGGATGCGAGCTTGTTGGCATGAAAGTCCGACCGTGTGTGCGCTCCAACGAACATTTGCTGCCGGACTTTCCGCCAACAAATGTTGGCTAGCTGCTGTCGGACTTTCCGATCCTGTGTACACAAGTCCGTCGCACAAAAGTCTGCGCATGCTCAGAAGCAGAAGCGGTCGGTCTTGTAAGCTAGCGCTCGTAATGGAGAATTGACATTCGTGACGTGGAAAATTAGGAAGACTCCAAAGGCAGCGCACAATTCTCTTCTTCTTTAAAGCGGAGGTCCACCCTAAAGTGGAGCTTCCGCTCATTGGAATCCTCCCCCCCTCCGGCGCCACAATTGGCACCTTTCAAGGGGGAGGGGGGTGCAGGTACCTGTACAGTACAGGTATCTGCACCCACTTCCGGTGTAGATTCTGCAGAATCTACGCCCCTTTCCGCAGAATCGACGCCCCTTTCCGAAAGTCCCCCGGTGCCTGCTGGGAAACACACGGATCCCAGAGACAGCGGGGACCATCCTTATTGCGCAGCGCGACTCGCACATGCGCAGTAGGGAACCGGGAAATGAAGCCCGAAAGGCTCCACTTCCTGATTACCATACCCAAGATGGTGGCGGCAGCACCCGAGAGACAATCGAGAGATCGGCTTCGGGTGCCGACATCGCGGGCGCGCTGGGCGGGTAAGTGTCACTATTTTAAAAGTCAGCAGCTGCAGTATTTGTAGCTGCTGGCTTTTAAAAAAAAAAAACGGCGGAGCTCCCGGCGGACTCCCGCTTTAATGGGATAATAATCAAGTAGCTTTGCTGGTGATACTGATGGAGTTATTGCAAACAAATTTTTAAAGGTTTTTTTTTTTTTACGTGATATCAATAATAATAATAATAATAATAATAATAGCGCTAAATGAAAAATGCAAAAAGAAAAGCGCGAATCAACACTCACCAAACTTCTACTAACATGAAAATTAGCAGAAGGAGCCCAAAGGGTGGCGCAAAAGATCTGAAAAACCACAGAGCACATCTTGTACGTCACTACGTTCGTAATTGTTGGCCAACATTTGTGTGACCGTGTGTATGCAAGACAAGATGGAGCCAACAACCTTCGAACAAAAGTTCACGGTTTTGTTGTCTGAAAGTCCGATCGTGTGTACGGGGCGTTAGTGTAAGCCCTTGTACAAAACGGTTGGACATTTCGACGGAAAATGTCCGATCGGACCGTGTTGTCGGATAATCCGACCGCGTGTGGGCTCCATCTGACTTTTTCCGCCGGAAAACGTCCGACCGACAAAGTTTGAGAGCTGGATATAAAATTTTTCCGACAACATGATCCGTTTGTAGAGAATTTCCGATCGGACAAAGTGACACGCATGCTCAGATCAAATTCCTAGACCAGAGCTATTGGCTACTAGCCTGAACGTAGTCCCGTCGTAACTAAATAACGTCATCACGTTACGAACTATCGGATTTTCCGACAACTTTGTCCGACCGCGTGTATGCAACACAAGTTTCGGACAAAATCAGATGGATTTTGTTGTTGGAATGTCCAACCCGTGTGTACAAGGGCTATTACCCCTTTTCTACTAATTATTTATGTATGACGGACCCCTTATCCACTCATTTATGAAAGATGCCCTATCTTCTCAGTATTAGTGTTAGTACCCCTTTTCTACTCATTATTAATGTAGGACCCCTTATCTGCTCAGTATTTATGAAGGGAGATAAGGACTACATAGCATAATTCCACTAAAAGCATATCTTTATTAAAAGGAATTGGGCTTACAAACCTGTGTCTTGATGCAAGATCATGCATGAGTAGTAGGGCGGCACAGTGGTGTAGTGGTTAGCACTCTTGCCTAGCAATAAGAAGGGTCGCTGGTTCAAATCCCAACCACGACACTACCTGCCTGGAGTTTGCATGTTCTCCCTGTGCCTGCGTGGGTTTCCTCCGGGTACTGCGGTTTCCTCCCACACTCCAAAGACATGCAGGTAGGTTAATTGATTTCTGTCCAAAATTGACCCTAGTATATGAATGGGGACCTTGGATTGTGGCTCCTTGAGGGTAGGGACTGATGTGAGTGTGTAATGTACAGGGATAGGGACAATTGTAGACACTCAGGTTGAACTGGATGGACTGGTGTCTTTATTCAACCTTACTAACTATGTAACTATGAGCATTGGAGGATAACCAACCCCCACCACCAACAGAGCATAGCCAGCTGTGGCAACAGAGGCTCAGTATGGAGGGCACTGTAAATGTGTGGTACAATTAAATATTTTAATACATTTGCCCTGCATCCTCTAACTCCATTTTCAGCTTCATTGGTCTAACTGCCCTACGGGAATGTTGGATTGCAACCACTTCTCACCTAAATTCCTTATTGTTTCCATCAGCATCAGTAGTAGGAGCAACGTCCTCGTGGCCTCCAACAGCATCACCAGCAGAAGTAGTAGAAGAAACGTCCCCGTGGCCTCCAACAGCATCACCAGCAGAAGTAGTAGAAGAAACGTCCCCGTGGCCTCCAACAGCATCACCAGCAGAAGTAGTAGAAGAAACGTCCCCGTGGCCTCCAACAGCATCACCAGCAGAAGTAGTAGAAGAAACGTCCCCGTGGCCTCCAACAGCATCACCAGCAGAAGTAGTAGGAGTATCATCCTCATTGTTTTCATCTTCATCATCTTTATAATCTTCTTCATCATCACCCTCATTGTAGAAAGAATCGCTGGTTCCGTTACCTTAAAATATTAGAACAAAGCTCCACCACACATTACTTTTTAGTTCCCCTTAGGGCCGGTTCACACAGGGGGCGACACGAGGCGACACGACTTGCCGTGCCGTGACCTGACAAGTCGCCCCCGTTCTGTACAATGGAACCGTTCTAAGAGGAGCGACTCGAGTCGCTCCGACTCAGAAAAAAGGTTCCTGTACTACTTTTGGGCGACCTCGGGGCGACTTGCATTGACTTCTATACAGAAGTCATTTGCAAGTCGCCGCTGAGGTCGCGGCAGGTCGCGGCGAGGCAAGTCGCGTCGCCTCGCGTCGCCCCCTGTGTGAACCGGCCCTTAAAGTCACTCTACCAGATCAACAACTAACATTTTGTAGGCCATCTCTCCTTTCCCTTAAAACCACAAATCATAGAATAGGACAGATTATCTATCTGAGATAGCCCTTTGCTGATTCGGGCTTTTATCTGATTGGGCAGGAGATGAACATTGTATAGCGTAGGGTTTTTTTGTTTTTTTTTGCATAGCCACTGTATATATATATATATATATATATATATATATATATATATATATATATATATATATGATAGCTTCATTTTTTCCTTCTGTCAGTGGTTGTTAAGGAAGCAGCAGGTGCCGGCACCAGCCATGTCCTTAGCAGTCAGGGACATCAACAGTCCTCAATCATTTTCTGGCCCGGGAATTGCCAGCCATGTAAACAAAAGAGGGGGCAGGGATGGCGCTGACATCACTGACCAAATATGGCCATGTGGGTGTAGGGGCAGGATTTAATATTGACATCATCGATCGGCTATAGTCACATGGCCATTTTTTGGGAACGGCCGTATTTGTTGATTGAGATCACCAGGTATACCCCCCACCCCTTTCTTTACAGTTTAGTGGAGAGGACGAGAGCTGACATACATGGTGAGTGTAGTGATGAGATGAGATGCATCCACCAGTTGGTGTTTTTTTTTTTTCTCTTGACAGGTTGGTGGACCTTGTTTATCACGATTGTCACGGGTGACATGAGAATGATGGATTTTTTTTTCCCCCCCACAAAGAATTTTAATGAACTAATACAGGTACATGTGAAAGGAGGAGAAATTACCCAGAGGGCCAAAGCCAATAACATGCAGATTACACAGGGATGGAATGCTATTCCAAAAGAGTCTTGCCAAGTTATGCCGCGTACACACGAGCGAATTGTCCGGCGTACTTAGTCCGGCAAACAATCCGGGCGGATAGTCCGGCGGACTTTCTACCGAACGGACTTGGCCACACACGGACACACGGAAAGTCCGGCGTTTGCTAGCGCGATGACGTACAGCACGTACGACGGGACTAGAAAAAGGAAGTTCAATAGCCAGTAGCCAATAGCTTCCTTTTTTCGTACTTGCTACTGAGCATGCGTCATTCTTAGTCCGCCGGACTAGCATACTCACAAACATATTGTCCGCTGAAACCCAAGTCCGACGGAAAGATTGGAGTGCAAAACTACTTTCTAAGTCCGCCGGACTTTACGCTGGAAAAGTCCGCTGAAGCCCACACAAGATCGAATTATCCGCTGAAATGCGATTCGGCGGACTAAGTACGCCGGACAATTCGCTCGTGTGTACGCGGCATAAGTTAGCGATTATTGAAACAGCCTATGAACAGGGGTGAATACTTAAGATAACCACACCTATAGCTAATAAGGGCGATAGAAAATGGAGGGGGAAGGCACCCTAAACTGAGCCGGAGTCCCGGGGGGGGGGGGGGGGGCCTAGGCGTCTGAAAGACAAAGGCTTTTGGACAGGAATGAATTACACTGGGAAATATCCTGACGTAATTTGCGTGAGAGGGGGTGTATAGAGTGAATTGGTCTTCAAATGCCAAAGATGTGTGTCTGTGTGTGTGTGTGGGGGGGGGGGGTTAGCAAGGATCCGTTTTTTGATTTTTTTTTCAATAAAATACTTCTCAAAAGGTGTTTTTATTTGCAAAAAGTGTAGATAATTATTGCGCTAACCGATGAGAAAAAAAACAATATGTGGAGCTGCTACATAAGAATGTGACAAAGATTTGTAAAGTAGAGGTGTGTGAAAATGTAGCGCCAATAGTGAAAAAACAGTGATAATAAAAAAAACTGTACAAAACTCAAATCTATAACATCCTGAGTCCCATATGTGTAGATAAAAGAACAAAAAATAAGTTCCGAGTAGGTCGGTCCAAGCAGAAGGTGTAATTCACCCAGGCCGAATAGTTGTTCTTATAGGGAAACAGATGACGAGCTGGGTGTATACCATCTGATGCCCCAGTAGATGTTCTAGTAGGACGAAACGCGTCAGTCTTTGGTTTCACTGCTCCCCATATTGCTTTTACTTGTGATCACATTTTACTCTGTATGCTGGATTTATGAATAAAAGACCCACCTTTGGAAGCCCCTTGCTTTTCTTTGCATACCTCCCAGGATGTGAGTTTGTTTGGCCTTTCCATATGGTCACTAATGGCTTAGTGGCTGTCGTTACCATTGAGACCCCTTTGAGAGATCTCTGGACCTCCTTGGACCCCTTGGATTGTTCCGGTGGATCTGCTGATCTGGATATCCATGCCTGACTGACCTGGTGTCGCTGATATCCAGGTCCACTGGTTCCGGTAAGAGTAACTAATCTTATCTTACTTTGGAGGTCACATTTCTTCGGATGTTGTATACACCCAGCTCATCATCTGGTTCCCTATGAGAACAACTAATCGGCCTGGGTGAATTCCATCTTCTATTTGTTTTCAATTATTTTTATTAATACATTTTTTCTCACATATATAAAAAAACATTCCACATTATTACAAATTCTTATATATAGACATCCATATACAGTACTTATGCATATATATAAATAACAAATAAACAACAAAAGAAACAAAAAAATAAAAAGAACACAAAAAGACCACAGTCAGCACAACACATGAATCAGTCTCAATATGCTTTTCAAAGAATTCCGAAATTATCCACCATCTCTCCTCCACTTCCTAGTATAATTCATTACACCTACTCACTTATTTTAACAATATTTTACTTATTCTTCTTTTTCCCCTCTCTCTTCCCTCTTCCTCTCCCCTCCCCCCCCTTTCCCTCTCTTAAATAATTGAATTGCCCCCAGTCCCCCCCCCAGTTGTTTCCCCATCATCAAATTTGCGTAAGCCCATATAGTGTGTCTTTCACTTTGTATGTGATATAGTGACTTCCTCTTCAGAAAGAAAGAGGAGGAAAAAATAAATAAAATAAAAAAAATTATGAAAGGGGGAGAAAAGGTGGGGGGGGCACAATCCACCCCCCCCCCCCCCCCCACCGTGGTACTATGTGGTAGAAAATCCCCTGTTTCTATTTTGATAAATCCCTAAGTGATTATTTTTTATGCAAGTGGGAAGAAAGAAAGAAAAAGAAAAAAAAAGGAAGGGAAAGAAGAAAAAACAAAAAGAAAAGGAGAAAAAAAGGGGGGGGGGGGTGGAGGAAAAAGGGGGGGGCACTACCCACATCCTTCCTGTGTTACTATGTGGAGAGAAAAAAAAACCCTTCTATTTTATTAAAAAGTGATTCTTATTTATACAAGTGATATAAAAAAATAAAAAAAACACAGCAAAACACAAACAAGGGAAAAACACCCTTATAGTTATGAAGAGGTGGGAGTCGCAACTCACCACCGACTATGTGTTTCTCCTTCATAATGTGCCTAAAAAAATAGGATTTTTATATACAGCTTACCTGTAAAATCCTTTTCTTGAGAGTACATCACGGGACACAGGAGCTCATTACATAGTGGGTTATATAGGCACCTCTGGTGATTGGACACTGGTTGACCCCAATTAAGGAGAATTCCTCCCCTATACAACCCCTCCCATATGGGAGGCACCTCAGTTTTGTAGCAAAGCAATAAGAAACCACGTAAAACCCAAGAGGGGCGTGAGCCCTGTGTCCCGTGATGTACTTTCAAGAAAAGGATTTTACAGGTAAGCTGTATATAAAAATCCTATTTTCTTGATCATACATCACGGGACCCAGGAGCTTCATTACATAGTGGGATGTCCCAAAGCAATGCTCAGATTGAGGGGAGGGAGACACAGATCATAATTATAGACCGCCATGGACCGGAGGATCTAAACTGCAGCCTGCAGTACACTGCGCCCAAAGGCGATATCCTCTTGCCCTCTGACATCCACCTGATAGAATCTGGTGAATGTGTGGACTGATGACCAAGTCGCAGCCTTACAGATCTGAGCCAGGGAGGCCTGGTGATGCACTGCCCAAGAAGCACTTACAGCCCTAGTAGAGTGCGCTTTCACTTGAAAAGGAGGGATCTTCCCCTTGAGACAGTGGATTTTGACGCTGCCTGTCCCTTCCTAGGGCCTTCCGGCAAAATAAATAAGCAATCAGTTTTTCTTATCTGAGCAGTTGCCTGGAGATAGATACTGATTGCCCTTACCACATCCAAAGTGTGCAAAGATTCTTCTTCTGCGGACTGTGGGTCCGGAAAAAAGGATGGTAGGATTACATCCTGATTCAAATGGAACCCTGAAACCACCTTAGGCAGAAAGGACCTATTAGGACGCATTACTACCCGGTCCTTATGAACAATTAGATATGGCTCTTTGCTGGAGAGAGCTGCTAGTTCTGACACTCTTCTAGTCGAGGAAATGGCTATCAAGAAAACCAATTTTTTAGTCAAAAGAACTAATGAAGCCAGATGCAAAGGTTCAAATGGTTGCCCCTGCAAAGCCGAGAGAACCAAATTCAGATCCCATGGGCATACCGGAGGTTTGACTGGCGGTCTTATCCGCATAGTCCCCTGGATGAAAGCCCGCACCAGGGAATGTGATGCAAGTGGCTTCTGGAAAAACATTGACAAGGCCGAAATCTGCACCTTGATAGTGCTTACGGACAAATTAATTTCTAGGCCTGACTGGAGGAAAGCCAAGATCCTGCTAGTGACATACTTTCTAGGATGCCATCCCCTGGGTTCACACCAGGAAACATATGCCCTCCAGATTTTGTAGTAAATAAGCCTGGAGGCCGGCTTTCTGGCATTGACCAGAGTAGAAAGGACCGGCCCCGAAAGCCCACGGTCTCTCAGAATGTGGGTCTCAGCAGCCAAACCGTCAAACTCAGACTGTGTAAAGCAGGATGGTAAATTGGACCCTGCGAGAGCAGATCTGGCTGGAGAGGGAGGATCCATGGCCTGCCTACTGCCAACTTCATGATCTCTGCGTACCACGGTCGCCTGGGCCAAGCCGGGGCCACCAAAAGAACCGACTTTGTTTTCCTCTTGACTCTTCCCAGGAACCGCGACAGAAGCGGGTACGGTGGGAAGGCATAGATCAGATTGTACTGATCCCAGGGAACTGTCAGAGCATCTGACCCCTGAGCAAGTGTATCTCTTGTCCTTGACACAAATTTGTCCAGTTTTCTGTTTAATCTGGATGCAAACAGATCTACGCCTGGAGTACCCCACCTGTGACATATGTTCTGAAACACGTCGGGGTGCAGAGCCCATTCTCCTGGGCACAACTGCTGGCGGCTCAGAAAATCCACCTGCCAATTTTCCACTCCTGGATTGAAGACTGCATAAAGACATGGAACATGCTTTTCTGCCCAGACAAGTATGCGATTCACCTCTCTTTGTGCAACCAAACTCCTGGTGCCACCCTGGTGATTGATATAGGCCACTGCTGTGGCATTGTCGGACTGAACCGTAGTCTGTAAGACCAGTTTATGAGAGCCATATAAACTGCCCGGATCTCCAAGACATTTATGGACAATAGCTTCTCGATCGCAGACCATTTCCCCTGCGAGCACGTCTCCTCCAACACTGCTCCCCAGCCTGTCAGGCTGGCATCTGTAGTTATAATCTTCCATGGAAGAGGAAGAAAAGTTTTGCCTTTCAGCAGATTCTCGGTTTGTAACCACCAAACGAGACTCTTGCGTGTCCCTGGGGATAGACGCATAGGAAGATCCAAGGATTGGAAAATGGCGCCGATCTACCGCAAACCTTAGCTTAGATACTTTTGGTGTACGGGAAATATTGCCACATGAAGATATGCATCCTTGATGTCTATTGATGCCATAAACTCTCCCCCTTGCAGGGAGGAGACCACAGAGCATATTGACTGCATTCGGAAGGACCGGATGCGTAAAAACCAGTTCAGATCCTTCAGATCCAGGATAGGTCTGACACCTCCATTTGGCTTTGGAATGGTGAAGAGATTCGAGTAAAAGCCTGAACCCTGTTCTTTTGGGTCCAATTCCACTATCACCCCCTGGGATAGTAAGTGATCTAAGGCCAGAAATAGCGGTCTTTGCTTTACTGGATCCCTGGGGATCCTTGATCTTAGGAAGAGAGAAGGTGGAATCTCCTGAAACTCTAGCTTGTAGCCCAGAGATACCGAGGAGACCACCCACTTGTCCTGGATCTCTTCCACAAACTGCAGGACCCTTCCCCCCACTCGGCCGAGTGGGGGCGCCCCTTCACAAGGAAGCTTTTGGGCTCTGCTTGGCAGGCTTTTGCCCCCAAGTCTTTTTCTGCCCCTGGGCCCGGCCTTGAGCCTTTCCTGTAGAGGGAGGTTGGGAAGGCCATCGCCACTGCTTAGAGCTTGATGCTCCGGGAGAAAGAGAACGCCTAAATGATGGACATTTGCTCTTTTTGCTTGGAAGGAGAGTAGATTTACCCCCTGAAATTTTTTGGACAAATTTGTCCAATTCTTCTCCAAATAAACATTCCCCCTTAAACGGGAACCCAATCAAATGCTTCTTGCATGATAGCTCAGCTGCCCAATTTTTTAGCCATAGGGCCCTTCGCATGTGTACCAACAGGAGAGACAAACGAGATGCTTGTTGGACAGAATCCAAAATCGCATCAATCATAAAACACAGAATTTGAGGTATTTCTGCATAATTCTCCACTTCCTCACTGGGAAGGAGGCCAAGCATCTGCATAACCTGTTCCTTGAGGAACTGACACAACCCCACGGCTGCGACTGTAGGTTGCACTACAGCGCCAGTCATGGAAAAGGAGGCTTTCAATAATGTTTCCAGCTTCTTATCAGTTGGATCCTTAAATACCTGAGCATTATCCAAAGGACGGGTCAGGTTTCTATTCACACAAGAAACAGCCACATCGACGGATGGGACCCCCCATTTCTTGGTGAAACTTTCCTCCAGAGGATAAAGCATAGAAAACCAACCACCTTAGACACTGGCAAAAAAACTGAGGTGCCTCCCATATGGGAGGGGTTATAAAGGGGAGGAATTCTCCTTAATTGGGGGTTAACCAGTGTCCAATCACCAGAGATGCCTATATAACCCACTATGTAATGAAGCTCCTGTGTCCCGTTATGTATGATCAAGAAAACTTTATATTTCTCCTTAGTGATGTGCCAGAAACCTAAAAAACAAAACCGGTTGGAACCAGAGATGGAAAACCGCAAGACATCTAGTTACTCCCGATGTAGTTCAAATAATCCTGAGTTTGTCTAAATTCCAACCAACACTTCCAAGTATTAACATATTTTAGTTCTGAATTATTTTGCAAGTGTATTACTTCTTCCATACATCTAATTTTATCTATCTCCCTAAACCAATCTTTTATTGTTGGGGTATCTTTAGACTTCCATTGTTTCGGGATTAATTTCTTTGCTGCATTCAGCGAGAATGGTGTGATAGCTTTTCTATATTTCTTCCTCTGTATCCCTGTTACATGAAACAGGCATTGCCAGGGATCCAGTTCCGTTACATATCCACCAATTTTCTTTATCCAATCCACTACTTCCCTCCAATACGATTGAATTAGAGGACACTGCCACCATATATGTGCATGGGTACCCACCTCCCCACAGTCCCTCCAACAGAGAGAAGATTGATCGGGGGTTCATTTTTAGTGATGGACGAACTTCCGATGGGACGTTTCGCGAAAGCGAACCGCGAACGCGGCCAAAATTTCGCCAACTGCAAAGTTTGCGGCGGACCCCATTGACTTTAATGGCAGGCGCACCTTAAAAACCTACAAGTCATATTTTCAGCCACAAAATAATTACTAGCTGTGCACACATAGTCCCACCACATAGCCAATGACATAACACATGTATGAAGTGAATCTGGGATCGACAACGACAAGCATTCTTTTTTATCTGTGAAATTTTGACAATTCAGGAGCGCATGAAGGCCATGGAGGAGAGGCAAGGTCAGGCCAGGCTATGAAGGGGGTGCAGGAGATGATCAGTGCCACAGTCAGGGCAGCGCAGTCCTGTGCCAGTGTCCCAGTGTGCCAACCTGTGCTTGAGCCCCCTCCCTCTGCCTGGCCCTTACCCCCACCAATGCAGGGCTCCACTGCGGTGGTCCGAAGGTGCCAGTCCAGTGCTGATCCTCAGCCATGGTGCTGGCACTGCCTGCTGATTGGCTTCTCCGCTGCTATCGCCCTCACTGACACCAGCACTGAGATAGAACACTGACACCAGCACCGTGATAGACTGAGCACTGACACCAGCACAGAGATAGAGAGCACTGACACCAGCACCGTAATAGAGAGCACTGACACCAGCACCGAGATAGAGAGCACTGACACCAGCACCGTGATATAGAGCACTGACACCAGCACCGAGATAGAGAGCACTGACACCAGCACCGAGACAGAGAGCACTGACACCAGCACCGTGATATAGAGCACTAACACCAGCACAGAGATAGAGAGCACTGACACCAGCACCGTGATATAGAGCACTGACAACAGCACAGAGATTGAGAGCACTGACACCAGCACCGTAATAGAGAGCACTGACACCAGCACCGAGATAGAGAGCACTGACTACACACCAGCACCAAGATAGAGAGCACTGACACCAGCACCGAGATAGAGAGCACTGACAGCAGCACTGATACCAGCAACTCGCTGAGGGACCCAAAAAATATGACATCGCTCAACCTCTTCAAACAGGAAGGTACGGGCATGTAGTACGGTGTGCTTTTTCTGTACAAGGAAGTGAGCCAAAGGTAGAAAAAAGGTCCGTGTGCTCGATTAAATAAATCGTTTATAGAGTTATGCATATACATGGTCTAATGGTCACATGTGTTGAATTCCTCCGAGATCCATGCCTCATTCATTTTTAGAAATGTGAGGTAGTCAACACTGTCGTGAGCTAGGCGAGTACGCTTATCGGTCACGATCCCCTCTGCTGCGCTGAACGTCCTTTCGCACAGGACACTGGATGAGGGGCAAGCCAACAGTTCCATTGTAAATTGTGCAAGCTCTGGCCAGAGGTCAAGCCTGCCCACCCAGAAGTCCAGGGGTTCATCATTCCTCAGAGCGTCCACATCGGCCGTTAACCCGATGTAGTCGGACACCTGACGGTCTAGGCGTTCCCTGATGCTGCATCCGGATGACACCTGTCGATGGGTCGGCTGAAAGAATGACCTCATATCTGAAGTCACCAACGCATCTTCAAACCGGCCTCTTCTTGCAGGCACTGTTGGATTGGTACCCGCAACTCCTTCTCTGGGAGTGGGAATTGCTCCTCTGCCAGCGCACGCAAAAGCAGAATGCAGCATTTCTCGAAGCAAGGCCTGGAAGTGCTGCATTCTGACAGCCCTCTGTGACGGCGGTAACATTTCCGCCATTTTGTGTTTGTACCGGGGGTCTAAGTTGCCACCCAGTCCTGGTCCTTGACCCTTATGCTTTTTATACGGGGGTCCCTATTAAAACACTGGAGCATGAAGGCCCCCATTTGCACTAAAGTGGAAGCGGTGTGGTGGCCTGGCTCCTACTCATCATCCAGGATAATGTCGTCCTCTTCATTCTCCTCTCCCCATCCACGCACAACAACAGGGGTCCCAGAAAGGTTTAAAGCATGCTCTTCTTGCTCCTCCTCATTCGCCCCGGCACCATCCTCCTCTGACTCCTCTTCAGACTCCTGTTGTTGACTTGTCTCAGATAGAGTAACCCCCCCCCCCCCCCCCCGGGAATTCATCCAGCATTGCGACTTAGGCCGCGTACACACGAGCGGACTGTCCGCCCAAACACTGTTCAGCGGACAAGGTTGGGCCAACAGTCCGCGCGTGTGTACGCGGCCTTACTCATCTTTCCGCTCCTGTACACACGATTGGAAATTCGGCCAGAAAAAGACCGATGAGAGCCTTTCGTCTGAAAATGCGACCGTGTGTATGCTCCATTGGGTTTTTGCTGGCAGAAAAGATTGAGAGCAGGTTCTAAATTTTTTGGTTGCAAAAACTTGTGTGGCCGTGTGTGTGCAAGCCAAGCTTGATCGGAAATTCCGTCTGAAAAATCATCCAAGAAAATCCGCTCGTGTGTACGCGGCGCGTACAATACGGCCGCATGTGTGCCAGTCCGCCATACTTTTGAAATGAACGTACTTTTCCCTCCCGGAGAAAAGTCCGCTCATTTTGAGCGTGGCTCCAGGTAGCCGGGACCAGCGAAGGAAGCGTCGCTGGCTCCGTCACCTGGTATGGACTTAAAGGGGGAATCCCTACGCCGAAAAAACGCTGTGGGGGTCCCCCTCTAGGTCCATATCAGACCCTTATCCGAGCACGCTACCCGGCTGGCCAGGAAAGGGGGTGGGGATGAGCAAGCGCCCCCCCCGAGCCGTACCAGGCCATGTGCCCTCAACATGGGGGGGTGCTTTGGAGAAGCATCCTCTGGGACTGTGACATCATAATGGGCGGGGACATCATCCGGTGATGTCCCTATATATGTCGCCGCGCGCCGCGTGCCTGTCATTGTGACCAGAGACATCGACGAGGCAACAGCTCAAGAAGAGAACAGAAGGCCAGAAGACAGCGGCGACAGAAGACCGGGCCACCGCTTGTAAAAGAGCTAGAAGAAGGCGCGGAGGCCCGGCAAGAAGAACCGAAGTGGGGGACAAGACCCCCGAAGAGGAGGACAAGACCCCCGAAGTCGGAAGAAGAGGGCGGCGGCGAAGAAGATAGCCGAGCTCCTTCGCTAGTAAAAGAGCTAGCAAAAGAGCATAAGATACGGGAGGAGTCCGGCGAGAAGACCCCCCAAGACGAAAGAAGACCCCTCCTCCACCACCACTCCTCCGCTCCTCCACCACCACTCCTCCACCACCACTCCTCCACCACCACCACTCCACCGCTCCTCCACCACCACTCCTCCACCACCACTCCACCGATCCTCCACCACCACCACTCCACCGCTTCTCCACCACCACTCCTCCACTCCTCCTCCACCACTCCTGCACCACCACCACCACCATTCCACCGCTCCTCCACCACCACTCCTCCACCACCACCACTCCACCGCTCCTCCACCACCTCCACTCCTCCGCTCCTCCACCACCACCACTCCTCCGCTCCTCCACCATCACTCCTCCACCATCACTCCTCCACCACCACTCCTCCGCACCTCCTCCACCACTCTTCCACCACCACTCCTCCACCGCTCCTCCACCACCACTCCTCCACCACCACCACTCCTCCGCTCCTCCACCACCACTCCTCCTCCACCACCACTCCACCGCTCCTCCACCACCACTCCTCCACCATCACTCCTCTGCTCCTCCTCCACCACCACCACCACTCCTCCACCACCACTCCTCAGCTCCTCCACCACCACTCCCCCGCTCCTCCACCACCACTCCACCGCTCCTCCACCACCACTCCTCCACCACCACCACTCCACCGCTCCTCCACCACCACTCCTTCTCCACCACCACTCCTCCACCACCACTACTCCACCGCTCCTCCACCACCACTCCTCCGCTCCTCCTCCACCACCACCACTCCACCGCTCCTCCACCACCACCCCTCCACCACCACCACTCCACCACCACCACTCCTCCACCACCACTCCTCCACTACCACCACTCTACCGCTCCTCCACCACCACTCCTCCACCACCACCACTCCACCGCTCCTCCACCACCGCTCCTCCACCACCACTCCTCCACCACCACGACTCCACCACTCCACCACCACACCACTCTGACCTGCCTGCAGCGGTGATATCCCTTTCTCCACTGCCAGCACTTGTGACATACATTTTGGCCTCAATTTTGATGAATGATTTTTTATTTTATTGCATATGTCTTATCATGGAAAGTAGAAAATATTATTTGTTTTTTTGTTTTTCTTTTTTCAAAAAATTTGGTATTTTTTTTAAATTTATTAAGTAAAATAAAATAAAAAATCCAGTGGTGATCAAATACCACCAAAAGAAAGCTCTATCTGTGTGGGGGAAAAAAATTATATAAATATAATTTGGGTACAGCATGGCAGGACTGCGCAATCGCCAGCTAAAGTAGCGAGGTGCTGAATAGCAAAACATACCCTGGGCATGAAGGGAGGAAATCAGTGGGCCCACTGACAGCGGCGATCATTCTACAGGAGAGGCAGAACGGCAGTCTTGTGATGGAGGAAATCTTGTGTTTCTGCTAAGCACAAACACGGACGGATCTCTGTGTTCCTCCAGTCACAGCATTTCACCCCCACACAGTTAGAAAAGCACCCCCTAGGCACACCCTTTGATTACCCCTGATGTTAACCCCTTCCATGCCAGTGCATTTTTTTTTAACACTGATCTCTGTATTGGTTTCCACTGGTCCCCAAAAGAGTGTCACTAATGCCACGTACACACGATCAGACTATCCGGCGGACTTAGTCTGGCGGACAAACTGCCGGAAAGTCTGCCAAATTTCCGAACGAGCGGACTGCCCACACACAGGACTTTTCCGCTTTACTTTTGAAATTAACGGACTTGCCCACACACGGAGGAAAGTCTGTTCATTTTGAATGCGGCTCCAGGTAGCACAGAACAGAAGGCAGCGAAGACAGCGGCAACAGAAGGCCAGGCCACCGCCGGTAAAAGAGCTAGAAGAAGGCGCGGAGGCCCGGCAAGAAGAACCGAAGAGGGGGACAAGACCCCCCAAGTCGGAAGAAGACCCACAGGCAGCAGCAACGAAGAAGAAAGTCGGTCTCCTCCGCTAGTAAAAGAGCAGAAGATAGTCCGGCGAGAAGACCCCCCCAAGGTGGAAGAAGACCCCCGGAGCTGTGCAATAAATTATTTTTAACCCTTGTGTGTTGTGTTTTATTTGGCCGCGCGGCCCTCCCACCCCAAAGCACCTTGTCCCCATGTTGATGAGGACAAGGGCCTCTTCCCAACAACCCTGGCCGTTGGTTGTTGGGGTCTGCGGGCAGGGGCTTATCGGAATCCGGGATTCCCCCACCCTATGTGAATAAGTATAGGGTGCTTGTGGCACAGAGCATTGTGCCATGAGCCCATTCAGGTGTTACAACAATGAATGAATATTCACTGTTGTAACACTGATCCTCAATCCGGCCAACCAGAAGCAGGTGTGAGACCTGTTTTCTGATTGGTCAAAAAGAAAAGACTCCAGATTGTCCTCAGAGAAGGAGGGAGGAAACGGAAGCTAGAGCCGTCTCCGGTGGAGAGCAGGAGAATGGGAAAGCCGCCACTGCCGAGAGCCCGGGAGAAGTGCCGCATAGATGGGGTAAGTACACCAGTCCCACCCGCTGATGGACTGACTGACCAGAGGGGGTGATAATGTTTGTCGCCCCCCCCCCCCCCCCCCCCACCCCAAAGAAAATTACCACCGGCCGCCACTGACTACTACTACCAATTACTATGTTCGCTCAAAGGTCTACTGCTACTAGTTACTGTTATCAGCACAAAGATCCAATACTACCAATTGCTAGATTTAGCTCAAAGGTCTACTTCTACTATGTTGTAAATGCTGATCTCGCCTCAAAGGTCCACTTTTACCAGTTTCTGTTCTTGGTTGAAAGGTTCACTACTACCATGTGCTGGTCTTGGCTCAATGCTCCACTGCTACCAATAGCTGGCCTGAGCTCAAAGATTCACTGCTACCAACAGCTGGTCTTGGCTCAAAGGTTCATTACTACCAATTTCTGGTCTTGGCTTAAAGCTCCACTACTATCAATTTCTGGTCTTGGTTGAAAGGTCCACTACTATCAATTTTTGGTCTTGGCTAAAAGGTCCACTACTACCAATTGCTAGTCTTGGCTGAAAGGTCCACTACTATCAATTGCTAGTCTTGGCTGAAACGTCCACTACTATCAATTTCTAGTCTTGGCTGAAGGGTCCACTACTATCAAATTCTAGTCTTGGCTGAAAGGTCCACTACTATCAATTGCTAGTCTTGGCTGAAAGGTCCACTACTACCAATTGCTAGTCTTGGCTGAAAGGTCCACTACTACCAATTGCTAGTCTTGGCTGAAAGGTCCACTACTATCAATTGCTAGTCTTGGCTGAAAGGTCCACTACTACCAATTGCTAGTCTTGGCTGAAAGGTCCACTACTACCAATTGCTAGTCTTGGCTGAAAGGTCCACTACTATCAATTGCTAGTCTTGGCTGAAAGGTCCACTACTATCAATTGCTAGTCTTGGCTGAAAGGTCCACTACTATCAATTGCTAGTCTTGGCTGAAAGGTCCACTACTACCAATTGCTAGTCTTGGCTGAAAGGTCCACTACTACCAATTGCTAGTCTTGCCTGAAAGGTCCACTACTATCAATTGCTAGTCTTGGCTGAAAGGTCCACTACTATCAATTGCTAGTCTTGGCTGAAGGGTCCACTACTATCAATTGCTAGTCTTGGCTGAAAGGTCCACTACTATCAATTGCTAGTCTTGGCTGAAAGGTCCACTACTATCAATTGCTAGTCTTGGCTGAAAGGTCCACTACTATCAATTGCTAGTCTTGGCTGAAAGGTCCACTACTACCAATTGCTGGTCTTGGCTGAAAGGTCCACTACTACCAATTGCGAGTCTTGGCTGAAAGGTCCACTACTATCAATTGCTAGTCTTGGCTGAAAGGTCCACTACTATCAATTGCTAGTCTTGGCTGAAAGGTCCACTACTACCAATTGCTAGTCTTGGCTGAAAGCTCCACTACTATCAATTTCTGGTCTTGGCTGAAAGATCCACTACTATCAATTGCTAGTCTTGGCTGAAAGGTCCACTACTATCAATTGCTAGTCTTGGCTGAAAGCTCCACTACTATCAATTTCTGGTCTTGGCTGAAAGGTCCACTACTATCAATTTCTAGTCTTGGCTGAAAGATCCACTACTATCAATTGCTTGTCGTTGCTCAACTGCCCACTTTTACTATGTTGTAAATGCTAATCCCAACTCATAGGTCCACTTCTACCAGTTGCTGGTCTTGGCTGAAAGGTTCACTATCACCATGTGCTGGTCTTAGCTCAAATGTCCACTTCTACTAAATGCGTGTTTCAGTTCAAAGATCCATTTCTACTAAATCCTTGTCTTAGCTCAAAGGTCCACTATTACATATTTTTGGTCTTGGCTTAAAGGTCCACTACTATGAAAGGGGCTGAAGATACAAAAAGGTAGCTTTCCATATGTCATGCTCAATATGTATTAGCCTATGGTAGAGATTAAAGATACTACAAGATACTATTCAGTGGAGGGAACTGTCTGCTGCACATTTTGGGTATCCTGTCCCCCCAAACTCAACTGAGCTAAAAAATTCCACAAGAAGATTGACAGGGTAAAAGTATGACAGTCACCCTCAGTAGGTCGTTCAGCATTTAGGTTTTAAATAAAGGACATATCACCAGTTGAAAAGATGGGATGTCCAGCCAAATCCAGCAGCTCTTCCAGGGGTTATTGTTATAAATAGGTAGGTATGGAATGTTGGTCACCCCCCTAATGGCTTACTTAGTCTCCCCTCTTCTCTGCAAGCTCCCAGTATTAGAATGAAGCCTCACAGTGTGGACCTCCCCAAGTAAGTTCTGTTGTACAGCAAACAAATATACTTGTGCACAAGTGTGTTAATCGGGTGGTCTATCGTTCGTGAGGGATAGTGTCTCAGGCCGTGCTGCCCTCCAGGATAGGGGTATCCTAGCAGTCAAAAGTTTTCTTTCACATGCTTGTGAATAGTTTTTATTTCGTTATTTTTATATATATATATATATATATATATATATAAAAACACATCAAAGAATAATGCACAAGGCTGGTGTGCCCTCTTTTCTTTATTTCTCTTTTATTTCTCTTTTAAGGGTGCTTTCACACCGAGACGTCGGCGGTAAATCGCCGCTATTTTTAGCCGAGCTTTACTGTAATTTTTGTCGAGGTTTTTGGCCGCTAGCGGGTTGCTTTTAAAGTGGTTGTAAACCCTCAGATGCATGTTTAGCTTGTCAGCTACTACTTAACACAGGCAGCTGATTGCTGCCTGAGAAAGTGCACTTACTTGTTTAGTTTTGATAAAAATCGCCTTTTTATGGTCCATGACGTCATGCGCGATTGCGCAGTATGGACTTTCAAACGTGGCATGTATCCTATGCCGCGTGTGTTTTTTTCGGCTTGCCTGCATTGCAATGTACGTGAGATTCTCCTCTGACGAGGAGAAGTCTCGCGATGTAGATATCATTCTGCTCTTTCTGATACTCCCCCTTGTGACTGAACAAGACGTCACGCAGGGGAGTGAATCAGAGCAGAGAAAATAGAAAACCAAATTTTCTTCTTTAATGTTTTTTTAAATATAGTTTTTCCAGGTTATTACATCTATATTAACCACTTAAGGACCAGGCCTCTTTTTCGGACTTGGTGTTTCCGTGTTTAAAACAGTTTTTTTTTTTGCTAGAAAATTACTTAGAACCCCCAAACATTTTATATTGTTTTTTTTCTAACACCCTAGAGAATAAAATGGCGGTCATTGAAATACTTTTTTTCACACCGTATTTGCGCAGCGGTCTTAGAAGCGCACTTTTTTTGGAAAAAATGCACTTTTTTGAATAAAAAAAATAAGACAACAGTAAAATTAGCCCAATTTTTTTTTATACTGTGAAAGATAATGGTATGCCGAGTAAATTGATACCCAACATGTCACGCTTCAAAATTGCGCCCGCTCGTGGAATGGCGTCAAACTTTTAGCCTCAAAAATCTCCATAAACGACATTTAAAAAATTCTACAGGTTGCATTTTTTGCGTTACAGAGGAGGTCTAGAGCTAGAATTATTGCTCTCGCTCTACCGATCGCGGCGATACCTCACATGTGTGGTTTGACCACCGTTTTCATATGCGGGCGCTACTCACGTATGCGCTCGCTTCTGTGCGCAAGCTCGTCGTAACGGGGTGTTTTTAAAAATTTTTTATTTTTTTTTCTTATTTATTTTATTTATTTTTACACTTTTTAAAAAATAAAAATAAAATGGATCACTTTTATTCCTATTACAAGGAATGTAAACATCCCTTGTAATAGAAAAAAGCATGACAGGTCCTCTTAAATATGAGATCTGGGGGGTCAAAAGGTCCTCAGATCTCATATTTGGGCTAAAATGCAAAAAAAAAAAAAAAAATCTGACATTTAAAAAAATAAATATACCTTTAAGAGGTATGGGCGGAAGTGACGGAAGTGACGTTTTGACGTCGCTTCCGCCCTCCTATGGTATAGAGACGAGTGGGGGGCCATCTTAGTCTCACTTGTCTCTATGCCCAGCAGACGGAAGGACCCGATCGGGAGGGGGGGTGGCACCTCTCCCGCCGCCGATAGCGGTGATCTCGCGGCGAATGCGCCGCGGAGACCACCGTTATCGTACAGCCGACCGCCGCCTGAAGAGATGGATATCTCGGTTGTGGCAGCAGCTGCTGCCGTTACCGAGATATCCCTCTTCAAAAAATAGGACGTACATCGTCGTGCGCCGGTCGGCAAGTGGTTAAGTTTAATAAATCTATAATGCCTATGTTCGAGTAATAAATTGGTCATGCGTTTAAATATATATAAGGAAACAGCTATGCTGTTCACTACATATATTACAGCCTTGACTGGCATTTCATGTGATGAAATGCTGTTGCCGTAGTAACGGCAATCGAGATCGAGGCTTGGTTATGACGCTACGGCGCATGTGCGAGGTTTCATGAGGGACACCAACTAAGGGCGGAAATGACGTCCGCAAAAAGCTTCTAAAATCAGCACTAACAATGGCGCGGGCGATACCCGGAAGATAGTGTAATATAAAACTTCTAAAAAAGGTATTTATAACGCTCGTTTTTGGATTATTTATAGATATTATGATTGCTGATGTTAATAAATATCCAAACATTTGAAAATGTGAATTTTTTTTTGGCGGGGTTTACTTCCTCTTTAACCCCCGCTAGTGGCCGAAAAGGGGTTAAAACCACCCGCAAAGTGCCGCCACAGTTCGGAGGCGCTGCCCATTCAGTTCAATGGGCAGGAGCGGTGGAGGAGCGGTGTATACAAAGATGCTGCTTGTAGGAGTTTTTTTTTTATGTCCTGCCAGCGCATCGGCTTAGTGTGAAAGCACTCGGGCTTTCACCTTGCGAATGCGGGGGGAGCCATTTTTCAGGCGCAATTTTTTGGTCTAAGCCCTTGTACGCACGGTCGGAGAATCCGTCGGAATGTGTCCTATCGGACCGTGTCGTCGGATAATACAACATGTTGGAAATATTTTCCGACCAACTGGTTTGATCGGACATACTCCGATCATGTGTAGAGAATTCCGATCGGACCAAGTGCCACGCATGCTCAGATCACATTCCTACATCAAAGCTATTGGCTACTAGCCTGAATGTAGTCCCATCGTAACGAAATTACGTCATCACGTTCTGAATGATCGGATTTTTCGCCAACTTAGTCCGACCGTGTGTATGCAACAGTTTCCGACAAGATCCGACGGACAAAATCCGACGGACAAAATCCGACGGATTTGGTTGGCAGAATGTCCGAACGTGTGTACAGGGGATAAGTTTTGTTGTACCATAGATCACAGGAAGCAAATACAGACACGGGTTCTGGTACTACTATTTGCTGTTTTAAAATGCACATTTTAAAATATACATACCTTCCGTAATATTGGTAAGTTTGTTTTTCCAGCCTTGTGATCCGGGTTCATCTGTCGGACAACACAGAGAGGTAAGCAGCCTCACCTTTCACTTTTGGTAAGATGCACCACAGTTGACATAAGCTAGAAGAAACCCATAAGTGCAGTGCTAAATAATGTATAAAGTGATTATATACATGAACATATATAACAAAAGGTATGTACAAACATCAAACCAAATGAGTGCAAATAGAAACGCTCATAATGAATACAGTCCACAAAGAGCCATCAAGGAAGTGTCCATATGGAACCGAAATCCCCAAGAGTGCTTGAAATGAGATTGGAAACCCACAAATGCGGATTGGCCACCGGTGTGACAACCCCACCACCATGGATAGTAATATTGCTCTTACCAGAAAGTGTCGACCCAATGACCTTACAGCAATCAGTCACACAAGCAGGGATGATTACACAACAAATATGGACACCCAATTGCTCAGGTGTCTCCAGTATGGATGGTATGGATCCCACAAATTCCCTAGGTTCCAGTAGGAATGGACTTCTCCTTAGATGGACCATGTCTCCCAGTTCAAACACATATGTGGAAACAAGCCAAGTAGTCGCACATATGCCCCGGACACACGACCGGACTTTCCGACAATGAAAACCTTGGATTTTTGTTCGAAGGATGTTGGCTCCAACCTGTCTTGCATACACACAAATGTGGGCCCACAATTACGAACGTAGTGGCGTACAAGACGTACGTGATGTCTCCATTAACCACTTGCTGCCCGCCCTATAGCAGATAGACGGCGGCAAAGTGGTTTCAAAATCCTGACCGGACGTCATATGACGTGATCAGGATTTTGAGCGGCTGGGGGCACGCATCGCGGCGATCGTTGTTGCGGGGCGTCAGTCTGACACCCGGCAACTACGATCTCTGTAAAGATCTCTGTAAAGAGTCTCTGATGGAGACGCTTTACCACGTGATCAGCCGTGTCCAATCACGGCTGATCACAGTGTAAATAGGAAAATCCGGTGATCGGCTTTTCCTCACTCGCGTCTGTCAGGGGGGGTCTGTGCTGATCGATTATCAGCGTAGCCCCCCCGACGATGCCCACACTGGACCACCAGGGACGCCACCAGACCACCAGGAATACCCATTACAAGGTAATCCTCCCTAGACCACCAGGGATGCCAGTCAGTGCCCACAATGGATGGCAAACAGTGCCCATAATGGATGCCAGTGTCCACAATGGGCATCACTGATTGGCATGCATTATTGTTTGGCACTGATTGGCATCCATTAGTACAGTATAATGTAATACAATGCCGCCTATCAGTGCCCACCTGTGCCGCCTATCAGTGCCCACCTGTGCCGCCTATCAGTGCCCATCCGTGCCGCCTATCAGTGCCCATCTGTGCCGCCTATCAGTGCCCATCTGTGCTGCCTATCCATGCCCATCTGTGCCGCCTATCCATGCCCATCTGTACCGCCTATCCATGCTGCCCACCCATGCCAATCCGTGCCAGCTATCAGTGCCAATTTGTGCCACCTATCAGTGCCCATCCGTGTCGCCCATCAGTTCCACCCGTCAGTGCCGCCTATCAGTGCCACATATGAGTGCCACTTCATTGGTGCCACCTCATTGGTGCCCATCAGTGCCGCCTTATCAGTGCCCATCAGTGTAACCCCATCAGTGAAGGAGAAAACTTACTTATTTACAAAGTTTTGAAACTGAAACAAAAAAAAACATTTTTTTTTCTAAATTTTCGGTATTTTTTTATTTGTTTAGCAAAAAATAAAAACCGTAGACATGATCAAATACCACCAAAAGAAAGCTCTATTTGTGGGGAAAAAAATGATAAAAATGTCAGTTGGGTACAGTGTAGCATGACCACGCAATTGTCATTCAAAGTGCGACAGCGCTGAAAGCTCAAAATTGGTCTGGGCAGGAAGGGGGTTTAAGTGCCCCCCCCGGTATTGAAGTGGTTAAAAACGCTAGTTATTTCTCCGGCTCGTACTTGATTCCGAGCATGCATGGACTTTTGGCCAGCGGACTCGTGTTCACACGATCGGAAAGTCCGACAACAAACATTTGTTGGCAGCAGGGGCGTACCTGGAGCATTTGGCACCCGGGGCGGATCCTATATCTGGCACCCCCCCCCCCATTAAAATTTAAAAAATGCCCCACTGTGCCACCTGCATCCTTCAATTTCTCTTTGTCACTACTGCGTACCCTCTCTCCACAACTGCACCTCTGGATCCCTTTACATTACACAGCACCCTGCACCTCTGGGCCCCTTTACATTACACAACACCCTGCAGCTCTGGGACCCTTTAGATTACATAGCACCCTGCCCTTCTGGACCCCTTTACATTACATAGCACCCTGAACCTCTGGACCCCTTTACATTACACAGCACCCTGCACGTTGGGACCCCTTTACATTACATAGCACCCTGCCCTCCTGGACCTCTTTACATTACATAGCACCCTGAACCTCTGGACCCCTTTACATTACACAGCACCCTGCATCTCTGGACCCCTTTACATTACACAACACCCTGCAGCTCTGGACCCCTTTACATTACACATCATCCTGTAGCTCTGGACCCCTTTACATTACACAGCACCCTGCACCTCTGGACCCCTTTACATTACACAACACCCTGTCCCTCTGGACCCCTTTACATTACACAAGACCCTGCCCCTCTGGACCCCTTTACATTACACAAGACCCTGTACCTCTGGACCCCTTTACATTACACAACACCCTGCCCCTCTGGACCCCTTTACATTACACAAGACCCTGCATCTCTTGACCCCTTTACATTACACAGCCCCCTGCGCCTCTTGGCCCCTTTACATTACACAACACCCTGATCCTCTGGACCCCTTTACATTACACAGCACCCTGCAGCTCTGGACCCCCTGCATGTTACACAGACCCCCCCTTCAGTGCAGACCCCCCATTCAGTGTAGCCCCCCTCTTCAGTGTAGCCCCCATTCAGTGCAGCCCCCCTCTTCAGTGTAGCCCCCATTCAGTGCAGCCCCCCCCGTTCAGTGCAGCTCCCCCCGTTCAGTGCAGCTCCCCCCGTTCAGTGCAGCCCCCCCATTCAGTGTAGCCCCCCCTTCAGTGTAGCCCCCGTTCAGTGCAGCCCCCCCCGTTCAGTGCAGCCCCCCCCCCCCCGTTCAGTGCAGCCCCCCCCTTCAGTGCAGCCCCCCCGTTCAGTGCAGCCCCCCCACGTTCAGTGCAGCCCCCCCACGTTCAGTGCAGCCCCCCCCCCCGTTCAGTGCAGCCCCCCCCTTCAGTACCTCAGATCAGCGCGGCGGCACATGCTCAGCACTGGGTGGGGATCTGAGTCAGTAGATCCCCTCCCCCTGTTTACACATAAACAGAGAGGAGGGGGAGGCGGCTGCTCGGCTGTACCTGCCTGTGTGACATCCGTGATCGCACAGACAGACAGCCCGCGGCCGTGAGAGGAGGGGATGGAAGGAGCACCGCTGTCACCCTGCACCCCCCGCACACCCCCTCCCCCTTGCATCACAACTGGATAGATAAGCTTGGCAAGCTCTCCTCTCCCTGCGTGCGCCTGTCACTGTGCTATCCCGCAGCGCTGCCACCGCTATAATCGCGGAGGGGGGTGCCGGCCTGACACCCCCCCAGTGTGTAGTACCCGGGGCGGCCCGCACCCCCCGCCCCCTACTTAGTACGCCTCTGGTTGGCAGAAAATTTGAGAACCCGCAAGCCAACATTTGTTGGGCGGAAAGTCCGAAAACAAATGTTCAATGGAGCGTACACACGGTCGGACTTTTCCGCCAACAAGCTCACATCGAACATTTGTTGTTTGGAAAAATCCAATCGTGTGTACGGGGCAATAGTGCAATACCATTAAAGCCCCATACACACTATCAGATTATCTGCTGACTTTTTCCTTCAGATTTACCAAAACCATATAATATGAGGTCAAATCTTAGGAGTTTCAATTTGTATGCAATCAGGCCGGCCCTTCTACTACATGGTTTTGGTAAATCTGAAGGAAAAACTCAGCAGATAATCTGATAGTGTGTACGGGGCTTTAATGGTATTGCACTATTGCCCCGTACACACGACTGGATTTTTCTAACAACGAATGTTCGATGTGAGCTTGTTGGCGAAAAAGTGCGACCGTGCGTACACTCCGTTGAACATTTGTTTTCGGACTTTCCGCCCAACAAATGTTGGCTAGCGGGTTCTCAAATTTAGACACATTTTATTTAACCACTTTCAGACCGGACCAATTTGCTGGTCAAAGACCAGACCACTTTTTGCGATTCGGCACTGCGTCGCTTTAACTGACAATTGCGTGGTCGTGCGACGTGGCTCCCAAACAAAATTGACGTCCTTTTTTTCCCACAAATAGAGCTTTCTTTTGGTGGTATTTGATCACCCCTGCGGTTTTTATTTTTTGCGCTATAAACAAAAATAGAGCGATAATTTTGAAAAAAACGCATTATTTTTTACTTTTTGTAATAATAAATATCCCCCAAAAATATATAAAAAACATTTTTTTCCCTCAGTTTAGGCCGATACGTATTCTTCTACATATTTTTGGTAAAAAAAATCGCAATAAGCGATTATTAATTGGTTTGCGCAAAAGTTATAGCGTTTACAAAATAGGGATAGTTTTATAGCATTTTTATTAATAATTTTTTATTATTTTTTTTTTTACTAGTAATGGCGGCGATCTGCGATTTTTATTGTGACTGCGACATTGTGGGGGACCCATCGGACATTTTTGACACATTTTTGGGACCATTGTCATTTATACAGTAATCACTGCTATATAAATGCAGTGATTCCTGTGTAAATGACACTGGCAGTGAAAGGGTTAACCAGTGGGCGGCAGTGTAGGGGTTAAGTGTTCCTAGGGGTGTGTTACTAACTGTGGGGGGGGTTGGGCTTTCATTTAGTGTACACTGATCTCTGCTCCAATCACATGGAGCAGAGATCAGCGTCACTAGTTGCTAGGCAGAATGGAAAAATGTTGTTTATACAGCATTTCCTCCATTCGGCCGCTCCGTGAGACGATCGCGGGGATGCCCACGGCGATCGAGTCCGCGGGTCCCGCGACCGGACTCACGGGGGTCCCGACCAGCGCGGGAGCGCGCCGCCGGCGGCGCGCTCCCGATGGCATGGTGGCAACGAATATTGGACGTACATGTACGCCAATATGCCTGCCCGTGCCATTCTGTCGACGTACATCGTCGTGCGCTGGTCGGGAGGTGGTTAAATGTACAAAAAAGTGAAATAAACAGCGCTTGTAGTATGGAATGACCTTGGTAGAAGCTGGACCCTGACGCATTTCATCAAACCTGGCATCCTTATAGGGCTGTCCATGGTTGATGTGTAACCATCCCTGCTTGTGTGACTGATTGCCGTAAGGTCATTGGGTCCACACTTTCTGGTAAGCGCAATATTACTATCCATGGTGGTGGGGTTGTCACGCCGGTGGCCAATCCGCATTTGTGGATTTACATTCTCATTTCAAGCACCCTTGGGTATTTTGGGTTCCATATGGACACTTCCTTGATGGCTGTTTGTGGACTGTATTTATCATGAACGTTTCAATTTGCGCTCTTTTGGTTTGGTGTTTTTTTGCATACCTTTTGTGATTAGATGTATATAATCATTTTATACATTATTTAGCGCTGCACTTATGGGTTTCTAGTTGATTACATATTTTCTGAAAGCAGAGACCCTGTTAAATAAAATGGTGGTAATACTTTTAATCAAAT
Organism: Lithobates pipiens; assembly: GCF_037356315.1. Classification (NCBI taxonomy): domain Eukaryota; kingdom Metazoa; phylum Chordata; class Amphibia; order Anura; family Ranidae; genus Lithobates; species Lithobates pipiens. The sequence continues at coordinate 3,817,338 of NW_027507870.1, read as the reverse complement.
GAATATTTTTTTGTAACGAATTTTCCGTGCAAACACAATATAATACCCATTTTCTGTTGCAAAATATAAAAATGAAGTTGCATTTAGTAAATAAAATTCCAAATATGTCAAGCCTCAAAATTGCACACATCCTCAAAGTGACAGTACCCGAAACAGTCCATAGAGGATTCTTTACAGGTCGTCAATATAAGCAGAATTAACATCAGCTTTAAAGAAACTTACCTGGGAGGGCTGATATGTAGAGGGTGCTTTCTATCGGAAAACAGTGCGTTTTACATTTCTTGCCACATTTTCCTTGTCTCGCCTTTGTCTGGCATTTGATTTTCTGGGATTTTTTCATATCAATGCTCACATTGTCTATTCCTGGGATTATTGGGCAGATTATTTCTCTTTTATCACACTGTAGATGAATCTCCTTCTCATCGCCTTTCCTAAGGCTGTGGTGATCATCACTGCATGTGACAGGGACATTCTTTTTCCCCATGCGACACTTTATGGATTCTCCATTGGATAGCCCTGGAAAGGAAGATTAGGTATATGATATAACACAGTGCGGTTCCTGGCGTTTCTGGAGTGTGGTCACCACTTACCACTGATTGGGGAAAATAAAAAGGAGGTCAGAGGAAAGTACTTTTTACTGTAGTAAAGTAAGTAAGTGTAGCAGTGGCTCCTGAAGAGCATGCGCTATACGTTTTTTCTAAAGTTAAAGTTGCCTAAACTGCAGTTTGGTTTGGGTTTATTTTTTCTAAATTGGGCCTCAGCATCAGTCTAACTAGACTGTGAGATGTTCAGCCTGGCCACAGGGGGCGCTGTCTCTTCTGGCAGGCGTGGAACTATGGTCTGGTTGGGTGCTTAAGTTACTCTGTCTCAGAGCCCGCACAGTGGGATGGGCGCTCTCGCTGTGCTTTCTGGGAGAGTGTATTTAAGATGCGGAGGTCACGTGATTTGGGTTCCGGTCCAGAATGATGTGCTGACTTCATGGTCCTGGTCCTCCTGACCAGCCCCCAGGAAGGCTATGGCCTGGGGTGCGGATCCACCCGACTTTAATGTCTCTGGGCTGGGAAACTAAACAAGGATTCTGAGGTGGTTGGGTGCTGTCTCCAGTTTGGGAGAGACCCAGTGTACTTCAAGCATTCCAGGGGAGGACTCTTCAGAAGAAGACCACGTACGGGTTGGTTTTCTTAGCAAGAGCCTGGAAGGGCTGAAGTACCCGAGAGAATCCGGTCTTGTGGATATCGCCAAGCAGGCTGAAAGATCCAGGTATCCTACAAGTGTTCTACAGCTTAGTTTTCCTACGTGTTCTGCAACAACGTCTGTGGCAGAGACTAAGGCCCCTTTCACACGGGGCGGATCAGTAATGATCCGCCCCGTGATGATCCGCTCGCTCAGTGAGGATCGCTCAGTTGTCCCCGCTGAGCCGGCGGCGGACAGGGCGGTCTCCGCACACTGTGCAGGGACCGCCCTGTCAGCTCTCCGCTCTCCTCTATGGGGATCGGATGAGCACGGACCGTCTGTCCGTGTTCATCCGATCCGCGCTGCAGACGGATAGAAAAATAGGATTTTCCTCCGTCTGCAGAATCGGACAATTGCGGAGGCGGACAATAGCGGGTGTCTGCGGATGTTCACCTGCAGACACCCGCTATCCCATAGGGATGCATGTATGTCCGTATTTCATACGCAAACGGATGGATGAAATACAGACATACTGTCCGCATGTGTGAAAGGGGCCTTATCTTGTATGTTCTACAACATCTGTGGCAGAGACTTTGTTCCTGAGTGAGAAACAAGTTGGCTGCTAGGCCTTGTGAGAGGAACTGTCCAACCTGAGTGATCATCCAACCTGGATGCAGTCAAAGTAAGCAAGTTCTTCAATGTTTTTTTTTTTACTTTGACACTAAGCCCTTGTACACACGGTCGGAGATTCCGACGAAATGTGTCCGATCGGACCATTTTGTCGGATAATCCGACTGCGTGTGGTCTCCATCGGACGGAGTATCCGACGGACCAAGTTTTCCAACTTGTTGGTAAAATTTTCTGACAAAATGCTCCGATAGGACATACTCCGATCATGTGTAGAGAATTCCGAGTCAGCTTACCACGCATGCTCAGATCAAATTCCTACACCAAAGCTATTGGCTACTAGCGTGATCGTAGTCCCGTCATAACGAAATAACGTAATCACGTCGGATTTTCCGACAACTTTGTCCGACCGTGTGTATGCAACAGTTTCGGACAAAATCCGTCAGACAAAATCCAACGGATTTGGTTGTCGGAATCTCCGACCGTGTGTACAAGGGCTAAGCCCCTGTACACATGGTCGGAGATTTCCACAACCAAATCCGTCGGATTTTGCCCGTCGGATTTTGTGCGACGGATTTTGTCCGAAACTGTTGCATACACACGGTCGGACAAAGTTGGCGAAAAATCCGATCTTTCAGAACGTGATGACGTAATTTCGTTACGATGGGACTACGTTCAGGCTAGTAGCCAATAGCTTTGATGTAGGAATTTGATCTGAGCATGCGTGGCACTTTGTCCGATCGGAATTCTCTACACATGATCGTATTAGGTCCGACCGGCCCAGTTGGTTGGGAAATATTTCCAACATGTTGGAAAATTGGGTCCGACGGATATTCCGACGGAATCAATCCGATGCATACCACACACAGTCAGATTATCCGACGACACGGTCCGATAGGACACATTCCGACGGAATCTCCGACCGTGTGTACAAGGGCTAAGAGTACCTGAACTTCCTTCCCAACCCTCTGATCCCAAGTTGAAAGACTGTTCAATTGTCTGAGCTTTACAAATAAAATCCATTCAAGTGGATCTATTGTCAGTCTCAAGTTACTGGGCCATCTACCACGGGACATCCCCTAGACGTGCAACAAGGAGAGCCCGAAATCAACCAGCATCTCCTTTGGGGGTTAATGCTACATAAGTATAAGGAATTAAACTAGAAGAAAAGAGGTTTAACCTTAAACTACGTAGAAGGTTCTTTACTGTAATGCCGCGTACACACGAGCGGAATTTCCATCAGAAAAAGTCAGATGGGAGCTTTTCTTTTCAATTAGTTTTTATTGAAATTTTAACAGGTACATAAAAATAGTAACAATAATGCAGAGAGTTACATATTGTTGTCAAATACACAAGACCCCTCCATGGGGATATCAATGGTACATCAAGTAAGTTTGAAGAAAAGGAGTTCTTCCTTTGTGTAAAATTAATTGGTTACGTTGGTTTTGAATTTATGCTACAGGTACAGTAAGGGCCGGTTCACACAGCGAGGCGATGCGAGGCGACACGGCTCGCCTCGCCTCGCTCCCGCAAGTCGCCCCCGTTCAGTACAATGGAACCGTTCTGAGAGGAGCGACTCGAGTCGCTCCGACTCAGAAAAAAGGTTCCTGTACTACTTCTGGGCGACTTCGGGGGCGACTTGCATTGACTTCTATACAGAAGTCCTCTGCAAGTCGCCGCTGAGATCCCCGCAGGTCGCGGCGAGGCAAGTCGGAGACGCCTCGCCGCGCCTCGCTGAGTGAACCGGCCCTAAGGACTCCGTGCTCCAGGCACCACCCCAATGGAATCAAACGGTGCCACAGACCACAGAGTCGCATCATTTTGCAATGCCATATACGCCACCAACTGATTAATCTTCATAATACTTTACTTGTTGTGTTGTTCCCTTATTTCCAAGAATATACTTAGCTATAACTCTCTCAAGAGAAAAAAGGAAAAAGAAAAAAGTGTAACCATAACAACTTAAATAACATAATAAAAAAAGAAAAAAAAAAAATCACATGTACCACTCATAATTGCAAATAGGCAATTAATCAGTAGGATATAGTGCAACCCAATGTCTCCCAGCAGGAATTCAATTTGAGGGTATTTTTGATTTCTAGTGGCAAAGAAGTTTTCATATGTAAAGATGGAAAGATTTGGAAAGCTGCGCCACTACCCCTATTTAACTAACCAAATTAATGTGAAATACCTGAGTACTTAATATACACGCAAATAAATGAATAAGTGTATGGTACATAATAAATAAATAACATTGGTATCACACAAATTAATTAAGCAAAAAAGGCAATAAAAAATAATAAGACCCCTTTCACACTGGGGCATTTTTCAGGCGTTTTTCATGCGCTTTAGCGTTAAAAAAAGCACCTGAAAGAAGCCGCAACTTCAATCCCAATGTAAAAGCCCCGAGTGCTTTCACACCGAGATCCCTTTCACACTGGGGCGTTTTTCATGCGCTTTAGCGTTAAAAAAAAGCGTCTGAAAGAAGCTGCAACTGCAATCCCAATGTAAAAGCCCCGAGTGCTTTCACACCGAGGCGCTGCGCTGGCAGGAGGCGTCAAAAAAAGTCCTACAAGCGGCTTCTTTGCAGCGCTTTTGGAGCGGTGAATACACGGCACCTAAAGCGCCCCTTCCCATTGAAATCAATGGGAAGCGCCTGTAAAACGCCTGAAAAACGCTATTGGCAGCAGCGTTTTGTGGGCGCTTTTAACCCTTTATTTGGCCATTAGCAGTTGTTAAAAGCGCCCCCAATAACGCTCGAAAAACGCTGGTAAAGCGCTGCTAGTTTAAGCGGCACTTTACGAGCGTTTTTCGGGCGCTGACATTGTGAAAGGGCTCTTAAAGCACTTGGGCTTTCACATTGGGACTGCAGATGAGGCTTCTTTCAAGCGCTTTACAGGCGCTTTTTTTAACGCTAAAGCGCTTGAAAAATGCCTGAAAAACGCCCCAGTGTGAAGGGGGTCTAAATAATAGAAAAACAGCTTGAGGAAAGCCAAAGCTGAGAAATAGAGTCCACTATATATGTTCTTATAAGGACACCGCGGTGAATCCACGCGAAACTGCAAACCAGTGCCCGTCACCGAGAATTAGATGCGCTTACCAGATACAAATCAAATTGCAGCCTTAATAGTAAATCATCCGTGTCATTTTCCATGCGTCTGACCCTAACAGATCAGCTATCTCCAGTGTATGGCAGCACCGCACAAATAACTTCCACGGTCAGCAATCGGATATATCACTAACAATGGCTCAAGAAAGAAAAGGATGCCTCCATAGTGTAAAACCACTCAGGTAATTTATTAAGCTATAAACGATTGCACTTACGTAAAACATCCATTAAAACAGCATAAAAGATTAATCTCAAAAAAGCCGGCCGGCATTCAGAAGCCCGTCCTCCCCTCGTATAACGTGGTGGCGTCACTGCATGCCTTCCCAGACGCGTTTCGTCACAAATGACGTTGTCAATGGGGAACGAGGAACGAAGTTTTCATATGTGTATTGTGTCTGAACCCCCGATATGGCTTCAGGTAGGATAGGTGCTGTTGTGGACTTCCATTTAGAAGTTATAGTTAGTTTTGCTGCTATTAGGATATGTGTAATTAGAGGTCTATGTTTGGTCAGAAGCGAGTTCACCCCTAAATTAAGAATAGCCAACTGTGGTGTAGGTGAAATGTTAAGTCCTGTAAGCTTGTTTATTAGGAAGTACACTTCAGTCCAAAAGCTTCTCAATTCCTTATAGTACCAAACTATATGTAGGATGCCTCCTCTTCTCCCACACCCCCTCCAACAGTCGGGAGAGGTGTCCGCGTAAATCTGCGTTAGCCTCACTGGTGTTAGGTAGGTCCTATGACAGTGACGGTGAACCTTGGCACCCCAGATGTTTTGGAACTACATTTCCCATGATGCTCCAGTACACTGCAGAGTGCATGAGCATTATGGGAAATGTAGTTCCAAAACATCAGGGGTGCCAAGGCACGCCATCACCGACCTATGAAGTAATTTTAACATCAGTTCCCAGTGATTCACGCAGTGAGAAAAGCAATAATGAGAATGAATGGCTGATTGCCATTCTTTTTGCGTAAAGAGGGTTCCCATCTCCTTTTCCCAATTTTGCATACGTGGATGTTTTATGGAATCCTTTGTTATATAGTAGCTTGTTGTAAAACCACAACAGCCCTTTAGTGCCCTGTCGAGGTCAGACTTCAAGCGAGACCAGGTTTCCCTGCGGACTCTATATCGTATGCCCGAGTTATTTTTGTGAAAGTGAGTAAGTTGGATATAAGAGAATGAAGTGGGACTAGGGGTTTTAGAAATGATCTCTCTATAGGTCTGTATCCCTTCCTTGATCCACATATATATTTAAATTGGGTATAACGTGTTCATATATGTGCAGTTGGAAATCTGTGCATTTATCCGTAGTGTCTTGTGGGACTACGGCGTGTAGACTGTTCCATGCTAGTAATGTGGCGTCATTTGAGAGGAAGGATTTATAATTTCATTTCATATGAGTCAGACTTGACAATAACAGGGCGGGCAAGTGTCTATTGTCCACCATGTATTTCTCAACCTGGACCCATAGTTTGTTAGACTTATGCCGCATACACACGATCGGACTATCCAGCGGGTTTTGGTCAATTCGCCCGTGTGTGGGCTCCGGCGGACAATCCGCCCGTCTATGTGCTAATCCGCTGGACTTTTGAAATGAATGGACTTGCCCACATACAGAGTAAAGTCTGTTCATTTTGAACGTGACTCCAGGTAGACGGGACTAGCAAAGGAAGTCAATGTCGCCGCCTCCATCGGCGAGATTGACACCTTGCGAGCCCCGTCGCCTGCTATGGATTTAAAGGGAGGGGAACCCCTACACTGGAAAAACGGTGTGGGCGCCCCCCCAAAGTCCATACCAGACCCTTATCCAAGCACGCAGCCTGGCCGATCAGGAAAGGGGGTGGGGACGAGCGCCCCCCTCCTGAACCGCACCAGGCTGCGTGCCCTCAACATGACCCCCACCCCAAAGCACCTTGTCCCCATGTTGATAAAGACAAGGGCCTCTTCCCTGGCCATTGGTTTTCAGGTTCTGCAGACGGGGTCTTATCGGAATCCGGGAGTCTCCTTTAATAAGGGGGCCCCCAAATCCCGGTCCCCCACTCTATGTGAATGAGTATGGGGTACGATGTATCCCTACCCATTCACCTGGGGGAAAAAAGTGTAAATAAAAAACACAGAACACAGGTTTTTAAAGTAGTTTATTAGTCAGCTCCAGGGGTCTTCTTGCGTCTTCGGGGGTCTTCTCGCCGGGCTCCTCCACTATCTTCTGCTCTTTTGCCACTCTTTTGCTAGCGGAGGAGCCCGTCTTTCTTCTTTGTCATCGCCACCATCCAGGGTCTTCTTTTCCAACTTCGGGGTTCTTCTTCCGCCTTCGGGGGTCTTGTCCCGCTCTTCGCTTCTTCTGCCGGGCCTCCGCTATCTTCTTCCAGCTCTTTAACTAGCGTTGGCCTGGTCTTCTGGTTCGCCGATGTCGCCGCGGCCACCTTCTTCTCTTCTTCTTCCTTCCGATGTTGACACGACACTCTCTCCGGCCGTAATGCCAGGGACGCGTTGGGCGGCGACCTAGTCCACCGGAAAAGTCCCGTGTGTGGGCAGGTCCGCTCGTTCAGACAGTCCATCGGACTTTATGGCCTTTTGTCCGCCAGACTAAGTCCGCCGTATAGTCTGATCGTGTGTACGCGGCATAAGAGTGCCTTTTGAACAATAGGGGAAGGGTTCTGTTTATTTTGTGACTCTAGAGTATTTAAGTTAGACAAAATAGTATCAAGATTTTTGGTCTTTTCTCTAGCTGATGCCTGTTTTAACAAGCCCCTGCTGTATGCCTTATGGGCACACCATAGATACATAACATTAGTTTCACCATTATCATTAAGTTTAAAATATTCATCCAGAATTTTAGATATTTTCTTTTTGTGGTGTGTGTTAGAAAGCAGTGATACATTGTTCCTCCAGAGATAGGTGGGGTTGCACGAGTTTTGTTTGTTTATTGTAATCAGGGCCGGTGCTACCACTAGGCAAACTAGGCAGCCGCCAGGCCATTGGTGTCCCCACTCTCTTCTCTCTGCAGCAAGAAACTAAGTCTCAGCCACCTTCGAACATAGTGTCAGAGGTGCAGCCCGACTCCCGAATGAATGGAAGTGAGTAAACATTCATTGATGAGCACTGGTAGGCTGCATTGAAGAGCATTGGTAGGCTGCATTGATGGGCGTTGGTAGGCTGCATTGATGGGCGCTGGTAGGCTGCATTGATGGGCGTTGGTAGGCTGCATTGATGGGCGTTGGTAGGCTGCAATGATGGGCGCTGGTAGGCTGCATTGATGGGCGTTGGTGGGCTGCATTGATGGGCATTGGTAGGCTGCAATGATGGGCGCTGGTAGGCTGCATTGATGGGCATTGGTAGGCTGCATTGATGGGCGCTGGTGAGGCTGCATCGATGAGCGCTTCATTAAAAATGTGGGGTATACATGGGCAGGGGAAAAGGGGTGGAGTCATGGGTGGAGCCAGGGGGGCGGCAAAATGAGGTTTTGCCTAGGGTGTCAAAAATCCTTGCACCAGCCCTGATTGGAATAGTCACTGGAGCATGGTCTGACCAAGTTATAGAATGTATCTTTACTTCCAGGGTCCTTTGTAGTAGGGTGAGGTCAGATAGGATTAGGTCAATCCTTGAGTAAGAATTATTAGGGGCTGAGAAAAATGTGTAGTCATGTTCTGATGCCTTGGTGCATCTCCACGAGTCATATAGGTTGGTTTCTATAAGAAAAGGTTTCATCTCATGTCTATGGAAACTCTGGGAGGAAGAACAGTCCATATTTTTATCCATAACACAATTAAACTCTCCACACATAAGCAAAGAGCCTTGGCTGTGTTTTTGTTATCCTTTGGTAGAGGGATTTCAAAAAAGAAGCTTGGCCTGTATTGGGTGCATATAAGTTCACTATGGTGTAGTACAACAAGTTATTCAGTTCACATACTAAGATGATATACCTTCCTTTTGGGTCTGTAATAACTTCATGTTGGTTAAATGGAACTGATTTGTTCACAGCAATCATAGTTCCATGTTTTTTTTAGATGAGGCACACACATGGAAAATATAAGGGAAGGAAAAGTCAGAACACTTGGGTGGTTTGTCACGGGAGAAATGTGTCTCTTGAACACATAGGATGTCCCCTTTAAGCTTCCTTGCTTCCTGCCACATTATCTTCCATTTAAACGGACTATTACGGCAGTTCACAATAAGAGAGATCAATTTAATGATCATGGTGAATCTGTAGGAATGTTGCTAGACATCAATATAGCTTAAACTGCAATGTAATATGTTATTTTTACCTGAAGGTGGCAGCAAAGGATAGGAAGTGGATTGCTGGAAATTGGAAGCTCCTCCTCCTTCATGTAGTCTATGAGCGCCCCACCAAACGTTCTCACTTCCTGGCCACACGCACCGGCGCTCGTGTTTAAAGAGGAAGTAAACCCTGATGGGTTTACTTCCTCTTTGATTCCCTGCAAAGGTAAAGCATAATGGACTACTATGCATCGCATAGTAGTCCATTATGTGTCACTTACCTGACACAGGAGCCAGCGAAGTCACCGCTGTCCCCTGTAGTTCCGAGAGTCCATCTTCTTGGTGGGTCTCCGTGGGTCTCGCTGCTCCGGCGGTGCGATTCGCCGGAGCAGCGATGACGTCACTCCCGCACATGCGCGCGGGAGTCGACACTCGTGGCATATCGCCGCGATCTGCGGCTTACCCAGTGCACCTGCGCGCTGCTGTCTACGGCGCATGCGCCCTAGACAGTGATGGCTGTCTTCAGGTAAATATATTTCTTGGACCTTCAGGTAAGCCTTAATCTAGGCTTACCTGTAGGTCAAAGTGGTTTGTAAGGGTTTACAACCATTTTAATGTCCAGTCTTTATCAAGCAGAGATTCTGCCACCCCACCAGATTCCAGATTTATTGGAGAATTTAGACTTTGAAGCAGATTATTGGTGGGAGTTGCCACAGAATTCTGAAAATCATTCTGTAAGAACCCATTGACTGTCCTACTGCTTCCATCTGTTTGTACAGTACTTACATCGATGTCGCAACTTTCCCCGTTAAAGTGGAGACCTCTCTGTACCAGGGTGGTGACGGGGCACAGACTTCCTCTCCGTGTCATCTCAGAAGAGGACGGAAGAGAGCGGCAGCGCCTTGGTCTGCCCATCATCTCTGAGAAGTCACAATGGGCATCCACTATGGGCTGTAAATAACCCTTCGGGTTGCAGTCACAGACATTTTCCAAAGCGAGTATGAATCATAAGTTAGTGGTAACATGTAAAATAAATAAATTTAATGGAAAAAGAACAAGGTAACATAAAGAACAAATAAAACTCAACATGTCATGCGAAAAGTAAAACTTCCGCTTCTGCACAGGTCTATGCTCCCTGAGGTCCAGTACCCAATCCAGGTTGTGCTGATAGATAGTATGAGAAGTTGTAATTGCAGATAGGTTAGTCATTCTTTACCATCCTGATCAAACTTTTTGCCACTCTGGGGTGATTTTATTAGAGGCAGATGGAGTTGGGACTTCCTCTTCATCCGGGAGAAGCTGCCATTGTCTGGCCAGCTTCAATCCATTTTCCAGGTTAGTGATGGCGTAGGTTTTGTTATCTCTTGTGACAACAATTTTTGTCGGAAATTCCCATGTGTAAAGAATTTTGTGGTTTTGAAGTAGTTTTGTCAATGTAGCCAGGTTCCTGCAGGCTTGCATGGTATGCTGCGATATATATCCGAATATACTGAAATGTCAGCATAGGGTTCAGGCAATGGGGAATTTTTCCTGGTATATCTCATTAGATCCTCCTTTACATGGAAAAAATGTATACGTGCTATAACATCTCTAGGCACCTTATCTGGTAAGTGTTTAGGTTTAGGCAAACGGTGAGCACGATCTGCAATCACATCCCTCTCTGGTGTTTCAGGTAGCAGTGTAGACGGAAATTGTTGGATATACTTCCTAAGGTCCGCAGGCATAACAGATTCAGACACCCCTCTCAATTTCACATTGTTCCTTCTGGAACGATCTTCCAAATCTGCAATTTTGCTTTTCAATGCCTTTAACTCAACCTCTGCCTCATTATGTGCATCAACAAGCTCATTATGAGCAGCAGCAAACGCTCCTATCTTAACCACTTGCCGCCCGCCCTATAAGCAATTGACGGTGGCAAAGTGGTTGCATAATCCTGATTGGACATCATATGACGTGATCAGGATTATGAGCCGCTGCGCGCCCCCGGGGGCACGCATCGTGGCGATCGTTGTTGCGGGGTGTCAGTCTGACACCCGACAACTACGATCTCGGTAAAGAGTCTCCGACTAAGACTCTTTACCACGTGATCAGCCGTGTCCAATCACGGCTGATCACAGTGTAAATAGGAAGAGCCGGTGATTGGCTTTTCCTCACTCGCGTCTGTCAGACGCGAGTAGAGGAGAGCCGATCGGCTGCTCCTCTGACAGGGGGGGGTCTGTGCTGATCGATTATCAGCACAGCCCCCCCGAGGATGCCCACACTGGACCACCAGGGACGCCACCAGACCACCAGGGATGCCCAGCAAAAGGTAATCCTCCCTAGACCACCAGGGATGCCAGTCAGTGCCACAATGGATGCCAATCAGTGCCCATAATGGATGCCAATCAGTGCCCACAATGGGCATCACTGATTGGCATGCATTATTGCTTGGCACTGATTGGCATCCATTAGTACAGTATAACATAATACAAAGCCGCCTATCAGTGCCCACCTGTGCCGCCTATCAGTGCCCATCCTTGCTGCCTATCAGTGCCCATCCGTGCCCATCTGTGCCGCCTATCCATGCCCATCTGTGCCGCCTATCCATGCCCATCTGTGCCGCCCATCCCTGCCAATCCATGCCAGCTATCAGTGCCAATTTGTGCCACCTATCAGTGCCCATCCGTGTCGCCCATCAGTGCCACCCATCAGTGCCGCCTATCAGTGCCCATCAGTGCCACCTATCAGTGCCACATATCAGTATCCATCAATGCCACCTCATCAGTGCCACTTCATTGGTGCCACATCATTGGTGCCACATCATTGGTGCCCATCAGTGCCGCCTTATCAGTGCCCATCAGTGTAGCCCCATCAGTGCCCATCAGTGAAGGAGAAAACATACTTATTTACAAAGTTTTGAAACTGAAACAAAAAAAAACATTTTTTTTTAAAAAATTCGGTACTTTTTTATTTGTAGCGCAAAAAATAAAAACCGTAGAGGTGATCAAATACCACCAAAAGAAAACTCTATTTGTGGGAAAAAAATGATAAAAATTTCATTTGGGTACAGTGTAGCATGACCGCGCAATTGTCATTCAAAATGCGACAGCGCTGAAAGCTCAAAATTGGTCTGGGCAGGAAGGTGTTTAAGTGCCCGGTATTGAAGTGGTTAAAGTGACCAGATTTATAAAATTAAATCTGGGGACATATTATTTTTTTTCCACTAGTAGTGGCGGAAATCATCAACTCATAGCGGGACTGTGATATTGCGGCGCACAAATTGGACACTAAGTGACACTTTTGACTCTTTGTGGGAACCAGTGACGCTAATACAGTGATCGGTGCTAAAAATATGCCCTGTCACTGTACTAATGACACTGGCTGGGAAGGGGATAACATCTAGGGCAATCAAAGGGCTAAATGTGTGCCTAACAAGTGTTTTCTCACTGTGGGGGATCACTTGTTTACATAGGCAGACCACCATTCTGCCTCTGTACATAATGATCATGGGTACCGGTGGACTCAGAAAGGCAGGATCATGTATATATATGATTCTTCACAGCGTGACCCCCCTGTAGCAGTAAATCTGCTATCAGGCAATCGGCAACTGGTTAAGATCATCAGCATTATGATAACTCACAGGCAGGGGGCGCTCTATCATGGCTCTGGCTGGCTCTGCCAGCATTATGATAACTCACAGGCAGGAGGCGCTCTATCATGGCTCTGGCTGGCTCTGTCACAGTGTGTCACATAACATGGCTGCTGGGTGCTGATTTTGTTAACTTCTGACCAGTAAGTGCCCCCCCCCCCCCCCCACTGCTGCCTGTGAGTTCTGATACCATCCATTATGCCAGAGAGACAGACACAGTGAAATGTAGTCTATTCACAGACACCCCCAAAGCACAACTGTGTTGAAGCCTTGAAGGCACTGACAGCCCCACCATTGGATCTTCTTCCCCTCTATTCCTGCTGCTGGACATCATCAGCTGAGCTCAGCTGCCTCTCTCGGCCCATCGCCACCGGCCTCACAGCCTCTCTCTGCCTGTCGCCTCCGCCCACCTCCCAGCCTCTCAGGTCTCACTCTCCGGGCCCGGATACTACTGGGTGGGGAGCAGAGGAAGATCACTGCGCCAGGGAAGACAAGGAGATAAGCAGGCAGGCGGCTGGCCGGGACTTGAGTCAAAGCAGAAGAACGTGTGAGCGGAGCTGAATGGACATTCACCTGAAACTGAAGAAATATTCCCTCCATTCCGAACAGCGCATCATCATCAGAAAGGGGCACAGATAATGGAATAAATACATTCCCCTAAGCTAGTAGGAGCTGCAGAGTGGGGGAGGGGGGTGTAATTCAGAATTTTTTTTTTTTTTATTCTGCACTGACTGTCTCTGAAGTTGCCCCTACCCCTGTTCAAATCCAATCCGGGGGACAAAACCGAGGACAAACTTGGTCTGGGGATAGTGTCCTCAATCCGGGGACTGTCCCTGGAAACCGGGGATGTCTGGTCACCCTACCCTATCTTGTCCTCTGCATGAGAGACTCTGTCCCCTATGGAAGTTACTTCAGCTTTCAGTTGAGTTGTGCACTCCATCAAGTCCCTGTGTAAGGAGCCCCTTAGAATCACTAGCATTTCCTTCATTAACACTTGCCGCCCGCTCCATAGCAGATACACGGCGGCAAAGTGGTTTCAAAATCCTGACCGGACGTCATATGACGTGATCAGTATTTTGAGCCGCTGCGCACCCCCGGGGGCGCGCATCGCGGCGATCGTTGTTGCGGGGTGTCAGTCTGACACCCACAACTACGATCTCGGTAAAGAGTCTCCGACGGAGACTCTTTACCACGTGATCAGCCGCGTCCAATCATGGCTGATCACAGTGTAAAGAGGAAAAGCCGTCAGACGCGAGTAGAGGAGAGCCAATCGGCTGCTCCTCTGACAGGGGGGGTCTGTGCTGATCGATTATCAGTGCAGCCCCCCCGAGGATGCCCACACTGGACCGCCAGGGACGCCACCAGACCACCAGGGATGCCCAGCCGAAGGTAATCCTCCCTAGACCACCAGGGATGCCAGTCAGTGCCGTCAATGGATGCCAATCAGTGCCCATAATGGATGCCAATCAGTGCCCACAATGGGCATCACTGATTGGCATGCATTATTGTTTGGCACTGATTGGCATCCATTAGTACAGTATAATGTAATACAATTCCGCCTATCAGTGCCCACCTGTGCCGCCTATCAGTGCCCATCCGTGCCACCTATCAGTGCCCATCCATGCCCATCTGTGCTGCCTATCCATGCCCATCTGTACCGCCTATCCATACCCATCCATGCCAATCTGTTCCAGCTATCAGTGCCAATTTGTGCCACCTATCAGTGCCCATCCGTGTTGCCCATCAGTGCCACCCATCAGTGCCGCCTATCAGTGCCCATCAGTGCCACATATCAGTGTCCATCAATGCCACCTCATCAGTGCCACTTCATTGGTGCCACCTCATTGGTGCCCATCAGTGCCGCCTTATCAGTGCCCATCAGTGCCGCCTTATCAGTGCCCATCAGTGTAGCCCCATGAGTGAAGGAGAAAACATTTTTTTTCAAAATTTTCGGTATTTTTTTATTTGTTTAGCAAAAAAAATAAAAAATGTAGAGGTGATCAAATACCACCAAAAGAAAGCTCTATTTGTGGGGAAAAAAATGATAAAAATGTCATTTGTGTACAGTGTAGCATGACCGCGCAATTGTCACTCAAAGTGCGACAGCGCTGAAAGCTCACAATTGGTCTGGGCAGGAAGGTGTTTAAGTGCCCCCCGGTATTGAAGTGGTTAAGGTATCAGTAAACGGCTGATCCAAGGTGGGGAAATCCTGCATTTGTTCGATGAACTCCCTGGTGCTGCCCTGTGAGGTGCCATGTCCCCCCATCTCACCTGGATATTTGTGCCCCTCCGATCTCCTTTGTACAGGGGATGCTCCCAGGGAGGGCCTGCTGCTGTATCCTGGGGATGATGCTTGATACTGGCCATTCATGCTGGATGATAATCCACCTCCGCGGCCTCGCCGCACGTTGTAGACCTCGGTGCCATCTTGGGGCCCACGAGATTCCACAGGGTAGAAATCAGTCAGCTTTTTTGGGCCTCTCTCCTGCTTTCTCTTGTACATCTCAATGGCGGATGGTAGCTAAGATATTAGGCAGGGGATATCTCCTCACACAGCCGTGTTGCTGCTAGTTGCTGGATTGCTCTGGATTCAGATGGAGCTCTCTCCTCAAGCTACCATTCACCTCGGCTGCCGGCCACGCCCCCAGATGGGAGCTTTTCATCGTGTATTCCGATTGTGTGTATGCCCCATCTGACGGACCTAGAAAGAGAACATGTTCTATATTTTTCAGACGGAACAAATTCCTATCGGGAAAACCGCTCGTCTGTATGCTGTTCCGACGGATCAAAAACGACGCATGCTGTCAGGAAAGGCTGGCTGGGGACAGTGATCTGTCACCTGTCTGTGTGCGCCTGCTGGTGCCTGGGCGTGTCCGTGGGGGTTCATGCATTCGCATGCGCGCGCAGTTACCGGCACCAGGCAGGCTATTTAAACCCAGTTCTCCCTTCAGATCTTGCGGCTTGATCTACAGCGTTCCTGAGACTATTGCCTGAATCTGATCTGTTCCTGTATTGACCCGGCCTGACCTGTGACCTTCCCTGCCTTCTGCCTGCCTCTGACCTCCAGCTTGTCTACGACTCTGCACCTGTCTCATCCTCTGGTCCATCCGTGCTCATCCGTTACCGACCCGGCCTGTTCCACGTTCCTGCCTCTGCCTGTTGCATCTGTTCCTGTAGTGACTGTCTGGTTTGACCCGGCTTGCCTGACTCTTCTGTGTGCCTGCCCCTGAGCGATCTACCTGTTCCTGTTGGTCTCCTGCTGTCTACTGGTTCCTGTCCGCTGCCACTGGGGCCTGCTTGTCCAGCTACAGTTCCTGAAGTCAGCCTCATCCATCCTCCGGCTGTTGATCCTGCCAGGCACTCGTGCTACCTTTGACTCCCGTGCCTCCTGTCACCACCATCAGGGGCCATGAGTCGGGGACGCAAGAGAGGTCTCCTTCTGCATTCCGGGCTCACCACTAGGTACGTGACACATGCTCTGAAGCAAGTACGAGACAGAAGCTATTGGCTACTGGATAATGAACCTCTGTTTTCTAGTCCCGTCGTACGTGTTGTACGTCGCAGCGTTCTCGACAGTCGGACTTTGGTGTGCCTGTGTGTATGCAAGACAGCTTGAGCGGAAATTCCATCGGAACTTCATCAGAAAAACCCTTTAGAATTTAAGGAAAAACCGGTCGTGTGTACAGGGCATTAGAGCGGAAAAGATGTGGAATTCCCTTCCACAGGCGGTGGTCTCAGCGGGGGGGCATCAATAGTTTCAAGAAACTATTAGATAAGCACCTGAACGAACGCAACATACAGGGATATACAATGTAATACTGACATATAATCACACACACAGGTTGGACTTGTGTTTTTTTTCAACCTCACCTACTATGTAACTATGAACCCCCAAAAAGAAGATAAGTGGATATTTGTGATGTACATACACTATATTGCCAAAAGTTTTGGGAGAGCCCTGCAAATCATTAGATTCAGGTGTTCCAATCACCTCCATGGCCACAGGTGTATAAAACCAATCATCTAGGCATGCAGATGGCTTCTACAAACATCTGTGAAAGAATGGGTCATTCTCAAGATCTTAGTAAATTCAAGCGTGGTACCGTGATAGGTGGCCACCTGTGCAATAAGTCTACCCGTGAAATTTCCTTGCTACAGTAATAAATATTCCACAGTCAAGTGTTAGTTGTATTATAACAAAATGGAAGCCATTGGGAACAACAATTTAGCGGGTTCAGCGTATGCTGAAGTGCGCAGAAGTCACCAACTGTCGACTTGCAAAGTCAATAGCTACAGACCTCCAAACTTTGTTGGGCCCTCAGATTAGCACAACAACAGTATGTAGAGAGCTTCGTGGAATGGGTTTCCATGGATGGACAGCTGCATCCAAGCCGTACATCACCAAGTGCAATGTAAAAGCGTCAGATGCAGTCTATCTAGGCAGAAGGGTGGCCTAGGGATGGTCAACCCGGTTGTGTTCTTCTTTCTGATGTTTTTGAAACACAATTTTGGTAACATGCTAGCACGGAGACCGCCTGGATGGGTAGGTATTTTCCAGATCTGGTTTAGACCTTTTCTGGGCTGTTGGGAGAGTGGTGGGCCAGTGAAAAGCCTAAGGATCAAGCATGGTAAGCTCCTGGCTTACCATGGCTGCCCCATGCCTGAAAATTCTTAAACGGTGGCATGTGACAGTGAAGGATATCAGGTCCCCTCCTAGGAGACTCCTGGGTGAGAAGATTGTGGGTACTGTCTTTCATGCACCACTGGCCTTAAGGGATTGCCCAGGTCACATTATGAGGGAGGGTTTACGTTTAATAAATTCTGAACGGATTCCCTTGAAATTTAGGGACCAGGCCTGGCTCACTTTCCGTGACAGCCTATCAGGATAAATTCATATTCATTACATTCACTAACAGCCAAATGTGAAAGGAAAAGTGACGGGGGGGCGACGGAGGCACATAAACTGATTTAACAGGGGGAGAGCCGGGTATTACAGGTGATACGGGGGGGGGGGGGGGCACAAGCACTGTGATGTTAGTCATGCTTTAACCACTTCAGCCCCGGAAGAATTTATCCCCTTCCTGACCAGAGCACTTTTTGCAATTCGGCACTGCGTCACTTTAACTGACATTTGCGCGGACGTGCGACGTGGCTCCTAAACAAAACTGACGTCCTTTTTTTCCCACAAATAGAGCTTGGTTTGAGCAAAAGTTATAGCCTCTACAAAATAGGGGATCGTTTTATGGAATTTGTATTAATATATAATAATATAATATAATATATATAATTTTTTTTTTTTTTAAATGGTGGTGATCAGCAATTTTTATAATGACTGCGACATTATGGCGGACACATCGGACATTTTTGACACATTTTTGGGACCATTGTCATTTATACAGCAATCAGTGCTATTTAAATGCACTGATTCCTGTGTAAATGACACTGGCAGTGAAGGAGTTAACCACTAGGTGGCAGTGTAGGGGTTAGCTGTGTCCTAGGGGCGTGTTGCTAACTGTGGGGGGGGGCGTGGCTGTGTGTGGCACATCACTGATCTCTGCTCCAGTCACAGGGAGCAGAGATCAGTGTCACTGTTGCTAGGCAGAACAAGGAGATGCTTGTTTACTTTAGCATCTCCCCATTCTTCCTCTCTGTGAGGCGATCGCGGATATCCCCGCAGCGATCGAGTCCACGGGACCCGCGACCCGACTCACGCGAGCGCCCCGCCGCCTCTTAAAGGGCAACGTACAGGTATGTGATTCTGCCTGTACGTACCCTTCTGCCGACGTGTATCGGCGTGAGGCGATCGGGAAGCGGTTAAGGGAACAGGATATATTTTGTTGTTTTTTTTTGTTTTTTTTAGGGTAACAAACGCTTTAATAAATGTATGTTAATAATAATTTATTTATTTTGTTAGTGAATGGACTTTTACATCAGTTTATGCGGTATTTACCGCACGTTTCTTATTCCTGTGGTAATTATTGCATAAACTGATAGTGAATTCACTTTTTCAATATAGCACATGATATTTCGATCAAATGAGTCACGTGATCTAAATATTGCATGCAAGATTGTTGAGTGAATGGAGCCCCCAATCCCATCTCTGGTTGTCATATTGCGTTACCTGTGTGCTGATCACATCCTGTGATTAAATAATTAAATTATGCCGCGTACACACGATCAGACATTCCGACAAAAAAATCATGGATTTTTTTTTTTCCGACGGATGTCGGCTCAAACTTGTCTTGCATACACTCCGTCACAACAAATGTTGTCGGAAATTCCGAACGTCAGCAAGGCGGTGACGTACAAGACGTATGACGAGCTGAGAAAAATGAAGTTCAGTAGCCATTGCGGCTCTTCTGCTTGATTCCGAGCACGCGTGGAACTTTGTGCGTCAGAATTGTGTACACACGATCGGAATTTCCGTTTTGTTGTCGGAAAATTTGAGATCCAGCTCTCAAACATTTGTTGTCGGCAATTCTGACACCAAATGTCCGGTGGAGCCTACACACGGTCGGATTTTCCGACAACAACCTCACATCGAACATCTGTTGTCGGAAATTCCGACCGTGTGTACGAGGCATTATAATGACTATAATGATGCTTTTAAAAATGAAAAGACTTCAGGAGTTGGTGCAGGGATGATCTGAGGTGTGAAGGTGCAGGAATTGGGGTGATCTGAGGGGTGGAGGTGCAGGAATTGGGATGATCTGAGGGGTGAAGGTGCAGGAATTGGGGTGATCTGAGGGGTGAAGGTGCAGGAATTGGGGTGATCTGAGGGGTGAAGGTGCAGGAATTGGGGTGATCTGAGGGGTGAAGGTGTAGGAATTGGGGTGATCTGAGGGGTGAAGGTGCAGGAAATGGGGAGATCTGAGTGGTGAAGGTGCAGGAATTGGGGTGATCTGAGGGGTGGAGGTGCAGGAATTGGGGTGATCTGAGGGGTGGAGGTGTAGGAATTGGGGTGATCTGAGGGGTGGAGGTGCAGGAATTGGGGTGATCTGAGGGGTGGAGGTGCAGGAATTGGGGTGATCTGAGGGGTGGGGGTGCAGCAATTAGGGTGACCTGAGGGGTGAAGGTGTAGGAATTGGGGTGACCTGAGGGGTGAAGGTGTAGGAATTGGGGTGACCTGAGGGGTGGAGGTGCAGGAATTGGGATGATCTGAGGGGTGAAGGTGCAGGAATTGGGGTGATCTGAGGGGTGAAGGTGCAGCAATTAGGGTGACCTGAGGGGTGAAGGTGTAGGAATTGGGGTGATATGAGGGGTGAAGGTGTAGGAATTGGGGTGACCTGAGGGGTGGGGGTGCAGGAATTGGGGTGATCTGAGGGGTGAAGGTGCAGGGATTGGGATGATCTGAGGGGTGGAGGTGCAGGAATTGGGGTGATCTGAGGGGTGAAGGTGCAGGAATTGGGGTGATCTGAGGGGTGAAGGTGCAGGGATTGGGATGATCTGAGGGGTGGAGGTGCAGGAATTGGGGTGATCTGAGGGGTGAAGGTGCAGGAATTGGGGTGATCTGAGGGGTGAAGGTGCAAGAATTGGGATGATCTGAGGGGTGGAGGTGCAGGAATTAGGGTGATCTGAGGGGTGGAGGTACAGGAATTGGGGTGATCTGAGGGGTAAAGGTGCAGGAATTGGGGTGATCTGAGGGGTGGAGGTGCAGGAATTGGGATGATCTGAGGGGTGGAGGTGCAGGAATTGGGATGATCTGAGGGGTGAAGGTGCAGGAATTGGGGTGATCTGAGGGGTGAAGGTGCAGGGATTGGGATGATCTGAGGGGTGGAGGTGCAGGAATTGGGGTGATCTGAGGGGTGAAGGTGCAGGAATTGGGGTGATCTGAGGGGTGAAGGTGCAAGAATTGGGATGATCTGAGGGGTGGAGGTGCAGGAATTAGGGTGATCTGAGGGGTGGAGGTACAGGAATTGGGGTGATCTGAGGGGTAAAGGTGCAGGAATTGGGGTGATCTGAGGGGTGGAGGTGCAGGAATTGGGATGATCTGAGGGGTGGAGGTGCAGGAATTGGGATGATCTGAGGGGTGGAGGTGCAGGAATTGGGGTGACCTGAGGGGTGAAGGTGCAGGAATTGGGGTGATCTGAGGGGTGAAGGTGCAGGAATTGGGGTGATCTGAGGGGTAAAGGTGTAGGAATTGGGGTGATCTGAGGGGTGAAGGTGCAGGAATTGGGGTGATCTGAGGGGTGAAGGTGCAGGAATTGGGGTGATCTGAGGGGTGAAGGTGCAGGAATTGGGATTATCTGAGGGGTGAAGGTGCAGGAATTGGGGTGATCTGAGGGGTGAAGGTGCAGGAATTGGGGTGATCTGAGGGGTGAAGGTGCAGGAATTGGGATTATCTGAGGGGTGAAGGTGCAGGAATTGGGATGATCTGAGGGGTGGAGGTGCAGGAATTGGGGTGACCTGAGGGGTGAAGGTGCAGGAATTGGGGTGATCTGAGGGGTGAAGGTGCAGGAATTGGGGTGATCTGAGGGGTAAAGGTGTAGGAATTGGGGTGATCTGAGGGGTGAAGGTGCAGGAATTGGGATTATCTGAGGGGTGAAGGTGCAGGAATTGGGATTATCTGAGGGGTGAAGGTGCAGGAATTGGGATGATCTGAGGGGGGTGAAGGTGCAGGAATTGGGATGATCTGAGGGGGGTGAAGGTGCAGGAATTGGGGTGATCTGAGGGGTAAAGGTGTAGGAATTGGGGTGATCTGAGGGGTGAAGGTGCAGGAATTGGGGTGATCTGAGGGGTGAAGGTGCAGGAATTGGGGTGATCTGAGGGGTGAAGGTGCAGGAATTGGGATTATCTGAGGGGTGAAGGTGCAGGAATTGGGGAGATCTGAGGGGTGAAGATGCAGGAATTGGGGTGATCTGAGGGGTGAAGGTGCAGGAATTGGGGTGATCTGAGGGGTGAAGGTGCAGGAATTGGGGTGATCTGAGGGGTAAAGGTGTAGGAATTGGGGTGATCTGAGGGGTGAAGGTGCAGGAATTGGGGTGATCTGAGGGGTGAAGGTGCAGGAATTGGGGTGATCTGAGGGGTGAAGGTGCAGGAATTGGGGTGATCTGAGGGGTGAAGGTGCAGGAATTGGGATTATCTGAGGGGTGAAGGTGCAGGAATTGGGATGATCTGAGGGGTGGAGTTGCAGGAATTGGGGTGATCTGAGGGGTGAAGGTGCAGGAATTGGGGTGATCTGAGGGGTAAAGGTGCAGGAATTGGGGTGATCTGAGGGGTAAAGGTGTAGGAATTGGGGTGATCTGAGGGGTGAAGGTGCAGGAATTGGGGTGATCTGAGGGGTGAAGGTGCAGGAATTGGGGTGATCTGAGGGGTAAAGGTGTAGGAATTGGGGTGATCTGAGGGGTGAAGGTGCAGGAATTGGGGTGATCTGAGGGGTGAAGGTGCAGGAATTGGGGTGATCTGAGGGGTGAAGGTGCAGGAATTGGGATTATCTGAGGGGTGAAGGTGTAGGAATTGGGGTGATCTGAGGGGTGGAGGTGCAGGAATTGGGGTGATCTGAGGGGTGGAGGTGTAGGAATTGGGGTGATCTGAGGGATGAAGGTGCAGGAATTGGGGTGATCTGAGGGGTGGAGGTGTAGGAATTGGGGTGATCTGAGGGGTGAAGGTGTAGGAATTGGGGTGATCTGAGGGGTGAAGGTGTAGGAATTGGGGTGATCTGAGGGGTGAAGGTGTAGGAATTGGGATGATCTGAGGGGTGAAGGTGTAGGAATTGGGGTGATCTGAGGGATGAAGGTGCAGGAATTGGGGTGATCTGAGGGGTGGAGGTGCAGGAATTGGGGTGATCTGAGGGGTGAAGGTGCAGGAATTGGGGAGATCTAAGGGGTGGAGGTATAGGAATTGGGGTGACCTGAGGGGTGAAAGTTTAGGAATTGGGGTGATCTGAGGGGTGAAGGTGCAGGAATTGGGATTATCTGAGGGGTGAAGGTGCAGGAATTGGGGTGATCTGAGGGGTGAAGGTGCAGGAATTGGGGTGATCTGAGGGGTGAAGGTGCAGGAATTGGGGTGATCTGAGGGGTGAAGGTGCAGGAATTGGGGAGATCTGAGGGGTGAAGGTACAAGAATTCAGTTAACAATCATCCATATGAACATTCACAGGCACGGCTCTATTTTCACCATCAGGAACCCACCCTGAGAAATGCTGGGCAGCCATCACTGGAGTACATGGAGACAAGATGTGGCTGCAAAGAGGCTGCAGAAGATCAGCATCACCGGGATGGAATAAAGTATTAATAATAAAAGTGAAAATGATTTTATATGAGAACATTACAAAATGAAGTGAAGCCAACCAAACAAAATGATACCACATCCCAAATATTAATTTTTAGAAAAGAAAGCAAAGGGGGAGGTGACTAACCTCGACGGGACTTTTAACGGTATCGAACATAGCATATAATGACAAAGGGTCAAATAGCAATCACTCAAAAAGAGTTTTTAAAGAAAAATATTTTTTCAAAAGATTTATTATACAAAAAATAAAAAATATTTTTTTTTTTTACTAAAACAGCACTATAAATACATATATATATATCCATACAATACATTGAGATCAGGAAGAATCGTTTGTGAACTCAGTCAATGTCGTAAGATGCTCGACATGTTTCACTCATAGACGAGTTTCTTCAGGAGCTTTGAATATCATTGACAAGTATAATACTGCATGGATAAACACATACAAGAAAGTGATTAAATAATACAAGTGCCCTTATTTGCAATAAACTTTAAAGAAAAAAAGCACATAATTGAATCTGATTGCTACAAACAACATTAATATATACTCGTCTATGAGTGAAACCTGTCGAGCATCCTACTACATTGACTGAGTTCACAAACGATTCTTCCTGATCTCAATGTATTGTATGGATATATATATGTATTTATAGTGCTGTTTTAGTTAAAAATGTGTTATTTTTAATTTTTTGTATAATAAATCTTTTGAAAAAATCTTTTTCTTTAAAAACTCTTTTTGAGTGATTGCTATTTGACCCTTTGTCATTATATGCTATGTTCGATACCGTTAAAAGTCCCGTCGAGGTTAGTCACCTCCCCCTTTGCTTTCTTTTCTAAAAATTTATATGAGAAGAGTTTACAATCTACAGAGCACAGAAAACTGACCCTCAGTTATGGTTACATCTACTATAGTAAAGAATTTACACGGCTGACTTGTTTTTGAGGGTACACATCCCAGAGCTGTCTTTATTCTTCACTACTGAGTGACCCACAATGAGGACGGGTTTGTGTCTCCACAGCTGGGATGGTCATACTTGTTCCAGGTCAGCAGCTCCTCACACAGTGGAGATGGAATGACGGCCGTAGGATGATGCAGCTTCAGAAACAAGTCAGGAATGGAAGGAATCTCCCAGAATTCTGTGCTATCAGGTTCCCTTGAACTCATAATATTGGAGACTTACCCATCACACCCACAACAAGGACCAAGAGATAGAAGTTCATATTTGTACTCCAGTAGATCCGTCTAGGAGCGAATGGATGGAGGAACCCGGCTCAGTCTGCACCGACACTACTGGTCTGGGAGAGGAGCGTGCAGTCTGGTAAAAAATAGGAAGTGGTACAGGAAGGAACATTACCTAATATTATGCCGAAGTGCTAAGATTATCTCAGACTTGTGTTACACAAAGATTTCTACTGAACAGAACAACATGAAATGTGTGCCTCATAAAACCCATCGAAGAAGGCAAAGTTCCATGGACACTGGTGTACTGCCAATGCCGGAAGAGTGACCAGGAGGTCTATAAACCTCCAGGTCACTCCCTGGCATTGGCCATTCGATAGACTTCCAGGTCACTCTCCTGGCATTGCCTATTCTATAAACCTCCAGGTCACTCTACTGGCACTGCCCATTTTATAGACCTCCAGGTCACTCCCTGGCATTGGCCATTCTATAGATCTCACGGTCCCTCTCCTGGCATTGGACATTCAATAGACTTCCAGGTCACTCTCCTTTCATTGGTCATTTTATAGACCTCCTGGTCACTTTCCTGACATTGGTCATTTTATAGACCTCCAGGTCACTCTCCTGGCATTGCCCATTCTATAAACCTCCAGGTCACTCTACTGGCACTGCTCATTCTATAGACCTTCAGGTCACTCTACTGGCATTGGGCATTCTAAAGACCTCCAGGTAAGTCTCCTAGCATCGTATAGACCTCCAGGTCACTCTCCTGGCACTGGCCATTTTATAGACTTGCAGGTCACTCTCCTGGCACTGGCCATTTTATAGACTTGCAGGGCACTCTCCTGGCACTGGCCATTCTATGGACCTCCAGGTCACTCTCCTGGCATTGGTAATTTTATAGACCTCCAGTTCACTCTCCTGGCATTGCCCATTCTATAAACCTCCAGGTCACGCTACTGGCACTGCTCATTCTATAGACCTTCAGGTCACTCTCCTGGCATTGGGCATTCTAAAGACCCCCAGGTAAGTCTCCTAGCATTGTATAGACCTCCAGGTCACTTTCCTGGCACTGGCCATTTTATAGACTTCCTGATCACTCTCCTGGCACTGGCCATTCTATAGACCTCCAGGTCACTCTCCTGGCACTGGCCATTTTATAGACTTGCAGGGCACTCTCCTGGCACTGGTCATTCTATAGACCTCCAAAACACTCTCCTGGCATTAGCAGTAGACCCAGTTCCATGGAGTTCATGGAACTTTGTCTCTTCTGGTGGGTTTTATGATGAATAAAGGTTACGTTGTACTGTTCAGTAGGAATTCTAATAGGTTCTTAGCACTTTGCCTTAGAATATTAGATAATGTCCCTTTCTGTACTACATCATACAGTATGTCCTAGCTAGATCAATTCTTACATCATCATCTCCATCTAGTTGCCAAAATGCGGTATATTTTTCCATTATGGTACTTTCAGAATGCTATACTGCATTTTGGCCACTAGATGGAGATGACAATATAGGGAATTGATCTATTGCAAAAAAATACAGGGCAAGTAAGTGCGATCCTTAGGACTATCCTGAGGACTAAGTTGGCGTGTCCTTCTTGTTTCCTTGTCAGGGCTGCTGTTAGAAATCATGGGGCCCCACACAGCCTACCTGACCGGGTCTCTCCAGCCAAAAGTGACTGAGGACATCGATTTATCAGTCCCTTTCGCTGCAGCCTGCAGAAGCGCTGAGGCTTCCTGCTCATTCACAAACTGAAGCATAGTAAACACAGTTTACTGTGCTTCAGCGAGGAATGGACACATGCGCGATTGCTACCGATCGCTCTCTGTGTTCAGTCAGGAAAGGAAGAGGCCAGTAAATTTACATATTTACTGACACCCTTACCACCGCTTCAATCCCGAAACAAACTGGGTCCCTGCAGCAGTTCCCGGCAGAAGAGGAGAGAAGGGAAGCTGGCAGTGCTGCAAGGGAAAGGGGCACACAGGGGGGGGGCATAAAACAGATGGAAGGGGCTCATGTCATAGAATCACTGCCCCTGCAGTGTAGCCAGAGGGAGAAAGAGGAGAAGAAGCTGCCAGCACTGCAAGAGGAGACAGAAGAGGATCGGACTACACTAAAACAGTGCAACCGGCCCTCCTGATTAGCAGGTGACTGGGTCCCTCTTTTGAACTGATGCGGCCGGGCCCAATACAGGAGGGTTGACTGTACTGCCTTGTCAGCCGCCCTGATCCTTGCAGTTAGAGGCACTGCAGCACTAAGAACATCAGGACACTCCCTGTAAAGCTCATATTTAGCGGAGAATCAATGCCTCCAGCAGGGCCGGACTGGGAATAAAAAACAGCCCTGGAAACAATTTCATACCAGCCCAACAGTATTACATTATTATTTTCTTGTTCATTTTAAAGCACATCTGAAGAGTGTATTATACTCACCAGTGCCCATCAGCACAGCCCCATCAGTACCTATCAATGCAACCTCACCAGTACCCATCAATGCAGTCTCACCGGCACCCATCAGCACAGCCTCATCAGTGTCCATCAATTCAGCCTCACTAGTGCACATCAGCACAGCCTCACCAGTGCCCATCAACACAACCTCACCAGTGCCCATCAATGCAGCCTCACCAGTGCCCATCAATGCAGCCTCACCAGTGCCCATTAATGCAGCCTCATCAGTGCCTATCAATGCAACCTCACCAGTGTCCATCAATACAGCCTCATCAGTGCAGCCTCATCAGTGCCCACCAATGCACCCTCACCAGTGCCCATCAGCTCAGCCTCACCAGTACCCAGCAATGCACGTTAGTGCAGTCTGATCAGTACCCATCAATGCAGCCTCACCAGTACCTATCAATGCAACCTTACAAGTGCCCATCAATGCAGCCTCACTAATGCCCATCAATGCAGCCTCATCAGTGCCCACCGATGCAGCCTCACCAGTGCCCAACAGCTCAGCCTCACCAGTACCCAGCAATGCACGTTAGTGCAGTCTGATCAGTACCCATCAATGCAGCCTCACCAGTACCTATCAATGCAACCTTACAAGTGCCCATCAATGCAGCTTCACCAATGCCCATCAATGCAGCCTCATCAGTGCCCACCGATGCAGCCTCACCAATGCCCAACAGCTCAGCCTCACCAATGCTCATCAACGCAGCCTCACCGGTGTCCATCAATGCAGACTTGCCAGCGCCCATCAATGCAGCCTCACCAGTGCCTATCAATGCAGCCTAATCAGTGCCCATCAGCACAGCCTCACCAGTGCCCAGCAATGCAGCTTCAAAAGTACCTATCAGTGCAACCTTACAAGTGCCCATCAATGCAGCCTCACCAGTGCCCATCAGTGCAGCCTCACCAGTGCCCATCAGCGCAGCCTCACCAGTATCTATCAATGCAGCCTCACCAGTGCCCATCAGGACAGCCTCACCAGTGCCCATCAATGCATCCTTACCAATGCCCATCAATGCAACTTCATCAGTGTCCATCAATGCAGCCTCACCAGTGCCCATCAGCACAGCCCCATCAGTGCCTATCAATGCAACCTCACCAGTGTCCATCAATGCAGCCTCATCAGTGCCCATCAAATCAGCCTCACCAGTGTCCATCAGCTCAGCCTCAACAGTGCTTATCAATGCAGCCTCACCAGTGCCCATCAATGCAGACTCACCAGCACCCATCAATGCAGCCTTACCAGTGCCCATCAGCTCAGCCTCAACAGTGCTCATCAATTCAGCCTCACCAGTATCCATCAATGCAGCCTCACCAGTGCCCATCAATGCAGACTCACCAGCACCCATCAATGCAGCCTCACCAGTGCCCACCAGCTCAGCCTCAACAGTGCTCATCAATGTAGCCTCACCAGTACCCATCAATGCAGACTCACCAGCACCCATCAGTGCAGCCTCCCCAGTGCTTATAAATGCAGCCTAATCAGTGCCCACCAGAACAGCCTCACCAGTGACCATCAATGCAGCCTCACCAATGAACATTAGTGCAGTCTGATCAGCGCCCATCAATGCAGCCTCGCCAGTGCCTAACAATGCAGCCTTACCAATGCTTATCAATGCAGCCTTACCAGTGCCCATCAATGCAGCCTTACCAATGCACATTAGTGCAGTCTGATCAGTACCCATCAATGCACCTCACCAGTGTCCATTAATGCAGCCTCATCAGTACCCATCAATGCAGCCTCATCAGTGCCCACCAATGCAGCCTCACCAATGCACATTAGTGCAGTCTGATCAGTACCCATCAATGCACCTTTACCAGTACCTATCAATGCAACCTTACAAGTGCCCATCAATGCAGCCTCACCAGTGTCTATCAATGCAACCTCACCAGTGCCCATCAGCTCAGCCTCAACAGTGCTCATCAATTCAGCCTCACCAGTACCCATCAATGCAGACTCACCAGCACCCATCAGTGCAGCCTCCCCAGTGCCTATAAATGCAGCCTAATCAGTGCCCACCAGAACAGCCTCACCAGTGTGCATCAATGCAGCCTCACCAATGAACATTAGTGCAGTCTGATCAGTGCCTATCAATTCAGCCTCATCAGTGCCCATCAATGCAGCCTTACCAGTGCCCATCAAAGCAGCCTCATCAGTACCCATCAATGCAGCCTCATCAGTGCCCACCAATGCAGCCTCACCAGTGCCCATCAGTGTAGCCTCACCAGTGCCCATCAGCACAGCCTCACCAGTGTCTATCAATGCAGCCTCACCAGTACCCATCAGGACAGCCTCACCAGTGCCCATCAATGCAGCCTCACCAGTGCCCATCAATGCAGCCTCATCAGTGTCCATCAAAGCAGCCTCATCAGTGTCCATCAGCACAGCCCCATCAGTGCCTATCAATGCAAACTCACCAGTGTCCATCAATACAGCCTCATCAGTGCCCATCAGTGCAGCCTCATCAGTGCCCTCCAAAGCAGCCTCACCAGTGCCCATCAGCTCAGCCTCACCAGTGCTTATCAATGCAGCCTCAAAAGTGCCCATCAATGCAGACTCACCAGCACCCATCAATGAAGCCTCAACAGTGCCCACCAGCTCAGCCTCAACAGTGCTCATCAATGTAGCCTCACCAGTACCCATCAATTCAGACTCACCAGCACCCATTAGTGCAGCCTCCCCAGTGCTTATAAATGCAGCCTAATCAGTGCCCACCAGAACAGCCTCACCAGTGCCCATCAATGCAGCCTCACCAATGAACATTAGTGCAATCTGATCAGTGCCCATCAATGCAGCCTCGCCAGTGCCTAACAATGCAGCCTTACCAGTGCCCATCAATGCAGCCTTACCAGTGCCCATCAATGCAGCCTCACCAGTGTCCATCAATGCAGCCTCATCAGTGCCCACCAATGCAGCCTCACCAATGCACATTAGTGCAGTCTGATCAGTACCCATCAATGCAGCCTCACCAGTACCTATCAATGCAACCTTACAAGTGCCCATCAGTGCAGCCTCACCATTGCCCATCAGCACAGCCTCACCAGTGTCTATCAATGCAGCCTCACCAGTGCCCATCAGCACAGCCTCACCAGTGCCCATCAATGCAGCCTTACCAGTGCCCATCAATGCAGCCTCATCAGTGTCCATCAATGCAGCCTCACCAGTGCCCATCAGCACAGCCCCATCAGTACCTATCAATGCAACCTCACCAGTGTTCATCTATACAGCCTCATCAGTGCCCATCAGGCAGCCTCATCAGTGCCCACCAATGCAGCCTCACCAGTGCCCATCAGCTCAGCCTCAACAGTGCTTATCAATGCAGAATCACCAGTGCCCATCAATGCAGACTAACCAGCAACCATCAATGCAAACTCACCAGCACCCATCAATGCAGCCTCACCAGTGCCCATCAGCTCAGCCTCAATAGTGCTCATCAATGCAGCCTCACCAGTACCCATTAATGCAGACTCACCAGCACCCATCAATTCAACCTCCCCAGTGCCTATAAATGCAGCCTAGTCAGTGCCCACCAGAACAGCCTCACCAGTGCCCATCAATGCAGCCTCACCAATGAACATTAGTGCAGTCTGATCAGTGCCCATCAATGCAGCCTCACCTCAGTCCATCAATGCAGCCACATCAGTGCCCACCAATGCAGCCTTACCAGTGCCCATCAGTGCAGCTTCACCAGTGCCCATCAGCACAGCCTCACCAATGTCTATCAATGCAGCCTCACCGGTGTCCATCAGGACAGCCTCACCAGTGCCCATCTATGCAGCCTCACCAGTGTCCATGAATGTAGCCTCACTAGTGCCCATCAGCACAGCCCCATCAGTGCCCATCAGTGCAGCATCATCAGTGCCCACCAATGCAGCCTCACCAGTGCCCATCAGCTCAGCCTCAACAGTGCCTATAAATGCAGCCTAATCAGTGCCCACCAGAACAGCCTCACCAGTGCCCATCAATGCAGCCTCACCAATGAACAATAGTGCAGTCTGATCAGTGCCCATCAATTCAGCCTCACCAGTGCCTATCAATGCAGCCTTACCAGTGCCCATCAATGCAGCCTCACCAGTGCCCATCAATGCAGCATCACCAGTGCCCATTAATGCGGTCTCACCAGTGCCCATTTATCCAATCTCACCAGTGCTCATCAGCACAGCCCTATCAGTGCCTATCAATGCAGCCTCATCAGTGTCCATCAATACATCCTCATCAGTACCCATCAATGCAGCCTCATCAGTGCCCACCAATGCAGCCTCAGCAGTGCCCATCAGCTCAGCCTCAACAGTGCTTATCAATGCAGCCTCTCCAGTGTCCATCAATGCAAACTCGCCAATGCCCATCAATTCAGCCTCACCAGTGCCTATCAATGCAGCCTAATCAGTGCCCATCACTACAGCCTCACCAGTGCCCAGCAATGCAGCCTCACCAATGCACATTAGTGCAGTCTGATCAATCCCAGTCAATGCAGCCTCACCAGTACCTATCAAAGCAGCCTTACAAGTGCCCATTAATGCAGCCTCAGCAGTGCCCATAAATGCTACCTTACCCGTGCCTATCAGTGCAGCCTCACCAGTGCCAAATAATGCAGCCTGATCAGTCCCCAATAATGCAGCCTCACCAGTGCCCATCAATGAAACCTTACCAGTGCCCATCAGTGGAGCCTTACCAGTGCAGGGGGTTTAAGAGAGAAGAAAGCCACCAGATTACACCGAGCGGGGATCTCCCATGGTAATATCCCATTGGTGGGCTACATCTTGAATGTATATTATAAATATGCTGGACCAGGACCAATAAATCGATTACGTGTGTAATCAATCAGTGTTTTGTCACCTTTGGTATACACTGATACCTGCGCAGAACCTGGGTGTATAGCGAACGGAGAACTGCCAGCAATAATAATAATAATAATAAGGTGATAGATAGGAATAAAGTTGATAGGATCCAGAAGCATCCTATCAGACATCACACGCCCTGGCATTGGACCAGTGTGACGTCTATCATAGAAGGGGTCATTTCAGGCGGCCTGCCTATCGAGATGCCAACTCCAACAGCAAAGAAATATTTTGAGGGCCTTTGGAGGGGTTCTGTGTGCTCCTTTCTTTTTTTAACCCCTTCCCGACCAGCCGCCGCAGGCTCCCCTGGGCGAAAAAACATTACCTTACGTCGCTTCTCCTTTTGACCACTAGGGGGCGTGATGCCAAAACCGAAGCGCGTGCCCAGTCGTTCGCGATGTTCGCTCCACCCAGAGACAGAACGGAGATCCGTCATTGTAAACAGACAGATCTCCGTGCTGTCAGGGGTGAGGAGAGGGATCTGTTGTTCGTACTAAGTATGAACAACAGATCGCTCTCCTCACTCGGGCAGTCACCTCCCCCCTACAGTTAGAATCACCTCCCTAGGTAAATCGTTTAAACCCCTTGATCGCCCCCTAGTGTTTAAACCCTTCACTGCCAGTGACATTTACACAATAATCAGTGCCTTTTTATAGCACTGATCACTGTATAAATGTCAGTGGTCCCAAAAATGTGCCAAAAGTATCCGATCTGTTCCGCTGCAATGTCGCAGTCTCGATGTAACAGTCACTGATCGCCGCCATTACTGGTAAAAAAAAAAAATGATAATAAAAATGCCATAAATCTTTCAACTATAACTAAATATTTCAACTACGCAAACCAATTAATATACACTTATTGCGATTTTTATTACCAAAAATATGTAGAAAAATATGTATCAGCCTAAACTGAGGGAAAAAATAGCTTTTTTTAAAAAAAAAAGTACAAAATATTGTGTTTATTTCAAAATTGTCGCTCTATTTTTTGTTTTTAGTGCAAAAAAAAACCACAGAGGTGATCAAATAACACCAAGAGAATGCTCTATTTGTGGGGAAAAAAGGACGTCAGTTTCGTTTATGAGCCATGTCGCACGACCGCGCAATTGTCAGTTAAAGCGACGCAGTGCCGAATCAGAAAAAAAATGGCCCGGTCATTGAGCAGCCAAATCTTCCGGGGCTGAAGTGGTTAAAGAAATTATAATCTGCATCAAAAGTCACTTTTTCCTGTCACACATTTTACAGCAAGAATAAAAATAAAGCGTCACCCCCATAATCCATACTAGACTGTGACAGACTCACCCGGGACACAGGCTTTTGGAGGGGACTGAATGCCAGCCACTTGCCCACCGATTATGGGCCCTGGCATTTGGGGGAACGGTGCTCTTTGTGAGCTGTATGCCTGGGGACCCCTGAGGTGTTACTTGGATTCAGGTCCATGCCCCCCCCCAAGACACACAGACTCTGGATATGCATTTGCCATATTAGTAATAGTGACTGAATCACACTGTTAGGACACAAACTGTTAGATGCTAATGTCATCAACTCCAGCCACCTGTCTGTTGTGTAAATGAGTCTAGTCTGGCTTGTAAGAGTATTCCACACATTGTTTGTGCTAATTAACCCTGTGTTGATGTTTATGGTAATATGGTAATGTGTATTGAATAGTCAGTCAGTGAGCTAGGAGACGTAAAGTCTTACCCTGAAAAGTCTCTCAGTCAACTAGTCTGGGTCATTGATTAGATAATTAGCTCATGCTAATTAGGTTAGCTTTTAGTCATCCTGCTGTATATATTTGTGTGAGATTTCAAATAAAAGGCTATTTCTGATGTACTCCAAGACTGGTGTTGTCTGGTTCTTGGGGTCCCCATAGCTAAATCCATTGGACTCGTGTTCCAGGACTTAGGAAGCGGTATACTGATGGAAGCACTCAAGCGGAGTGTGGGGGATAGGCTCCGTCACATTGGTGACAAGCAGTGGGACGCTTTCTGCAGTCTGGGACAACCAAACCTCCACCTGGATCCAAGGTAGCAGACTTCGGTCACCCCAGCGGAGATATGGACCTGGCATCAGAGTTCTTGGGGGCTGCTGCTGATTGTCCTTTCAGCATACACCAGGACTGTGTAGGGAGGGGGTTAGACAAAGGCAGGGGTGGTAGGGAGGTTGGACACAGGCAGGGGTGGTAGGGAGGTTGGACACAGGCAGGGGCGGTAGGGAGGTTAGACACAGGCAGGGGTGGTAGGGGGCTTAGACATAGGCAGGGGTGGTAGGGAGGTTAGACCCAGGCAGGGGTGGTAGGGGGGTTAAACACAGGCAGGGGTGGTAGGGGGGTTGGACACAGGCAGGGGCAGTAGGGGTATTGGACACAGGCAGGGGCAGTAGGGGCATTAGACACAGGCAGGGGTGGTAGGGAGGTTAGACACAGGCAGGGGAGGTAGGGGGGGTTAGACACAGGCAGGGGAGGTAGAGGGGTTAGACACAGGCAGCGGAGGTAGGGAGGGGGTTAGACACAGGCAAGGGTGGTAGAGGGGTTGGACACAGGCAGGGGTGGTGGAGATGGGATTAGTGGTGTTGCCACTTTCTTTCTCTCAGTGTCAGCTGCGCCTATAGCGATCCCTCTTTTATCATGGAGTCTCTGCTCAGCAGAAAGCGCCTCCCCTTCACGCTTTTGGCCATCAGCCTGTCAACTGACTTTCCCTTGTCAGCAGCAGCAATGAGGGGGCTGCAGGGAGGATGAACAGGCGGCTAGCTGTGCAGATAAGGAGAGGAGTGGAGCAGAGTGGAGTAGGGAAGAGTGGAGCGGGGCAGAGAGGAGTGGAGAGGAGAGGTGCGGGCAGAGAGGAGTGGAGAGGAGCGGAGCGGGACAGAGTGGAGCGGCGAGGAGCAGGGCAGGCGGAGCAGAGAGTAGAAGAGCCGGGCAGAGAGGAGAGAAGCGGGGTGGGTGGAGGGGAGTGGAGAGAAGCGGGGCGGAGACGAGCGGAGTGGAGTGGGCGGAGAAGAGCAGTGCGGGGCAGGCAGAGCGTAGAGTAGAGGAGTGGGGCGGAGAGGAGCGGAGCAGGTGGAATGGAGAGGAGAGGAGCGGGACAGAGAGGTGTGGATTTGTGAGGAGAGAAGCGGGACAGAGAGGAGCAGAGAGTCACGGGGTGGGCGAAGCAAAGAGTAGAGGAGCAGGGCACAGAGGAGCAGGGCGAGTGGAGCGGAGAGGAGGGGAGCAGGTGGCGTGGAGGTAGAGGAGTGAGGCAGAGAGGAGCGGGGCTTGGGGAGCAGAGTGGAGAGGAGAGGAGCGAGCGGGTGGAGTGCAGAGGTGCGGGGCTGAGAGGAGCAGTGCAGGCTGAGCAGAATGGAGAGGATAGGAGCAGGGCAGGTGGAGCGGAGAGGAGCGGGGCAGAGAGGAGCAGGGCAGAGAGGAGCGGAGAGGAGAGGAGTGGGTGGAGCAGAGGTAGAGGATCGGGGCAGGCGGAGGAGAGTGGAGAGGAGCAGGTGGATAGAGCAGAGAGAAGCGGAGCAGAGAGGAGCAGGGCAGGCCGAGCAGAGTGGAGAGGATAGGAGCGGGGCGGAGAGGAGCGGGGTGGGTGGAGAGTAGAGTAGCAGGCCAGGGGCGGAGAGGAGTGGGATGGGCCAGAGTGGAGAGGGGCGGGGCGGGCAGAGAGGAGTGGGGTGGAGAGGATCAGCGCAGGTGGAGCAGGGCAGGGTGGAGCAGGGCGGAGAAGAGCGTGGTGGAGCGGAGTGGAGAGTAGAGGAGCGGGGTAGAGAGAAGTGGGGCAGCGGAGAGGAGCCGGGTGGTCGGAGCGGAGTAGAGGAGCGGGGCAGAGAGGAGCGGGGCGGGGTGGTCGGAGCGGAGTGGAGAGGCGTGGGGTGGGTGGAGCAGAGAGGAGCAGGGCGGCGAGGAGCGGGGCAGGCGGGACCACTGTCTTCTTGGGCGTCAATGTACTGCCCCTCAGGACCTGCTGCCCAGGACCAATGGTCCCACCAGGTCCCATGGTAGAGCTGGCCCTGCATACATGTGAGTGTAATATTATTGTTTTAAATAAATCCTTCTCAAACGGTATTACACAAAGAGTTTTTCTCTTATATATCCACCTGTATGAGGCATAACCACTTCAGGAACCGCCAGCAAACGGACATCTCCAGGGGTCTCCCCACACGCTTGTTTGACCATACTAGAGATAGTTGGTCAGTACTAGGGATGAGCTGAACACCCCCCAGTTTGGTTCACATCCAGGACATGGGAACGGACCGAAAGTTTGTGAAAACTCTCGAACCCCGTTAAAGTCTATGGGACTCGAACGTGAGAAATCAAAAGTGTGAATTTTAAAGGCTAATATACAAGTCATTGTTGTCATAAAAAGTGTTTGGGGACCCGGGTCAATGTATCAATGCAAAAAAAAAGTTTTAAAACTAAAGTTTTTTCGGGAGCATATATTCATTTAAATACCGTGCCTGGGGGGTGTCTATAGTATGCCTGTGAAGTGGCACGTGTTTCCCGCATTTAGAACAGTCCCTGCACAAAATGACATTTCTAAAGGAATAAAAGTCATTTAAAAGTGCGGCTTTAATGTAATGTCTGGTCTAGGGATGAGCTTCGTGTTGGCTGTTCGGCCGTTTGGCGAATTCCGAACGTTTGGGCCGTTCGCGTCAAAATTCGAGTGGCGCGCGCGGACCACAATGCACTGCGGTGGCGCAGTGCATTGCTGGCTCATGATTGGCCAAGCATGCACTGTGACCCCGCATGCTTGGCCAATCGCAGCGCCAGCAGCGAGGAGAGCCATGATTGGCCACAGGCATCCTGCCTGTGGCCAATCATAGCTCAGGCTGTGTAGTGCACGCCCCACACTATATAAGGCCGCCTTTGAGGCGACCTCGTGTAGTGTGTTGGCATCTGAAGCAGTGGGTGTTCTGTGTACCTTCAACACAGTACACACCGATCGTTTTTGGCTGATTTTCTATCTTGCTGCTGTGTAGTGGTTATTGTCTGCGTGCCCTGACCGCAGTATAAAACACTATATTCACCTCACCTATATAGCTAGTGATCTAGCTTTAACCACTTAACAACTGCCCATTGCCGATTAACGGCTTCAGGGCGGTTGTTTAACTCTGAGAGGCCGTTAATTAACGGCCTCCCAGAATTCTGCTCTCGCGCGCCCCCTGGGGCGCGCACTCGAGAGCATCCGTGACCGCCGGGTCCACAGGACCATCTCGTCGCGGCCGTTTACCACGTGATCGCTCCGTCAAATGACGGAGTGATCACTTGTAAACAAACCGGCGTCATGTTATGACGCCGGTTCCTCCCTCCCCTCTCTGTACCGATCGGTACAGCGGAGGGGAAAGAGATCGGTGTCAGCAGCGATGTGGGCTGCATCTGCAGTGCCCACATCGCTGCTCACCGAATTTAACCCCTCAATTCCCTGCCAATACTCTGCAATACCAGTGCATACTCTGCAGTACCCTGCCATTACTCTGCAGTACCCCGCCATTACTCTGCAGTACCCCGCCATTACTCTGCAGTGCAGTACCCTGCCATTACTCTGCAGTGCAGTACCCTGCCATTACTCTGCAGTG
This sequence comes from Lithobates pipiens, assembly GCF_037356315.1. Classification (NCBI taxonomy): domain Eukaryota; kingdom Metazoa; phylum Chordata; class Amphibia; order Anura; family Ranidae; genus Lithobates; species Lithobates pipiens. Next base: position 3,780,328 of record NW_027507870.1, on the reverse strand, counting down.
CAGTACCCTGCCATTACTCTGCAGTACCCTGCCATTACTCTGCAGTACCCCCATTACTCTGCAGTACCCCCATTACTCTGCAGTACCCGCCATTACTCTGCAGTACCCCCCATTACTCTGCAGTACCCTGCCTTTACTCTGCAGTACCCTGCCATTACTCTGTAGTACTCCCAAATACTCTGCAGTACCCTGCTATTACTCTGTAGTACCCCGCCAATACCCCGCCAATACTCTGCAATACCCTGCCATAAATTGCCATACCCAGCCATACTCGGAGATACCCAGCCATACTCGGTGATACCCTGAAATACCCAGCCATAGACGCCCCCCACCCCTCACCGCCCTCCGATGCTTCTACCAACTCACCAGTACGATCAAAGCCAGAATCTTTTTTTTTTTTTTATTTCAGGCTTCCCAGCCTAGAGGTGAGATGTGGGGTCATATTGACCCCCAGATTTCACTGTAAAGAGGACCTGTCACCCCATATTCCTATTACAAGGGATGTTTACATTCCTTGTAATAGGAATAAAAGTGATCAAAAATATATTTTTGGGGAAAAAAATGTCAAACTAAAATAAATAAAGTAAAATGAACAATAAAAAAAAATAAAATAATTTAAAGCGCCCATGTCCCCATGTGCTCGCATGCAGAAGCGAACGCATGCGTAAGCCCCGCCCACATATGAAAACGGTGTTCAAACCACACATGTGAGGTATCGCCGAGAACGTTAGAGTGAGAGCAATAAAATATATATAATGTTTTGGGGTTCTCTGTAATTTTCTAGCAAATAAATGATGATTTTTACATGTAGGAGAGAAATGTCAGAATTGTCCTGGGTGCTCCAGAACGCCTGATGGCGCTCCCTGCATGTTGGGCCTCTGTATGTGGCCACGCTGTGTAAAAGTCTCACACATGTGGTATCGCCGTACTCGGGAGTAATAGCAGAATGTGTTTTGGGGTGTAATTTGTGGTCTGCATATGCTGTGTGTGTGAAATAACCTGATAATATGACAATTTTGTGGAAAAAAAAAAAAAGGAAATAGGCCGTCAGTACTTCAGGTGTGATCAATTTTTAGATATTGGCGCCATAGCTTGTGGACTCTATAACTTTCACAAAGACCAAATAATATCCACCAATTTGTACTTATTTTTACCAAAGATATGTAGTAGTATGAATTTTGGCCAAAATTTATGAAGAAAAAATTACTAATCTGCTAAATTTTATAACAGAAACGAAGAAAAATTCATTTTTTCACAGAATTTTCGGTCTTTTTTCTTTTATAGCACAAAAAATAAAAAACCCAGCAGTGATTAAATACCACCAAAAGAAAGCTCTATTTGTGTGAAAAAAAGGACAAACATTTCCTATAGGTTCAGTGTTGCATGACTGAGTAATTGTCATTCAAAATGTGAGGGCACCGAAAGCTGAAAATTGATCTGGTTATTAAGGGTGTTTAAGTGCCCAGTGGTCAAGTGGTTAATAATAGAGCTTGCAGTCAGTAGTGTTAGGAGATAGTGCGTGCGTCTGCGTGCTCTGTACCCAGTACATACCGCTATAATATAGGGCAGGCCCCTACTTTCAAACATCCAATTTACAAACATCTCCTAATTGCAAACGGAAGGAGACAACAGCAAGTGAGATGAAAAAAGATGGACGGCAAAACAAATTATACAGGGGTGATAACCCTTCCCTATGTTTTCCAAAAAGCTTAAAAATAGTTTTTTTTGACTGGAGCTACACTTTAAAAATGTACCGGTTGAAAATGACAAACAGATTCAACTTAACACAACAAACCTACACAGTCCCTGTCTTGTTTGCACCTCCTGTATACTGCTGTTCTGAGTATATAGGGCCTGGGGGCCACACGTATTTCCTTTTTTTAATATGGGTACGGGGTTCCCCTTAATATGCGTACAAGACCCAAATAGGCTGGTAATGGGCAGGGAGGGCTACCCATGCCATTTTTCTCAATGATTTTCAACCATATTGCAGGAACCAGATATAACATTAAAACCGCAAGCAGTTTTAAATGGTGTTATTTCCGTTTAATGTCATTTTGTGCAGGGACTGTTCTAAACACGGGAAACACGTGGCACTTCACAGGCATACTACAGACACCCCCCAGGCACCATATTTAAAGGAATATTTCACTTTTTTTTTCACTTTAATCGTCATTAAAATCAGTGCTCCCGCCAAAACGGCAGTTTTTAAAACTTTTTTTTGCAGTGATCCATGTCCCCTGAGGCAGGAGCCAGGTCCCCAAACCCTTTTTAGGACACTATCTTGCATATTAGCCGTTAAAATTAGCACTTTCCATTTCGAACGTTCGAGTCCCATAGACTTCAATGGGGTTCGAACGTTCGTAACGAACGCGGGGGTCGTTCGCAAGTTCTGGTGCGAACCGAACCGGGGGGTGTTCGGCTCATCCCTAGTCTGGTCCCAGCAATATGGATGAAAATCAGTGAGACAAACAGAATGGGTGCCCCCCAGCCCATTACCAGACCCTTTCGATCTTGTATGGATATTAAGGAGAACCCCGCACCCCAATTAAAAAAAGAAAAGGTGTGGAGCCCCGAGAGGACCCACTCATATCTCTACCATGAGAGATACGGATGGATCCTTGACCACATCAACTGACAAAATCAGCAGTCTGCTCACCAAATACTATACAGACCTATACACAGCAGACCCCACAGACCAAACTGCGGCTGAGGCTTTGCTTTCCAGAATACATTTACCCAAACTTCAGAAAACTAAACGCCCCTATTACGGTGGAAGATATTCGGCGAACAATCACAACTATGCCCTCCGCTAAAGCCCCAGGGCCAGACGGATACACGGCCGAATTTTACAAATTGACCATTGACTTTATTCCCGACTCCCGACTTAAACATGTGTATGCAGGCATGTGGAACGGAGGGCCCTATCTGCCTACCGGGACACAGGCATATATCAAATTAATATCCAAAAAGGGGAAAGACCCCCTACTGCCAGACTCCTACCTACAAACTTATTTCTTGATTTTTTTCTCCTCATCTCATGAATAATCTTTTATTTTTTGAAAGCCAGATCTCCATAATAATGTTTATAATTTTTTTTTGTAGTCATCTTTTTTTTCTGTTTGTTTTTTTTTTATTATTTCATCAAGATCTCTTTTTTTTGATATTGAAAAATTATTTTCTAGTGATCTCCATATATAATTTTTTTTTGTGTGTCAAGTTATCACAATAGCATTATTATCTTGTATTTTTTAACCTCAAGGAGGTTGGTGTCCCTTGTTAATTTGACATTGTCTTTTAGAAATGTACCTGCCTACTCACAAACAAACTGTCCTTTTTTGTAGAAAAACACATAGGCAAGTATTTTCAGAAAATAAAATCTCCATTTATTCTGGGTAACAAAATAAAGAGGAAGGCAACGCTGGAGAAACTTTTGGATTTTGCGAAGCCTTTTGGCCCCCAGGGCAGACGTCAAGTCTGTGGAAAAGAAAATTGTTAGCTTGAGGAGTCCATATAATTTGGAGCCCAATCTGGTCCAGGACTCCGAGAGATCAGGACCAGCAGCAGATGACATATATGTCCCCTGGCTGTGGTACTACACCAGCCTGCATCTTCTGTCAGACTAGACTGAACCCAGGCCATCACTATCTTCTTTTCACTGCAGCCTTCCCTTCACGCTTCCCTGCACCCTTCCCTGCAGCCTTACTTGGAGGCTGTGCCTCTGGTGGTGGATTTGTGGCATGAGGAGGAGGATGGGCGAGCTCACATACATGGCTGTTCTCAGTCAGCTTGCCCCTCAACCCTTTCTGAAGGGCCTGAGCAAAAATTCCCTCACAGAGGAGGCATTGGCCCTCCTCCAATTTCTGCAATCTAGTGGCTAGATAGCAGCCATAGGCCTCTTCAGCGTCAGGGGGCTTCTGAGGACATCACATTGCTTCCCTAATGAGGCCCAGTGCTGCCTCCTCCATCATTGTCCCCTTTCTGGGCCTTTTGGTTGTAAGGCAGAGGGGAGGCATCTGTGATTGGGTGAGGCGACTGGGCCCACCCACCTCCTGGCTGACACTGGGCCCACCCACCTCCTGGCTGACACTGGGCCCGCCCACCTCCTGGCTGACACTGGGCCCACTCACCTCCTGGCTGACACTGGGCCCGCCCACCTCCTGGCTGACACTGGGCCCGCCCACTTCCTGGCTGACACTGGGCCCACTCACCTCCTGGCTGACACTGGGCCCACCCACCTCCTGGCTGACACTGGGCACGGCCACCTCCTGGCTGACACTGGGCATGGCCACCTTCTGGCTGACAGTGGGCACGGCCTCCTCCTGCCTGCCACTTTCCAGACCCTCCTCCTGGCTGAGCTCATCCTGTGTATAAAAAAGGGACACAGTTTTAGTTTTAAGTTCATCAACACACAATTTTCAGCTCATGACTTGTAAATTGAATGTTAATAAATAGAAAGGACTATCATTCTGTGCCCCAGCATTTTTCAATCTTGTCCCAAACATTTTTGGCCTCTACTGTCTATTGATATGTAAATCACTTTTTTTTAAATCATTAATTTGTTATCAATTATAACACCTAGTTAACATCATTAATATTAGGACAATAAATACGTCTAAAAATAATATACCTGGCTCCAGCTGGGCGCATCCACTTCTTGCAGGATGGAAGGCTCAGGTTGTTCCTCGTCAGCCTCTGCTGGGGTTGAGGGAAGGGTTGAGGGAAGGCTGTTGGGAAGGGTAGAAAGTGATTTCTGGATCTCATTATGCTCGTTCTTATACATGTTTCTCAATATCCCAATTTTCTTTTCCAAGGGCATGATGGTTGCATCGGGGACCGAAGTCTTCACAAATTCCAGAAGTTTCTCCAGTGTTGACATCCTAGCTTGTTTATTATAATATAAGCTCTGTTTCACCTCCCACAAATTCCTCATCTCTCTGTGCCTGTATATGAAACTGGCCATGAATTCTGGGTCCTTAAAGTGATTTATATTTGCTGTAAGACAATACACAAGACAAAAAACACTAATGTCAGCCTAAACTCTCACAATTTTATCCCAATTTAGGCCTCAATCTTAAAGCAGTATAGGTCACTCATGGCCCAAGTTAAAATTTTACCTTAGTTTAGGACGCTCGCCACTTCCGTTCCTCCTTCCTCCGCACACAGATCGTACGTATGACACATGTGTGTTAGTTTGATATACACTGCACATGCGTGAAACTCTGCCACCCGCCCATGACGTTCTTTCTATTCTATTCCCCGTCCCTTCTCAGGTGCGCGTTAATTCCAGCAACGAGGAGGAAAGCCCAGACCCAGAAACATCACGATCCCAGAGGAGAAGATTTAAGGCCTCAAATATGTCCTTTGTAGAGATGGTGAAGACGGTGGACATCTTAACCACTACAATACAGGGCACTTTCACCCCCTTCCTTCCCAGCCCAATTTTCAGCTTTCATCGCTCTCGCGCTTTCAGTGACAATTGCGCGGTCATGCTACACTGTACCCAAATGAAATTGTTATCATTTTGTTCGCACAAATAGAGCTTTATTTTGGTGTTATTTATTCACGACTCCGTTTTTTTTTTTTGCGATATAAGCGCAAAAAAAGCGGAAATTTGGAAAAAAAACAATATTTTCTTTTTTCTATTTGAAAAGAAATCCAATAAAATCAAATTTTGTCATAAATTTAAGCCAAAATGTATTCTGCTACATGTTTTTGGTAAAAAAAATTCCGTTAAGTGTATAATAATTGGTTTGTGTGATCACGGACATATGTACGCAAATGATCATGTACATATGTGTGCAGGTGATCACGTACATATGTGTGCAGATAATCATTGGGACATGTGATTTTAGTGGGACATATGTGGGGGACATGTTTTTATTATTAGGGACATGTGTTTTTATTATTTGGGGACATGTATGTTTTGGGGACATGTGTGTTTTGGGGACATATGTGGGGACTGTGTTTGTACTGTGTGGTGTGTTGTGTGTTTACACTACACTGATGATCAGTGAGTAAAAAGCTGTAAAAAGCAGCCCATACTCACTGATCATCAGCCGGCTGCAGCGTTCTGCTCTCCTCTCCTCAGCGGTGACTTCCGTGTGAGGAGAGGAGAGCCGATTGCCTAGCAACCGGCTGTTTGTTTACATCACATGACGGCCGTGATTGGACACGGCTGTCATGTGATCAGGAGGGCCAATCACAGAGCCCTCCTGCCGATCTAAGATGTGCCGTGTCCGGGTGACACGAGCACATCGGGATCGCGCGTGCGATCCCGCTACTCCTGAATGACGTTCCTGAACGTCCTATCAGGAGTAGACAGCTCCCACCCGGCCGTATATATGCATTGGCCGGGTGGGAAGTGGTTAAGGAGGGCCGACTGTGATGGCAAGAATGGACCGTACACCAACCCTAATGTGAGAAAGGCCAAGATCATGACTAAAGTTGTGAAGAGTCTGCACAGAAATATTGGGGTACGACGATCCAAGGAGTAATTGAGGAAACGCTGGCCAGACCTGAAACTGAGGGAGCAGAATCAATACAGAAGGCTCAAGGTAGTGCTTTAAAAAAGTAATTATTTCTCCTGTGTTCTTCTTATTATTATTATTACTTGCATGTTGCTCCATGTGCTTTTATTTACTGTAGGACATTTTAAAATGGCAAGTTTCAGGTTAGTGGGCACAGTAATCGGTCGTAGTAAACATTGTTCGCTCATTAAATACGATGTTTTGGGCAGATACAGGTTTAATACATTTGGTCATGCCTATTTGTTTAAAAATAAGTTTTGTACATTGTTGTGTAGATGTGTTTGTAACTAGAATGAAATGCAAGCTTGATTCAGTGTAATATAAGGAGAGGACACTCAGCAGCTGTTTACACATCTGGACTCAGGAGCACTAGTGTGGGACACCAGAAGAAACTTTTTAGGGTGTCCCACACAGGTGCTCCAGTGGATACTTGGGGTGTCTCCATGTGTGAAAATTGTCACAAAAAGGTAAGTATTCCAGCTTTGGTAAGGTAAAAAATAATTTCTTCAGCTTGGAACAATGTTTCATATTCCTATTTCTGGCCTCAAATATCTGTGTGCTAAGTATACCTTTTGTTTCATTCTCATAGGGGAGCAAAGACTCGGAGGACACCACTCAGAGGACATCAGGAACCCCCCACCTCAGAAAGAAGGGGAACTCAGCACAACACCACACCCTGAGGATCTGGAGGAAGGAGAGGTGGAGGAAGTGGGCAAAATTGTCACCACAATAGGTCAGTGTCTGACACCCCAGATTCAGATAATATATGTATGCTTGCATATTTATAATACATGTTTTTACTAACATTTTTAGGTGATGTGCTGGTAGTGGAAGAGCAATCTCAACATTTCACAAGTGCAAGTGCACAACTAAAAAAATAAACTCAGTGTTTTTGAACAACAAATTAAGAACATGATTGATGTGTTGGGGAAAATCTAGATATCTTCAAAATGCCACCATTTTAACCTTTTTTGGACAAAACGAAAAATTTTTAAGGTGTGTCAACATGTGCTATCTGCCATCACGGGATATCAATGTACGCGTTTTGTGGGTGAAACCCCTTCCTCGCAACTGAAGTAGGTGAGAGGAAGGGGTTGCACCCCCAAAACAGATCAGGAGGGAAATAACCTTTTTGAGTCCCCGAATTGTGTGCATCTTCAAAATTTGGCTTTTACATGGGTGACATCAGCCCATTTTCTGAAGGCAATATCAACACATCTTGGGCATACTATAATGTCTGATAATGCTGTCAGTGTTTCTACGTTGAACTTTGTAAATTCCAGAGTTGTGTGTGTTTATACCAATACCAATATATATATATATATATATTGTAAAAAACGTGTTTTATTTTACACAAAAATTTTAGAACGCCCATGTGAATGTGCACCGAGTAAAAAGTATGTGTGGCTTCTTCTTTCAATGCTCAATACCAGTTTTTGAATTAATTTTGGATTTACAGTGACAATGGGGCTTATTTACTAAAGGAAAATCCACTTGGCACTACAAGTGCACTTAGGAGACAGCTAAAAAAAAAACAAGCAATAAAGAAAATTCAAGATTTTATCAGATATATATTTTTTTTATTAAAAAATTATTTAGACATTATCTGGCATAGCAATGGCCCCCCTACCCATAAAATAATTGACATATTTCTGGCGAACTTCATGGGCACTTTGGGGTGCCAAGCCAGGACGGCCAGTATCCAGGCCCGTCAGGGGATTAGCAGGAATTCTGGCCGTAGGGCCCAACTGAGGCAAGGTCATTTTGGGCATTTTTCCATAAAAAATTGTGCAATATGCATCAGGATAATATGATGTGGTTAATTTTGTAGTCCGCCATATGTATTGCTGTCAGAAGTAGGCGGAACTGGCTGGCCATTATCCCAAAGGTATTCTCAACGACTCTTCGGCCTCTGGCCAGCCGGTAGTTAAAACCCTCTTCTCCAAGGTGAGGGTCCACTGGGGGGAATAACCTCATCAGGCGCTCGCCCAGACCGAACACTTCATTAGTAATAAAGATGAACGGGAGTCCTTCCACGTTGTCCGCATCAGGTGGCAATGGCAGACATCGGGAAAACTCCTTCTGGGCGAAAACTCCTCCATCTGACATCCGGCCATTCTTCCCCACGTCCACATAGAGGAACTATTGTGCCGATACCACCACCATTAAAACTATACTATGGGGTGGTGGCACGATGTGGACGTGCTTCCTATCTATAGCCCCTCCACAGTTGGGAAAGTTCCAATGGTCGGCAAAATGGGATGCCACAGTCTGCCATTCCTATGGCGTTGAAGGAAACTGTGGAGTCAAACCAGAAAAAAAAATTTTACTTTTGCACATAAAATTGCAAGCAGATTACACAAAAACATTTTTGCCCAACATCAGTATAACATTTATTTTAACCACTTGCCACCCGCCCTATAGCAAATGGATGGCGGCAAAGTGGTTTCATAATCCTGACCGGACGTCATATGACGTGATCAGGATTATGAGCCGCTGCGCGCCCCCGGGGGCGCGCATCACGGCGATCGTTGTTGCGGGGTGTCAGTCTGACACCCGGCAACTACGATCTCGGTAAAGAGTCTCCGACGGAGACTCTTTACCACATGATCAGCCGTGTCCAATCACGGCTGATCACAGTGTAAATAGGAAAAGCCGGTGATCGGCTTTTCCTCACTCGCGTCTGTGCTGATCGATTATCAGCACAGCCCCCCCGAGGATGCCCACACTGGACCACCAGGGACGCCACCAGACCACCAGGGATGCCAAGGACAAGGTATGCCACCCTAGACCACCAGGGATTCTAGTCAGTGCCACAATGGATGCCAATCAGTGCCCATAATGGATGCCAATCAGTGCCCACAATGGGCATCACTGATTGGCATGCATTATTGATTGGCACTGATTGGCATCCATTAGTGCAATATATTATAATACAATGCCGCCTATCAGTTCCCATCTGTGCCGCCTATCAGTGCCTACCCATGCCCACCTGTGCCGCCTACCCATGCCCACCTGTGCCACCTACCCATGCCCACCTGTGCCACCTACCCATGCCCACCTGTGCTGCCTACCCATGCCCACCTGTGCCGCCTACCCATGCCCACCTGTGCCGCCTACCCATGCCCACCTGTGCCGCCTAACCCATGCCCACCTGTGCCACTTATCCATGCCCATCCATGCCAATCCGTGCCAATTTGTGCCACCTATCAGTGCCCATCCATGTCGCCCATCAGTGCCACCCATCAGTGCCGCCTATCAGTGCCACATATCGGTGTCCATCAATGCCACCTCATCAGTGCCACTTCATTGGTGCCACCTCATCGGTGCTCATCAGTGCCGCCTTATCATTGCCCATCAGTGTAACCCCATCAGTGCCCATCAGTGACGGAGAAAACTTACTTATTTGCAAAGTTTTGAAACTGAAACAAAAAAAAAACATTATTTTTTTCAAAATTTTCAGTATTTTTTTATTTGTTTAGCAAAAAATAAAAACCGTAGACGTGATCAAATACCACCAAAAGAAAGCTCTATTTGTGGGAAAACAATGATACAAATTTAATTTGGGTACAGTGTAGCACGACCGCGCAATTGTCATTCAAAGTGCGACAGCGCTGAAAGCTCCAAATTGGTCTGGGCAGGAAGGTGTTTAAGTGCCCGGTATTGAAGTGGTTAAGGAGTATTTCAAGACAAAAATATAAGGCCCACTTATCAGACCCCCCCCCCCCCCCCGATGGCCAATTGTAAAAATTTTAGGGGGGAGTTCGAGCTGAGTTTGGGACCCAAAAAAAAGGCCTCTGACACTCTGCCTGAATTTAAGGACAACAATAACATTTGTACACATTTTAGGGGGTGTTTAGGGTAAAGCACTACAATGGAGCTGACAAAATACATTGTTAAATGACTAGACTATAGGTGTATATGGGCCCAGGATAGCATGCTGGGGAGGTTAGTGAAGGCAAATATGCATGCAAGCCAAAAAAGGAGCATTTAAAGATTACAGCATCCATGGGGACAAAGGGGACATTCACAGCATATTACAATCATGGTAATTTTTTGCCTTTTATTCAAAAATTCTTGTGAACAAAAATACAAGCCACAGCAGGAACAGACAGGAGCTAACGCGTTTCACACTTCAATGTAGTGCTTAGTCATAGCTGACTTGTCTCCTTGGATCTCAGCAAGGACGCCAGGTCATGGTCTGCTTATGTATAAGATTTCATTTTTGTGTTCAAACACAAACTACTCACATAAAGATGATAAAAACACAGCATGTAAAGCCGACAATCGTGTTAGTTCTGTAGGGCAGCAGCGGGTGACGTCATGCGTAGTTCCTCCACCGTACATGTTACGTTCAATCAGAACTTCAACGTCACCGGACTCCTCCCCCCTTTCCTTCGTTAGCAGACAGAGGCACTTGGAGAAGGGGGGAGGAGTCCAGTGACGTCAATGTCTGTGACGTCACCGGATGTCTGACGGGGAACTCCCTGAAGACCTGGAAGCCGGTGGAGAGGTGAGTACCGATCAAAAGAATTTTCACCAATCAAAAAAATGAATTGATTAATCGAGGAATTAATCTTTAATTTCCACAGCCCAACTTTAGCGAAATAGCAAATAAATAAATTGTTGCATTGTATCTCTTGTTATATATGCACTTCCTAGTCTACCCAGCTCCATCTAGTGGCCATATTGTGGTATTTCACTACTGTCTGCATTATGGCCATTAGATGGAGCTGAAAAGCATTGGAAATACATATAACTTTTAAGAAGAGATGAAATTTACTAATTTTAGAGAACACTAGCGGGAATTAGCAAATAAAAGTAACCCTTGGAATTGTTACATTGTATCGCTTGTTACACAGATGCATTTCCTATGCTCCCAAGCTCCATCTAGTGGCCATAATGTGGTATATTACTATTGCCCATAATAAGAGAACAATTGTTCAGAAAATATTTTTTTTTTTTACAAATACCACATGAATGTGCATGCAGATTTGCTGAACGAGCAGCTATTCCATTTGTTTTTTGTTTTTGTTTTTTTTCCAAATAGAGCCCTGCTGTGAGTTCCTAATGTAACGTGTGCCTATAATTATCATTAGACTCCTCCCAGATCTCCTAGAGGAAGATCTGTACATTCTATAGACCTTCAGGTCACTCTCCTGGTATTGGCAGTACACCGATGTCCATGGGGTTTATAGAACTTCACCTCTTCTGTTGGGTGTTACCTATGATGGATGAAGTTAAAGTTGTTCAGTAGAAATGTCTGATAAGATCTTGGCACCTCACCTTAAAATTTTAGGCAATGTTCCTTCCTGTACCACTTCCTATATTTCACCAGACCACACGCTCCTCTCCCAGGCATGTACAGTAGTGTTGGTGTAGACTGAGACGGGTTTCTCCATCCCTTCACTGCCAGACGGACCTTCTGGAGGAGAAATATGATGACCTTCTATTTCTGGGTCCTTGTTGCGGGTGTGATAGGTAAGTCTTCATCTTTATAAGTTAAAGAGAACCTGATATAGAATTATGGAAGCTTCCATGGCTGACTTGTATGGTTGAAGCGGTTGCTTGTAGTCTGGAAATGTTATTTAGAGCTATGTAGAAATTTTCTGAGAAAAAAGGGAAGGAGAATGAGGTGGGTGACCGGCCAGAATAGAAAGTTCAACAAAAGACGAAGATAAGAAAGAGAACCCAATGAGAACCCAATAGTCACAAAGAGAGGAAAAGATAAGCCAAACATTTCTGATGGAGATCTTTTCTTCAGTCTTTCTCTTTTACATTTACCGATAAGGTAACTTAGTCTTATGGTGTTACTGTGATAAATGTCAGATCCAGTAAGAACCTCAGATCACCCCAATTCCTGCACCTTCACCCCTCAGATATCACCAATTCCTGCACCTTCACCCCTCAGATCACCCCAATTCCTGCACCTTCACCCCCCAGATCACCCCAATTCCTGCACCTTCACCCCTCAGATCACCCCAATTCCTGCACCTTCACCCCTCAGATCACCCCAATTCCTGCACCTTCACCCCCCAGATCACCCCAATTCCTGCACCTTCACCCCTCAGATCACCCCAATTCCTGCACCTTCACCCCTCAGATCACCCCAATTCCTGCATCTTCACCCCTCAGATACCCCAATTCCTGCACCTTCACCCCTCAGATCACCCCAATTCCTACACCTTCACCCCTCAGATCATCCAAATTCCTGCACCTTCACCCCTCAGATCACCCCAATTCCTACACCTTCACCCCTCAGATCACCCCAATTCCTGCACCTTCACCCCTCAGATCACCCCAATTCCTGCACCTTCACCCCTCAGATCACCCCAATTCCTGCACCTTCAACCCTCAGATCACCCCAATTCCTGCACCTTCACCCCTCAGATCACCCCAATTCCTACACCTTCACCCCTCAGATCACCCCAATTCCTGCACCTTCACCCCTCATATCACCCCAATTCCTACACCTTCACCCCTCAGATCACCCCAATTCCTACACTTTCACCCCTTAGATGACCCCAATTCCTTCACCCCTCATATCACCCCAATTCCTGCACCTTCACCCTTCATATAACCCCAATTCCTGCACCTTCACCCCTCATATTACCCCAATTCCTGCACCTTCACCCCTCAGATACCCCAATTCCTGCACCTTCACCCCTCAGATCACCCCAAATCCTGCACCTTCCCCCCTTTAGATCAGCCCAATTCCTACACCTTCACCCCTCAGATCACCCCAATTCCTGCACCTTCATCCCTGAGATCAGCCCAATTCCTGCACCTTCACCCCTCATATCACCCCAATTCCTACACCTTCACCCCTCAGATCACCCCAATTCCTACACCTTCACCCCTCAGATCACCCCAATTCCTTCACCTTCACCCCTCAGATCACCCCAATTCCTGCACCTTCACCACTCAGCTCACCCCAATTCCTGCATCTTCACCACTCAGATCACCCCAATTCCTACATCTTCACCCCTCAGATCACCCCAATTCCTGCACCTTCATCCCTGAGATCAGCCCAATTCCTGCACCTTCACCCCTCAGATCACCCCAATTCCTACACCTTCACCCCTCAGATCAGACTAATTCCTGTACCTCTGCTCCTCAAATCACCCCAAAAAGGTCCTTGGGGGGGGGCAGGGCCTGATGTAATTGTGTCATGTTGGTAAATTGATGGTGTTACGAGGGGCGTTCAAGTCAAACTTTTTGAGTTGATAAAATAAAAGAACACATTTCAAGTAGTGGAAACTGCATTTATTTTCAATATCCTCCCCTGCTGCATTTACTCTATACACTCATCCCAGCATTTAACGAATGCCTGGAAAACATCTGCATAGAAAGATTTGTCAGTACGCCTGAAACATTCTAGGACAGATTAATCCACTTCATCATCAGTGCTGAAATTCTGACCTCCAAGGAACTATTTTAGGTGTCCAAACAGGTGGGAATCACTCAGAGAGAGGTTCGGGCTGTAAGGTGACAATGGAAATACCTCCCAGCTGAGTTTCTGGAATTTGCACGTAGTGCGGTGAGCAGTATGAGCTTGTGAGTTCTCCTGGAGAAACAGGACCCCCTCAGTGATCAAACCAGGCCGTGTTTTATGCAGACGAGTACGCACATCTCTCAGAACACGACAGTAATATTTACTATTGATCGTGGCACCACGGGGTAGAAAATTCACATAAATAATACCACGTTTGTCCCAGAAAACATTTGCCATCACGTTACCCGCAGAAGCAATTGTTCGACATTTATCGCTTCCACTGCTTTGATGCTTGTTTTGACTCCAGAGTGAAAGACGTGCCCAGGTTTGGTCATATGTAATGATAAAATCCAGAAAATCCTGGCCTTCAACTCTTCTATGCCAGTCCAAAGCGGAAAGCTCTTCTTGGTACCCAGCGTGCGCTAACTTTGCATGAATGATTGTGTTCACCATTCCCACAGAAAGATTCATCTCTTGTGCAATTTCACAACAGATTATCCAGGATCGGACTTTCCATGCACTGAATGATCACAGGAATGACTGCTGTGGGATGGGAACCACCACGGCTGGGGTGGTCACTGTCAGACATACGGCCATCTTTGAAATGTTTACACCATTCAAATGTCTTACTGTGTCTTAGCGTCTCATCACCGTACTGTGCTTGAAGTCTTCTGTAGAAATCTGTGTTTTTTTACGCCTTCATTCACAAGAAACGTAATCACCACACACAGGGGTGTATCTACCAAGAGGCAAAGAAGGCGTCTGCCTTGGGTGGCATTTTTCAGTGGGGTGGAACAGGCTGGAGGATCTGTGACATTGGACTCGGAAGGGGGAAGCCTGAGGATGTAACCCTGTCTATTCCTACGGAACATCGGGCAGACATGGGCAACCCCCGGATCCAGTGATCACCCTCCTCGGTGCACAGACACCACCCTGCCTCTCCTATTGCAGGAAATATGGTAAGTGTGATGATACAGTAGGAGTCCCCCGTGTATGTCAGCGGAGCCAGGTGTGGCCCCCCAGATTTGAATGGTAGTCTTGTTACTGCCTGTTACCCCGTTACTCTCTCTTGGATAGGTGGTGGGTGGTAGTGGCCCTGCTGGTCTTCTTCATGGGCAGGGCATCTGACCTGTGACTGGCAGTGGATTACCTGCAGAAGCACCGCTTCTGTCCCACCTACCTGCTGGTGCTGCTGCCCTCCCTGCTCACCCAGAGCTTCAGCTGGGTGGTTTCTGACTGCAGCCCATCTCCCCCTGGGGGCAACAGCGTCTGCTGCTGCCTCTGTGCCTGAATTCTGCAGGGCTCTGTCCACCTGCTGCAGCTCCAAAAGGTCTGGAGGTGAGAGGATGGGCAGCACTGGGGGCATCTGAAGGCACATGGAGGATGGAGTGACTGACTAAGGGTGGCTGAGGACACATGGAGGATGGAGGGACTGACTGAATGTAGCTGAGGAGGGACTGAAGATACAATGACTCATGGAGGGACTGACTGACAGGGTCTGAAGACACGACACTTGGAGGCTGGAAGGACTGACTGATGGGGTCTGAAGATACAATGACACATGGAAGATGGAGGGGACTGATTGATGGGTCTGAAGATACAATGACACATGGAGGCTGGAAGGACTAACAACTAGGGTCAGAAGATACAATGACACATGGAGGCTGGAGGGACTATCAACTAGGGTCTGAAGATACAATGACACATGGAGGCTGGAGGGACTATCAACTAGGGTCTGAAGATACAATGACACATGGAGGCTGGAGGGACTATCAACTAGGGTCTGAAGATATGCCACACTGGAGGCTGGAGAGACTGACTAATGGGGTCTGAAGATACAATGACACATGGAGATTGGAGTGGCTGACTAATAGAGTCTGGAGATATGCCATATGAATGGCTGGGGGGTTGATTAATAGGTATTGAATATACACTGAGAGATACAAGCTTTGCTGCAAAGGAGACTGATAAATATGGTCTGAAAACACAATGATAAAGACTGGAGAGACACTTCTAGAAATGGGATGAACATTTATTGGAATTAAGGGACATCAACAAACCGGAAGGTGAGGCGCCCGATTTTAGTCTTGCCTAGGGCAACACCAAACCAAAATACACCACTGACCACACGTTGCTTCATGAACGCACTAACACTGTTGTCCGCCATCTTGATTAACAGTCTCTGAACTGGCCGGCGACACGTGCGCCACCTATCAGTAATAGGACACGCTTGCCACTAACTACTGCGTGTAGTACGGCCACGCTACGCTAGCATCCCTTTTTTGTACCTGTAAAATTAAAAATCCCAGTTTGACTTGATTGTCCCTTGTTTATAGACACATTTATTAAGTAAGCTTTGTTTTATATGTAGCACCGGCTCCTGAAGAGCACACTTTTCCTGGAACCGCAGTTTGGTTTTGGGTTTAATTACTCGAAATTTTGATCTCAGTACCAGTCTGGCTGAACTGCATGGTGTTCTGCCTGACCATGGGTGGCGCTGTCATCCCTGGCAGGGTCAAGAACGCAGTCTAGTTGGGTGCATTAAGGGTTTACTCTCTCTCGGAACCAGCCCAGTAGGAGTGTCACTCATGCTGTGCATTCTGGGAGAGGGTATTTAAGGTGCCGTCACGTGCTTCGGGGGGGATTCTGGTCCAGAAGTGCTTTCTGGCTGTTTGGTCCTGGTCCTCCTGACCAGCCCCCAGGACTCTCATGGCCTGGGGTGCAGATCCACCGGACTACAAGTCTCGGGGTTTGCTAGCCCGAGGCAAGGAAACTGAAAGAAGGATTCGGAGGCAGTCCAGTGCTGTCTCGGTTTGTGGAGAGGCCCAGCAACTGTGAAGGTTTCCAGGGAAGGACTCTTCGGGAGAATGACATGCAAAGGTCGGCTTTTCAGCAGGAGCCTGGACAAGGTGAAAGACCCCAAGTGAATCCAATCTCGTGTGGTATCGGCCACAAGACACTGACACCATACGAGGGTTTTCTGAGTTGTCTACATCTTTCAGTTCTGTTCAAGTTTTCTACAAGTCTGTGGCAGGGACTTTAACCAAGTGTTCTACAACAAGTCTGTGGCAGGGACTGTATCCGATTGAAACACCCTGTTGGCTGCTAGGCCTGGTGAGAGAAGGACTATCCGATAAGGGTGAGGATCCAGTTGTGAATGGCTATTCTCTGGATTTCCTAGTGTGAGAGACTTTTCTATTTGACTTAGCACTTAGCACTAGGAGAACCTGGACTTTCCTACCTAAACCCTCTACGTTGAGAGACTGTGTTCTTTAACTACCGTATTTATCGGTGTATAACACGCGCCGGCGTATAACACACACCCCAAGTTTAGGAGGGAAGTTTAAGGGGAAAAAAAAACCCTACATTTATATGCCCATCAGTGTCATCTGCAGCCTTGTCCACCATTGCAGCCTTATGCAGCCTTGTCCCCCATTGCAGCCTTATGCAGCCTTGTCCCCCATTGCAGCCTTATGCAGCCTTGTCCCCCATTGCAGCCTTATGCAGCCTTGTCCCCCATTGCAGCCTTATGCAGCCTTGTCCCCCATTGCAGCCTTATGCAGCCTTGTCCCCCATTGCAGCCTTATGCAGTCTTGTCCCCCATTGCAGCCTTATGCAGTCTTGTCCCCCATTGCAGCCGTGTCTATTTTATTTGCTATTTGTATTTTATTTTTTAAAAATGCCGCCGCCGAGATACAGATGTGTATCTCGGCGGCATGCGGTAGTTCTCGGCAGCTTTCGGCCGCCTTCGGCTCTTCTCGCCAGCTTTTGGCCGCCTTCAACCATTCTCGGCAGCTTTCGGCCGCCGAGAAGAGCCGAAGGCTGCCGAGAACGGCCAAAGATGGCCGAAAGCCGCCGATAATGGCCGAAGGCGGTCAAAAGTCGCCTTGAAGAGCCGAAGGCGGCTGAAAGCTGCCCAGAGGCTCGGAATTTCGGGGGATCGGCGTATAACACGCACCAACGATTTTCCCCTGCTTTTAAGGGGAAAAAAGTGCGTGTTATACGCCGATAAATACGGTATTTTCACAAATAAAAATCCCTCTAAGTGGATCTGGTGTCAGTCTCTACAGTTCTTGGGTCATCTACCACGGGAAACCCCCTAGATACACACAAGGTCAAGAAGGTAACGGTAAGCCCAATTAAATCAGCCGCTCCTTCGGGGGTCAGTGCTACATATATAATAAAATAAAACTTCAAATGTGTTTTATCCATGTATCAGTCTGAATTTCAGAATATCACATATATCACTTTGTCTTTGTAAAGGTTCCTCTTCTTTCCTCTATGTGATGATGACCACCTCTGAGGTGAGCCATGAACTTCACTGCATCGTATTTGATTGAACCTAATCTCCTTTTCCAGGACTCTCTGATGGAGAATCTGTAATGTGTCTCAAGGGGGAGGAAAGGAAGAACTGCAGTGATGACCACCAGAGGCCTACAGAAGGTTATGAGAAGAAAATTCATTTACGGTGTAATATCACAGAAATCATCTGCCCAGTACGTCTGAAGAATGTCAGCAATGATACGAAATCCCAGAAAGTCAAATGCAAGACACAGATATCCGGAGAGGAAAAAGTCGAGACTTACTATTGTCAGATAGAAAAGCCCCTCTACATTTCAGCCCTCCTTTCCACTCTTCCAGGTAAGTTAAATTGGCTTATATTTCACCTTTCCTAATCCCCCCTGCCCATGATGTTAAACCCTTCCCTGCCAGTGTCATTGGTACAGTGACAGTGCATTTTATTAGCACTGATCACTGTATAAAGGCCCATACACACAATCAGACTTTTTGACAACAAACATGCAAATTAGCTGTTTTGGAGCAACATCCGACTGTGTGTAGGCTCCATCGGACAAACTTTTTTGGTTTTCATCGGACTTTTGTTGGCTGTGCGAACGGACAAACTTTCTGGCAACAAAAGTCCGATGGAGCAAAGTCTGATCGTGTGTACAGAAAACCATAGGACTTTTGTACAAAGTACAAACAGGCATGCTCAGAACCAATGCAAAAGATCAGACAACAATACAGAAGTTGACCAAAGGTGGCGGTAAAGAGCAGAAAAACCACGTGATTTGGTGAAAGTTGGCTGAAAAAGTCCTGCCGTGTGTATGCAATACAAGTTCAGGGCCGACGCCCTTTGTACAAAAATCCAAGGGAAAGTTTGTACAAAGTCCTATCGTGTGTATGAGGCTTTAGTATCACTGGTCCCCGAAAAAGTCTCACTTAAGCCTCATACACACGATAGGACTTTGTACAAACTTTCCCTTGGATTTTTGTACAAAGGAAGTCTGATCGTGTGTATGGGCCTTTAGCATTCGATTTGTCCACGGAAAAATGTTGCAGTCCTGCTAAAAATCGATAATCACCGGCCATTACTAGTAAAAAAATAAAAAATAATTATAAAAAAAATGCCATAAAAATTACCCATAGCTTGTAGCGCGATAACTTTTGTGCAAAACAATAAATATACACTTATTGGGATTTTTTTTTTTACCAAAAATATGTAGAAAAATATATATTGTCCTAAACTGATGGAGAAATTTGATTTTTTTTTTTCTATTGGATATGTTTTATAGCAGAAAATAAAAAAGCATGTGCTTTTTTTTTTTATTTTTTTTTTTGTTTTGTTTTTTAAATTGTCGCTCTTTTTTTTGTTTATAGTGCAAAAAATAAAAACCACAGAGGTGATCAAATACCACCAATAGAAAGCTCTATTTGTGGGGATAAGGGTATATCAATTTTATTTATGTACATTGTCGCAATACCGCACACTTGTCAGTTAAATTAATGCAGTGCCGTATTGTAAAAAAAATGCTCTGGTCCGGAAGGCGGGGGGGGGGGGGGTGAAACCTTCCGGAGCTGAAGTGGTTAACCCTTAACCCCAACCCTGACCAAGACTCCCTGGCCAATCGTGGCTTCCTGGCCCAGAAAGAGAACCAGGAAGACGATAGCAAATATTCATTTTGCTTTTGTCACACAAGTGGGTGGGCACTGCACCCTGAGCCCACCCCTTTTTTTGAAGCCAATTAGAGCCTCAGGCTCTAATCACTTGCTTAAAAAAAAAAAAATCTATGTGTCCGGTGCCCTGCATGTAGATTAGGGAGCCGGACTCTTGGACAGGGGGCGGCACCCCTGCACCCTCCATGGACGGGCCGCCACTCGTGTGAACCCAGCCTAAGGGTTTTAAGTAATCTTCGGGCCTAAAATGTGTTTTTTAACATAAGTGCAAAAAAGTTTCTTGTCCTATACAATGGAATTCAGGCAGGGTGGGGGGAGGGGCAGAGCAGTGAACCAGGCAGTATTACAATGCAGGGGGTGTTATTATAACACTGTGCATAATAAGCTCGTCAAATTAAAAAGTGAGGCCACTGACCTCTCTGTGTTGTCTGACAGATGAGCGTGGATCACCAGGCTGGAAAAACAAAATGGCCCAGATTTTCGAAGGTACGTATATTTTAGAACCTGAATTTGTATTTGCTTTGTCCTGTAGCTAGACCAAAATACTCAACAACCCACTGATGACAACTGACAGACAGATTTGCACCCAGTCAATCCTCTCTTAAAATTTTATTGGCTGAGCTGGGTTGGGGGTGCCGGAAACCTCGAAAAAGCAACATAAAACAATTCCCTCCACTCAACATTATTTTGCAGTATCTTTAACCTGTCATAGGCTAATGAAGATCCAGTAGGCCAGACAGATACCTTCAAGCATCTTCATCCCCTCTGACAAGCTAGTATTTGATCTTTAAGCCAATAATGATAAACTGTAGAAATGAACCAATAAGCTGACACCAGCAAAATGTAGCTATGGACCATTAAGATGAGACTGGCAATTAGTATTAGTGGACTTTTGAGATAAACCCAGCACTTGGTAGAAGTGGAAATTTGAGCTGAGACCAGGAATCGGTAGTAGTAGCCATTTCAAGCTGAGACCAGCAAATGCTAGTAGTGGACCTTTGAGCTGAGACCAGCAATTGATAGGAGTGGATTTGTGAGCTGAGACCAGCAATTCTTAGTAGTAGCCATTTCAAACTGAGACCAGCAATTGGTAGTAGTGATGGCCGAACGGTTCGCTCGGCGGTCGTTTCGCAGCGGATTTCGGTCGTTCGCGGTCCGCTCGTTCGCTCGCCTTTTGCCGTCATTCGCCCCGGCGGACTTACGTGTTTAATGTGTAAAAGAACTTTGACCTATGATGACACGTCTATCATGGGGTATAGGACAGCCAATTGAGACATGACAGCACATGGACACTTGGACATTCCCCCTAACCCATAAATACACCCGATCCAGCGGCCATTTTACATTCTTTCTTCTGTCACTATAGGGAAAGGTTGCTGTGTGGAGTAGGGAGAGATAAATCGCTAGCTATTTGGTACACAAAAGTTCTTTTCAGGACTGGTATAGGTGTTAGGTGTATATAGGTTTGCTGTGCTACTGATTGTTGCAGCAGCCTGAGTGTCTTTTGTCAGTTTAGAGAAAGGGAAAGGACGGTGTGTGCTACAGGGAGAGTCAGTTTAGTCGTCATCATCATCATCATCATCATCATTAGCTGTTACTATCAGGTCCACAAAAGAGCTATTCCAGTAACCAGTAATTGTTCCAGTCTCCTCTTTTTTGCCACTTTGTATAGGGACAGGAAGGAAGCAGTGTGTCAGGCACTGAGGGTCAGTTTAAAGAGTTGCTGTTACTATTAGTTCCACAAAGGTTCTTTTCAGGACTGGTATCAGTGGTATGGTAATAGGCTTGTACACGTATAATATTCTTTCTTCCAAATATAGAAAGAATATTATACTTGACTGCTGCCCTTCTGCTGCAGTCTGCTAATCATTCACAACTCACTTGTTCCACTAAGCTCTTTATCAGGACTGGTAACTTGGTCTGTGTAGGGTGCTACAGTACATAGGGTTGAGTGCGGTACAGTCTGCTGTTCTGTAAGGACCACTATCGGTCCACAATAGATAGGGTTGAGGTGCACTACTGCTGACCGCTGCCCTATACTGCAGCAGTCCTTCATTGGTATAGGGACTGACGTACAGTCTGCTAATCACTAACACACAACCTGCTTGGTCCACAAAAGTTCCTATAAGGACTGGTAACTTGGTCTAGGGTGCTACAGTACATAGGGTTGAGTGCGGTACACTCTGCTGTTCTGTAAGGACCGCTATCGGTCCACAATAGATAGGGTTGAGGTGCACCACTGCTGACCGCTGCCCTATACTGCAGCAGTCCTTCAGCGGTATAGGGACTAAGAGTTTTGTCACAGGGTGATTTAAAAAATGACAGGCAGAGGAAAAGGCAGGCCCTTCCGCAGGGGTGGTAGGGGTAGGGCAGGAGCAACAGGCTTGAGCCAAAGTGGGAAGTTGCAGAAGGTGCGTTCAATTACTTTAAAGGACGCACCAGACTTGGTTGAGTGGCTCACTCAGCCTTACTCTTCTGCACCCTCCTCATCCTCTCGATCTGCACCCTCTTCTTCACTCTCTGCTATGTGCACCCCCAAAGACACTACCACCAACAACACCACCACTACCACCACCATATACCTTCCGCTTGAGTCACAGGAATTATTTTCCGATCCATATCAAGAGGACATTTCTGATGCGCAGCCACTCTTGGTATTGGATCAGGAAGAGGAGGTAGCAACAACCGCTATTCAGCAGTCTGACGACAGTACCCAGATCAGCCGAAGGAGGAGGTTGGTCCCCGGTGTTGCTGCCTACTCCGAGATCTCTACTTATAGGGGTGGGGAAGGTGACGTTGATGATGACGTGTCTAGTGATGTCACGTGGGTGCCCACAAGAGAGGAAGAGGAGGGGAGTTCAGAGGGAGATATGGACCAGCAGATAGGGAGGAGAAGCAGGAATAACTTACATTGCACAGGAGGGACAAAGCAGACTGCAAATGTATCAGGAGCGAGTCATCGACCATGTACGGTCACATCTGGTGCTCCCAGGACACCGGCACATGGCTCCACAGTGTGGGCTTTTTTTAACGTGTCCGCTGCTGACAATAGCGTTGCCATCTGCAATCTTTGCAGTCAACGCATTAGTCGCGGTAAGCCCAACACTCACCTAGGGACGACCGCCTTAAGAAGGCACATGGGCAGCCATCACCGAGCCCAGTGGGAGCAACGGAACACACAAAGCCACACTGCAGGCTCTCACCGTCCAGCCTCGTCTTCTACTTCTCCTTCTCCTCTCTCCTCACAATTGTCCTCCACTCCACCTTCCATCACGCCAAGCTCACGTTTTTCTGCAAAAAGGCAGGCTTCCGTGGGCCTAATGTTCGAGCGTAAAAAAATGATGACGCCGGATAACCCTCTTGCCCAATGGTTGACGGCTGGCTTGTCAGAACTGATAGCCCACCAACTACTGCTATATAAACTGGTGGACTCGGAGGCCTTTCGCAAATTTGTGGCCATTGGAACACCACAATGGAAGGTCCCAGGAAGGAAGTATTTCTCAGAGAAGGGCATCCCAGAGCTATATGGCCATGTTCAGCGGCAAATGAATGTATCTCTGGCACACAGTGTCGGTGCCAAGATACATCTGACCACAGACACGTGGTCTAGCAAACACGGGCAGGGAAGGTATATCAGTTTTACTGCCCACTGGGTGAACCTTCTGACGGCCGTCAAGCATGTAACCCGTGGCACCCGTGTAGATTTGGTTTTACTGCCACGGATTGCATGCAGGCCTGACTCTTCTTCTCCTCCTCCTCCTACTCCATCCTCCTCCCTCTCCTCCTCAGCTGCCTCCTCCTTTTCCGCTGCTAGCGTCTCTTCCGCTGCACCGCCCAAGCTCCCCAGAACCTATTCGACATGCCAGGTGAGACATTGCCATGCTGTGCTGCATCTGTTGTGCCTGGAAGCCAAGAGCCACACTGGCCTGGCACTCCTTTCAGCTTTGCGTTCACAGGCAGATCAGTGGCTAACACCACTCAATTTGACAGTTGGTAAAGTGGTGTGTGGCAACGGTGCCAATCTGCTTAGCGCATTGAAACAGGGCAAAATCCCGCACGTGCCATGCATGGCACACGTCTTAAACTTGGTCGTGCAGCGATTCCTTGTCAAATACCCCGGGGTCCAGGACATCTTGAGGCAGGCAAGGAAAATCTCGGCCCATTTCAGAAGATCTTACACGGCCATGGCTCGCCTTGCTGATATTCAGCGGCGACACCATCTGCCGGTCAGACGTCTTATTTGCGATTGCCCGACGCGATGGAACTCAACCTTCTATATGCTTGATAGGCTGCTCCAGCAGAAACGTGCAGTTAACGTCTACCTGTATGAACTCTGCGAAAGAAACGGTTCTGGGGAGCTGGGGTTTTTTTCACCGCGCCAGTGGCTGCTCATGCGCGACGCATGCAGACTTCTGCGGCCATTTAAGGAGATCACCAAACTGGTCAGTTGCAGCCATGGCGCCATCAGTGACATGGTACCTTATGCCTTCTTTATGGAGCGTGCATTGCGTTGTGCCATTGATCAGGCTGTGGAGGAGCAGGAGCGGGAAGATGAGGAAGTCGCAATGCTGGATGAATTCCCAGGGGGGGCTACTCTATCTGAGACAAGTCAACAACAGGAGTCTGATGAGGAGTCAGAGGAGGATGGTGCCGGGGCGGATGAGGAGGAGCAAGAAGAGCATGCTTTAAACCTTTCTGGGATCCCTGTTGTGCGTGGATGGGGAGAGGAGAATGAAGAGGACGACATTATCCTGGATGATGAGCAGGAGCCAGGCCACCACACCGCTTCCACTTTAGTGCAAATGGGGGCCTTCATGCTCCAGTGTTTTAATAGGGACCCCCATAAAAAAAGCATAAGGGTCAAGGACCAGTACTGGGTGGCAACATACTTAGACCCCCGGTACAAACACAAAATGGCGGAAATGTTACCGCCGTCGCAGAGGGCTGTCAGAATGCAGCACTTTCAGGCCTTGCTTCGAGAAATGCTGCCTTCTGCTTTTGCGTGCGCTGGCAGAGGAGCAATTCCCACTCCCAGAGAAGGATTTGCGGGTACCAATCCAACAGCGCCTGCAAGAAGAGGCCGGTTTGAAGATGTGTTGGTGACTTCGGATATGAGGTCATTCTTTCAGCTGACCCATCGACAGGTGTCATCCGGATCCAGCATCAGGGAACGCCTAGACCGTCAGGTGTCCGACTACATTGGGTTAACGGCCGATGTGGACGCTCTGAGGAGTGATGAACCCCTGGACTACTGGGTGGGCAGGCTTGACCTCTGGCCAGAGCTTGCCCAATTTGCAATCGAACTGTTGGCTTGCCCCTCATCCAGTGTCCTGTCCGAAAGGACGTTCAGCGCAGCAGGGGGGATCGTGACCGATAAGCGTACTCGCCTAGCTCACGACAGTGTTAACTACCTCACATTTATAAAAATGAATGAGGCATGGATCTCGGAGGAATTCAACACATGTGACCAGTAGACCATGTATATGTCTATAAACTATTTTTTTTAATCGAGCACACAGACCTTCTTTCTTCATTTGGCTCACTTCCTTGTCCCAAAAAAGCACACCGTACTATATGCCCCTACCCTCCTCTTTGAAGAGGTTGAGCGGTGTCATATTTCTACTGGGGCTGCTTATTATGAGGGGCTCCCACCATCCCTGTGCTGTGCTGTGCTGACTTCCTCCTGGGGGTTCTTATTATGAGGGGATCACACCATCCCTGTGCTGTGCTGAGTTTCTCCTGGGCCTGCTTATTATGAGGGGATCACCCCATCCCTGTGCTGTGCTGACTTCCTCCTGGGGCTGCTTACGGTGCTGATGTCAGTGCTGTATGTCATGCTGCTGATGTCAGTGCTCTCTATCACGGTGCTGCTGTCAGTGCTGTATATCACTGTGCTGATGTCAGTGCTGTATATCACTGTGCTGATGTCAGTGCTTAATGTCACGCTTCTGATGTCAGTACTCTCTATCACGGTGTTGCTGTCAATGCTGTATATCACGGTGCTGGTGTTAATGCTTTATGTCACGCTGCTGATGTCAGTGCTGTATATCACGGTGTTGCTGTCAATGCTGTATATCACGGTGCTGGTGTTAATGCTTTATGTCACGCTGCTGATGTCAGTGCTCTCTATCACGGTGCTGGTGTCAGATGACTCTATCACGGTGCAGGTGTCATTGCTGTATGTCACGCTGCTGGTGATCATCTCCTGCACCCTCTTCTTTGCCTACCCTGGTCCCTGACCTTCCCTCTCCTCCACTGCCTTCATGCGCTCCACAGTCCTGAATTGTCAGAACAATTTTCCAAATAAAAAAAGAATGCTTGTAGTTGTCGATCCCAAATTCACCTCATACATGTGTTATGTCATTGGCCATGTGGTGGGACTATGTTTGCCCTGCTAATAATTACCTCGTGGCTGCAAATTTGACCTAAAGGTTGACGAAGTTCGCCTCCCATTGAAGTCAATGGGGCCCGTGGCGAATGTTCGGTTTCGCGAACGGTCGGCCTCGTTCGCGTTCCGCGTTCGCGAAACGTCCCGTCGGAAGTTCATCCATCACTAATTGGTAGTAGTGGACCTTTGAGCTGAGACCAGCAATTGGTAGTAGCGTTCCTCTGAACTGAGACCAGCAATAGTTAGTAGTGGACCTCTGAGCTGAGACCAGCAATTAGAAGTGAATCTTTGAGCAAGAGATCAGCAATTGTTAGTAGTAGCCATTTGAGCAGAGACAAGCAATTAGCATTAGTAGAGCTTTGAGCTGAGACCAGCATTTAGTAGTTGACCTTTGAGCTAAGACCAGCAATTGTCAGTAGTGGACCTTTGATCTAAGACCAGAATTGATTAATAGCGGGTCTTTGAGCACAGACCAGCAATTGGTAGTAGTGGATCTTTGAGCTCAGTCCAGCAATTGGTAGTAGTGGATCTTTGAGCTCAGTCCAGCAATTGGTAGTAGTGGATCTTTGAGCTCAGTCTGGCAATTGGTAGTAGTGGACCCTTGAGCTTAGACTAGAAGTTGGTAGAAGTGAACCTTAGAGCTCAGACCAACATGTATTAATAATAATCTTTTGGCACCAGACCAGCAATAGTAAGAAGTGGACCTTTGAGCCAACACCAGCAATTTATAGAAGTGGACCTTTGAGCTGAGACCAGCAATCGGTGGTAGTGACCCTTTGATCTGAGACCAGCAATTTGTAGAAGTGGACCCTTGAGCTGAGACCACCAGGAATTCAAAGAAGTGGACCTTTGAGCCACCACCAAAAATAATTAGAAGTAGACCTTTGAGCCCAGACCAGCAATTGGTAGAATCTGACTTTTCAGCTGAGAACAGCAATTAGTAGAAGTGGTCCTTTGAACTGAGACCACCAATTGGTAGTATAGTGGACCTTTGAGCTGAGAACAGTAATTAGTAGAAGTGGACCTTTGAGTTGAGACCAACAACTGGTAAAAAAAAAGGACACTTGAGCTGAGACCATTAATTGGTAGCAGATGACCTCTGAGTCCAGACCAGCATTTGGTAGTAGTAAATATATGAGGTAAGATCAGCAATTGGTAGTAAAGGACCTTTGAGTGTGGTACAGTATTTGGTATTAGTAGACCTTAGAGCAAGGATATGCAATTAGTGGACCTCCAGCTGTTGCAGAACTACAAGTCCCATGAGGCATTGCAAGACTCTGACAGCCATAAGCATGACACCCAGAGGCTGAGCATGATGGGACTTGTAGTTTTGCAACAGCTGGAGGTCCACTAATTGCATATCCCTGCCTTAGAGCCTATACCAGCCATTGGTCATAGTTCACCAATGAGTTGAGACCATTCACCTTTAGCTTCCTCCGGCAGAGAAGGGGTCGAAGAAACCTGAACTGGATTTCCCAGATTTACTTCCTATCTAGGCAGAAAGCCTGGAAGCAAAGAACCTTTAGACTCCTCTTATCCCAGGCAGCAGGTCTAACAGGCAACAAAAATCTTCCAACACGACCTCCTTTCCAGAGCCAAAGCCTGAGAAGAAAACATCCTTCTAGAAGGTTTCCTCAGTTATTTATTCTCTTCCCTATCCCAAATCACAGCCATAAAAATACTCAGTGATCCACCAAGCTTTCGAATTGATTCTATTTGAATTTTTGGCAATGATCATATTCTTTCTATTCTGTTGTTTTTAAAAGTCTATTCTGTTTCTATCTGTTTATTCTATTCTATTCTATTCTACTCTATTCATTTCTATTCTATTATTTTCTATTCAAATTTAGTCTATTCTAAATTAGAATTTTGGAAGATGGTTATATTATTTTTATTCTATTCCATTCTATTTTTTTCTATACTATTCTGTTATTTTCTAATCTATTCTTTTCTATTCTGCTCAAAATTGAATTGATTCTATTAGAATTTTGGGAAATGGTTATATTCTTTCTATTCTATTCTAGTCGTTTCTATAGTTTTTTAAATAAAAATGTTTTCTATTCTATTATAGTCTATTATATTCTATTTTTCCTATTCTATTATTTTCTTATATATATTCGAAATAGAAATGTATTCTATTTGAAACTCGAATTTCAGAAGATAGTTATATTCTTTCTATTTTATTGTATTCTTTTTTATTTTATTCATTTTTATTTTTTTCTATTCTATTTCTTCATTTTCTATTCTATTTTATTCTCTTTGGAAAACTTTTTGAATTTGAATTTGAAAACTATTCAAAACTGATTTGAAAGCTGTTCAAATCGATTCAAATTTGAATTTCGTCTGAATATTATTTTTTTTTTTGTTATTTTGGATTTGTTTAATTTCGGTACTATTGTTACATAGTTACATAGTAGGTGAGGTTGAAAAAAGACACAAGTCCATCAAGTCCAACTTATGTGTGTGATTATATGTCAGTATTACATTGTATATCCCTGTATGTTGTGGTAGTTTAGGTGCTTATCTAATAGTTTCTTGAAACTATTGATGCCCCCCGCTGAGACCACCGCCTGTGGAAGGGAATTCCACATCCTTGCCGCTCTTACAGTAAAGAATCCTCTACGTCATTTAAGGTTAAACCTCTTTTCTTCTAATTTTAATGAGTGGCCACGAGTCTTGTTAAACTCCCTTCTGCAAAAAAGTTTTCTCCCTATTGTGGGGTCACCAGTCCGGTGTTTGTATATTGAAATCACATCCCCTCTCAGTGTCTCTTCTCCAGAGAGAATAAGTTCAGAGCTCACAACCTTTCCTCATAACTAATATCCTCCAGACCCTTTATTAGCTTTGGTGCCCTTCTTTGTAGTCGCTCCATTTCCAGTACATCCTTCCTGAGGACTGGTGCCCAGAACTGGACAGTATACTCCAGGTGCGGCCGGACCAGAGTCTTGTAGAGGGGAGAATTATCCTTTTATCTCTCAAGTTGATTCCCTTTTTAATGCCGATATTCTGTTTGCTTTGTTAGCAGCATCTTGGCATTGCTGAGCCTATCATCTACTAGGACCCCCAGGTCCTTTTCCATCCTAGATCCCCCCCCAGAGGTTCTTCCCCCAGTCTATAGATTGCATTCAGATTTTTGCCACCCAAATGCATTATTTTACATTTTTCTACATTGAACCTCATTTGCCATGTAGTTGCCCCTCCCCCCATTCATTTGTTCAGATCTTCTTGCAAGGTTTTCACATCCTGCGGAGACGTTATTGCCCTGCTTAGCTTAGTATTGTCCGGCCATTACAGAGATTGAACTGTTTACCCCATCCCTATCCTCCAGGACGTTTATGAACAAATTAAACAGGATTGGTCCCAGCACAGAACCCTGGGGGACCCCACTACCCACCACTGACCATTCTGAGTACTCCCCATTTATCACCACCCTCTGAACTCGCCCTTGTAGTCAGTTTTCAATCCATGTACTCACCCTATGGTCCATGCCAACGGACCTTATTTTGTACAGTAAACGTTTATAGGGAACTGTGTCAAATGCTTTTGCAAAATCCAGATACACCACGTCTACGGGCCTTCCATTATCTAGATGCCAACTCACCTCCTCATAGAAGGTTAGTAGATTGGTTTGGCAAGAACGATTCTTCATTAATCCATGCCGATTAATGCTAATGATATCGTTCTCATTACTAAAATCTTGTATATAGTTCCTTATCAACCCCTCCAAGAGTTTACATACTATTGATGTTAGGCTAACTGGTCTGTAATTCCCAGAGATGTTTTGTGAGCCCTTTTTAAATATTGGTGCTGCATTGGCTTTTCTCCAATTAGCTGGTACCATTCCAGTCAGTAGACTGTCAGTAAAAATTAGGAACAATGGTCTGACAATTACTTGACTGAGTTCTCTAAGTACCCTTAGTACCCTAAGTACCCTTGGGTGCAAACCATCTGGTCCTGGTGATTTATGGAGGTGCTTCCTGTGATGTGTCATGAGGTTAAACACTGCAGTTTTGGTTACTGAAGCCCCCCGATTCCCTTGTGAAGACTGAGGAGAAGAATAAATTCAATACTTTTGCCATACTCCTACTACTTGACCTCTCTGCTGCCTTTGATACTGTTGACCACCCGCTCCTCCTCAATAAACTACATTTCCTTGGCCTCCGAGATTCTGCGCTTTCCTGGTTCTCTGCCTATCTATCACAGCGCCCCGTCAGTGTCACCTACAACTCTGTATCCTCCTCTCCATTGCCTCTTTCTGTGGGGGTCCCCCAAGGCTCTGTTCTTGGACCCCTTCTCTTCTCTATTGATACCTCCTCCCTTGGTTACTTGATAACCGCCCATGGCTTCCAATACCACTTATACGCCGATAAAACCCAAATCTATCTATCTACTCCTCACCTCACTCCTTCAGTCTCCTCTCGCATTGCTAACCTGCTAACTGACATATCAGCGTGGATGTCACACCATTTCCTTAAACTAAACCTCTCTAAAACTGAGCTATTAATATTCCCCCCTGCAAAATGTATAGCCTTGAATGTTTGCCAGCCAATCATAAGAGCTGTTGAACCAGGTCTCTGAAATTCCCACAAAATCCAAATCCTCCTCGTACAACAGTATCTCTAGTTCACTCATCTTGTCCGCCAGGCTCCTGGCATTGGTGAATATTCCACGTAGTTTAGACCGGTTGCATACTATCCTCTTATTGGGTGTTTTCCGAGATTGCAACTAGGACTTGTTACTATACTTACCTTGGGTTTACTGTATGTGCTTTAGTCAACCTACCACTAATGCCCCCAATACTAACCTCTGGAATATGTTAATTGCTGACTATCTCTACCTCTGGACTCTCCTCCCATTGCCTAGTTTAAAAACCCCTCTAACTTTTTGGCCATCTTTACTCCCAGCAGATCTGCACCCTCCTCATTTAAGTGCAGTCCGTCCCTTCTATAGTACTGGTGACCGACTGAGAAGTCAGCCCAGTCCTCCAGGAATGCAAACCCCTCCTTACTACACCAGCTCCTTGGCCACTTGTTTACTTCCCTAATCTCCCTCTGCCTTTCTGGTGTGGCTCGATGTACCGGTAGTATTCATGAGAATACCACCTTGGAGGTCCTTTTCTTCACTTTAGCTCCCAAGTCCCTAAAATCGTTCTTTAGGACACTCCATCTGCCTCTGACTTTGTCATTGGTGAAAAACGTGCACCACGACAGCCGGGTCTTCCTCAGCCCCTCCCCAATAATCTGTCCACCAGATCCGTGATTGCCCTCTCTGTCCTTCTACAAATTGAGCCCCTACCACCAGAATCTGTCTTCCCTTTCCCTTCACTTCCTCCCCCCACTCTCACTGGAGGAGTTCTTCCCCTGGCAGCTAGGAGAGTCCCTCAGCTCCAGCAGTGCTGGTCCCTGACTGGGATCACCAATGTCACTCAATGGAGCGTACTTATTGGGATGCTCCAGCCCAGGATCGGCCTCCCTTGTACTTACCCCTCTACCCTTCCTGCCTGTCACCCATCTACACTTTTCTAGTGCCTGCACCTCTTTGTCTCCACCCACCTCTGTGCCGGCACTTGCCATGTACATTCCTGGCTCTCCTTTAGTATGGAGTGACTTCTCAGTGCTGACAGTTGCTTCCCCAGATTCAGAACCTGGGCTTCCAGGAAAACAATGTGCTTACATTTTGCACAGAAGTATTCTCTCTCGAGCGGATGATCAAGGAACGCATACATGCCACAAGATGTACAACGAGTCACCTCTCCACACCGGATTGGGGATTATACCCTGTCCAAATTACCTAACAACTAGCTTTCTAACACTAATACTCAACAAGACAATACTCAGGTACTCAACAAGACAATACACAGGTACTCAACAAGACAATACTCAGGTACTCAACAAGACAATACTCAGGTACTCAACAAGACAATACTCAGGTACTCAACAAGACAATACTCAGGTACTCAACAAGACAATACTCAGGTACTCAACAAGACAATACAGGGGTACTCAACAAGACAATACATAGGTACTCAACAAGACAATACAGGGGTACTCAACAAGACAATGCAGGGGTACTCAACAAGACAATACACAAGTGCTCAACAAGACAATACACGGGTAATCAACATGACAATACACGGGTACTCAACAAGACAATACACAGGTACTCAACAAGACAATACTCAGGTACTCAACAAGACAATACTCAGGTACTCAACAAGACAATACAGGGGTACTCAACAAGACAATACATAGGTACTCAACAAGACAATACAGGGGTACTCAACAAGACAATACAGGGGTACTCAACAAGACAATACACAAGTGCTCAACAAGACAATACACGGGTAATCAACATGACAATACACGGGTACTCAACAAGACAATACACAGGTACTCAACAAGACAATACTCAGGTACTCAACAAGACAATACTCAGGTACTCAACAAGACAATACATAGGTACTCAACAAGACAATACAGGGGTACTCAACAAGACAATACATAGGTACTCAACAAGACAATACACGGGTACTCAACAAGACAATACTCAGGTACTCAACAAGACAATACTCAGGTACTCAACAAGACAATACAGGGGTACTCAACAAGACAATACACAGGTACTCAACAAGACAATACTCAGGTACTCAACAAGACAATACAGGGGTACTCAACAAGACAATACTCAGGTACTCAACAAGACAATACATAGGTACTCAACAAGACAATACACGGGTACTCAACAAGACAATACATAGGTACTCAACAAGACAATACACGGGTAATCAACAAGACAATACTCAGGTACTCAACAAGACAATACATAGGTACTCAACAAGACAATACTCAGGTACTCAACAAGACAATACAGGGGTACTCAACAAGACAATACTCAGGTACTCAACAAGACAATACAGGGGTACTCAACAAGACAATACACAGGTACTCAACAAGACAATACTCAGGTACTCAACAAGACAATACAGGGGTACTCAACAAGACAATACTCAGGTACTCAACAAGACAATACATAGGTACTCAACAAGACAATACACGGGTACTCAACAAGACAATACATAGGTACTCAACAAGACAATACACGGGTACTCAACAAGACAATACTCAGGTACTCAACAAGACAATACATAGGTACTCAACAAGACAATACTCAGGTACTCAACAAGACAATACAGGGGTACTCAACAAGACAATACTCAGGTACTCAACAAGACAATACATAGGTACTCAACAAGACAATACAGGGGTACTCAACAAGACAATACTCAGGTACTCAACAAGATAATACTTAGGTACTCAACAAGACAATACAGGGGTACTCAACAAGACAATACTCAGGTACTCAACAAGACAATACATAGGTACTCAACAAGACAATACTCAGGTACTCAACAAGACAATACACAGGTACTCAACAAGACAATACTCAGGTACTCAACAAGACAATACACAGGTACTCAACAAGACAATACACAGGTACTCAACAAGACAATACTCAGGTACTCAACAAGACAATACACAGGTACTCAACAAGACAATACACAGGTACTCAACAAGACAATACACAGGTACTCAACAAGACAATACACAAGTGCTCAACAAGACAATACACAGGTACTCAACAAGACAATACACTGGTACTCAACAAGACAATACACTGGTACTCAACAAGACAATACACAGGTACTCAACAAGACAATACTCAGGTACTCAACAAGACAATACAGGGGTACTCAACAAGACAATACATAGGTACTCAACAAGACAATACAGGGGTACTCAACAAGACAATACAGGGGTACTCAACAAGACAATAGACAGGTACTCAACAAGACAATACTCAGGTACTCAACAAGACAATACTCAGGTACTAAACAAGACAATACACAGGTACTCAACAAGACAATACACAGGTACTCAACAAGACAATACATAGGTACTCAACAAGACAATACTCAGGTACTCAACAAGACAATACATAGGTACTCAACAAGACAATACTCAGGTACTCAACAAGACAATACTCAGGTACTCAACAAGACAATACACAGGCACTCAACAAGACAATACACAGGTACTCAACAAGACAATACTCAGGTACTCAACAAGACAATACTCAGGTACTCAACAAGACAATACTCAGGTACTAAACAAGACAATACAGGGGTACTCAACAAGACAATACTCAGGTACTCAACAAGACAATACCTAGGTACTCAACAAGACAATACTCAGGTACTCAACAAGACAATACATAGGTACTCAACAAGACAATACTCAGGTACTCAAAAAGACAATACACAGGTACTCAACAAGACAATACACAGGCACTCAACAAGACAATACACAGGTACTCAACAAGACAATACTCAGGTACTCAACAAGACAATACACAGGTACTCAACAAGACAATGCACAGGTACTCAACAAGACAATACTCAGGTACTCAACAAGACAATACATAGGTACTCAACAAGACAATACAGGGGTACTCAACAAGACAATACTCAGGTACTCAACAAGACAATACCTAGGTACTCAACAAGACAATACTCAGGTACTCAACAAGACAATACATAGGTACTCAACAAGACAATACTCAGGTACTCAACAAGACAATACTCAGGTACTCAACAAGACAATACACAGGCACTCAACAAGACAATACACAGGTACTCAACAAGACAATACTCAGGTACTCAACAAGACAATACACAGGTACTCAACAAGACAATACTCAGGTACTCAACAAGACAATACACAGGTACTCAACAAGACAATACACAGGTACTCAACAAGACAATACACAGGTACTCAACAAGACAATACACAAGTGCTCAACAAGACAATACACAGGTACTCAACAAGACAATACACTGGTACTCAACAAGACAATACACTGGTACTCAACAAGACAATACACAGGTACTCAACAAGACAATACACAGGTACTCAACAAGACAATACACAGGTACTCAACAAGACAATACTCAGGTACTCAACATGACAATACACAGGCACTCAACAAGACAATACACAGGTACTCAACAAGACAATACTCAGGTACTCAACAAGACAATACTCAGGTACTCAATATGACAATACACAGGTACTCAACAAGACAATACACAGGTACTCAACAAGACAATACACAGGTACTCAACAAGACAATACTCAGGTACTCAACTCAACAAGACAATACACAGGTACTCAACAAGACAATACTCAGGTACTCAACAAGACAATACTCAGGTACTCAACAAGACAATACTCAGGTACTCAACAAGACAATGCACAGGTACTCAACAAGACAATGCACAGGTACTCAACAAGACAATACACAGGTACTTAACACGACAATACACAGGCACTCGCAGACCCAATTTCCGAATTTCAAAAAGACGAAAATGCGTCTGAATTTGGAACGAAATGAACTCCACATGTCTACAAGCTGGCTACACTAACTTTAAACTACACTCCAGCTCATGGCAGGGTCCTTACATGTACAATGGAGAAAAGTGATGTCACTAAATTGTCTATGTTGTCTGGCAGGGGTGCCTGGAGTACAAGAGTGGCTGAACAAAAGCAGGACATGGAAAGGTATGCATTTTTAATTAAAAATTTATATTTTATTACAACTAGTAGTAGTGTCTCAATCTCTCTCTGTATTAGTGTGTTGTGATCCTCTGCTCATTAGAAATCAGGCCGGGGGAGGGGGGACCTGAGTTCAGGGTTTCCAACCCTTTTGTCAAGCCAAACCCGAACACTTTAGTGGCGCACTGCAATTTTTTTTTCTAGTACACGCTATAGGATTGTAAGAAACTTGGGACACCTTTGAGTTACCCCAGGAGAGAGGGGAGTGGACTTAAAGGGCCATGGATAAAAGAAACAAAAGCATTTGTGTGCCCATAAAATAGGATTGGATTAATTAAAGCCTAACCTACCTTAAAAGTGGACGGTGTCAGTCTGGCAGTGGACGGTGTCAGTCTGGCAGTGGACGGTGTCAGTAGAGCAGAGGACGGTGTCAGTAGGGCAGAGGGCAGTGTCGGTAGGGCAGAGGGCGGTGTCGGCAGGGCAGAGGGCGGTGTCGGCAGGGCAGAGGACGGTGTCGGTAGGGCAGAGGACGGTGTCAGTAGGGCAGAGGGCGGTGTCAGTAGGGCAGAGGGCAGTGTCGGTAGGGCAGAGGACGGTGTCGGTAGGGCAGTGGACGGTGTCGGTAGGGCAGTGGACGGTGTCGGTAGGGCAGTGGACGGTGTCGGTAGGGCAGTGGACGGTGTCGGTAGGGCAGTGGACGGTGTCGGTAGGGCAGTGGACGGTGTCGGTAGGGCAGTGGACGGTGTCGGTAGGGCAGTGGATGGTGTCAGGGCAGAGGACGATGTCAGTAGGGAAGAGGACGGTGTCAGTGGGGCAGTGAATGGTGTCAGTAGGGCAGAGGACGGTGTCAGTAGGGAAGAGGACGGTGTCAGTGGAGCAGAGGACGGTGTCAGTGGAGCAGAGGACTTTTAATTACCAAAATAAATAAATAAAAGTACTGAGTGAGCACTGGACAATGAAGTAATTGTGCCAGGATGGGACTGCAGGGAGAACTAGACTGCAATCTTCAGTCAGCAGCCACGTCCCTGGAAAGACCAGCATGACAGTCCTACACTGGAGAGCTTGTGGACTGAACTGCAGGAAAGTAAAGACCCTCGGCTCTGCACTCACCCAGCGGTCAGTGTCCTCTCGGCTCTGTACTTACCCAGCGGTCAGTGTCCCCTCGTCTCTGCACTCACACAGCGGTCGGTGTCCCCTCGGCTCTGCACTCACCCAGCGGTCTGCGTCCCCTCAGCTCTGCACTCACCCAACGGTCGGTGTCCCCTCAGCTCTGAACTCACCCAGTGGTCGGTGTCCCCTCGGCTCTGCACTCACCCAGTGGTCGGTGTCCCCTCAGCTCTGCACTCACCCAGCGGTCTGCGTCCCCTCGGCTCTGCACTCACCCAGCGGTCTGCGTCCCCTCAGCTCTGCACTCACCCAGCGGTCTGCATCCCCTCAACTCTG
Organism: Lithobates pipiens; assembly: GCF_037356315.1. Classification (NCBI taxonomy): domain Eukaryota; kingdom Metazoa; phylum Chordata; class Amphibia; order Anura; family Ranidae; genus Lithobates; species Lithobates pipiens. The sequence continues at coordinate 3,742,903 of NW_027507870.1, read as the reverse complement.
CACTCACCCAGCGGTCTGCGTCTCCTCGGCTCTGCACTCACCCGGCAGTCAGTGTCTCCTCGGCTCTGCACTCACCCAGCGGTCGGTGTCTCCTCGGCTCTGCGGTTGGTGTCCCCTCGGCTCTGCACTCACCCAGCAGTCGGTGTCTCCTCGGCTCTGCACTCACCCAGTGGTCGGTGTCTCCTCGGCTCTGCACTCACCCAGCAGTCGGTGTCCCCTCGGCTCTGCACTCACCCAGAGGTCGGTGTCTCCTCGGCTCTGCACTCACCCTGCGGTTGGTGTCTCCTCGGCTCTGCACTCACCCAGCGGTCGATGTCTCCTCGGCTCTGCACTCACCCAGCGGTCGGTGTCTCCTCGGCTCTGCCCTCACCCAGCAGTCGGTGTCTCCTCGGCTCTGCACTCACCCAGCAGTCGGTGTCTCCTCGGCTCTGCACTCACCCTGCGGTCGGTGTCTCCTCGGCTCTGCACTCACCCAGCGGTCGGTGTCACCTCGGCTCTGCACTCACCTAGCGGTCGGTGTCCCCTCAGCTCTGCACTCACCCTGCGGTCGGTGTCTCCTCGGCTCTGCACTCACCCAGCGGTCGGTGTCCTCTTGGCAATGCACGGCAGGCTCTGTGCACCGGCTCTGTATCTGTTCCTCCCTCTTTCCAGACAGGTCACATGCTCGGCTCACAGTGACTAAGAGCCCGAAGCTGTTTCTGCATGGAATAAGCACTGGGACGTCTCTCCCCCCTCACAGCACACAGTCGCCCTGCAATGTGTCACCGCTCAACTTACGCAGCACCGGAGACTCGGCCAGAGCGCCGGGCGGTGCAGGCAGGGAGGGAGACACCTGCACGGGGAACTCCATAATAGGGGACTCCTCTGCACTGTGTCCAGGGCTCAGGCAGACTGATACCCGGACACAGGATTCAAAACCCGTACTGTCCGGGTGAATCCCGACAGGTGGCAACCATGCATGATGGAGAAATTGGAATATTAGAATTTAGTTAACTGACCTGTATTGATTCACAACACTGGAGAAACCTGATATCTCTGACCTGTATATGTTGTCTGGCAGAACTTCATAGACCACAAGACTGGTTGACAGAAGCCAAAGATTATTTGAAAGGTATGTACATTTTAAAATGTATATTATATATATTTCCGGTTTATTAGGCAATAACTTTTAGCATGATTTTCATAAAATTACAACTTTTTTGGGATAAACACGACTTCCTTTTGGTAATATTTTGTCCAGCAAAAGTTATTTACATTTTTATGCAAACGTTAGACAAAAAAAAGGTAAAAATAAAGAAAAGCAAATCTTTGTTTTTTTACATTTGATGTCAATCTAACCATTTAAGGACCGGAAAGATTTCCCCCATTAATGACCAGGCCGTTTTTTTTTTTGGAATTCGGGGCAGAGTCGCTTTAACTGACACTTACGCGGTGGTGCGACGCTGTACACAAACAAATACAGCTTTCGATTGGTGGTATTTGATCGTCTCTGAGGTTTTTTATTATTTTTTGCGCTATAAACAAAAAAAGACCAACAATTTTGGAAAAAATTTTTTTAAACTTTTTGCTATAATACATATCCCCCCCCCAAAAATATAAAATTTTATATATATATATATATATATATATATATATATATATATATATATATACACAAATGTATTCATCAGTTTAGGTCGATTATATATTCTTCTTCATATTTTTGGTAAATAAAATAGCAATAGGCGTATATTGATTGATTTGCATGAAAGTTATCGCGTCTACAAACTATGTGATAGATTTAGGGGCTTTTATTTTTTTATTTTTATTGTTTTTACTGATAAAGGCTGCGATCTGCGATTTTTTTTAGCAGGACTGTGACATTGCGGCGGACAGATCTGAACCCAAATGACACTTTTTGGGGACCGGTGACATCATTACATTGATCAGTGCTTTAAAAATGCTCTGATTACTATATAAATGACACAGGCAGGGAAGGGGTTAACACTAGGGGGCGATCAAGGGGTTAAGTGTGTTCTCTCAGTGTGTTCTAACTGTAGGGGTGATGGGCTGCCTGGGACGTGACGGAGATCGCTGTTCCCGATCACAGGGGACAGTAGATCTCTGTCATGTCACTAGGCAGAACGTGAATCTGCTTGTTTACAAAGACAGATCCCCTTTCTGACTCTGTACTAGGCGATCGCGGGCCGCTGGCAGACATCGAGTCCCCCCGACCCGCGGGCATGCTCCCACAGTGTGCAGCGGGCGTGAGAGAACGCCACCAGTGGCGCGCACCCGCATCTGCGCCTGCCGCTGTACATGTACGGTGATTCGCACAGGAGAGCCAACCTGCCGCAGTACAACTGCATCGGGCGGTCTAACTATTATTTAGCTTTTGGATTTTTATAGTTATATAACATACATGCTATTGTATAGAGCGTCTTGTTGAAAAATGACATCACAATTATACTTCTGCTACAAAGCAGTGCAAAGTTATTTACAGGTGAAATGTGACAATTAACAAACACTGCAAGAAAACAACGTTTGATTGGATTGGGTTAGATTAATTAATAACTTGGGAATTAATAGGCAAAAAAAAAAACATTACTTCTTCAGTGTTACTTTGTAACTCGCTATCTCCTTTCTGAACAACGTTTATAAACAACGTTACTTTGTATCTCTCTATCTCCTGTCTGATCAATGTTTATAAACAATGTTACTTTGTATCTCTCTATCACCATCTGATCAATGTTGAATATAACTAGTTGTATTATCTATCTGCCTTTGTGTTATCTGATGGTAATTCTCTGCACAACAGAAGGCCGGCATAGAAGAGGGAAGGCCAGCATGGGAGAGAGAAGGCCAGCATAGGAGAGGGAAGGCCGGCATGGGAGAGTGAAGGCCGGCATGGGAGAGGGAAGGCCGGCATGGGAGAGGGAAGGCCGGCATGGGAGAGGGAAGGCCGGCATGGGAGAGGGAAGGCCGGCATAGGAGAGGGAAGGCCGGCATGGGAGAGTGAAGGCCGGCATGGGAGAGGGAAGGCCGGCATGGGAGAGGGAAGGCCGGCATGGGAGAGGGAAGGCCGGCACAGGAGAGGGAAGGCCGGCATAGGAGAGGGAAGGCTGGCACAGGAGAGGGAAGGCCGGCATGGGAGAGGGAAGGCCGGCATGGGAGAGCGAAGGCCTGCATGGGAGAGGGAAGGCCGGCATGGGAGAGGGAAGGCCGGCACGGGAGAGGGAAGGCCGGCACATGAGAGGGAAGGCCGGCACGGGAGAGGGAAGGCCGGCATGGGAGAGGGAAGGCCGGCATGGGAGAGGGAAGGCCGGCATAGGAGAGGGAAGGCCGGCATGGGAGAGGGAAGGCCGGCATGGGAGAGGGAAGGCCGGCATGGGAGAGGGAAGGCCGGCATGGGAGAGGGAAGGCCGGCATGGGAGAGGGAAGGCCGGCATGGGAGAGGGAAGGCCGGCATGGGAGAGGGAAGGCCGGCATGGGAGAGGGAAGGCCGGCATGGGAGAGGGAAGGCCGGCATTGTGAGTCAAGTTGTATTGCTTATTTGAGTGGAGAAAAATTACATCATTAATCAATTTATTCCTTCTGACAGAGCTGGTTGAATCCCAGGACTGGCTGATTAGAATCAAACAATTCTTCTCAGGTAACGTATACACCACACATATACAGCTCTCATGTGCTTGCTTTCAGTTCGGCTTTTACAGGAATTCCGAGGACAGAAATATAAGTCAGTCCTCTCCGCTCCTCCCAAGACCTTCTGCTCTCTAGCTCCCTTGTCTCCTCCTCCCATGCTCATCTCCAGGACTTCTCTTGAGCCTCTCCCATCCTCTGGAACTCAATACCCCAATCTGTCCGGCTATCTCCTACTCTGTCCACATTTAGGTGATCCCCAAAAAAACCATCTTTTCAGGGTGGCCTCCAGCCAACAGCTAAATCTTCTACTCCCCTCATCAGTTCATCCCTCACAGTCCCTACCTTTTGTTTCACCAGCCCCTCCCTCTTAGATTGTAAGCTCCCAGGATCAGGGCTTCTCTAAGCCTCTTATTTTGAATTGTACTGTTGGTGTATTGTCTCCCTACATTCTAAAGCACTGTGCAAACTGTTGGCGCTATATAAATCCTGTATAATAATAATATAAGAGCTGCCATTGATGGCTTGGCCTTTTTTTTTAAATGGCAGTTCTACCTATCTAACCTTCATCCTTGTTGCACTCTATAGTAAGTGACTACAAAGAAAATAGAATGTAGAGCAAGTACCGGGGAGCTTCACTGGCTACATGCTTTCTCTGGGTCACTGAGCAGTGAAACCAGAATTAGGATGACGGCCTCAGTGCCTGAACCATCAAAACTACGCAAATCAACTATGCATCAGATATATTATTTTATGTTATCTTTGAATGCTCAATAATCTGTGTAACACAACCACATGGCCCCCATCCACACACTGCCTCACCATATACATTTACATTAGTAAATAATGGCTTCATCTTGGTCTCCTACCCATGGGAGAACCCCCTCTATTATGTTTCGCCCAGAAGGGCCTTAATCGTTGAGGCCTTTTCTGGGTGAAACATGTTAGAGTGGGTTCTCCCATGGGTATGAGACCAAGCTGAAGTCCTGAAGAACCATTATTCAACCCAATCAGCACCTGCAAACATTGTGGCATTGTAAAACTCTGACATTCACAGACATGACTAGGCATGGCGAGAACTGTAGTTCCTACAGGCCTAGAGTGAGATGATGTCATCAGGATTTACGTAATTGCGTCATCTCTAAACCAGAAACCAGTCCAGGATGTAGACAGTGACCTTGGATGATGCCTAAAAGAAGATGTCACCATCCTTCTAGAGAGAAAAGTAGATAAAGTCATCAGGGGGGGTAATAATGTGACCTCTGTGAAAGGGAGTAAAGTCAACCGAAATATAACAGCTGGCAACTCCATGATCCTCAAACTTCTTTATTATACCATCTCAGTGAGCAGAAGGACCTCAATTGTTGAGGGGCCTTTACTGGGAGAAACATGTTAGAGGGGGTTCTCCCATGGGTAGGAGACCAAGCTGTTCACTATATGTTGAGGCAATGTGCAGATGGATGCCATTTGGTTGAAGTCCTCGATGTGTCTGAAGAACCATTATTCATCCCAATCAGCACCTGCAAACATTGTGGCATTGTAAAACTCTGACATTCACAGACATGACTATACATGATGAGGACTGTAGTTCCTACAGGCCTAGAGTGAGATGGTGTCATCAGGATTTACATGCTTGCCTTATCTCTAAACCAGAACCTCAGTCCAGGAGGTAGACAGAGACCTTGGATGATGCCTAAAAGAAGATGTCACCATCCTTCTAGAGAGGAAAGTAGATAAAGTCATCAGCAGGGGTAATAATGTGACCTCTGTGAAAGGGAATAGATGCCCCAATTTAGTCAACGGAAATATAACAGCTGCCAACTCCATGATCCTCAAACTTCTTTATTATACCATCTCAGTGAGCAGAAGGACCTCAATTGTTGAGGGGCCTTTACTGGGAGAAACATGTTAGAGGGGGTTCTCCCATGGGTAGGAGACCATGCTGGAGCTCAATATATGTTGAGACAATGTGCAGATGGATGCCATTTGGTTGATATACTGGATGTGCCTGAAGAACTATTATTCAACACATGCAAACATTGTGGCCAGTCAGATGGGATAACAGTTTGGGGCATCTCAAACAGAAGCAATGCATCGCTCAGAGCAGAGGAGCCATGGTATGTAGCTGGAAGCTGTATTCCGGGTGCCCAAGCTGTGGTGTCCTCCAATCCACCAAAAGACAATATAGTCAACAGAAAAAAGAAAAAACAGCTGGCAAGAACCTCAAACATCTTTATTATGCCATCCCAGGGAGTAGACAGACAGTGACAGACGCGTTTCGGCGATAGGTGTGCTATGAACAAGGCTTATCGCCGAAACGCGTCTGCCACTGTCTGTCTACTCACTGGGATGGCATAATAAAGAAGTTTAAGGTTTCATGGAGTTACCAGCTGTTTTTTTTTTTTCTGTTGACTAGATTTGAACCCCTTTTCCCTTTCACAGAGGTCACATTACTACCCCTGCTGATGACTTTATCTACTTTTCTCTCTAGAAGGATGGTGACATCTTCTTTCAGGCATCATCCAAGGTCACTGTCTACATCCTGGGCTGAGGTTCTGGTTCAGAGATGACACAATCACATAAATCCTGATGACATCATCTCACTCTAGGCAAAGTAATTGAACTGAAGCTCAGGGGAAGGGGGACTTACTGATGGAAAAAAAAGGCGGAGCATTGATTGGAAAAATGATACTGATGTTGTCAGAGATGTCTCCATGCAGATGTGTAAAGATACTGACAGGTCCACTTTAGGAGACTCCGCCTCCTTCCCCGGTTCTTGCAACAACTGTTCGTTTCTCAGATTGAGGGAAGTTATCCTATAATAAGGAAAGAGCAGCCTGTTTTTTGTTGGAGTAGGTCAGTCAGAAGTAGGGATCAGATGAATATAGCTGGGTTTGGCTTGAGAAGGGTTCAGGGAACTGACTGATGACTGAGTGCCAAATGCCCACATCTGAACCCCATTAAAGTCAATGGGAGTCATGGAAGGCTGGGTACTGCCATGGGGGATATGCACCAAGCAATTAAGAAAAAAAAATGTTTGATGGGAGCAGCAATTTTAATAATGGTTAAAGTAAAACATTAAAATGTTAAATTCCTTTAACCACTTCAATGCCGGGCACTTCCCCCCTTCCTGCCCAGGACAATTTTCAGCTTTCAGTGCTGTCGCATTTTGAATGACAATTGCACGGTCGTGCTACACTGCACCAAAAATAATTTTTTATTGTTTTCTTCCCACAAATAGAGCTTTCTTTTGGTGGTATTTGATCACCTCTGCGGTTTTTACTTTTTGCTAAACAAACTACAAAAGCCAGAAAGTTTAGAAAACCCATGTTTTTTCTTTGTTTCTGTTATAAAATGTTGTTTTCTCCTTTACTTATGGGCACTAATGAGGCGGCACTGATGGGCACTGATAAGGTGGCACTGATAAGCATTGATAAGGAGGCACTGATATATAGAATTGTTTGGAACTGATAGGTGGCACTGATATGCAGCACCGATGGGCACTGATAGGTGGTACTGATTGGCATTGACAGGTGGCATTGATGGACATTAATAGATAGCACTAATTGGGCAGGTATTGACAGGTGTTAATGCTGGGCACTGATTGGCACTGTTATGAACACTGTTTGGCAATATGGTGGGCACTGATTTGCACTGTGGTGTCCAATCATTGGCACTTTATTGGGCACTGACAGGAGTTAATGATGGGGCATTGACTGGCAGCTGCTGAGCAGTAATTGGCAGCTGATGGGTACATTTGATGGGGGCTGTGCTGATAATCAATGTGCTGATTATCAGCACAGATCCCCCCTCTGATACGGAGAGCCGGCGATTGGCTCTCCAAGTCAGCACGAACCGGGGAATGCCGTTTACTGGCACTTTCTGGTTCACGCAATGATCAACTGTGATTGGTCATAGCTGATCACGTGGTAAGAAGTCTGTCTCAGAGGCTTCTTACCACGATCGGAAATGCAGGGTGTCAGACTGACACGCCAAACTCGTGATCGGCATGCTGTGGACCCCGTCGGCGCACACGCCGGCATGTTATCCTGCTGGACATCATATTATGCCCAGTCAGGGTAACAGGACCACTTCCCGGCGGTCATTCTGCTATAGGCCGGGAATATCTGGGGATTCCCTGGCCCTACTGTACGATGTATACAATCTACTACAGAAACACCAACATTTACAAAGAAAAAATGCTGTTAAATTTCTGGCAAATTACAGTTTCCAGACCTTTATCTTGATGGGGATCTGGTATGATGATAGGGTCTGGTATGATGATGGGTGTCTGGTATGATGATGGGGGCCTGGTATGATGATGGAGGTCTGGTATGATGATGAGGGTCTTGCATGTTGATGGAGGTCTAATATGATGATGAGGGTCTGGTATGTTGATGAGGGTCTGGTATGATGATGGAGGTCTGGTATGATGATGGAGGTCTGGTATGATGATGAGGGTCTGGTATGATGATGGAGGTCTGGTATGATGATGGGGTCTGGTATGATGATGGGGGTCTGGTATGATGATGAGGTCTGATATGATGATGGGGGTCTGGTATGATGATGAGGGTCTGGTATGATAATGGGGTTTGGTATGATAATGGGGGTCTGGTATTATGATGGGGGTCTGGTATGATAATGGGGGTCTGGTATGATGATGAGGGTCTGGTATGATGATGGGGGTCTGGTATGATGATGGGGGTCTGGTTTTATGATGAGGGTCTGGTATGATGATGAGGTCTGGTATGATGATGGGGGTCTGGTATGATGATGGGATCTGGTATGATGATGAGGGTCTGGTATGATGATAGGGGTCTGGTATGATGATGGGGTTTGGTATGATGATGGGGGTCTGGTATGATGATGGGGGTCTGGGATGATGATGAGGGTCTGGTATGATGATGGGGTCTGGTATGATGATGGGGGTCTGGTATGATGATGAGGGTCTGGTATGATGATGAGGGTCTGGTATGATGATGAGGTCTGGTATGATGATGGGGTCTGGTATGATGATGGGGGTCTGGGATGATGATGGGGGTCTGGTATGAATTTCAAGAGGGACTCCCAGCAAAAACAAAATCCATAGCAGACCCTTTTATAACAATGTAGCCTGGGAGGCCAGAAAGGTAGGGGATCAATCACGTGCTTCCAACCTGCTTCCCGAATCCAGGCCACATGCCCTCAATATAGGGAGGGTACCATTCCAGTGGTGTTTCCCATAGCAAAGCACCTTGTCCCCATGATGATGAATGCAATAACCTCCTCCCCAAAACCCTGGCCCAGTCTGTGGGTGGGGGGGGGGGCTTATCAGAATCTGGAAGTCCCTTTAACAATAAAGGGGTCCCTAAATACCAACCCCTCCATGTGAAAGAGAAAGGGGTACACAGTGTCCCTACACAGTCACAAAACATGTGTAAATAAAGACACACCTTTTGACAAGTGTTTTATTTAAATAAAAAAAAGTCCCATTATGAAAATCCATTGTCACTCACATCATCCAGGGACAATCATGATGAACATTTCCCACCAACTTGCTAAAAGAAAAAACCCGCCAACTGATGGGCTTGTCTTATCCCATCGCAACAAATGACAGCTCTGGTCCTGTCCGCTAAATGTAAACAATAGGGTGGGGTATTCCCAAAATATGGTCAGGTGGCTACATCTGGGAAATGATGTCATCTACTGTAGCTGTTGACGTGACCATATTTGGTCAGTGATGTCAGTGCTATCCCCGCCCCTTTGTTTACACGGCTGGAAATTCCTGGCCAGCAAGTGAATGAGGCTCGATGATGTCACTGACTGCTGAAGACATGGCTGGTGCCTGCTGCTCCCTTCACAACCACTAACAGGGGAAGAAGGAAGCTCTCACATATAGCGGTAGACAAATCACGACTCTATAAGACATTCGCCTCCAGTCCAGGCCGATAAAAGTCTGGATCAGCAAAGAGCTCTCTGAGATGTTCTGTCCTGTTCTATGATTTCTGGCTTTAAGAGAAAAGGAAAGACGGCTTACAAAACGTTATTAAATATTGTTGATCCGGTAAAATGACTTTCAGGGGAACTACAGACCAACGTGTGGAGGAGCTGTGTAAACTCTGCTTTGTTTTAATTCTTTTAAGATAATGAAACCAGCGATCCTGACAACGGTGATAAGAAGAAGGATGAAAACAATAGGTGAGAAGCTGTGGATATCTCACTAATTTTTTTTCCATTACTTTTTCATAGGTTGCAAAAATAGATAAAAAGGCAACAAGATCTTTTAACATGCCCATAGGCCAGTTATACCGCGTACACACGACCGGACTTTCCAGCAGACTAGGCCCGACGGAATCAGTCCGACGGACAACCCGGCGTGTGTGGGCTTTTTTTTCATTAAAAAAATCAGACGGATCTAAAAATAGAACATGTTTCCAATCTGTCCGACGGACTCAATTCCTTTCTGGAAATCCGTTCGTCAGTGTGCTGGTCCGACTGACCAAATACGACGTAAAGGGCAGCTATTGGCTACTGGCTATTGAACTCCATTTTTTAGTCCCGTCTTACGTCATGACGTTCAAAATGATCGGACTTAGTGGCCGAGTCCGTTTGTTCGGAAAGTCAGCCGGAACCCCGCCGAAAGTCCGTCGGGAAGACCGTCGGACCAAGTCTGCCGGAAAGTCCGGTCGTATGTACGCGGCATTAGAATAGTTGAGCTAAAAGTAGGGTTGGAGGGGTTGGAGGCGGCTCCAGGCTTTGTGAGGCTTTAGGCAAATCTTAGACATGAGGCCCCACTCGCGCCCAAAATGGGAAAAATATTTCAAGCGATAGAAATTAATTGTATAAATTACATATATTAAAAGCCTTAAATCCTATGAACTATGAATTCACAGTGTCTAGAATTTTCTCTAACCAACTACTCTTTAATCACGTTAAACATATACCGTATTTATCGGCGTATAACAAGCACTTTTTTTTCCCACTGAAAATAGGGGGAAAATCGAGGGTGCGTGTTATACGCCGACAGCGTACCCTCGAAGGAGGCAGAGTGCCGCCGGAAATCACGAGCCATCATCTCCTCTCCACTCGACTTTCCACTCGGCTCTAAGGCCGCGTACACACGCGCGGACTGTTCGCCCAACTTTGTCCGTCCAACAGTTTCGGCAAACAGTCCGCTCAAACTTAGCATGGACGGACATGGCCACACACGACGGACGAACAGTTTGCTGAAAAAATACGACGTCCTATACACTGCATTATAGCTTTCGGCGTGAAAATCCTTTCTGAGCATGCGCGCAACTTTGTTTGACGAACAAGCCTACACACGAGCGGACTGTTCGCTGAAACAAGGTTTCAGCGGACAGTTTTACGGAATTTCCGAAAAACCTTGTCCGTCAAACTGTCCGCTGAAAGCCCACACACGAGCGGACTGTCCGCCCAAACACTGTTCAGCGGACAAAGTTGGACGAACAGTCCGCCCGTGTGTACGCGGCCTCACTCGGCTCGCACATCACACGCACAGTCCCGCCTCCGCCACCGGCATTGGACCAGTGTTCTGTCTATCACAGGAGCTGGTCCAATGCCGATGGTAGAGGCGGGACTGTGTATGTGACTGCCGACTGAGAGCTGAGGAAACAGATGACGGCTCGGTGATGTCCTATGAGAGATAGTGACCTGCATTGAGGGGGCATATGGGCGCAGAACAGGCTGTAGATATACACAGAACAGGCTGCAGATATGCACAGAACAGGCTGCAGATGGGCACACAAATTATTATTTTTTGCCTGAAACTTCCCTCTTAAATTGGGGTGCGTGTTATTTACGCCGTCATGTGTTATACGCAGATAAATACTGTATATATTATCCGCTCACTGATTGGTTGCTAGAGGTTACTGCACATCATTACCGCTCACCCATTGGTTGCTAGAGGTTACTGTACAATATTATCACTCAATGACTGATTGCTAGACGTTACTGCAGATTACCAGTTACTGATTGGTTGCTAGAGGTTACTGCACGTTATTACTGCTCACTGATTGGTTGCTATAGGTTACTATAATGATGCGACCTAACACAACCTTAGAGTATGCAGAACAGGGTGGACTGTTAAGCATACACTAGATTCACATGGTCATGACATGGTCGCCTGGTCTTCACCTGGTTGCTTTCTCTGGTCTGGATGGGACTCCTCACCTCAGCCCCGGGGGAGATGATCATCCTTTTCCCCTGTCTTACCTTGGACCTAAGGTTGGGCACCACCATTGTGCCGTATTGTAAGTTACACACCTTTATTTTGAGAGATTGTTCTCCATTTAAAGGATATCCTATATTTATAGATATTATTGATTTAAACTGGGGTGCCCCCTAAAAAAAATAAAAATAAAAGTCAGCAGCTACAAATACTGCAGCTGCTGACTTTTAATAATCGGACACTTACCTGTCCCAGGGTCCAGCGATGCGGGGGAACGAAGCCCCCCCTCGTTCCCCCGCTCCGCTCGCAGCACCGTCATGCGTCCTGTGGGTGAAGCCACAGCCGGGCACCCACTGCGCATGCGCGAGCGGCGCAGGGCGCCATGATACGCCGTACAGTCACCTGGGACACGTGACAGGTCCCAGGTGAATGTGCGGCGCGAGGGGAAGTGATGTCACCAGCCCGGGCAAGGAAGAAGGCAGACTACGAGGGACCCCCTAGCAACAGGTATTTAGAGGTGAGTAAAACAATTATTTTTTTTTTTTGCCAATTATTATTTATTTTTTTTTTTTTAACGAGTTTTAAGCAGCTTTTTATTTTTTGGTGGCAACACCACTTTAATTTCAGAGCATTTTACTCCTGATGATTGGCATGAGCCATGAAACGTGTGTTACATCGAACTGATGCCTAGACAAGTTTGGCTCACCATGACCAATCGATTATGTTCATTGAATTTTCATGAATGGATGAATGTTTTTATGTGGCTGTAATGCTTATTATGTTTTACCTTATTCTGTATAACAACTATATAGTCATACAAGTGTACCATAATACATTGTGTCATGCATTTACAGATTGACACTCTCTATAACGTGATTTGTTATTAATAAAAAAATTATAATTATATATGATTTGAATAAGGTATCCATTCAGTGACCTGCCTCACACACAGTCCCATTTCTTTCTTCTTTCTGTTGCTATAGGTTACTGTTTATCACTCACTGATTGGTTGCTAGAGGTTACTGCACATTATTACTGCTCACTGATTGTTTGCTAGAGGTTACAGCACATTATTACCTCTCACTGGGTGACAGGGCAGTATTGTGGTGTGTGATGCAACTGTTATGCCTTTTACACATGGTCGGAAATTCCGATGGAAAAGGTCTGATCGGATTATATTGTCCGAAAATCCGATTGTGTGTGGGCTGACTTTTTCCGTCGGAAATTCCAATGGAAAAAATTTGAGAGCAAGATCTCAAATTTTCAGTCAAAAAAATGTGATCTGTCTTTTTCAGATCATTTGTAGAGAATTCCGATCGGACAAAGTGCCACGCATGCTCAAATCAAATTACGAGACCAAAGCTATTGGTTAGTAGCCTCAACGTAGTCCCGTCATAACGAACGAACATCAATGGCTGCATTAATGGACACTGGTGAGGCTGCATTAAGGACACTGGTGAGGCTGCATTAAGGACACCGGTGAGGCTGCATTGATGGGCACTGGTGAGACTGCACTGATGGGCACTGGTGAGGCTGCACTGATGGGCACTGCTGAGGCTGCATTGGATGGGCACTGGTGAGGCTGCACTGATGGGCACTGGTGAAGCTACACTGATGGGCACTGCTGAGGCTGCATTGGATGGGCACTGGTGAGGCTGCACTGATGGGCACTGGTGAGGCTGCACTGATGGGCACTGGTGAGGCTGCACTGATGGGCACTGCTGAGGCTGCATTGGATGGGCACTGGTGAGGCTGCACTGATGGGTACTGGTAAGACTACATTGATGGGCACTGATGAGGCTGAGCTGATGGGCACTGGTGAGGCTGCATTGATGGGCAATGGTGAGGCTGCATTAATGGGCACTGATGAGTATAATGCAGTCTTCAAATGTGCTTGGTTATCCCTTTTATGAACAAGAAAACAATGAGGTTATGCTGTTGGGCTGCTATAATAATGCTCTGGGGCTGGTATGAAATTATTTCCAGGGCTGGTTTTTATTCCCAGTCCGGCCCTGTACACAGATGAGTATATTTGTCTACAAGTGAGGGGGGTGTCTGATGATGCTTCATAACTTCTCGGCAAAGTATGGTAGAACAATGAAAATGGAACCTCATGGAAGTGTATAAATTTATCTTCACTTTGCGACTAAAGATTATTGCCTGGCTGTAATTTGTGCTTCTTTTATTGCAAGGTACGGTTATCTTGGTCAGATCTACACAACATACAGTTACATCTGGTGGCTTGTGAAAGTGTCATTGCCTAACATTTCCAAGGAACAGTTGTGTGACATCTCCTCTCAGAAGCCAAAACAAGTGTAAACAACGGCGACAACTTCTGCTACATTTGCGGCGAGGCTACATTTGCATCTGAAATGTACAGTATGACGGCAGTGGTCAAAAAAGAAATGCCACCTATATTTTGGATGCCAAATAGGGGCTCAGGACAAGAGTTGGGCCCCTCATTATTGTTGCATTACACGTGCAACTTCTGGATCATTGGAAGAATGAAGAAGAAAAGAGAAGAGAAAGTCCATGCATTTTGCAGCAGTCCCAATGGTGTGGCCGGAGCATGAAAAAACAATAAATTAATGGAAAGTTGTTATTGGCATCAATAAAAAGATAAATGTATAATGATTGGTGTGGTACCACTTTGCAGAAAAGTTATGGAGCATAATCGCCCATCCCCCTCCTCATTTTGAAACCTTTTGATGCAATTTTGCCCTGTAGCTGTATCTTGGAAATTGGAGCCAATTAATACTCAGGACCTAATTTTCCTTTTATTAGTGACCCGATTCTGGTATTCTTTAGCTACTTTCATTTCCGAGGATTTCTCATTGTAAACCAGTGTAATCCACAGAGCCACTTTGACTATCCAACGCAGGTCTCTCCTATCTGCCATTGTCCAACCAGAATACCAGACGGTGCAACAATGCATCAAAATACTTCCCATTGAAGCAGCAAAAAGAAATGTAACAATTGTTTATGAGGAGAGTCTTTTGCATCTTAAAGTGCTCAGGAAACGGAGGCCCTGCTGAGCCTTCTATATCAGATGTGAGGTGTTCAGGCTCCAGGTCAGGTCCTCAGATGAATAAACTTTAATGGCGCGTACACATGACTGGACTTTCCGGCAGACTTGATCTGGAATCCGCCGGACAATGCGATCGTGTGTGGGCTCATGTAATATTATTTATGGCCACCAGATGTCGTTTTTATTCTTAATAATATTATTATTGATTTTAAGTATTTTTTACTTGTGTATCATGTTTTTGTCTAATTTGTAATGCTATCTATTACGTTAGTAAGTTAGAGTAGTACAATGTAATTGATTACGGTAATGTTTTCATAGATGTAAAAGCGCCGTTGTTTGGCTTCTGGTTGCCATGACAGCGGCGCGCACTGTATTTAAGCTCCATCCGACACCGGTCTCCTTTACCCTTTTAAAAAATCACGTGGATGTGACGCAACGCGGCAGGGAGGAGCCAGGTGTCACGATCGTCACTTCCGGTCGCGGCCGAGACCAGAAGTTCCTTTGTTTACTATTTCACGAGTATTACTACATAACTGTAAGTGTGGATATTGTTTGAATAAATTACCAACTTTCCTATTTTCTTTGAAACCACAAATTGATCTTATCCTCATTTCCTCTGCTGGAAGGTAAACACACCCTTGTCTCTGTCTTTATGGGTCACAACGCTGAACATTTGTAGTATGGTCCACCAAGGTGAAGGGGTGAAGAGATGGTATATCTCCATTCTGTTTCAAATGCAGCTTTGTGCATGGACATACCTGATCGCTCAACTCTCCAATAGAACACGAAAGTGAAATTCTAAGCAAATTTACTTCTCAATGGATGTATTTTCCAGTCTTCTGAATTGTGCACAGACAATTTTCCTCCCAGTTTCGCATCTGCTATGAAGACTAGAGACTGACGGAGTATGGAAAAAAACTGGCAGAAACTAATTACAATATTACTCCCTAGCACCAATCAGGAGGGGGAAAAGAAGAAACATACCAAAAGCTCCATAAACAAGTTGCTATGGCACAAAAATACAACTAGATGACAACATAGATAAGAACATTATTAATGGGAATGCAATACATAGCACTAGCAGAAAATAACACCAGAGGCTATAATTTCCAGCATCAGGTCCCTGATAAAGCAACTACCTATGCTGAACACCTGTGGGAAGCTTTCATACCTCTCAGGTGATATTTTTGGATATATTTTACATATATCAGTGACATTCCACTCATTAATGGTGAATTGTATGGATATACTAATTGTGCTAATTGTTCCCACGTATACTGTAAGTATATTCCATTGCTTTAATATGGGTTGTTTTTAAATATTTTTTATTTGTTTAGGGAGGAGCTTAAAGAAGAAATACTAACTGTTTCTACATATTTTAGTTCCTGATGGGACAAAGTAGAATCTTCCTAGGTGCCCTGTAACACTGGCTGTAATGTTGGACAGAACACCCCACCTTGGTGCACGGCTGCTCCACACCACAACCAGCAAGGAGTTGATAGCAAACTGTCTCTGGCTCCCAGCTCTTGCTGGAGGAAAGCACAGACTTGAAGAATGCAGAAGGAGATGAGACGTATTCCTGGTGAACACCTGTTTTCCTGTCTGGGTAATGTTCCTGATGGACACCTGATTTCCTGTCTGGGTGATGTTCCTGGTGGACATCTGATTTCCTGTCTGGGTGATGTTCCTGATGAACACCTGTTTTCCTGTCTGGGTGATGTTCCTGATGAACACCTGATTTCCTGTCTGGGTGATGTTCCTGATGAACATCTGATTTCCTGTCTGGGTGATGTTCCTGATGTACACCTGATTTCCCTGTCTGGGTGATGTTCCTGATGGACACCTGATTTCCTGTCTGGGTGATGTTCCTGATGAACACCTGATTTCCTGTCTGGGTGATGTTCCTGATGGACACCTGATTTCCTGTCTGGGTGATGTTCCTGATGGACACCTGATTTCCTGTCTGGGTGATGTTCCTGATGGACACCTGATTTCCTGTCTGGGTGATGTTCCTGATGGACACCTGATTTCCTGTCTGGGTGATGTTCCTGATGGACACCTGATTTCCTGTCTGGGTGATGTTCCTGATGAACACCTGATTTCCTGTCTGGGTGATGTTCCTGATGGACACCTGATTTCCTGTCTGGGTGATGTTCCTGATGGACACCTGATTTCCTGTCTGGGTGATGTTCCTGATGGACACCTGATTTCCTGTCTGGGTGATGTTCCTGATGGACACCTGATTTCCTGTCTGGGTGATGTTCCTGATGGACACCTGATTTCCTGTCTGGGTGATGTTCCTGATGGACACCTGATTTCCCTGTCTGGGTGATGTTCCTGATGAACACCTGATTTCCTGTCTGGGTGATGTTCCTGATGAACATCTGATTTCCTGTCTGGGTGATGTTCCTGATGTACACCTGATTTCCCTGTCTAGGTGATGTTCCTGATGGACACCTGATTTCCTGTCTGGGTGATGTTCCTGATGAACACCTGATTTCCTGTCTGGGTGATGTTCCTGATGGACACCTGATTTCCTGTCTGGGTGATGTTCCTGATGGACACCTGATTTCCTGTCTGGGTGATGTTCCTGATGGACACCTGATTTCCTGTCTGGGTGATGTTCCTGATGGACACCTGATTTCCTGTCTGGGTGATGTTCCTGGTGAACACCTGTTTTCCTGTCTGGGTGATGTTCCTGATGGACACCTGATTTCCCTGTCTGGGTGATGTTCCTGATGAACACCTGATTTCCTGTCTGGGTGATGTTCCTGATGAACATCTGATTTCCTGTCTGGGTGATGTTCCTGATGTACACCTGATTTCCCTGTCTGGGTGATGTTCCTGATGGACACCTGATTTCCTGTCTGGGTGATGTTCCTGATGGACACCTGATTTCCTGTCTGGGTGATGTTCCTGGTGAATACCTGATTTCTTGTCTGGGTGATGTTCCTGATGGACACCTGTTTTCCTGTCTGGGTGATGTTCCTGATGGACACCTGATTTCCTGTCTGGGTGATGTTCCTGATGGACACCTGTTTTCTTGTATGGGTGATGTTCCTGATGGACACCTGTTTTCTTGTATGGGTGATGTTCCTGATGGACACCTGATTTCCTGTCTGGGTGATGTTCCTGATGGACACCTGATTTCCTGTCTGGGTGATGTTCCTGATGAACACCGGATTTCCTGTCTGGGTGATGTTCCTGATGGACACCTGATTTCCTGTCTGGGTGATGTTCCTGATGAACACCTGATTTCCTGTCTGGGTGATGTTCCTGATGGACACCTGATTTCCTGTCTGGGTGATGTTTCTGATGAACACCTGTTTTCCTGTCTGGGTGATGTTCCTGATGGACACCTGATTTCCTGTCTGGGTGATGTTCCTGATGAACACCTGATTTCCTGTCTGGGTGATGTTCCTGATGGACACCTGATTTCCTGTCTGGGTGATGTTCCTGATGGACATCTGATTTCCTGTCTGGGTGATGTTCCTGATGGACATCTGATTTCCTGTCTGGGTGATGTTCCTGGTGAACACCTGTTTTCCTGTCTGGGTGATGTTCCTGATGGACACCTGATTTCCTGTCTGGGTGATGTTCCTGATGAACACCGGATTTCCTGTCTGGGTGATGTTCCTGATGGACACCTGATTTCCTGTCTGGGTGATGTTCCTGATGGACACCTGATTTCCTGTCTGGGTGATGTTCCTGATGGACACCTGATTTCCTGTCTGGGTGATGTTTCTGATGAACACCTGATTTCCTGTCTGGGTGATGTTCCTGATGAACACCTGATTTCCTGTCTGGGTGATGTTCCTGATGGACACCTGATTTCCTGTCTGGGTGATGTTCCTGATGGACACCTGATTTCCTGTCTGGGTGATGTTCCTGATGGACACCTGTTTTCTTGTCTGGGTGATGTTCCTGATGGACACCTGATTTCCTGTCTGGGTGATGTTCCTGATGAACACCTGATTTCCTGTCTGGGTGATGTTCCTGATGAACACCTGATTTCCTGTCTGGGTGATGTTCCTGATGGACACCTGATTTCCTGTCTGGGTGATGTTCCTGGTGAATACCTGATTTCTTGTCTGGGTGATGTTCCTGATGGACACCTGTTTTCCTGTCTGGGTGATGTTCCTGATGGACACCTGATTTCCTGTCTGGGTGATGTTCCTGATGGACACCTGTTTTCTTGTATGGGTGATGTTCCTGATGGACACCTGATTTCCTGTCTGGGTGATGTTCCTGATGAACACCTGATTTCCTGTCTGGGTGATGTTCCTGATGGACACCTGATTTCCTGTCTGGGTGATGTTCCTGATGGACACCTGATTTCCTGTCTGGGTGATGTTCCTGGTGAACACCTGTTTTCCTGTCTGGGTGATGTTCCTGATGGACACCTGATTTCCTGTCTGGGTGATGTTCCTGATGGACACCTGATTTCCTGTCTGGGTGATGTTCCTGGTGAACACCTGATTTCCTGTCTGGGTGATGTTCCTGATGAACACCTGATTTCCTGTCTGGGTGATGTTCCTGATGGACACCTGATTTCCTGTCTGGGTGATGTTCCCGGTGAACACCTGTTTTCCTGTCTGGGTGATGTTCCTGATGGACACCTGATTTTCTATCTCAGTGATGTTCCTGACGGATGCTTGATTTCCTGTCTGGGTAAGGTTACTGATGAATACCTAATTTCTTTTCTGGATCATGCTCCTAGTGGATACCCGATTTCCTGTCTGGGTGATGCTCCTGAGGGGAGCACTCTTCAGGAGAAGGCCGTGCACAAGGCTGGCTTCTCTGAAGGAGCCTGGAGGCTCAGTTGAAGGACACTTCATGGATCTTCACTCATACGATATGGCCGGATCGGCTGAGAGATACTGGTACCGTATGATAGCTCTTTAAATTTGTCTACGTCCCTCAGTTACAATCAAGTCTGTGTAAGAGACTTTTACTCAAGTATTTTACACTCAAGTCGGCTAGGCCTAGTGAGAGGAGGTCTATCCGGGGGTTGTGAAATCCAGCTGTGAAACGGTTCTTCTCTGGATTTTTCTTATAAAAAGACTTTCCATTTTTGCAGTCCAAAGTACCTGAACTTACTCCTAACCCTCTACCCTTAACTCAGAGACTCTGTTTCTACTTTAAATAAATAACCCAAAAGAAGATTCAGTGTAGGCTTCCACAATTCTTTGGGCTGTCTACCACGGGAAACCCTAGATGGAGGAGCAGTCAAGAAGGTAACGGTAAGCCCAATCAAACCAGCAGCTCCTTGGGGGGGTCAGTGCTACATACAGTATTTAGAAATCCAACAGACTGTTTAGATGTTGAATTTTAAAAGCAGCGGCAAACCTGCTGATCTCACAGGTTTGCTAATCTGACAGAACACTGCTGCTTTCATACTGCAATTCAACATATAAACAGTCAGGCTGATTTCCAAATCCTGTATTTCACTATAAAAGCTCCGTTTACTGTGTGAAATGCAAAACTCCGGTGGGTGTAACAAGATTAGTGATGGACGAACTTCCGACGGGACGTTTCGCGAACGCGAAACGCGAACGGACACAAACGTTCGCGAAAACGACCGTTCGCCGCGGGCTCCATTGACTTCAATGGGAGGCGAATTTCGCAAACCTTTAGGTCGAATTTGCGGCCACGGGGTAATTATTAGGGGGTAGCACGTAGTCCCACCACCTGGACAATAGCATAATACATGTATGAGGTGAATTTGGGATCGATAACTACAAGCATTTTTTTTTTATTTGGGAAATTGTTCTGACAATTCAGGACTATGGAGCTAATGAAGGCAATGGAGGAGAGGGAAGGTCAGGGACCAGGGTAGGCAAACAAGAGGGTGCAGGAGATACAGAGCACTGACAGCAGCACCGTAATACAGAGCACTGACATCAGCACCGTGACATACAGCGCTGACAGCAGCTCCGTGACATACAGCGCTGACAGCAGCTCCGTGACATACAGCGCTGACAGCAGCTCCGTGACATACAGCGCTGACAGCAGCTCCGTGACATACAGCGCTGACAGCAGCTCCGTGACATACAGCGCTGACAGCAGCACCGTGACATACAGCGCTGACAGCAGCTCCGTGACATACAGCGCTGACAGCAGCTCCGTGACATACAGCGCTGACAGCAGCTCCGTGACATACAGCACTGACAGCAGCTCCGTGACATACAGCGCTGACAGCAGCTCCGTGACATACAGCGCTGACAGCAGCACCGTGACATACAGCGCTGACAGCAGCTCCGTGACATACAGCGCTGACAGCAGCTCCGTGACATACAGCGCTGACAGCAGCTCCGTGACATACAGCGCTGACAGCAGCTCCGTGACATACAGCGCTGACAGCAGCTCCGTGACATACAGCGCTGACAGCAGCTCCGTGACATACAGCGCTGACAGCAGCTCCGTGACATACAGCGCTGACAGCAGCTCCGTGACATACAGCGCTGACAGCAGCTCCGTGACATACAGCGCTGACAGCAGCTCCGTGACATACAGCGCTGACAGCAGCACCGTAAGCAGCCCCAGGAGGAAGTCAGCACAGCACAGGGATGGTGTGATCCCCTCATAATAAGAACCCCCAGGAGGAAGTCAGCACAGCACAGGGATGGTGGGAGCCCCTCATAATAAGAACACCCAGGAGGAAGTCAGCACAGCACAGGGATGGTGGGAACCCCTCATAATAAGCAGCCCCAGTAGAAATATGACACCGCTCAACCTCTTCAAAGAGGAGGGTAGGGGCATATAGTACGGTGTGCTTTTTTGGGTCAGGGAAGTGAGCCAAATGAATTAAGAAGGTCTGTGTGCTTGATTCCAAAAATTGTTTATAGACATATACATGGTCTACTGATCACATGTGTTGAATTCCTCCGAGATCCATGCCTCATTCATTTTTAGAAATGTGAGGTAGTTAACACTGTGGTGAGCTAGGCGAGTACGCTTATCGGTCACAATCCCCCCTGCTGCGCTGAACGTCCTTTCGGACAGGACACTGGATGAGGGGCAAGCCAACAGTTCGATTGCAAATTGGGCAAGCTCTGGCCAGAGGTCAAGCCTGCCCACCCAGTAGTCTAGGGGTTCATCACTCCTCAGAGCGTCCACATCGGCCGTTAACCCAATGTAGTCGGACACCTGACGGTCTAGGCGTTCCCTGATGCTGGATCCGGATGACACCTGTCGATGGGTCGGCTGAAAGAATGACCTCATATCCGAAGTCACCAACACATCTTCAAACCGGCCTCTTCTTGCAGGCGCTGTTGGATTGGTACCCGCAAATCCTTCTCTGGGAGTGGGAATTGCTCCTCTGCCAGC
Organism: Lithobates pipiens; assembly: GCF_037356315.1. Taxonomy (NCBI): domain Eukaryota; kingdom Metazoa; phylum Chordata; class Amphibia; order Anura; family Ranidae; genus Lithobates; species Lithobates pipiens. The sequence continues at coordinate 3,720,758 of NW_027507870.1, read as the reverse complement.
GCACGCAAAAGCAGAATGCAGCATTTCTCGAAGCAAGGCCTGGAAGTGCTGCATTCTGACAGCCCTCTGCGACGGCGGTAACATTTCCGCCATTTTGTGTTTGTACCGGGGGTCTAAGTACGTTGCCACCCAGTACTGGTCCTTGACCCTCATGCTTTTTATACGGGGGTCCCTATTAAAACACTGGAGCATGAAGGCCCCCATTTGCACTAAAGTGGAAGCGGTGTGGTGGCCTGGCTCCTGCTCATCATCCAGGATAATGTCGTCCTCTTCATTCTCCTCTCCCCATCCTCGCACAACAGGGATCCCAGAAAGGTTTAAAGCATGCTCTTCTTGCTCCTGCTCATCCGCCCCGGCACCATCCTCCTCTGACTCCTCATCAGACTCCTGTTGTTGACTTGTCTCAGATAGAGTAGCCCCCCCTGGGAATTCATCCAGCATTGCGACTTCCTCATCTTCCCGCTCCTGCTCCTCCACAGCCTGATCAATGACACGACGCAATGCACGCTCCAGAAAGAAGGCATAAGGTACCATGTCACTGATGGCGCCATGGCTGCGACTGACCAGTTTGGTGATCTCCTCAAATGGCCGCAGAAGTCTGCATGTGTCGCGCATGAGCAGCCACTGGCGCGGTGAAAAAAAACCCAGCTCCCCAGAACCGTTTCTTTCGCAGAGTTCATACAGGTAGACGTTAACTGCACGTTTCTGCTGGAGCAGCCTATCAAGCATATAGAAGGTTGAGTTCCATCGCGTCGGGCAATCGCAAATAAGACGTCTGACCGGCAGATGGTGTCGCCGCTGAATGTCAGCAAGGCGAGCCATGGCCGTGTAAGATCTTCTGAAATGGGCCGAGATTTTCCTTGCCTGCCGCAAGATGTCCTGGACCCCAGGGTATTTGACAAGGAATCGCTGCACGACCAAGTTTAAGACGTGTGCCATGCACGGCACGTGCGTGATTTTGCCCTGTTTCAATGCGCTAAGCAGATTGGCACCGTTGTCACACACCACTTTACCAACTGTCAAATTGAGCGGTGTTAGCCACTCATCTGCCTGTGAACGCAAAGCTGAAAGGAGTGCCGGGCCAGTGTGGCTCTTTGCTTCCAGGCACAACAGACGCAGCACGGCATGGCAACGTCTCACCTGGCATGTGGAATAGGTTCTGGGGAGCTTGGGCGGTGCAGTGGAAGAGACGCTAGCAGCGGAAAAGGAGGAGGCAGCTGAGGAGGAGAGGGAGGAGGATGGAGTAGGAGGAGGAGAAGAAGAGTCAGGCCTGCATGCAATCCGTGGCGGTAAAACCAAATCTACACGGGTGCCACGGGTTACATGCTTGACGGCCGTCAGAAGGTTCACCCAGTGGGCAGTAAAACTGATATACCTTCCCTGCCCGTGTTTGCTAGACCACGTGTCTGTGGTCAGATGTATCTTGGCACCGACACTGTGTGCCAGAGATACATTCACTTGCCGCTGAACATGGCCATATAGCTCTGGGATGCCCTTCTCTGAGAAATACTTCCTTCCTGGGACCTTCCATTGTGGTGTTCCAATGGCCACAAATTTGCGAAAGGCCTCCGAGTCCACCAGTTTATATGGCAGTAGTTGGCGGGCTATGAGTTCTGACAAGCCAGCCGCCAACCGTTGGGCAAGAGGGTTATCCGGCGTCATCATTTTTTTACGCTCAAACATTAGGCCCACGGAAGCCTGCCTTTTTGCAGAAAAATGTGAGCTTGGCGTGATGGAAGGTGGAGTGGAGGACAATTGTGAGGAGAGAGGAGAAGGAGAAGTAGAAGACGAGGCTGGACGGTGAGAGCCTGCAGTGTGGCTTTGTGTGTTCCGTTGCTCCCACTGGGCTCGGTGATGGCTGCTCATGTGCCTTCTTAAGGCGGTCGTCCCTAGGTGAGTATTGGGCTTACCGCGACTAACGCGTTGACTGCAAAGATTGCAGATGGCAACGCTATTGTCAGCAGCGGACACGTTAAAAAAAGCCCACACTGCGGAGCCATGTGCCGGTGTCCTGGGAGCGCCAGATGTGACCGTACATGGTCGATGACTCGCTCCTGATACATTTGCAGTCTGCTTTGTCCCTGCTGTGCAATGTAAGTCATTGCTGCTTCTCCTCCCTATCTGCTGGTCCATATCTCCCTCTGAACTCCCCTCCTCTTCCTCTCTTGTGGGCACCCACGTGACATCACTAGACACGTCATCATCAACGTCACCTTCCCCACCGCTATAAGTAGAGTAGGCAGCAACACCGGGGACCAACCTCCTCCTTGGGCTGATCTGGGTACTGGCGTCAGACTGCTGAGTAGCGCTTGTTGCTACCTCCTCTTCCTGATCCAATACCAAGAGTGGCTGCGCATCAGAAATGTCCTCTTGATATGGATCGGAAAATAATTCCAGTGACTCAAGCGGAAGGTATGTGGTGGTGGTGGTGGTGGTCGTGTTGTTGGTGGTAGTGTCTTTGGGGGTGCACATAGCAGAGAGTGAAGAAGAGGGTGCAGATCGAGAGGATGAGGAGGGTGCAGAAGAGTAAGGCTGAGCGAGCCACTCAACCAAGTCTGGTGCATCCTTTAAAGTAATTGAACGCACCTTCTGCAACTTCCCACTTTGGCTCAAGCCTGTTGCTCCTGCCCTACCCCTACCACCCCTGCGGAAGGGCCTGCCTCTTCCTCTGCATGTCATTTTTTAAATGACCCTGTGACAAAACTCTTAGTCCCTATACCGCTGAAGGACTGCTGCAGTATAGGTGAGCGGTCAGCAGTGGTGCACGTCAACCCTATCTATTGTGGACCTATAGCGGTCCTTACAGAACAGCAGACTGTACCGCACTCAAGCCTATGTACCGTAGCACCCTATACCAAGTTACCAGTCCTTATAAGAACTTTTGTGGACCAAGCAGGTTGTGTATTAGTGTTTAGCAGACTGTACGTCAGTCCCTATACCGCTGAAGGACTGCTGCAGTATAGGGCAGCGGTCAGCAGTGGTGCACGTCAACCCTATCTATTGTGGACCGATAGCGGTCCTTACAGAACAGCAGACTGTACCGCACTCAAGCCTATGTACCGTAGCACCCTATACCAAGTTACCAGTCCTTATAAGAACTTTTGTGGACCAAGCAGGTTGTGTGTTAGTGTTTAGCAGACTGTGCGTCAGTCCCTATACCGCTGAAGGACTGCTGCAGTATAGGGCAGCGGTCAGCAGTAGTGCACGGCAACCCTATGTATTGTGGACCGATAGCGGTCCTTACAGAACAGCAGACTGTAACGCACTCAGGCCTATGTACCGTAGCACCCTATACCAAGTTACCAGTCCTTATAAGAACTTTTGTGGACCAAGCAGGTTGTGTGTTAGTGATTAGCAGACTGTACGTCAGTCCCTATACCAATGAAGGACTGCTGCAGTATAGGGCAGCGGTCAGCAGTAGTGCACGGCAACCCTATGTATTGTGGACCGATAGCGGTCCTTACAGAACAGCAGACTGTAACGCACTCAGGCCTATGTACCGTAGCACCCTATACCAAGTTACCAGTCCTTATAAAAACTTTTGTGGACCAAGCAGGTTGTGTGTTAGTGTTTAGCAGACTGTGCGTCAGTCCCTATACCGCTGAAGGACTGCTGCAGTATAGGGCAGCGGTCAGCAGTGGTGCACGTCAACCCTATCTATTGTGGACCGATAGCGGTCCTTACAGAACAGCAGACTGTACCGCACTCAAGCCTATGTACCGTAGCACCCTATACCAAGTTACCAGTCCTTATAAGAACTTTTGTGGACCAAGCAGGTTGTGTATTAGTGTTTAGCAGACTGTACGTCAGTCCCTATACCGCTGAAGGACTGCTGCAGTATAGGGCAGCGGTCAGCAGTGGTGCACGTCAACCCTATCTATTGTGGACCGATAGCGGTCCTTACAGAACAGCAGACTGTACCGCACTCAAGCCTATGTACCGTAGCACCCTATACCAAGTTACCAGTCCTTATAAGAACTTTTGTGGAACAAGCAGGTTGTGTGTTAGTGATTAGCAGACTGTACGTCAGTCCCTATACCAATGAAGGACTGCTGCAGTATAGGGCAGCGGTCAGCAGTAGTGCACGGCAACCCTATGTATTGTGGACCGATAGCGGTCCTTACAGAACAGCAGACTGTACTGCACTCAGGCCTATGTACCGTAGCACCCTATACCAAGTTACCAGTCCTTATAAGAACTTTTGTGGACCAAGCAGGTTGTGTGTTAGTGTTTAGCAGACTGTGCGTCAGTCCCTATACCGCTGAAGGACTGCTGCAGTATAGGGCAGCGGTCAGCAGTAGTGCACGGCAACCCTATGTATTGTGGACCGATAGCGGTCCTTACAGAACAGCAGACTGTAACGCACTCAGGCCTATGTACCGTAGCACCCTATACCAAGTTACCAGTCCTTATAAGAACTTTTGTGGACCAAGCAGGTTGTGTGTTAGTGATTAGCAGACTGTACGTCAGTCCCTATACCAATGAAGGACTGCTGCAGTATAGGGCAGCGGTCAGCAGTAGTGCACGGCAACCCTATGTATTGTGGACCGATAGCGGTCCTTACAGAACAGCAGACTGTAACGCACTCAGGCCTATGTACCGTAGCACCCTATACCAAGTTACCAGTCCTTATAAAAACTTTTGTGGACCAAGCAGGTTGTGTGTTAGTGTTTAGCAGACTGTGCGTCAGTCCCTATACCGCTGAAGGACTGCTGCAGTATAGGGCAGCGGTCAGCAGTGGTGCACGTCAACCCTATCTATTGTGGACCGATAGCGGTCCTTACAGAACAGCAGACTGTACCGCACTCAAGCCTATGTACCGTAGCACCCTATACCAAGTTACCAGTCCTTATAAGAACTTTTGTGGACCAAGCAGGTTGTGTATTAGTGTTTAGCAGACTGTACGTCAGTCCCTATACCGCTGAAGGACTGCTGCAGTATAGGGCAGCGGTCAGCAGTGGTGCACGTCAACCCTATCTATTGTGGACCGATAGCGGTCCTTACAGAACAGCAGACTGTACCGCACTCAAGCCTATGTACCGTAGCACCCTATACCAAGTTACCAGTCCTTATAAGAACTTTTGTGGAACAAGCAGGTTGTGTGTTAGTGATTAGCAGACTGTACGTCAGTCCCTATACCAATGAAGGACTGCTGCAGTATAGGGCAGCGGTCAGCAGTAGTGCACGGCAACCCTATGTATTGTGGACCGATAGCGGTCCTTACAGAACAGCAGACTGTAACGCACTCAGGCCTATGTACCGTAGCACCCTATACCAAGTTACCAGTCCTTATAAGAACTTTTGTGGACCAAGCAGGTTGTGTGTTAGTGATTAGCAGACTGTACGTCAGTCCCTATACCAATGAAGGACTGCTGCAGTATAGGGCAGCGGTCAGCAGTAGTGCACGGCAACCCTATGTATTGTGGACCGATAGCGGTCCTTACAGAACAGCAGACTGTACTGCACTCAGGCCTATGTACCGTAGCACCCTATACCAAGTTACCAGTCCTTATAAAAACTTTTGTGGACCAAGCAGGTTGTGTGTTAGTGTTTAGCAGACTGTGCGTCAGTCCCTATACCGCTGAAGGACTGCTGCAGTATAGGGCAGCGGTCAGCAGTAGTGCACGGCAACCCTATGTATTGTGGACCGATAGCGGTCCTTACAGAACAGCAGACTGTAACGCACTCAGGCCTATGTACCGTAGCACCCTATACCAAGTTACCAGTCCTTATAAGAACTTTTGTGGACCAAGCAGGTTGTGTGTTAGTGATTAGCAGACTGTACGTCAGTCCCTATACCAATGAAGGACTGCTGCAGTATAGGGCAGCGGTCAGCAGTAGTGCACGGCAACCCTATGTATTGTGGACCGATAGCGGTCCTTACAGAACAGCAGACTGTACCGCACCCAAGCCTATGTACCGTAGCACCCTAGACAGACCAAGTTACCAGTCCTGATAAAGAGCTTTGTGGAACAAGTGAGTTGTGAATGATTAGCAGACTGCAGCAGAAGGGCAGCAGTCAAGTATAATATTCTTTCTATATTTGGAAGAAAGAATATTATACGTGTACAAGCCTATTACCGTACCACTGATACCAGTCCTGAAAAGAACCTTTGTGGAACTAATAGTAACAGCAAGTCTTTAAAATTATCCTCACTGCCTGACACACTGCTTCCTGCCTGTCCCTATACAAATTGGCAAAAAAGAGTAGGCTGGAACGATTAGCTGGAACAGCTCTTTTGTGGACCTGATAGTAACAGCTAATGATGATGATGATGATGATGATGAAGAAAGACTAATCTGGCTGAGCTGTCCCTAAAATAGCAGCATACAGCGCTCTGTCCCTTTATCTAAACTGACAAAAGAAACTCAGGCTGCTGACCTAACACCTATACCAGTCCTGAAAAGAACTTTTGTGTACCAAATAGCTAGCGTTTTCTCTGTCCCTACTCCACACAGGATCCTTTCCCTACAGTGACAGAAGAAAGAATGTAAAATGGCCACCGGATCGGGTGTATTTATAGGTTAGGGGGAATGTCCAAGTGTCCATGAGCTGTCATGTCTCAATTGGTTGTCCTGTAACACATGATAAACGTGTCACGAAAGGTTAAAGTTCTTGTATACATTAAACACGTAAGTCCGCCGGGGCGAACGACGGAAAAAGGCGTTCGAACCCGCGGACGGCGAAAGTCGGAAATTCGCCGCGAAACGACCGCCGGGCGAACCGTTCGGCCATCACTAAACAAGATGTCCACTTGCCCTCTTCTCAGTGTTTCCTTACTATGGAGGAGTGTGGGGTGTAACAAGATAGTGGCGACGGAACGTCACTTCTGTTACTATTTCTGACGGATCGCCATATCTCGCGGAACACCTGTTGAAAATATTATTTGCTGTCAGGGTGATGCTTATAGTCACCTGATTTTCTTTTTGGGCGATGCAGCTGATGGACATCTTTTTTCCTATCTAAATGATGTTTCTGATGAACAGCTGTTTTCCTGTTTGGGTAATGTGCCTGATGGACACCTGATTTCCTGTCTCAGTGATGTTCCTGACAGATGCCTGATTTCCTGTCTGGGGAAGGTTCCTGATAAACACATCATTTCTTGTCTGGATCATGCTTCTAATGGACACCTAATTTCCTGTCTGGGTGATGCTCCTGATGTACATCTGATTTCCTGTCTAACTGACGTTCTTGATGGACACCTAATTTCCTGTCTGGGTGATGTTCTGGCATGATTTCCTGTCTGTGTGATGTTCCCGTTAAACATCTAATTTCCCATCTGCGATGTTCCTGATGGTCACCTAATTTTCTGTCTGGGTGATGTTCCTGATGGTCACCTAATTTTCTGTCTGGGTGATGTTCCTGATGGACACCTGATTTCCTGTCTATGGGATGTTCTTGATGGACACATGGTTTCCTGTCTATGGGATGTTCTTGATGGACACATGGTTTCCTGTCTGGGTAATACTGCTGATGGACACCTGATTTCCTGTCTGAATGATGTTCCTGGTGAAAATCTTATTGGCTGTCAAGGTGATGCTTATGGACACCCGATTTCCTGTTTGGGTGATGCAGCTGATGGACATCTGGTTTCCTGTCTAGATGATGTTTCTGGTGGTCACCTAATTTCCTTCCTGGATGATGCTGCTATTGGACACCTGATTTCCTATCTGGGTGATGTTGCTGATGGACATCTGATTTCCTGTCTGGGCGATATTCCTGATGAACACCTGATCTCTTGTCTGGGTCCTGATGGACACCTGATTTCCTGTCTGGATGATGCTGCTGATGAACACCTGATTTCCTATCTGGGTGATGTTCCTAATGGACACCTGATTTCCTGTCTGAGTGATGTTTCTGATGGTCACACAATTTCCTGTCTGGATGATGCTGGTGATGGAAACATGATTTCCTGTCTGGGCAATGTTGCTGATGGACACCTGATTTCCTATCTCGATGATGCTGCTGATGGACACCTGGTTTACTGTCTGGATGATGTGGCTGATGAACACCTGATCTCTTGTCTGGGTGATGGTCCAGATGGACATCTGATTTCCTGTCTGGGTGATGGTCCCGATGGACATCTGATTTCCTGTGTGGGCGATGTCCCTGGTGAACATCTGATTTCCTGTCTGGGTGATGTTCCTGATGAACACCTGATTTCCTGTCTGGGTGATGTTCCTGATGGACACCTGATTTCCCTGTCTGGGTGATGTTCCTGATGGACACCTGATTTCCTGTCTGGGTGATGTTCCTGATGAACACCTGATTTCCTGTCTGGGTGATGTTCCTGATGGACACCTGATTTCCTGTCTGGGTGATGTTCCTGATGGACACCTGATTTCCTGTCTGGGTGATGTTCCTGATGGACACCTGATTTCCTGTCTGGGTGATGTTTCTGATGAACACCTGTTTTCCTGTCTGGGTGATGTTCCTGATGGACACCTGATTTCCTGTCTGGGTGATGTTCCTGATGAACACCTGATTTCCTGTCTGGGTGATGTTCCTGATGGACACCTGATTTCCTGTCTGGGTGATGTTCCTGATGGACATCTGATTTCCTGTCTGGGTGATGTTCCTGATGGACATCTGATTTCCTGTCTGGGTGATGTTCCTGGTGAACACCTGTTTTCCTGTCTGGGTGATGTTCCTGATGGACACCTGATTTCCTGTCTGGGTGATGTTCCTGATGAACACCGGATTTCCTGTCTGGGTGATGTTCCTGATGGACACCTGATTTCCTGTCTGGGTGATGTTCCTGATGGACACCTGATTTCCTGTCTGGGTGATGTTCCTGATGGACACCTGATTTCCTGTCTGGGTGATGTTTCTGATGAACACCTGATTTCCTGTCTGGGTGATGTTCCTGATGAACACCTGATTTCCTGTCTGGGTGATGTTCCTGATGGACACCTGATTTCCTGTCTGGGTGATGTTCCTGATGGACACCTGATTTCCTGTCTGGGTGATGTTCCTGATGGACACCTGTTTTCTTGTCTGGGTGATGTTCCTGATGGACACCTGATTTCCTGTCTGGGTGATGTTCCTGATGAACACCTGATTTCCTGTCTGGGTGATGTTCCTGATGAACACCTGATTTCCTGTCTGGGTGATGTTCCTGATGGACACCTGATTTCCTGTCTGGGTGATGTTCCTGGTGAATACCTGATTTCTTGTCTGGGTGATGTTCCTGATGGACACCTGTTTTCCTGTCTGGGTGATGTTCCTGATGGACACCTGATTTCCTGTCTGGGTGATGTTCCTGATGGACACCTGTTTTCTTGTATGGGTGATGTTCCTGATGGACACCTGATTTCCTGTCTGGGTGATGTTCCTGATGAACACCTGATTTCCTGTCTGGGTGATGTTCCTGATGGACACCTGATTTCCTGTCTGGGTGATGTTCCTGGTGAATACCTGATTTCTTGTCTGGGTGATGTTCCTGATGGACACCTGTTTTCCTGTCTGGGTGATGTTCCTGATGGACACCTGATTTCCTGTCTGGGTGATGTTCCTGATGGACACCTGTTTTCTTGTATGGGTGATGTTCCTGATGGACACCTGATTTCCTGTCTGGGTGATGTTCCTGATGAACACCTGATTTCCTGTCTGGGTGATGTTCCTGATGGACACCTGATTTCCTGTCTGGGTGATGTTCCTGATGGACACCTGATTTCCTGTCTGGGTGATGTTCCTGATGGACACCTGATTTCCTGTCTGGGTGATGTTCCTGGTGAACACCTGATTTCCTGTCTGGGTGATGTTCCTGATGAACACCTGATTTCCTGTCTGGGTGATGTTCCTGATGAACACCTGATTTCCTGTCTGGGTGATGTTCCCGGTGAACACCTGTTTTCCTGTCTGGGTGATGTTCCTGATGGACACCTGATTTTCTATCTCAGTGATGTTCCTGACGGATGCTTGATTTCCTGTCTGGGTAAGGTTACTGATGAATACCTAATTTCTTTTCTGGATCATGCTCCTAGTGGATACCCGATTTCCTGTCTGGGTGATGCTCCTGAGGGGAGCACTCTTCAGGAGAAGGCCGTGCACAAGGCTGGCTTCTCTGAAGGAGCCTGGAGGCTCAGTTGAAGGACACTTCATGGATCTTCACTCATACGATATGGCCGGATCGGCTGAGAGATACTGGTACCGTATGATAGCTCTTTAAATTTGTCTACGTCCCTCAGTTACAATCAAGTCTGTGTAAGAGACTTTTACTCAAGTATTTTACACTCAAGTCGGCTAGGCCTAGTGAGAGGAGGTCTATCCGGGGGTTGTGAAATCCAGCTGTGAAACGGTTCTTCTCTGGATTTTTCTTATAAAAAGACTTTCCATTTTTGCAGTCCAAAGTACCTGAACTTACTCCTAACCCTCTACCCTTAACTCAGAGACTCTGTTTCTACTTTAAATAAATAACCCAAAAGAAGATTCAGTGTAGGCTTCCACAATTCTTTGGGCTGTCTACCACGGGAAACCCTAGATGGAGGAGCAGTCAAGAAGGTAACGGTAAGCCCAATCAAACCAGCAGCTCCTTGGGGGGGTCAGTGCTACATACAGTATTTAGAAATCCAACAGACTGTTTAGATGTTGAATTTTAAAAGCAGCGGCAAACCTGCTGATCTCACAGGTTTGCTAATCTGACAGAACACTGCTGCTTTCATACTGCAATTCAACATATAAACAGTCAGGCTGATTTCCAAATCCTGTATTTCACTATAAAAGCTCCGTTTACTGTGTGAAATGCAAAACTCCGGTGGGTGTAACAAGATGTCCACTTGCCCTCTTCTCAGTGTTTCCTTACTATGGAGGAGTGTGGGGTGTAACAAGATAGTGGCGACGGAACGTCACTTCTGTTACTATTTCTGACGGATCGCCATATCTCGCGGAACACCTGTTGAAAATATTATTTGCTGTCAGGGTGATGCTTATAGTCACCTGATTTTCTTTTTGGGCGATGCAGCTGATGGACATCTTTTTTCCTATCTAAATGATGTTTCTGATGAACAGCTGTTTTCCTGTTTGGGTAATGTGCCTGATGGACACCTGATTTCCTGTCTCAGTGATGTTCCTGACAGATGCCTGATTTCCTGTCTGGGGAAGGTTCCTGATAAACACATCATTTCTTGTCTGGATCATGCTTCTAATGGACACCTAATTTCCTGTCTGGGTGATGCTCCTGATGTACATCTGATTTCCTGTCTAACTGACGTTCTTGATGGACACCTAATTTCCTGTCTGGGTGATGTTCTGGCATGATTTCCTGTCTGTGTGATGTTCCCGTTAAACATCTAATTTCCCATCTGCGATGTTCCTGATGGTCACCTAATTTTCTGTCTGGGTGATGTTCCTGATGGTCACCTAATTTTCTGTCTGGGTGATGTTCCTGATGGACACCTGATTTCCTGTCTATGGGATGTTCTTGATGGACACATGGTTTCCTGTCTATGGGATGTTCTTGATGGACACATGGTTTCCTGTCTGGGTAATACTGCTGATGGACACCTGATTTCCTGTCTGAATGATGTTCCTGGTGAAAATCTTATTGGCTGTCAAGGTGATGCTTATGGACACCCGATTTCCTGTTTGGGCGATGCAGCTGATGGACATCTGGTTTCCTGTCTAGATGATGTTTCTGGTGGTCACCTAATTTCCTTCCTGGATGATGCTGCTATTGGACACCTGATTTCCTATCTGGGTGATGTTGCTGATGGACATCTGATTTCCTGTCTGGGCGATATTCCTGATGAACACCTGATCTCTTGTCTGGGTCCTGATGGACACCTGATTTCCTGTCTGGATGATGCTGCTGATGAACACCTGATTTCCTATCTGGGTGATGTTCCTAATGGACACCTGATTTCCTGTCTGAGTGATGTTTCTGATGGTCACACAATTTCCTGTCTGGATGATGCTGGTGATGGAAACATGATTTCCTGTCTGGGCAATGTTGCTGATGGACACCTGATTTCCTATCTCGATGATGCTGCTGATGGACACCTGGTTTACTGTCTGGATGATGTGGCTGATGAACACCTGATCTCTTGTCTGGGTGATGGTCCAGATGGACATCTGATTTCCTGTCTGGGTGATGGTCCCGATGGACATCTGATTTCCTGTGTGGGCGATGTCCCTGGTGAACATCTGATTTCCTGTCTGGGTGATGTTCCTGATGAACACCTGATTTCCTGTCTGGGTGATGTTCCTGATGGACACCTGATTTCCCTGTCTGGGTGATGTTCCTGATGGACACCTGATTTCCTGTCTGGGTGATGTTCCTGATGAACACCTGATTTCCTGTCTGGGTGATGTTCCTGATGGACACCTGATTTCCTGTCTGGGTGATGTTCCTGATGGACACCTGATTTCCTGTCTGGGTGATGTTCCTGGTGAACACCTGATTTCCTGTCTGGGTGATGTTCCTGATGAACACCTGATTTCCTGTCTGGGTGATGTTCCTGATGAACACCTGATTTCCTGTCTGGGTGATGTTCCTGATGGACACCTGATTTCCTGTCTGGGTGATGTTCCTGATGGACACCTGATTTCCTGTCTGGGTGATGTTCCTGGTGAACACCTGATTTCCTGTCTGGGTGATGTTCCTGATGGACATCTGATTTCCTGTCTGGGTGATGTTCCTGGTGAACACCTGTTTTCCTGTCTGGGTGATGTTCCTGATGGACACCTGATTTCCTGTCTGGGTGATGTTCCTGATGAACACCGGATTTCCTGTCTGGGTGATGTTCCTGATGGACACCTGATTTCCTGTCTGGGTGATGTTCCTGATGGACACCTGATTTCCTGTCTGGGTGATGTTCCTGATGGACACCTGATTTCCTGTCTGGGTGATGTTTCTGATGAACACCTGATTTCCTGTCTGGGTGATGTTCCTGATGAACACCTGATTTCCTGTCTGGGTGATGTTCCTGATGGACACCTGATTTCCTGTCTGGGTGATGTTCCTGATGGACACCTGATTTCCTGTCTGGGTGATGTTCCTGATGGACACCTGTTTTCTTGTCTGGGTGATGTTCCTGATGGACACCTGATTTCCTGTCTGGGTGATGTTCCTGATGGACACCTGATTTCCTGTCTGGGTGATGTTCCTGATGAACACCTGATTTCCTGTCTGGGTGATGTTCCTGATGGACACCTGATTTCCTGTCTGGGTGATGTTCCTGGTGAATACCTGATTTCTTGTCTGGGTGATGTTCCTGATGGACACCTGTTTTCCTGTCTGGGTGATGTTCCTGATGGACACCTGATTTCCTGTCTGGGTGATGTTCCTGATGGACACCTGTTTTCTTGTATGGGTGATGTTCCTGATGGACACCTGATTTCCTGTCTGGGTGATGTTCCTGATGAACACCTGATTTCCTGTCTGGGTGATGTTCCTGATGGACACCTGATTTCCTGTCTGGGTGATGTTCCTGATGGACACCTGATTTCCTGTCTGGGTGATGTTCCTGATGGACACCTGATTTCCTGTCTGGGTGATGTTCCTGGTGAACACCTGATTTCCTGTCTGGGTGATGTTCCTGATGAACACCTGATTTCCTGTCTGGGTGATGTTCCTGATGAACACCTGATTTCCTGTCTGGGTGATGTTCCCGGTGAACACCTGTTTTCCTGTCTGGGTGATGTTCCTGATGGACACCTGATTTTCTATCTCAGTGATGTTCCTGACGGATGCTTGATTTCCTGTCTGGGTAAGGTTACTGATGAATACCTAATTTCTTTTCTGGATCATGCTCCTAGTGGATACCCGATTTCCTGTCTGGGTGATGCTCCTGAGGGGAGCACTCTTCAGGAGAAGGCCGTGCACAAGGCTGGCTTCTCTGAAGGAGCCTGGAGGCTCAGTTGAAGGACACTTCATGGATCTTCACTCATACGATATGGCCGGATCGGCTGAGAGATACTGGTACCGTATGATAGCTCTTTAAATTTGTCTACGTCCCTCAGTTACAATCAAGTCTGTGTAAGAGACTTTTACTCAAGTATTTTACACTCAAGTCGGCTAGGCCTAGTGAGAGGAGGTCTATCCGGGGGTTGTGAAATCCAGCTGTGAAACGGTTCTTCTCTGGATTTTTCTTATAAAAAGACTTTCCATTTTTGCAGTCCAAAGTACCTGAACTTACTCCTAACCCTCTACCCTTAACTCAGAGACTCTGTTTCTACTTTAAATAAATAACCCAAAAGAAGATTCAGTGTAGGCTTCCACAATTCTTTGGGCTGTCTACCACGGGAAACCCTAGATGGAGGAGCAGTCAAGAAGGTAACGGTAAGCCCAATCAAACCAGCAGCTCCTTGGGGGGGTCAGTGCTACATACAGTATTTAGAAATCCAACAGACTGTTTAGATGTTGAATTTTAAAAGCAGCGGCAAACCTGCTGATCTCACAGGTTTGCTAATCTGACAGAACACTGCTGCTTTCATACTGCAATTCAACATATAAACAGTCAGGCTGATTTCCAAATCCTGTATTTCACTATAAAAGCTCCGTTTACTGTGTGAAATGCAAAACTCCGGTGGGTGTAACAAGATGTCCACTTGCCCTCTTCTCAGTGTTTCCTTACTATGGAGGAGTGTGGGGTGTAACAAGATAGTGGCGACGGAACGTCACTTCTGTTACTATTTCTGACGGATCGCCATATCTCGCGGAACACCTGTTGAAAATATTATTTGCTGTCAGGGTGATGCTTATAGTCACCTGATTTTCTTTTTGGGCGATGCAGCTGATGGACATCTTTTTTCCTATCTAAATGATGTTTCTGATGAACAGCTGTTTTCCTGTTTGGGTAATGTGCCTGATGGACACCTGATTTCCTGTCTCAGTGATGTTCCTGACAGATGCCTGATTTCCTGTCTGGGGAAGGTTCCTGATAAACACATCATTTCTTGTCTGGATCATGCTTCTAATGGACACCTAATTTCCTGTCTGGGTGATGCTCCTGATGTACATCTGATTTCCTGTCTAACTGACGTTCTTGATGGACACCTAATTTCCTGTCTGGGTGATGTTCTGGCATGATTTCCTGTCTGTGTGATGTTCCCGTTAAACATCTAATTTCCCATCTGCGATGTTCCTGATGGTCACCTAATTTTCTGTCTGGGTGATGTTCCTGATGGTCACCTAATTTTCTGTCTGGGTGATGTTCCTGATGGACACCTGATTTCCTGTCTATGGGATGTTCTTGATGGACACATGGTTTCCTGTCTATGGGATGTTCTTGATGGACACATGGTTTCCTGTCTGGGTAATACTGCTGATGGACACCTGATTTCCTGTCTGAATGATGTTCCTGGTGAAAATCTTATTGGCTGTCAAGGTGATGCTTATGGACACCCGATTTCCTGTTTGGGCGATGCAGCTGATGGACATCTGGTTTCCTGTCTAGATGATGTTTCTGGTGGTCACCTAATTTCCTTCCTGGATGATGCTGCTATTGGACACCTGATTTCCTATCTGGGTGATGTTGCTGATGGACATCTGATTTCCTGTCTGGGCGATATTCCTGATGAACACCTGATCTCTTGTCTGGGTCCTGATGGACACCTGATTTCCTGTCTGGATGATGCTGCTGATGAACACCTGATTTCCTATCTGGGTGATGTTCCTAATGGACACCTGATTTCCTGTCTGAGTGATGTTTCTGATGGTCACACAATTTCCTGTCTGGATGATGCTGGTGATGGAAACATGATTTCCTGTCTGGGCAATGTTGCTGATGGACACCTGATTTCCTATCTCGATGATGCTGCTGATGAACACCTGGTTTACTGTCTGGATGATGTGGCTGATGAACACCTGATCTCTTGTCTGGGTGATGGTCCAGATGGACATCTGATTTCCTGTCTGGGTGATGGTCCCGATGGACATCTGATTTCCTGTGTGGGCGATGTCCCTGGTGAACATCTGATTTCCTGTCTGGGTGATGTTCCTGATGAACACCTGATTTCCTGTCTGGGTGATGTTCCTGATGGACACCTGATTTCCCTGTCTGGGTGATGTTCCTGATGGACACCTGATTTCCTGTCTGGGTGATGTTCCTGATGAACACCTGATTTCCTGTCTGGGTGATGTTCCTGATGGACACCTGATTTCCTGTCTGGGTGATGTTCCTGATGGACACCTGATTTCCTGTCTGGGTGATGTTCCTGGTGAACACCTGATTTCCTGTCTGGGTGATGTTCCTGATGAACACCTGATTTCCTGTCTGGGTGATGTTCCTGATGAACACCTGATTTCCTGTCTGGGTGATGTTCCTGATGGACACCTGATTTCCTGTCTGGGTGATGTTCCTGATGGACACCTGATTTCCTGTCTGGGTGATGTTCCTGGTGAACACCTGATTTCCTGTCTGGGTGATGTTCCTGATGGACATCTGATTTCCTGTCTGGGTGATGTTCCTGGTGAACACCTGTTTTCCTGTCTGGGTGATGTTCCTGATGGACACCTGATTTCCTGTCTGGGTGATGTTCCTGATGAACACCGGATTTCCTGTCTGGGTGATGTTCCTGATGGACACCTGATTTCCTGTCTGGGTGATGTTCCTGATGGACACCTGATTTCCTGTCTGGGTGATGTTCCTGATGGACACCTGATTTCCTGTCTGGGTGATGTTTCTGATGAACACCTGATTTCCTGTCTGGGTGATGTTCCTGATGAACACCTGATTTCCTGTCTGGGTGATGTTCCTGATGGACACCTGATTTCCTGTCTGGGTGATGTTCCTGATGGACACCTGATTTCCTGTCTGGGTGATGTTCCTGATGGACACCTGTTTTCTTGTCTGGGTGATGTTCCTGATGGACACCTGATTTCCTGTCTGGGTGATGTTCCTGATGGACACCTGATTTCCTGTCTGGGTGATGTTCCTGATGAACACCTGATTTCCTGTCTGGGTGATGTTCCTGATGGACACCTGATTTCCTGTCTGGGTGATGTTCCTGGTGAATACCTGATTTCTTGTCTGGGTGATGTTCCTGATGGACACCTGTTTTCCTGTCTGGGTGATGTTCCTGATGGACACCTGATTTCCTGTCTGGGTGATGTTCCTGATGGACACCTGTTTTCTTGTATGGGTGATGTTCCTGATGGACACCTGATTTCCTGTCTGGGTGATGTTCCTGATGAACACCTGATTTCCTGTCTGGGTGATGTTCCTGATGGACACCTGATTTCCTGTCTGGGTGATGTTCCTGATGGACACCTGATTTCCTGTCTGGGTGATGTTCCTGATGGACACCTGATTTCCTGTCTGGGTGATGTTCCTGGTGAACACCTGATTTCCTGTCTGGGTGATGTTCCTGATGAACACCTGATTTCCTGTCTGGGTGATGTTCCTGATGAACACCTGATTTCCTGTCTGGGTGATGTTCCCGGTGAACACCTGTTTTCCTGTCTGGGTGATGTTCCTGATGGACACCTGATTTTCTATCTCAGTGATGTTCCTGACGGATGCTTGATTTCCTGTCTGGGTAAGGTTACTGATGAATACCTAATTTCTTTTCTGGATCATGCTCCTAGTGGATACCCGATTTCCTGTCTGGGTGATGCTCCTGAGGGGAGCACTCTTCAGGAGAAGGCCGTGCACAAGGCTGGCTTCTCTGAAGGAGCCTGGAGGCTCAGTTGAAGGACACTTCATGGATCTTCACTCATACGATATGGCCGGATCGGCTGAGAGATACTGGTACCGTATGATAGCTCTTTAAATTTGTCTACGTCCCTCAGTTACAATCAAGTCTGTGTAAGAGACTTTTACTCAAGTATTTTACACTCAAGTCGGCTAGGCCTAGTGAGAGGAGGTCTATCCGGGGGTTGTGAAATCCAGCTGTGAAACGGTTCTTCTCTGGATTTTTCTTATAAAAAGACTTTCCATTTTTGCAGTCCAAAGTACCTGAACTTACTCCTAACCCTCTACCCTTAACTCAGAGACTCTGTTTCTACTTTAAATAAATAACCCAAAAGAAGATTCAGTGTAGGCTTCCACAATTCTTTGGGCTGTCTACCACGGGAAACCCTAGATGGAGGAGCAGTCAAGAAGGTAACGGTAAGCCCAATCAAACCAGCAGCTCCTTGGGGGGGTCAGTGCTACATACAGTATTTAGAAATCCAACAGACTGTTTAGATGTTGAATTTTAAAAGCAGCGGCAAACCTGCTGATCTCACAGGTTTGCTAATCTGACAGAACACTGCTGCTTTCATACTGCAATTCAACATATAAACAGTCAGGCTGATTTCCAAATCCTGTATTTCACTATAAAAGCTCCGTTTACTGTGTGAAATGCAAAACTCCGGTGGGTGTAACAAGATGTCCACTTGCCCTCTTCTCAGTGTTTCCTTACTATGGAGGAGTGTGGGGTGTAACAAGATAGTGGCGACGGAACGTCACTTCTGTTACTATTTCTGACGGATCGCCATATCTCGCGGAACACCTGTTGAAAATATTATTTGCTGTCAGGGTGATGCTTATAGTCACCTGATTTTCTTTTTGGGCGATGCAGCTGATGGACATCTTTTTTCCTATCTAAATGATGTTTCTGATGAACAGCTGTTTTCCTGTTTGGGTAATGTGCCTGATGGACACCTGATTTCCTGTCTCAGTGATGTTCCTGACAGATGCCTGATTTCCTGTCTGGGGAAGGTTCCTGATAAACACATCATTTCTTGTCTGGATCATGCTTCTAATGGACACCTAATTTCCTGTCTGGGTGATGCTCCTGATGTACATCTGATTTCCTGTCTAACTGACGTTCTTGATGGACACCTAATTTCCTGTCTGGGTGATGTTCTGGCATGATTTCCTGTCTGTGTGATGTTCCCGTTAAACATCTAATTTCCCATCTGCGATGTTCCTGATGGTCACCTAATTTTCTGTCTGGGTGATGTTCCTGATGGTCACCTAATTTTCTGTCTGGGTGATGTTCCTGATGGACACCTGATTTCCTGTCTATGGGATGTTCTTGATGGACACATGGTTTCCTGTCTATGGGATGTTCTTGATGGACACATGGTTTCCTGTCTGGGTAATACTGCTGATGGACACCTGATTTCCTGTCTGAATGATGTTCCTGGTGAAAATCTTATTGGCTGTCAAGGTGATGCTTATGGACACCCGATTTCCTGTTTGGGCGATGCAGCTGATGGACATCTGGTTTCCTGTCTAGATGATGTTTCTGGTGGTCACCTAATTTCCTTCCTGGATGATGCTGCTATTGGACACCTGATTTCCTATCTGGGTGATGTTGCTGATGGACATCTGATTTCCTGTCTGGGCGATATTCCTGATGAACACCTGATCTCTTGTCTGGGTCCTGATGGACACCTGATTTCCTGTCTGGATGATGCTGCTGATGAACACCTGATTTCCTATCTGGGTGATGTTCCTAATGGACACCTGATTTCCTGTCTGAGTGATGTTTCTGATGGTCACACAATTTCCTGTCTGGATGATGCTGGTGATGGAAACATGATTTCCTGTCTGGGCAATGTTGCTGATGGACACCTGATTTCCTATCTCGATGATGCTGCTGATGGACACCTGGTTTACTGTCTGGATGATGTGGCTGATGAACACCTGATCTCTTGTCTGGGTGATGGTCCAGATGGACATCTGATTTCCTGTCTGGGTGATGGTCCCGATGGACATCTGATTTCCTGTGTGGGCGATGTCCCTGGTGAACATCTGATTTCCTGTCTGGGTGATGTTCCTGATGAACACCTGATTTCCTGTCTGGGTGATGTTCCTGATGGACACCTGATTTCCCTGTCTGGGTGATGTTCCTGATGGACACCTGATTTCCTGTCTGGGTGATGTTCCTGATGAACACCTGATTTCCTGTCTGGGTGATGTTCCTGATGGACACCTGATTTCCTGTCTGGGTGATGTTCCTGATGGACACCTGATTTCCTGTCTGGGTGATGTTCCTGGTGAACACCTGATTTCCTGTCTGGGTGATGTTCCTGATGAACACCTGATTTCCTGTCTGGGTGATGTTCCTGATGAACACCTGATTTCCTGTCTGGGTGATGTTCCTGATGGACACCTGATTTCCTGTCTGGGTGATGTTCCTGATGGACACCTGATTTCCTGTCTGGGTGATGTTCCTGGTGAACACCTGATTTCCTGTCTGGGTGATGTTCCTGATGAACACCTGATTTCCTGTCTGGGTGATGTTCCTGATGAACACCTGATTTCCTGTCTGGGTGATGTTCCCGGTGAACACCTGTTTTCCTGTCTGGGTGATGTTCCTGATGGACACCTGATTTTCTATCTCAGTGATGTTCCTGACGGATGCTTGATTTCCTGTCTGGGTAAGGTTACTGATGAATACCTAATTTCTTTTCTGGATCATGCTCCTAGTGGATACCCGATTTCCTGTCTGGGTGATGCTCCTGAGGGGAGCACTCTTCAGGAGAAGGCCGTGCACAAGGCTGGCTTCTCTGAAGGAGCCTGGAGGCTCAGTTGAAGGACACTTCATGGATCTTCACTCATACGATATGGCCGGATCGGCTAAGAGATACTGGTACCGTATGATAGCTCTTTAAATTTGTCTACGTCCCTCAGTTACAATCAAGTCTGTGTAAGAGACTTTTACTCAAGTATTTTACACTCAAGTCGGCTAGGCCTAGTGAGAGGAGGTCTATCCGGGGGTTGTGAAATCCAGCTGTGAAACGGTTCTTCTCTGGATTTTTCTTATAAAAAGACTTTCCATTTTTGCAGTCCAAAGTACCTGAACTTACTCCTAACCCTCTACCCTTAACTCAGAGACTCTGTTTCTACTTTAAATAAATAACCCAAAAGAAGATTCAGTGTAGGCTTCCACAATTCTTTGGGCTGTCTACCACGGGAAACCCTAGATGGAGGAGCAGTCAAGAAGGTAACGGTAAGCCCAATCAAACCAGCAGCTCCTTGGGGGGGTCAGTGCTACATACAGTATTTAGAAATCCAACAGACTGTTTAGATGTTGAATTTTAAAAGCAGCGGCAAACCTGCTGATCTCACAGGTTTGCTAATCTGACAGAACACTGCTGCTTTCATACTGCAATTCAACATATAAACAGTCAGGCTGATTTCCAAATCCTGTATTTCACTATAAAAGCTCCGTTTACTGTGTGAAATGCAAAACTCCGGTGGGTGTAACAAGATGTCCACTTGCCCTCTTCTCAGTGTTTCCTTACTATGGAGGAGTGTGGGGTGTAACAAGATGGTGGCGACGGAACGTCACTTCTGTTACTATTTCTGACGGATCGCCATATCTCGCGGAACACCTGTTAAAAATATTATTTGCTGTCAGGGTGATGCTTATAGTCACCTGATTTTCTTTTTGGGCGATGCAGCTGATGGACATCTTTTTTCCTATCTAAATGATGTTTCTGATGAACAGCTGTTTTCCTGTTTGGGTAATGTGCCTGATGGACACCTGATTTCCTGTCTCAGTGATGTTCCTGACAGATGCCCGATTTCCTGTCTGGGGAAGGTTCCTGATAAACACATCATTTCTTGTCTGGATCATGCTCCTAATGGACACCTAATTTCCTGTCTGGGTGATGCTCCTGATGTACATCTGATTTCCTGTCTAACTGACGTTCTTGATGGACACCTAATTTCCTGTCTGGGTGATGTTCTGGCATGATTTCCTGTCTGTGTGATGTTCCCGTTAAACATCTAATTTCCCATCTGCGATGTTCCTGATGGTCACCTAATTTTCTGTCTGGGTGATGTTCCTGATGGTCACCTAATTTTCTGTCTGGGTGATGTTCCTGATGGACACCTGATTTCCTGTCTATGGGATGTTCTTGATGGACACATGGTTTCCTGTCTATGGGATGTTCTTGATGGACACATGGTTTCCTGTCTGGGTAATACTGCTGATGGACACCTGATTTCCTGTCTGAATGATGTTCCTGGTGAAAATCTTATTGGCTGTCAAGGTGATACTTATGGACACCCGATTTCCTGTTTGGGCGATGCAGCTGATGGACATCTGGTTTCCTGTCTAGATGATGTTTCTGGTGGTCACCTAATTTCCTTCCTGGATGATGCTGCTATTGGACACCTGAATTCCTATCTGGGTGATGTTGCTGATGGACATCTGATTTCCTGTCTGGGCGATATTCCTGATGAACACCTGATCTCTTGTCTGGGTCCTGATGGACACCTGATTTCCTGTCTGGATGATGCTGCTGATGAACACCTGATTTCCTATCTGGGTGATGTTCCTAATGGACACCTGATTTCCTGTCTGAGTGATGTTTCTGATGGTCACACAATTTCCTGTCTGGATGATGCTGGTGATGGAAACATGATTTCCTGTCTGGGCAATGTTGCTGATGGACACCTGATTTCCTATCTCGATGATGCTGCTGATGGACACCTGGTTTACTGTCTGGATGATGTGGCTGATGAACACCTGATCTCTTGTCTGGGTGATGGTCCAGATGGACATCTGATTTCCTGTCTGGGTGATGGTCCTGATGGACATCTGATTTCCTGTCTGGGTGATGTTCCTGATGAACACCTGATTTCCTATCTGGGTGATGTTCCTAATGGACACCTGATTTCCTGTCTGAGTGATGTTTCTGATGGTCACACAATTTCCTGTCTGGATGATGCTGGTGATGGAAACATGATTTCCTGTCTGGGCAATGTTGCTGATGGACACCTGATTTCCTATCTCGATGATGCTGCTGATGGACACCTGATTTCCTGTCTGAATGATGTGGCTGATGGACACTTGATTTCCTGTCTGGATGATGTGGCTGATGAACACCTGATCTCTTGCCTGGGTGATGGTCCCGATGGACATCTGATTTCCTGTCTGGGTGATGTTCCTGATGGACACCTGATCTCTTGTCTGGGGGATGGTCCAGGTGGACATTTGATTTCCTGTCTGGGTGATGGTCCAGATGGACACCTGATTTCCTGTCTGAGTGATGTTCCTGATGAACACCTGATTTCCTGTCTAGATGATGTTCCTGATGAACACCTGATTTCCTGTACAAAAATTGTCAATCACCCCAACCTATAACTAGCCTTTGCAGTAAGTTTAACATGGAAGGTCAACGCACATCACAAACAAGCAAAAGATTTCCAAAAGCACTTACCAGCTTGCCAGTGAAAAAAACAAATTCACGCTGTCTAACAATTTGCATTAAAAACAGAGGGTTTTGTTTGCACATATATGCATACTTAATCGTAAACAAGGCGATGGTATTATATCCCAAATACAGTATAGTAAACACTGCAGATATCACCTAGTAAGTGTCCAAACAAATCTGTGAATAATAAATAATATCACGCACGGTACAGCATAAAAAAAATAGTGAAGAGTGATCCAAGGAAGCGGGAGAAGGGGTTTGAAGGCCGCCATCTTCAATGTGGAAGACTAGTGACATCTAGTGGCAGAATAGAGTTACTTGGGAGGACCACTCCAGACTGAAGGTGAGTAATTGCAGCAAAAGATTTTTTTTTTTTTTCTTTTATTAGGTTATTGATATTCATGTATTGGTTGATTTAGTTATTTATTTATGCATTCACTTTTTAAATTTTGGCATTTTGGTTTCAGAATGATAATGCTGAAGATTGTCCTCCCCTGCCTGACTGTGGTGCTCATTCTGGCGATCGGCATTTTTCTTCTATGGAAGAAGATACAAAATCTTCAACGTAAGGAGAAAATATTTCTAATTTATGGTCAATCATATTCTTCCAAAGTTTAATTTTCCTATAGAGTGTGAAAAATCCCCTTGCAGCTAAAGGCGGCTATAGATGATTCCAATGTCTGCCGGTTCAACAGGAACCAGCCAAGAACCACGTATGGGCAGGCAGTATGGGCAGGCTGATTGTACCCAAGTTGATCAAGCAACCAACTTGGGTACAACCTGCCTGTCAGAGTTTTCATGCGATTATTGCCATTGGCTATAGCCGCTAGCAATAATCACTGTGTGTTCTCCCAGCCAGGACGGCTCCCCCGGCCCCTAGCTGGGAGAAGACAATATCGCCACAGGAGCAATTCCCCCATTAACACTGGCTGTGTTGATGGGGGAATTGAACGATTTTCTTTCCTGCAACCCACGGCTGTAGGAAAGAAAATCGCACCATTTATGGCCGGCTTTAGGCAATGACATTTCTGTTCCTGCTAAGAGATGATTTTTGATTGGTTAATCAGGTCATTGTACATCATTCATATACCCTTACATCAGTCCCATGCTGAACTGTTCCTGTAAATCCCATCTGCTTTACCGTGTTTCTGTAATCGGTAATTATTATATATGTAGATGGGTGCAGCCATATTAGTTTATTACATAAAAATGTTGGGTGTCTGGCTTAGTAGGACAGATCTTTGTTAATAAACATCCAATGAAAACGATGAACTCCCAATGCAACTAGTTTAAGCAGAAGTTGTTTAACAAGGATACTGACTGTGCTGTCTCGCATATCTAATATGAACTTGGCTTGCTATGATTATGGTGGAGCTCTGCTTGAGGATAATACTGGCAATTCGTTTGGGTTCCAGCACTGTGCACATGACTCTGATCAGTCATTTAGCATTGATGACTTTGTTCTCCTCTTACTCACAATAACAGAGGGATTGGTTTTTTTCCCCAGGAAACCTTGAAATACGGGTTGCTTATGATCAGGTAAGTATTATATTTGGTTTAATGGGTGCATGAAATGCTATGATTGGCTGATCTTACATGGGGATAATTCTGGATCCTCGTAATGTCTCTATTGTAGCTCCCATGTAGTCCGTAGATTGACTCTTTAGCCCCCTCTCTAGAGGCCTTCCTCGTTCTGTTATGTCCTCACTCCATGAGAAGTGTCCATGTCCCATCACACTCCTTGTAAGGCCATTTGTCTCCTCCTGTCCCGGAGAACCAACTCTCTCTCCATTTTACTTCTATGGGGCTTCTCTTTCTACACCCTCCCTATAGCTCGATATACTGGGAAGTAATACTGCTGCCCAGGGCACTCGATTTTACTGTTATTTTCTCACCAGTGGTCTCATCTTTGTCAGACACCCCCAATCACTGTCCATTTCCCGCCGTCTGTCTTTGTAATATATTATATACCCCCCCCCCATTTTATGCAGTCTTTTAACCCAATGCTTTTAGTCTACTCTAATTCTTTTCCCACCGTTCCTGTAGCACCTTTTAATTCCCACAGTCTCTCCTCCAAGTTCCTGCAGTCTCTCATCAGAGTTTCCATAGATAATCCCCCTTATTTATTCAGACAACCCCCTAAGTTCTTGCAGTCTCCCCTCCAGTTCCTGCAGTTTCTCCTCCCAGTTGTTGCAGTCTCTCCTCCCAGTTGTTGCAGTCTCTCCTCCCAGTTGTTGCAGTCTCTCCTCCCAGTTCCTGCAGTCTCTCCTCCCAGTTGTTGCAGTCTCTCCTCCCAGTTCCTGCAGTTTCTCCTCCCAGTTGTTGCAGTCTCTCCTGTCAGTTCCTGCAGTCTCTCCTCCCAGTTCCTGCAGTCTCTCCTCCCAGTTCCTGCAGTCTCTCCTCCCAGTTCCTGCAATCTCTCCTCCCAGTTGTTGCAGTCTCTCCTCCCAGTTCCTGCAATCTCTCCTCCCAGTTCCTGCAATCTCTCCTCCCAGTTGTTGCAGTCTCTCCTCCCAGTTTCTGCAGTCTCTCCTCCCAGTTTCTGCAGTCTCTCCTCCCAGTTTCTGCCGTCTCTCCTCCCAGTTTCTGCCGTCTCTCCTCCCAGTTTGTCACGTACCTTACAGCGGAGTCAGACTGCTGAGGGTGGCCTCTCGCACGTTTCCGGTCTCCACGCCCCTGGAGATGGGAACAGGGAGCGTGAGGACAACGAAAGGGTGCAGGTGCCTGCAGGTGGAAGTTGAAGACTTCAGAGACGCTGGGTCCTCACGGTAGAAGAGGTGTTGACTGATCACGGAGGTAGGCAGCGGAAGTCCAGCAGGCGTGCAGGAAGCACTACGTGTCTATAAGGCCGCGTACACACGTGGGGACTGTTCGCCCAACTTTGTCCGCTGAACAGTGTTTCGGCAAACAGTCCGCTCGTGTGTGGGCTTTCAGCGGACAGTTTCAGCGAACAGTCCGCTGAACAAGGTTTTTCGGAAATTCCGAAAAACTGTCCTCTGAAACTTTGTTTCAGCGAACAGTCCCCTCGTGTGTAGGCTTGTTCGTCAAACTAAGTTCCGCGCATGCTCAGAAAGGATTTACACGCCGAAAGTTATAATGCAGTGTATAGGACGTCGTATTTTTCGTCCCGTCGTACGTGCCGTTCACCTCATCGCGCACGGTTTCAGCAAACTGTTCGTTCGTCGTGTGTGGCCATGTCCGTCCATGCTAATTTTGAGCGGACTGTTTGCCGAAACTGTTTGACGGACAAAGTTGGGCGAACAGTCCCCGCGTGTGTACGCGGCCTTACAGGCAAGGTCGGCAACTGGCGGGCAATGCGGTACAATAACAGGAGGCAGGTGCGTGGTCAAAGACGAGCAGGGGGTCTGGTAACGTGTTAGCAAATGAGGTACCGAATCAGGAGACAAGCCAAAGTCGAAAGTCCAAGCCGAGGTCAAAGGTAGTCCGGGAGATAGTACACGGGGTATCCAAGGAGAGGATATCAGGAATGGGTCACAGGAACAAGGATCACAGGAGCAAGGTCACGGAACAAGGTTCACAGGATCAAGGTCACAGTACAAGGTTCACAGGGTCAAGGTCACAGGAACAACGATCAGGTCTTGCAGGAATAGCTGAAGACGATCCAGCACTGGTGTCAGGCCAGGATCCTGTTTATATAGAGGGAAGTGAGCCAGGATTGGTGGAAGTGGCCGTCCGTGCGTGAATACGTACATCCGTTCAATTTGCGCGGGTGTCTCTGTGTGTTCGGATTGGCGTACGTCCACGTGTTCGGATTAGCATACGTCCGTTCGTCCTGGAACTCGTACGCCTCTGACGGGGACACCGCGCATGGCGCCTGGAACGAAGGGGAACTGCAGCTATACGGGGACGGGCATACGTACGGTGAGTTCCCTGACAGTGCCCCCCCCTTAAGGGCAGCCTCCGGGTGCCCCTTTGGACCGACCTTTGAGAGCGGTGAAAAGCCCGTATAAGCCTCTGGGCATGAAGATTTGCTTCGGGTTCCCAGGAATTCTCTTCGGGGCCAAAGCCTTTCCACTTAATCAAGTATTGATTTTGTCCTTGTCGCTTCCTGTAGTCTAGAATGGCTTCGATCTCAAACTCCTCCTCTCCATCTATCAATATGGCTTCGGGAGAGCCCAACTCTCGACCTGGAAAAGAATTAGGTACATTAGGCTTAAGTAGAGAAGTGTGAAATACAGGATGGATCTTGAATGAGCCGGGAAGTTCGAGTTCATAGGCCACTGAATTAATTTTCTTCTTAATAGGAAAAGGTCCCAAATATCTGGGTCCCAATTTTTTAGAGGGACACGCCAGTTTCAGGTTTGCAGTTGAAAGCCATACACGATCACCGATTTTTAAATCCAATTCTCCCCTTCTCTTCCTGTTGAAATTTTTTTTATCGTCCTCCTGTGCCTTAGAGAGGGTTTCTTTAAGTACCTGATTGTTGATAACAAAGAAATTCAGCCTATCCTGGACAGCTGGTACAGGAGAATCCGGTAGGGATGTTGGCAGGAAGGAGGGATGAAAACCATAGTTAGAGTAAAATGGTGACTGGTTCGTTGCAGAGTGAGTAGAGTTATTGAAAGCAAATTCTGCCAAAGGTAATAACGAGGCCCAATCTTCCTGAGAAAAAGAAGTAAAACAACGTAAATATTGTTCCAACGTTTGATTGGTGCGTTCGGTCTGCCCGTTTTGTTTGGGGATGGTAGGCTGAAGAGAAATTTAACTTGATACCCAGAGCTTCACACAATGATTTCCAAAATTTTGACGTAAATTGGACTCCACGATCAGAGACGATATCACCGGGAATTCCATGGAGTCTGACAATTTCTTTAATGAATACTCTGGCTGTCTCAGTTGCAGACGGAGTTCCTTTCATGGGGATGAAGTGT
Organism: Lithobates pipiens; assembly: GCF_037356315.1. Taxonomy (NCBI): domain Eukaryota; kingdom Metazoa; phylum Chordata; class Amphibia; order Anura; family Ranidae; genus Lithobates; species Lithobates pipiens. The sequence goes on along the minus strand of NW_027507870.1, from coordinate 3,692,761 downwards.
GCCATCTTGGAAAAGCGATCCACCACCACGAAAATAGAGGAGAACCCTTCAGAGGGAGGAAGCTCAACAATAAAGTCCATCGCGATCTTATCCCATGGTCTTTCAGGGATAGGTAATGGCCTCAACAATCCCCAGGCCTTGTTTTTGCTATTCTTATTCCGGAGACAGGTTGAACAAGAGCTAACATAGTTCCTACAGTCTTTTGCGAGGTTTGGCCACCAGAAATGCCTTTGAACTAGATTTATCGTCTTGTGACCCCCAAAGTGACCCGCCAGGGGATAGTCATGACAAGCCTGTAGGACGAAGATGCGAAGATTTTGAGGAATGAATAGTTTACTTCCTCGCCAGAGAAGACCATCTTTTTCTTGGAGGTTGATACCTGGAGGGACTGCTGCACCTTGAGACGACTGCCGAACCTGTGATAGAAAACTGGTTTGTGTTAATAGAAAGTTCCCAGCTTGCAGAATAGTGTCTGGAGGGGATGAGACTTCAGTTTCAGAGAACATACGGGATAATGCGTCAGGTTTACTGTTATTGGATCCTGGTCTGTAGGTTATGTGAAAATTAAAACAGGAGAAGAAAAGAGCCCATCTCGCCTGCCGGGGCCTGAGACGCTTGGCTGTTCTGAGATATTCCAAATTTTTATGATCTGTAAAGATCAATATTGGATGTGTTGCCCCCTCCAGAAGGTACCGCCATTCTTCTAAAGCCAGTTTGATTGCCAGAAGTTCCCGATCTCCCACATCGTAGTTCCTTTCTGACGTATTTAGTTTCTTGGAGAAGAACGCTACAGGATGCATTAATGATTTAAGCCCTTGGCGTTGGGACAGAACAGCGCCTACAGCGTTCTTTGAAGCGTCCACCTCCAAAGTGTAGGGTAGAGCAGGGTCAGGGTGTTTGAGAATTGGGGCAGATGTGAATAGTCCTTTTAGTTTATCGAACGCAGCTTGGGCCTTGATAGACCATCGAAAACGGTTTTGTTTGCTGGTGAGTTGCGTGATGGGGGCTATAACACTGGAAAAGTTTTTGATAAATTTCCTGTAAAAATTAGAGAATCCAATGAAGCGCTGAACCCCTTTTTTATCGGTCGGAGGTGGCCAGGATAAAATGGCTGACACCTTTTGAGGATCCATCTCTATTCCCTCAGTTGATATCACCAGACCAAGGAAGTGAATGGTCTGTCGTTCGAACTCGCATTTCTCGGCCTTGGCGTATAGCCCATTTTGCCTTAATCTCAGGAGAACTTGTTTTACATGGTCACGATGGGTTTCTAGGGAGTTTGAAAATACCAGAATGTCATCCAAATAAACAATTACGAATAAATCCAAAAAGTCCCTGAAAATATCATTAACAAAATGTTGAAAAGTAGCTGGAGCGTTGCAGAGTCCGAATGGCATGACCAGATACTCAAAGTGGCCAAAATGTGTCCGAAAAGCCGTTTTCCATTCATCCCCCTTACGGATTCTGATTAGGTTATAGGCCCCTCGTAAATCCAGCTTTGTAAATATTTTGGCTGATCAAAGTCTCTGGAATAATTCTGGGATCAATGGAAGGGGATAGCGGTTCTTAATCGTCACTTTATTTAAATCCCGGTAATCCACACATGGGCGGAGCGAACGGTCTTTTTTTTCAACGAAGAATATTCCAGCACCAGCTGGAGAAGAGGAATGTCGGATAAATCCTTTCTTGAGGTTCTCATCAATGTATTCTTTAAGGACCAGGAGTTCAGGTTCCGATAGAGGGAATATCCTCCCGAATGGAATTTCGGCTCCAGGCAATAACTCGATTGGGCAATCATAGACCCGATGAGGGGGAAGTGTGTCCGCCTTTCGTTTGTCAAATACATCCAGGAATTTATGGTATGTAGGTGGGACCAACCTCTGGAGCTCGGATGTGGGCCCCGAACAGGCGATGACCGGGGCCAGGTGGTTTGAAATCTTGATACAATTTTGGAGGCAGTAAGTAGACCGAAACACTACCTCACCAGTTACCCAGTCTATTTGGGGATTATGGGCTTGTAACCACGGCATTCCCAGAATGATTGGGAAGAGTGGTGAAGAGATGACATCCAGGCGGATTAATTCTTGGTGACCGGATAGAATGTTGGCGGACAGTGGTTGAGTCTCATGGGTAATGGGGCCTGAACTGATGTTGGATCCATCTGCTAACCGTATGGAAAGTTGACGTTGCTTGAGTGTTAATGGAATGTTGTGTTGCAGAACGAGGGTATGGTCAATGAAGCAGCTACAGGCACCCGAGTCAATTATAGCTTGAACCTGGAGTGTCTCTCCTGGAAGCTGTAAGGAAAGGGGAACAGCTATATGAATAGATCTTGTCAGAGGTAATGTATTAGATACAAGAGATGAGTCTTTGAACTTACGAATTTTATTTGGACATGTCTTCGCATAATGACCAGCTTCCCCACAATAAAGGCAGAGATTGTTCTGGCGTCGGCGTAGCTTCTCCTCAGGAGACAATGGTGAGCGAAGTAATCCTAATTGCATTGGCTCTGGAGCTTCGGAAATGGGAGCAGGTGTGGAAATGGGAGGATGATTCGGAACCTTGGGTAACATCCAAGTGGGGCGAAACTGGCCAGCTCTTTCAGATCTCCGTTCCCTGAGACGGCGATCGATTTGGATGGATGTTTGTATGAGGTCTTCTAGAGAACTAGGAACTCCGATACGGGCCAATTCATCCTTTAATGGTCCGGACAGTCCAATGCGGAATTGGTAACGTAGGGCGGCGTCGTTCCATTGAGTATCAGAACTCCACCGCCTAAAGTCCGTCACATAATCCTCTACAGGTCTGCGACCCTGTTGCAGAGCGTGGAGACTGGCCTCAGCAGTTGTGGCACGCTGAGGATCGTCATATAATTTAGCCATCTCGTTCAAAAAAGAGTCCATAGTGTCAAGTAGAGGGCTGGCCTGTTCCAAGAGGTGATGGGCCCAGGTCTGAGGTTCCCCCTGGAGCAAGAAAACGATGAACCCCACTTTTGTGCTTTCCAAGGAGAAGGTGCGAGGCTGTAACAGGAAGTATAATTGGCATGCATTACGAAAAGCGCGGAATTTGCTGCGATCCCCGAAAAACCGCTCTGGAGTAGGAACACGAGGCTCAGGGGATGGCACCACTATTGCGGGCATAGATGCTGGAGTTGCCGGACTGGCGGACCGAGATGCTGTAGCCCCTTGGGAAGCAGCAGTGTTCGGAGTTAATGACTCCACCCTCTGTTCAAGTTGATGGTAACCATCTTGCAGGCCCTGAACTGCTTGGGTAAGGGCAGAGATTTGTTGGCACAAGGCTTCCAAGGGTGAGGCCCCCCTGTCTGACTCCATGTTTTTGGCTGGATCGTTCTGTCACATACCTTACAGCGGAGTCAGACTGCTGAGGGTGGCCTCTCGCACGATTCCGGTCTCCACGCCCCTGGAGATGGGAACAGGGAGCGTGAGGACAACGAAAGGGTGCAGGTGCCTGCAGGTGGAAGTTGAAGACTTCGGAGACGCTGGGTCCTCACGGTAGAAGAGGTGTTGACTGATCACGGAGGTAGACAGCGGAAGTCCAGCAGGCGTGCAGGAAGCACTACGTGTCTATAACAGGCAAGGTCGTCAACTGGCGGGCAATGCGGTACAATAACAGGAGGCAGGTGTGTGGTCAAAGACGAGCAGGGGGTCTGGTAACGTGTTAGCAAATGAGGTACCGAATCAGGAGACAAGCCAAAGTCGAAAGTCCAAGCCGAGGTCAAAGGTAGTCCGGGAGATAGTACACGGGGTATCCAAGGAGAGGATATCAGGAACGGGTCACAGGAACAAGGATCACAGGAGCAAGGTCACGGAACAAGGTTCACAGGATCAAGGAACAACGATCAGGTCTTGCAGGAATAGCTGAAGACGATCCAGCACTGGTGTCAGGCCAGGATCCTGTTTATATAGAGGGAAGTGAGCCAGGATTGGTGGAAGTGGCCGTCCGTGCGTGAATACGTACATCCGTTCAATTTGCGCGGGTGTCTCTGTGTGTTCGGATCGGCGTACGTCCACGTGTTCGGATTAGCATACGTCCGTTCGTCCTGGAACTCGTACGCCTCTGACGGGGACACCGCGCATGGCGCCTGGAACGAAGGGGAACTGCAGCTATACGGGGACGGGCATACGTACGGTGAGTTCCCTGACACAGTTTCTGCAGTCTCTCATCAGAGTTTCCATAGATAATCCCCCTTATTTATTCAGACAACCCCCTAAGTTCTTGCAGTCTCCCCTCCAATTCCTGCAATCTCTCCTCCCAGTTGTTGCAGTCTCTCCTCCCAGTTCCTGCAGTCTCTCCTCCCAGTTCCCGCAGTTTCTCCTCCCAGTTCCCGCAGTTTCTCCTCCCAGTTCCCGCAGTTTCTCCTCCCAGTTCCCGCAGTCTCTCCTCCCAGTTCCCGCAGTTTCTCCTCTCAGTTGTTGCAGTCTCTCCTGCCAGTTCCTGCCGTCTCTCCTCCCAGTTCCTGCCGTCTCTCCTCCCAGTTCCTGCCGTCTCTCCCCCCAGTTCCTGCTGTCTCTCCTCCCAGTTTCTGCAGTCTCTCCTCCCAGTTTCTGCAGTCACCCTTCAGGATTGCTGCAGTCTCCCTCCTCGTCAGTGTATAGACTTTTTCCCATAGTTCTCGCAGTTTCTTTAATGAGTTCCTGCAGTCTCTTCCCCTAGTTCCTTCAGTATCTTAGCTCAGTTCCTTTATGCACTCCTACTTCCTGAAATATCTCCTCTCAGTCCCTGGAGCAGTATCCATTAGGGGCTCCCGAGCGCTGACCCCCTTTCAGGATGCCGGGCACATGAATTACAGCCAGAGGCCAGAGGCTCTAATAGGTTTCAAAATAAGGTGTGCTCGTGGTGTAGAACAGGGGTCTTCAAACTATGGCCCTCCAGCTGTTGCGGAACTACACATCCCATGAGGCATTGTAAAACTCTGGCATTCACAAACATGACTAAGCATGATGGGAATTGTAGTTCCTGAAAAACTGGAGGGCCATAGTTTGGAGACTCCTGGTGTAGAGCACTGCTTCCTGATCCTACCCAGGTGTTACAACAGCGAATGAATATTCGCTATTGAAATACTGCTTCTCAATCCGACCATTCAGAAGCAGGTCTGAGATCCTTTTTCCAATTGGCAGAAACGAGAAGGGTCCCAATTGTCCGCTGAGCAGGAGGGAGGAAACGGAACCTGCCACAATGCCCGTGGAGAGCAGCGGTAGGAAAAGCCTTCGCCGCCGAGCAAGGGAAGCCATCGGTGAAGCTCGGGAGAAGCGCTGCCCACCATAGATGAGGTAAGTGCACCAGACCCACCTGACCAAAACCAGGATGGGTGTTACTGTTTGCCGCCCAGCCAAAAATAATTACCACCAGCTGCCACTGCCCTGGAGTCTCTTCTTCCAGTGCCTGTAGTCTCCCCTCCTAGTTCCTGAAGTCTTTCCTCCCAGTTCCTACAGTCTGTTTTTCCAGTTCCGAGAGTCTCTCCCCCCAGTTCTTACATTTACTCTACCCAGTTCTCTCAGTTTTTCCACCCAGTTCCTGCAGTCTCTCTCCAATTCTCACAGTCTCTCCTCCAAGTTTCTACATTCTCTTCCCCCATTCCCTCAGTTTCTTCTTCCCATTTTGCATTCTCTCCTCCCAGGCCCCCCTGTCTGACTCCATGTTTTTGGCTGGATCGTTCTGTCACATACCTTACAGCGGAGTCAGACTGCTGAGGGTGGCCTCTCGCACGATTCCGGTCTCCACGCCCCTGGAGATGGGAACAGGGAGCGTGAGGACAACGAAAGGGTGCAGGTGCCTGCAGGTGGAAGTTGAAGACTTCGGAGACGCTGGGTCCTCACGGTAGAAGAGGTGTTGACTGATCACGGAGGTAGACAGCGGAAGTCCAGCAGGCGTGCAGGAAGCACTACGTGTCTATAACAGGCAAGGTCGTCAACTGGCGGGCAATGCGGTACAATAACAGGAGGCAGGTGTGTGGTCAAAGACGAGCAGGGGGTCTGGTAACGTGTTAGCAAATGAGGTACCGAATCAGGAGACAAGCCAAAGTCGAAAGTCCAAGCCGAGGTCAAAGGTAGTCCGGGAGATAGTACACGGGGTATCCAAGGAGAGGATATCAGGAACGGGTCACAGGAACAAGGATCACAGGAGCAAGGTCACGGAACAAGGTTCACAGGATCAAGGAACAACGATCAGGTCTTGCAGGAATAGCTGAAGACGATCCAGCACTGGTGTCAGGCCAGGATCCTGTTTATATAGAGGGAAGTGAGCCAGGATTGGTGGAAGTGGCCGTCCGTGCGTGAATACGTACATCCGTTCAATTTGCGCGGGTGTCTCTGTGTGTTCGGATCGGCGTACGTCCACGTGTTCGGATTAGCATACGTCCGTTCGTCCTGGAACTCGTACGCCTCTGACGGGGACACCGCGCATGGCGCCTGGAACGAAGGGGAACTGCAGCTATACGGGGACGGGCATACGTACGGTGAGTTCCCTGACACAGTTTCTGCAGTCTCTCATCAGAGTTTCCATAGATAATCCCCCTTATTTATTCAGACAACCCCCTAAGTTCTTGCAGTCTCCCCTCCAATTCCTGCAATCTCTCCTCCCAGTTGTTGCAGTCTCTCCTCCCAGTTCCTGCAGTCTCTCCTCCCAGTTCCCGCAGTTTCTCCTCCCAGTTCCCGCAGTTTCTCCTCCCAGTTCCCGCAGTTTCTCCTCCCAGTTCCCGCAGTCTCTCCTCCCAGTTCCCGCAGTTTCTCCTCTCAGTTGTTGCAGTCTCTCCTGCCAGTTCCTGCCGTCTCTCCTCCCAGTTCCTGCCGTCTCTCCTCCCAGTTCCTGCCGTCTCTCCCCCCAGTTCCTGCTGTCTCTCCTCCCAGTTTCTGCAGTCTCTCCTCCCAGTTTCTGCAGTCACCCTTCAGGATTGCTGCAGTCTCCCTCCTCGTCAGTGTATAGACTTTTTCCCATAGTTCTCGCAGTTTCTTTAATGAGTTCCTGCAGTCTCTTCCCCTAGTTCCTTCAGTATCTTAGCTCAGTTCCTTTATGCACTCCTACTTCCTGAAATATCTCCTCTCAGTCCCTGGAGCAGTATCCATTAGGGGCTCCCGAGCGCTGACCCCCTTTCAGGATGCCGGGCACATGAATTACAGCCAGAGGCCAGAGGCTCTAATAGGTTTCAAAATAAGGTGTGCTCGTGGTGTAGAACAGGGGTCTTCAAACTATGGCCCTCCAGCTGTTGCGGAACTACACATCCCATGAGGCATTGTAAAACTCTGGCATTCACAAACATGACTAAGCATGATGGGAATTGTAGTTCCTGAAAAACTGGAGGGCCATAGTTTGGAGACTCCTGGTGTAGAGCACTGCTTCCTGATCCTACCCAGGTGTTACAACAGCGAATGAATATTCGCTATTGAAATACTGCTTCTCAATCCGACCATTCAGAAGCAGGTCTGAGATCCTTTTTCCAATTGGCAGAAACGAGAAGGGTCCCAATTGTCCGCTGAGCAGGAGGGAGGAAACGGAACCTGCCACAATGCCCGTGGAGAGCAGCGGTAGGAAAAGCCTTCGCCGCCGAGCAAGGGAAGCCATCGGTGAAGCTCGGGAGAAGCGCTGCCCACCATAGATGAGGTAAGTGCACCAGACCCACCTGACCAAAACCAGGATGGGTGTTACTGTTTGCCGCCCAGCCAAAAATAATTACCACCAGCTGCCACTGCCCTGGAGTCTCTTCTTCCAGTGCCTGTAGTCTCCCCTCCTAGTTCCTGAAGTCTTTCCTCCCAGTTCCTACAGTCTGTTTTTCCAGTTCCGAGAGTCTCTCCCCCCAGTTCTTACATTTACTCTACCCAGTTCTCTCAGTTTTTCCACCCAGTTCCTGCAGTCTCTCTCCAATTCTCACAGTCTCTCCTCCAAGTTTCTACATTCTCTTCCCCCATTCCCTCAGTTTCTTCTTCCCATTTTGCATTCTCTCCTCCCAGTTCCCACAGTCTCCCCTCCTGGTACTCATATGTTGTCCCTTCAGTTCCTGCAGTTTTTCCTTACAGTTCCTGCAAGCTCTCCTCCCAGTTGTCTCCCCACCAAGTTCCTACACTTTCTTCCCCCTTACCCCAGTATCTTTAGTTTCTTCTTCCCCCGGTTCTTGCAGTTCCTGCAGTCTCCTTCCCCAGTTCCTGTAGTCTCCCCCCCCCCCCCACACACACCCTGCTCCTGCAGTTTCTCATCTCAGTTCCCCCAATTTCTTCCCCCAATTCCCAATTCCTCCAGTCACCTTCCCCTATTTGCATTTTCTCCCACATGAAGTCTGTCTTCCCAGTGTCTGTAGTCTCTCTTACCAGAGAGAGAATATTTGTTATTATAAGGCAAGCCATACATTCTTCATTTTCTTTTCATTGAAACAGCAAGTTGAAAGAAAAAAAAAACAGACCCCATTCCCCCTTCCACACACCTGATGTGGATGGGGGAACCCTTCTTGCTGAGTCATTGCATTCTAACAGTGGGTAGACCTCCACACCATCAGAATACCCTGATCAGTGCTGCTGGTTATAGCCAGTGATGGTGATCAATCAAGAAAAACCTGACAGGCTGGTTGTACAGCAGTCAATTAGTAGAACTGGTCCCTGCTGAACCGGCCAAATTGTGATCCATGTATGGCCGCCTTAAAGTCAGCCCAATCTCAGATCTGGTGGCTCAGTTTTCTGATATGTGTGTTATAATTGCTGTCAAACAGCAGCAGGTGGAGCTTGAGAAGAAGATGGGATCCATCAGTGACAATGATCTGGGAATCAATGAACATGTATACAGCAGACCTTCCCAAATCTACCAGGAGATTCCAGCCACTCAAGAGGTGAGATCCAACTCCTGATCACATAGGCATGGAATGAAGAGAGATTCACAACAGTTATTAAAACATATCTCTCCAGGGATATACAGGATGTACCTCTGATATATGACTGATGTATGAGGATGGATGGGAAAGCCTAGTCCCTACCAGCAATATCCTTCATTCAACAAAATGACATGTTCTCTTGAAGCACAGTTACTAAATGTCCCAGATCCTGCAAAGCAGTCCTGGAATTTTCCCCCCCGTAGTGTCCATGTTCCACAGGCTGTAATACTGGATCTAGGAGATCTCACACTTTTCAGAATGTCAGAGGGGTCCTAGGTGATTGGAAAACTTTCTTTTCCAGTACCCAGGATTACAGGTGAAATTATCTCCTGCCCTAAACAAGACAGTCCCAGTATAGTTGTGGTCAACAGCAGACACAGTGCAGCAAGGTTGCTTCAGGTAATGTCAGGACTCGTGCTGACCTGGGTTGCCTGCGGGTGACACTGTTGTTCTCGGAGCTGAAGGGAGCAGTTCCGGTGGCAACCAGCAGATGTCTCCCAGCAGCCAGCTTCTCCTACTAATTAGGCCCCATCTGATACTGGCTGCTGGGAAGGTATTTAATCCCACCTTCAAAGATCAGTGCTTCAGTTTTCTACTTGTGAGCTGTGTCCCTGCCTGACCCTGTGCCTTGTATCCTGTGACCTGCTTCCAGTATCCTGTGCCTTGTACCCAGTATCTAGTATCCTAAATCTCCTCATCCAGTATCCCTTTGTTTCCTGTCCCAGTCCCGATCCTGCCCTGTTCATGTGAGCTCACTCCGGTTTGTTCATGGCAGCTGTTAGTTAGGTTGATATTCTGGGTTTGCTGCACTTGTACATTAAGGCTCCATGCACACTGGAGCTCATAAACTGCAGTTTATTGGAGTTTGGGCATTTTTTTTTTAAAAGCCCGTAAACTCCACTCTATGTTAGCCTATGTGTCCATAGACACACATGGACGTTTTTTAGCTTTAATGAGCAGTGGAGTTTATGGGCTTTTTTCTGAACGCCAGAAATTTGCGTTCAAAGTGCCGTTTTTCACCGCCAAAAAACGGCAAGCGCTGATAAACGCTGATAAGCGCTATTAAACGCTCGTAAACATTCGGTAATTAGGCTCCATGCACACTGAAGCTCAAAAAATCTTTTTCTGGACGCCAGATTGCTGGCAGAAAACGCTGGTTGAAAAAATTGCTTTTAACAGCGTTTTGTACTAGCGTTTATGGGCGTTTATTAGCGTTAGCGTTTATGGGCGTTTTCAATAAAAATACACAGAGGACACTCCAAAAATCCCACAGTACATTCCAAACTCCCACAATGCATTGAAAAAATAGAATGCCGAACACTAATTAACGCACGTTTATGAGCGTTTATAAGCGTTTATGAGCTCCAGTGTGCATGGAGCTGTTCGGCATTCTATTTTTCAATGCATTGTGGGATTTTTGGAGTGTCCTCTGTGTATTTTTTATAAAAAAACGCCCATTAACGCTAACGCTGTAAAACGCTCATAAACGCTAGTATAAAACGCTGTTAAAAGCAGGTTTTTCAACCAGCGTTTTCTGCCAGCAATCTGGCGTCCAGAAAAAGCTTTTTTGAGCTTCAGTGTGCATGGAGCCTTTTATGGTTTGTAGGTGTATGAAGGGTGTTGTTTAGGTTAATAGACTTTATTTCATCATACTTGGTCTAGTTGCTGATTCCTTCAGGTGTAACCCACTGATCTGGTCATCCCTACTGGATACCTAAATTTGGTATCCTTTACAGGTACATAACAATTGAAAACGAATGGTCATCCTTGTTCCCAATGACACCAACAACGGGACCTGTTTTATCCCAATGACCTCAAATATGATGCTCATTAGATCCCACTGACACCAATGATGGGGATTTATTTTATCCCACTGACACTACTGATGGGACTTATTTTTTTGAACTGAAATCAATGTTAAGGAATATTTTAATACACTGACAGTAAATGTGACTTATTGTATTCCACTGACATCAAAGATAAACCTTATTTGATCCCACTGACACCAACCATGGGGGATTTTTTTATTGCACTGACACTAATGACAAAGAAATATACCAGGTGACACTGTCAATCTTTCTTTTTAGGATTTGGATGAGGTCCTCCAAAATCCTCTGTACATCCCTTCTGGACACCCTTCGCAGGAGCAGCAGTCTGGGCCCCAGGGTGGGAATCCGGCAGAAGGACAATACAGCCTCCTCCAACCCCCAACCCAACCCCCAACCCAACTCCAACCCCCAACCCAACTCCCAACCCAACTCCAACCCCCAACCCAACCCCCAACCCAACTCCAACCCCCAACCCAACTCCCAACCCAACTCCAACCCCCAACCCAACTCCCAACCCAACTCCCAACCCAACTCCAACCCCCAACCTAACCCCCAACCCAACTCCAACCCCCAACCCAACTCCCAACCCAACTCCAACCCCCAACCCAACTCCCAACCCAACTCCCAACCCAACTCCAACCCCCAACCCAACTCCAACCCCCAACCCAACTCCCAACCCAACTCCCAACCCAACTCCAACCCCCAACCCAACCCCCAACCCAACTCCAACCCCCAACCCAACTCCCAACCCAACTCCAACCCCCAGACCAGCAGTGATCAATGTGGAGAGGCTCAGAAGATATAATCAATATTTGGGACACATTTCAATGTTCTAAAATGATCAGCTTTAGCGCCAAAGCTTCCACCGAACATACCAGAATATTATCTCCAGGTTCTGTTGCTATTTTCTTTGCCCGCACGTTTCCTTTTTTGTATTATATGTTTATTAAAGAGTTCATAAACTTTTAAAACCACTGTGTGACAATGCCTCTGAGAGATGGCCGGCAATGGATTCCAGTTTATTGGTACATTCGGTGGCTGTGGTTCTATTACTACCGGCCCGACCCTCAAATCAGTGTAGATGGGACCCCGAGACTGACCCACGTCTAACGAGCTCCAGTAATGACACCACATGGGGCAGATTCTGGTAAGTTCGGACTGTGGATGTTTCTTGTTATTAGCGCATACTGTGGTGTGAAAAAGTGTTTGCCCCCTTCCCCATTTCCTGTTCCTTTGTATGTTTGTCACACTTAAGTGTTTCGGAACATCAAACCAATTTAAACAATAGTCAAGGACAACACAAGTAAACACAAAATGCAATTTGTAAATGAAGGTGTTTATTATTAAAGGTGAAAAAAAATCCAAACCATCATGGCCCTGTGTGAAAAAGTGATTGCCCCCTAAACCTAATAACTGGTTGGGCCACCCTTAGCAGCAACAACTGCAACCAAGCGTTTGCGATAACGTGCAATGAGGCTTTTACAGCGTCCTGGAGGAATTTTGGCCCACTCATCTTTGCAGAATTGTCCTAATTCAGTTACATTAGAGGGTTTTCGAGCATGAACAGCCTTTTTAAGGTCATACCACAACATCTCAATAGGATTCAGGTCAGGACTTTGGCTAGGCCACTCCAAAGTCTTCATTTTGTTTTTCTTCAGCCATTCGGTGGTGGACTTGCTGGTGTGTTTAGGATCATTGTCCTGCTGCAGAACCCAAGTTCGTTTCAGCTTGAGTACACGAACAGATGGTCGGACATTCTCCTTCAGGATCTCTTGGTAGACAGCAGAATTCATAGTTCCTTTTATCACGGCAAGTCTTCCAGGTCCTGAAGCAGCAAAACAGCCCCAGACCATCACACTACCACCACCATATTTTACTGTTGGTATAATGTTCTTTTTATGAAATGCAGTGTTCCTTCTACGCCAGATATACTTGGACACACACCTTCCAAAGAGTTCCACTTTTGTCTCATCACAGAATGTTGTCCCAAAAGTCTTGGGGATCATCAAGATGTGTTGTGGAGAAATTGAGACGAGCTTTGATGTTCTTTTTGCTCAGCAGTGGTTTTCTCCTTGGAACTCTGCCATGCAGGCCATTTTTGCCCAGTCTTTTCCTGATGGTGGAGGCATGAACGCTGACCTTAACTGAGGCAAGTGAGGCCTGCAGTTCCTTGAACGTTGTTGTGGGGTCTTTTGTGACCTCTTGGATGAGTCGTCGCTGCGCTCTTGGGGTAATTTTGGGCGGCCGGCCACTCCTGGGAAGGTTCACCACTGTTCCATGTCTTCGCCATTTGTGGATAATGGCTCTCACTGTGGTTCGCTGGATTCCCAAAGCTTTGGAAATGGCTTTATAACCCTTTCCAGACTGATAGATCTCAATTACTTTCTTTCTCAATTGTTCCTGAATTTCTTTGGGTCTCGGCATGATGTGTAGCTTTTAAGGATCTTCTGGTGGACCTTACTGTGTCAAGTAGCTCCTATTTAAGTGATGCCTTGATTGTGAACAGGTGTGGCAATAATCAGGCCTGGGTGTGGCTAGAGAAATTGAACTCAGATGTGGACAACCACAGTTATAGTATGTTTTAACAAGGGGGGCAATCACTTTTTCACACAGGGCCATGATGGTTTGGATGTTTTTTCACCTTTAATAATAAACACCTTCATTTACAAATTGCATTTTGTGTTTACTTGTGTTGTCCTTGACTATTGTTTAAATTGGTTTGATGTTCCGAAACACTTAAGTGTGACAAACATGCAAAGGAACAGAAAATGAGGAAGGGGGCAAACACTTTTTCACACCACTGTAATATCCTCTACGAATGATTGGATGAAATTATGGGCATTGGATGGTAATAGGGATCTCTGATAGGGGCCATATCTTCAAGAAGTCAGTAAATAAAAATAAAATAACATTTAGAAAAACAAACACAATACACATATCTATACACACACTTAAAACCTAATATTATACAATGATATCTAGGTAAAACACACCTTATATATTACTGTAGCTATTAGAACTTTCAGAAAAAAACATAGGTGTATATTTTTTTACTTTTAAGTACAGCGTACAGGGGTCAGGAGTGTGTAAAGTACAAAGTACAGGGGTCAGGAATATGTAAAGTACAGAGTACAGGGGTCAGGAGTAAGTAATGCAAAATGCAGGGGTCGGGAGTATATATTGTACAGAGTACAGCGGCCAGAAGTATGTATTGTACAGAATGCAGAGGTTAGGAGTATGTAATGCACAGTGTACAGGGTCAGAAGTAAGTAATGCAGAGTTCAGGGGTCCGGAGTGTGTAATATGCAGAGTACAGGGTTCAGAAGTGTGTAATGTACAGAGTACAGCAGTCAGTAGAATGTAATGTACAGAGGTCAGGAGTATATAATGTACAGAGTACAGGGGTCAGAAGTGTGTGATGTACAGAGTACAGCGGCCAGGAGTATGCAGAGCGCAGGAGCCAGGATTATGTAAAGACAGAGTGCAGGGGTCAGGGGCCTTTACAAACATGCCAGGGCATGGTCTGTACACATATGCCAGGGTAGGGTCTCTACAAGCATGCCTGGGCAGTCTACCTACAAGCTAGCATGACAGCGTCTCTACAAGCATGCCAGGGCAGCATCTCTACAAGCATGCCAGGGCAGCGTCTCTACAAGTATGCCATGGCAGGATCTCAACAAGCATTCCAAGGTAGTGTCTCCACAAGCATGTAAGGACAGGGTCTCCACAAGCATGTAAGGGCAGGGTCTCCAAAAGCATGTAAGGGAAGAGTCTCCACAAGCATGTAAGGACAGGGTCTCCACAAGCATGTGAGGACAGGGTCTCCACAAGCATGTAAGGGCAGGGTCTCCACAAGCATGTAAGGGCAGGGTCTCCACAAGCATGTGAGGGCAGGGTCTCCACAAGCATGTGAGGGCAGGGTCTCCACAAGCATATGAGGGCAGGGTCTCCACAAGCATGTGAGGGCAGGGTCTCCACAAGCATGTAAGGGAAGAGTCTCCACAAGCATGTGAGGGCAGGGTCTCCACAAGCATGTGAGGGCAGGGTCTCCACAAGCATGTAAGGGCAGGGTCTCCACAAGCATGTGAGGACAGGGTCTCCACAACCATGTGAGGGCAGGGTCTCCACAAGCATGTAAGGGAAGGGTCTCCACAAGCATGTAAGGACAGGGTCTCCACAAGCATGTGAGGGCAGGGTCTCCACAAGCATGTGAGGGCAGGGTCTCCACAAGCATGTGAGGGCAGGGTCTCCACAAGCATGTAAGGGCAGGGTCTCCACAAGCATTCTGCACATCCGTGTTCAGTACATCCTATTGACAGAAGCTTGGATGCAATTCTGTTTTAACATGGATTTGGTTCCATGCATAGTGTGGTCAGGAGCCAATAAGAAGCTCATCATTCACATGGAGGAAGGCAGAATCACCAGGCATTTACTATGGCCCCAACTTCATTCATTAAATAAAATGAATCAGTATGGTGACTGTGAGGGACAGAGCAATGTAGTCCCTAAGTTGGTAATGTTAGGGTTACACACATTTTAATAGATTGGATGCTCACAACCTCCATATCTGTGAGAACTAAATGTTAGCATGATGGTAAAGCCTATTTTTTGCTCCGTATGCCAAACATTAATGGTAACATTTTGTCAGAGGGATTCCTTACTATACACTTACTCTGTGCAGATCATTTTAACATTATGTACAGCAGCCTTTCTCAACCTTTTCAACAGAGAGGGACCTTTGAAATAGTTCTCCGGTCTCGGGGGAACCCCCTGCTAAAAATTAGATATCTACAACTCATGATACATTAGTGTGATGGTCAGTGGGAAGAATGGTCCTTACACTTGTGGTCATTGGGAAGAATTACCCCCTTACAGATAGTTAGAAAGATCAATGGTGTGAGTGGGAACTTATCTGAGAGGCAGAAATTGCCCAAATGCTGAAGGAACTACAACCTCTGGAGGAACCCTGGTTGAGAATCACTGATGTACAGGGATAATAGCCAGTGTCCTTGTAAGAATCAGTAGAGGACCTGGAATTTTTTACTTGACTTGGATACAATTTGGTGTCCAAATGAATTTGTGATCCAATGTAAACGTATATTTGTAAATTCCTTCCCAACAGTTACCCAGAGTGCCTACACAAAAAGATTTCGGGTCCTAGAGACACCCCTAATAGGACAGGGATTCACCTTATTCAGATAACCTTAAATAATACGGTAGGGTCAACCACGCTTAGCGCTCTACACGGGCCCAGGACTCTCCCAGCATCTCACAAGAAAAGAGGTACAGAGAGAGTAACACAAAAACATGTAACAACTTTGTTAAAACACATCTACATATGTAATGGACCTAAGAATACACATGCAGTAATATTCTTAAGGGTCTAGTTATATAAAAAAGAAAAGAAAAAAAAGCATAGCCATTTGTCCAGCAAATCTGCATGTACATTCATTCTGAGAAGCAGGGGGCCTTCTCTACTGACGCGTTTCACCTGTTTTACATACTTTAAAGTGTATGTCAATACAAAAGTTTGTCACAGCCAGGGGGCTGGCTCATAAACCAGTAGCTATAGCAGTAGAAAGGTACCCATCGACCAGCAGGATAAGTACAGCGGCAGGTCACCCTGGCGGAAGACACAAGCTCACCCGAGGTCTGAGGTCTAAGCACCAACCGGTATTCGGCAGAGCTCCTGATGGTGGGGATGGGTTTTGCTGCGTGTTTGTACCGGGTCACTGTCCTCCAGATCGCCCCACCAGGAGGTGAGCAAGCCGGGGTCCAGTTGCAGAAATAGCAGGTAGGGATCAAGCAGAAGTATAGTCCATAAACAAGCAGAATGGTCGGTAAGGGGTTGCAAGAAGGGATCAAACAGAAGCATAGACGAGGAACAAGCGAAATGTTGGTAACGTGTGATATTGGAGATAAGGACAGTTGCAGGTACACAAAGGAGCAAGATATCACCTGGAGAGAGTACAATAATCTGGCAAACAGGAAGAGCAGAGACAAGGTTTAAATAGGATGTTTATTATGGAAGGGATACAACAAAATACTGACTACCATCTCAGATGGCTCAGGAAGAAGAGCTACTGCTGGACCCAGCAGAGATCATGGGTTCAGATCCCGCTCCCCGCAGGTATTTTTTTTTCTTTAATTTTGTATAGAGTAGGTGAGAAGAGAACCCCCAGCAGGTTTTCATTGCTATCCTAGGCTTTGTTTGGAAGATTTCTCCTCACTTATTGTTGCTAGGGATGAGCTGAACATACCTGATACCAGTTGGAGGGGGGGTTCAAGGTACGTTATTGAATTTGCTGCATCCAAATCCCATTGAGTTCAATAGGAACCACATGTTTCCTAGGCTAATAAGCCAGGGCTCAGTCCTACGTAGTGACGAAATGCGTACAAATGGAATGCACAATGCATATGTTTCCAATAAGATGGAACGCATGCTGGAGTCTAACAGTCCCTGGCTTAATTTTGTACTAATGGGAAGCTCATGTTTTTAAACTTTCATGTATGCACATTGGCAATGGATATATTTTAAATAAATCTGAAGCATTTTACACTATGGGAAGCCTGTCCTTCTCTTTATTTCTCATCCACAAATAACTCTGAGATTGGAGTTATTGGCGATACCACCACAGGACCAGGGGCATTGCTAGGTGGGAAAAAGACCAGGGGTCTCAGCCCAAAGTTCAAGCCTGGCATTGGGGGGGGGCTTAGCCCGGGGGGAGGTAGCATTACTTGCTGATTGCTGGCGTTTCTCACCAGTGCCCATCAATGCTGACCACTAAACTGACATACTTGACACATGCACTGACCTACCTGCCCCCTACACTAACCTACCAGACCACTGCATTAACCTACCAGACCCCTATATTAACAACCCTGACACCTACACTGACCTACCTGAAGAGTAGCTGGGGTGAGTGTAATTGGGAACCCTGAAGTTACCAGTTTGGTTTTCTAAGAAGTGGGCTACCTGACACATACACTGACCTACCTGACTTTTCCACGTCAGACTTCAGTTGACCTCTTGACACTCCTGCACGCTGCAGTTCAGCCTCACCTGTAACGTGTGGCGTGCCCATCCCATTCATGACCACTCAGAGACAGCAGGGTACATGCACCAGTCAGCCAGAGCCAGGGTAGGACAGCCGCCTGCAGCCCACCCATTTACACGGAGTGAGCACCGATTGGGAACCTCATAGTGCTCGGCGCAGCCACAGTGTCATTAACATCTCATGGACCTGGCAGAGGCCTATGATGGACATCACACGTCCCGTGGTCCCGGCATTGGACCAGTGCAACGTCCATCATAGGTGCTGCCAGATCCAGGATCCCCGCTGGCTGGGGCTCGGGGCTAATAATATAATTATAAATGCCCAAGACCTGGGCTTTTTTGTGGGCTCACTTGGGGTCCCAGTCCCCCACGCCCCCCCCCCCCAACGCCACTGCACAGGACACTGGAGAGTGGTTTGGAGGATACCCCTGGTCTCTGGATGACCACTAAGCGCTTTTGACTCCTTTTGTTATAAAACAAGAGGGTCAACTCCATCTGGTGAGTGGGAATCTCTCTTACAGTGAAGTGGTGGCACTATAGTGGATACCATAGCTGAAGAAAGCACAAGGCAATTTAAAATACCTGAAAGGACTTGTCATATTGTTCACTAATATTATTATTTGGGGACTGAGCACTTTTATTATTTTTCACAACTTCATATTGAAGTTTTGGTTTGAGCATGGCATATTTGCACCATACAATTCTTACCGATATCAATTTTTATTCTTTGCAATTATGATTTTTGTACATTGCCACTAGTGATAGCCGAACAGTTCGCCCGGCGGTCGTTTCGCGGCGAATTTCGGCTGTTCGCGGTCCGCCCGATCGCCGGACTATTGGCGCCGTTCGCCCGGTGGACTTCCGTGTTTACTGTGCAAAAGAACTTTGACCTATGATGACACATCCATCATGGGGTACAGGACAGCCAATTGAGACATTACAGCACATGGACACTTGGACATTCCCCCTAACTTATAAATACACCCGATTCGGCGGCCATTTTACATTCTTTCTTCTGTCACTATAGGGAAAGGTTGCTGTGTGGAGCAGGGAGAGATAAATCTCTAGCTATTTGGTACACAAAAGTTCTTTTCAGGACTGGTATAGGTGTTAGGTGTATATAGGTTTGCTGTGCTACTGATTGTTGCAGCAGCCTGAGTGTCTTTTGTCAGTTTAGAGAAAGGGACAGGACGCTGTGTGCTGCTATAGGGACAGCCAGATTAGTCATCATCATTAGCTGTTACTATCAGGTCCACAAAAGTGCTATTCCAGTAACCAGTTATTGTTCCAGCAACCTCTGTTTTGCCATTTTATATAGGGACAGGCAGGAAGCAGTGTGTCAGGCAGTGAGGGTCAGTTTAAACAGTAGCTGTTACTATTAGTTCCACAAAGGTTCTTTTCAGGACTGGTATCAGTGGTATGGTAATAGGCTTGTACACGTATAATATTCTTTCTTCCAAATATAGAAAGAATATTATACTTGACTGCTGCCCTTCTGCTGCAGTCTGCTAATCAGTCACAACTCACTTGTTCCACAAAGCTCTTTTTTCAGGACTGGTAACTTGGTCTGTCTAGGGTGCTAGAGTACATACACAGTCTGCCATTCTATAAGGACTGGTATCGGTCCACAATACATAGGGTTGAGGTGCACTACTGCTGCCCGCTGCCCTATACTGCAGCAGTCCTTCATCGGTATAGGGAGTGGGACTGACGTACAGTCTGCTAATCAGTCACACACAACCTACTTGTTCCACAAAGGTCCTTATAAGGACTGGTAACTTGGTGTAGGGTGCTACAGTACATAGGGTTGAGTGAGGTACAGTCTGCTATTCTGTAAGGACTGGTATCGGTCCACAATACATAGGGTTGAGGTGCACTACTGCTGACCACTGCCCTATACTGCAGCAGTCCTTCAGCAGTATAGGGACTGACGTACAGTCTGCTAATCAGTCACACACAACCTACTTGGTCCACAAAAGTCCTTATAAGGACTGGTAAGGTATATAGGGTGCTACAGTACATAGGGTTGAGTGAGGTACAGTCTGCTATTCTATAAGGACTGGTATCGGTCCACAATACATAGGGTTGAGGTGCACTACTGCTGACCGCTGCCCTATACTGCAGCAGTCCTTCATCAGTATAGGGACTGACGTACAGTCTGCTAATCAGTCACACACAACCTACTTGGTCCACAAAGGTCCTTATAAGGACTGGTAACTTGGTGTAGGGTGCTACAGTACATAGGGTTGAGTGAGGTACAGTCTGCTATTCTTTAAGGACTGGTATCGGTCCACAATATATAGGGTTGAGGTGCACTACTGCTGACCGCTGCCCTATACTGCAGCAGTCCTTCATCAGTATAGGGACTGACGTACAGTCTGCTAATCAGTCACACACAACCTACTTGGTCCACAAAAGTCCTTATAAGGACTGGTAAGGTATATAGGGTGCTACAGTACATAGGGTTGAGTGAGGTACAGTCTGCTATTCTGTAAGGACTGGTATCGGTCCACAATACATAGGGTTGAGGTGCACTACTGCTGACCGCTGCCCTATACTGCAGCAGTCCTTCATCTGTATAGGGAGTGGGACTGACGTACAGTCTGCTAATCAGTCACACACAACCTACTTGGTCCACAAAAGTCCTTATAAGGACTGGTAAGGTATATAGGGTGCTACAGTACATAGGGTTGAGTGAGGTACAGTCTGCTATTCTGTAAGGACTGGTATCGGTCCACAATACATAGGGTTGAGGTGCACTACTGCTGACCGCTTCCCTATACTGCAGCAGTCCTTCAGCAGTATAGGGACTGACGTACAGTCTGCTAATCAGTCACACACAACCTACTTGGTCCACAAAAGTCCTTATAAGGACTGGTAAGGTATATAGGGTGCTACAGTACATAGGGTTGAGTGAGGTACAGTCTGCTATTCTATAAGGACTGGTATCGGTCCACAATACATAGGGTTGAGGTGCACTACTGCTGACCGCTGCCCTATACTGCAGCAGCCCTTCATCGGTATAGGGAGTGGGACTGACGTACAGTCTGCTAATCAGTCACACACAACCTACTTGGTCCACAAAGGTCCTTATAAGGACTGGTAACTTGGTCTAGGGTGCTACAGTACATAGGGTTGAGTGAGGTACAGTCTGCTATTCTGTAAGGACTGGTATCGGTCCACAATACATAGGGTTGAGGTGGACTACTGCTGACCGCTGCCCTATACTGCAGCAGTCCTTCATCGGTATAGGGACTGAGAGTTTTGTCACAGGGTCATTTAAAAAATGACAGGCAGAGGAAGAGGCAGGCCCTTCTGCAGGGGTGGTAGGGGTAGGGCAGGAGCAACAGGCTTGAGCCAAAGTGGGATGTTGCAGAAGGTGCGTTAAATTACTTTAAAAGACGCACCAGACTTAGTTGAATGGCTCGCTCAGCCTTACTCTTCTGCACCCTCCTCATCCTCTCGATCTGCACCCTCTTCTTCACTCTCTGCTATGTGCACCCCCAAAGACACTACCACCAACAACACCACCACCACCACATACCTTCCGCTTGAGTCACAGGAATTATTTTCCGATCCATATCAAGACATTTCTGATGCGCAGCCACTCTTGGTATTGGATCAGGAAGAGGAGGTAGCAACAACCGCTACTCAGCAGTCTGACGACAGTACCCAGATCAGCCCAAGGAGGAGGTTGGTCCCCGGTGTTGCTGCCTACTCCGAGATCTCTACTTATAGCGGTGTGGAAGGTGACCCGATGATGACGTGTCTAGTGATGTCACCGTCCAGCCTCGTCTTCTACTTCTCCTTCTCCTCTCTCCTCACACTTGTCCTCCACTCCACCTTCCATCACGCCAAGCTCACGTTTTTCTGCAAAAAGACAGGCTTCCGTGGGCCTAATGTTCGAGCGTAAAAAAATGATGACGCCGGATAACCCTCTTGCCCAACGGTTAACGGTTGGCTTGTCAGAACTCATAGCCCGCCAACTACTGCCATATAAACTGGTGGACTCGGAGGCCTTTCGCAAATTTGTGACCATTGGAACACCACAATGGAAGGTCCCAGGAAGGAAGTATTTCTCAGAGAAGGGCATCCCAGAGCTATATGGCCATGTTCAGCGGCAAGTGAATGTATCTCTGGCACACAGTGTCGGTGCCAAGATACATCTGACCACAGACACGTGGTCTAGCAAACACGGGCAGGGAAGGTATATCACTTTTACTGCCCACTGGGTGAACCTTCTGACAGCCGTCAAGCATGTAACCCGTGGCATCCGTGTAGATTTGGTTTTACCGCCACGGATTGCATGCAGGCCTGACTCTTCTTCTCCTCCTCCTCCTACTCCATCCTCCTCCCTCTCCTCCTCAGCTGACTCCTCCTTTTCCACTGCTAGCGTCTCTTCCACTGCACCGCCCAAGCTCCCCAGAACCTATTCCACATGCCAGGTGAGACGCTGCCATGCCGTGCTGCGTCTGTTGTGCCTGGAAGCCAAGAGCCACACTGGCCCGGCACTCCTTTCAGCTTTGCGTTCACAAGCAGATCAGTGGCTAACACCGCTCAATTTGACAGTTGGTAAAGTGGTGTGTGACAACGGTGCCAATCTGCTTAGCGCATTGAAACAGGGCAAAATCCCGCACGTGCCATGCATGGCACACGGCTTAAACTTGGTCGTGCAGCGATTCGTTGTCAAATACCCTGGGGTCCAGGACATCTTGCAGCAGGCAAGGAAAATCTCGGCCCATTTTAGAAGATCTTACACGGCCATGGCTCGCCTTGCTGACATTCAGCGGCGACACAATCTGCCGGTCAGACGTCTTATTTGCGATTGCCCGACGCGATGGAACTCAAACTTCTATATGCTTGATAGGCTGCTCCAGCAGAAACGTGCAGTTAACGTCTACCTGTATGAACTCTGCGGCAGAACAGGTTCTGGGGAGCTGGGGTTTTTTTTCACCGTGCCAGTGGCTGCTCATGCGCGACGCATGCAGACTTCTGCGCCCATTTGAGGAGATCACCAAACTGGTCAGTCGCAGCCATGGCGCCATCAGTGACATGGTACATTATGCCTTCTTTATGGAGCGTGCATTGCGTCGTGTCATTGATCAAGCTGTGGAGGAGCAGGAGCGGGAAGATGAGGAAGTCGCAATGCTGGATGAATTCCCAGGGGGGACTACTCTATCTGAGACAAGTCAACAACAGGAGTCTGATGAGGAGTCAGAGGAGGATGGTGCCGGGACGGATGAGGAGGAGCAAGAAGAGCATGCTTTAAAACCTTTCTGGGACCCCTGTTGTGCGTGGATGGGGAGAGGAGAATGAAGAGGACGATATTATCCTGGATGATGAGCAGGAGCCAGGCCACCACACCGCTTCCAGTTTAGTGCAAATGGGGGCCTTCATGCTCCAGTGTTTTAATAGGGACCCGTATAAAAAGCATAAGGGTCAAGGACCAGTACTGGGTGGCAACGTACTTAGACCCCCGGTACAAACACAAAATGGTGGAAATGTTACCGCCGTCACAGAGGGTTGGCAGAATGGAGCACTTCCAGGCCTTGCTTCGAGAAATGCTGCATTCTGCTTTTGCGTGGCAGAGGAGCAATTCCCCCTCCCAGAGAAGGAGTTGCGGGTACCAATCCAACAGGGCCTGCAAGAAGAGGCCGGTTTGAAGATGTGCTGGTGACTTCGGATATGAGGTCATTCTTTCAGCCGACCCATCGACAGGTGCCATCCGGATCCAGCATCAGGGAACGCCTACACCGTCAGGTGTCCGACTACATCGGGTTAATGGCCGATGTGGACGCTCTGAGGAGTGATGAACCCCTGGACTACTGGGTGGGCAGGCTTGAACTCTGGCCAGAGCTTGCCCAATTTGCAATCAAACTGTTGGCTTGCCCCTCATCCAGTGTCCTGTCCAAAAGAACGTTCAGCGCAGCAGGGGGGATCGTGACCGATAAGCGTACTCGCCTAGCTCACGACAGTGTTAACTACCTCACATTTCTAAAAATGAATGAGGCATGGATCTTGGAGGAATTCAACACATGTGACCAGTAGACCATGTCTATAAACTATTTTTTTAATCGAGCACACAGACCTTCTTTCTTCATTTGGCTCACTTCCTTGCACAAAAAAATCACACCGTTCTATATGCCCGTACCCTCCTGTTTGAAGAGGTTGAGCGGTGTCATATTTCTACTGGGGCTGCTTATTATGAGGGGCTCCCACCATCCCTGTGCTGTGCTGACTTCCTCCTGGGGCTGCTTATTATGAGGGGCTCCCACCATCCCTGTGCTGTGCTGACTTCCTTCTGGGGCTGTACTTCTGCTGTGCATAATATGAGGGGCTCCCACCATCCCTGTGCTATGCTCATTATGAGGGGCTCCCACCATCCCTGTGCTGTGCTGACTTCCTTCTGGGGCTGCTTATTATGAGGGGCTCCCACCATCCCTGTGCTGACTTCCTCCTGGGGCTGTACCTCTGCTGTGCATATTATGAGGGGCTCCCACAATCCCTGTGCTATGCTCATTATGAGGGGCTCCCACCATCCCTGTGCTGTGCTGACTTCCTCCTGGGGCTGCTTATTATGAGGGGCTCCCACATCCCCTTGCTGTGCTGACTTCCTCCTGGGGCTGCGTATTATGAGGGGCTCCCACCATCCCTGTGCTGTGCTGACTTCCTTCTGGGGCTGTACCTCTGCTGTGCATATTATGAGGGGCTCCCACCATCCCTGTGCTATGCTCATTATGAGGGGCTCCCACCATCCCTGTGCTGTGCTTACTTCCTCCTGGGGCTGCTTATTATGAGGGGCTCCCACCATCCCTGTGCTGTGTTGACTTCCTCCTGGGGCTGTACTTCTGCTGTGCATATTATGAGGGGCTCTCACCATCCCTGTGCTATGCTGACTTCCTCCTGGGGCTGCTTACGGTGCTGGTGTCAGTGCTTTATGTCACGCTGCTGATGTCAGTGCTCTCTATCACGGTGCTGGTGTCAGATCACTCTATCGCGGTACAGGTGTCAGTGCTGTATATCACGTTGCTGGTGTCAGTGCTTTATGTCACACTGTTGATGTCAATGCTCTCTATTAGGGATGAGCCGAACACCCCCGGTTCGGTTTGCACCAGAACTTTCAAACGGACCCCAAATTCATACGAACTTTAGAACCCCATTGAAGTCTATGGGACTCGAACGTTCAAAATTAAAAGTGCTAATTTTAAAGGCTAATATGCAATATGCTGTCCTAAAAAGGGTTTGGGGACCTGGCTCCTGCCCCAGGGGACATGGGTCAATGCCTAAAATGTTTTTAAAAATGGCCGTTTTGGCGGGAGCACTCATTTTAATGACGATTAAAGTGAAAAAAAAATGTGAAATATTCCTTTAAATATCGTGCCTGGAGGGTGTCTGTAGTATGCCTGTGAAGTGCCACGTGTTTCCCGTGTTTAGAACAGTCCCTGCACAAAATGACATTTAACGTAAATAACGTCATTTAAAACTGCTTGCGGTTTTAATGTTATATCTGGTTCCTGCAATATGGTTGAAAATCATTGAGAAAAATGGCATGGGTAGCCCCCCTGCCCATTACCAGCCCCTTTGGGTCTTGTACGCATATTAAGGGGAACCCTGTACCCATATTAAAAAAAGGAAATGTGTGTGGCCCCCAGGCCCTATATACTCAGAACAGCAGTATACAGGCGGTGCAAACAAGACAGGGACTGTGTAGGTTTGTTGTGTTAAGTTGAATCTGTTTGTAATTTTCAACTGGTACATTTTTAAAGTGTAGCTCCAGTCAAAAAAACGATTTTTAAGCTTTTTGGAAAACATAGGCAAGGGTTATCACCCCTGTATAATTTGTTTTGTCGTCCATCTTTTTTCATCTCACTTGCTGTTGTCTCCTTCCGTTTGCAAGTAGGAGATGTTTGTAAGTTGGATGTTTGAAAGTAGGGGCCTGCCCTATATGCTCTGCAGAAATGACGGAACAAGGTGTTGGTTTTGCCACAACATTGTAAGCCCTGAAAGTGACTCTTGGTGGGCGCTGGAGCGCCCTGCTGTGAACGATTATATCAAGAATTGTAATTACATGCCATTGTTGAACAGTGGTAGAAAAATTGACCTTTGGTGGTTGTGGTGCTGGTGCCACAACACTATAAGTCCTCACAGTTACTCTGGGTGGGCACAGGAACGGGCCTTTCTGTGAAATATTATGTCCCTGTTAAACAGGGGCAGAAAAATTGGGCCTTAGGCACTGGTGCTGGTGCCACGACACTGCAACCTCTCCCATATACTCTAGTTTTATTGCAGGAATTAGCCCTGCTGCAAAGCATTGCATCAAAAATTGTAATTAAACGCCCCTGTTAAACAGGGGCAGAAAAATTGGGCCTTAGGCACTGGTGCTGGTGCCACGACACTGCAACCTCTCCCATATACTCTAGTTTTATTGCAGGAATTAGCCCTGCTGCAAAGCATTGCATCAAAAACTGTAATTAAAAGCCCCTGTTAAACAGGGGCAGAAAAATTGGGCTGATGGCATCACCCAGAACCAGAAATGTTCTTCCAAGATATCAGCGGAGGAGGAAGAGGATAGACAATCAACATAACAGGACAGTCACTCAGCATCAGCATAGGCAGTCTTGAAGGGATGTGATATTTCAAAAAAAAAATTTCGGTTACATCAGCTTCAGGTGCTTGGTAGCTGTGGGTTATCCAAGACTGATTCATCTTGATGAAGGTCAGTCGATCAACTGATTCGGTGGACAGGCGCACCCTGTGATCGGTAACAAAGCCACCAGCAGCACTGAATGTGCATTCCAAAAGAACGCTGGATGCAGGACAGGCCAGTAGCTCAATTGCATACTGTGCAAGCTCTGCCCAGTGATCCATCCTCAAGACCCAGTAAGCCAGAGGATTTTCGGTGGGAAAGGTGTCCAAGTCTGACCTTGCCCCCAGGTATTCCTGCACCATGTAAATCAGACGCTGGCGATGGTTGCTGGAACCGATCATACCTTGGGGCTGCGGACTAAAAAATTGTCTGAAAGCATCAGTCAGATGGCCACCTTCTCCACCGCTCCTTCTGACCGATGCCTCAGCAACACATTGTCCAGGACCAGGAGTTTGTAACCTCCCAGTCTCTGGGAACACGTTGCACAGACCTTTCTGCAAGGCCTCCCAGAGATGTCTCATCCTCTGCTCCCTCTGCGATGGCAAGATAAGGTTGGCAACCTTGCCCTTGTACCGTGGATCAAGGAGAGTGGCCAGCCAGTAATGGTCCCTCTCCTTGATCCGAAGAATACGAGGATCCTTCCGCAGACTTTGCAGGATCAGGGAGGCCATGCAGCGTAGGTTAGCTGACGCATTTGGCCCGGAGTCCTCTGGGTCACTAAGGACAACATGATCCGCAGCTACCTCCTCCCAGCCACGTACAAGTCCACGGGTGTCTCGGGACTGTAAATCCCTACAAAACTGCTGTTGCTGCTGATGCTGAGTGCCAGCCTCCACCTCCATGCTGACACAATCATCCTCCTCCTCCTCTTCCTCCTCCTCATCCTCTTCCTGTGTGATGGGTGGCATAGCAGGAACACTTTCTGGATAAAGGGGGCCTTGAGAGGCAAGGAAGTCCTTCTCTTCCTGCCTCTGTTCTGCCTCAAGTGCCCTGTCCATTATTCCACGCAGCGTATGCTCCAAGAGGTGGACAAGAGGTACAGTGTCACTGATGCATGCACTGTCACTGCTCACCATCCTTGTGGCCTCCTCAAACGGTGACAGGACAGTGCATGCATCCCTGATCATGCCCCACTGGCATGGTGAGAAAAAACCGAGCTCCCCTGACCCTGTCCTGGTGCCGTAGTCGCACAGGTACTCATTGATGGCCCTCTTCTGCATGTGCAGCCGCTGCAGCATCGCCAGCGTTGAGTTCCACCTGGTGGGCATGTCACATATAAGGCGGTTCTTGGGCAGGTTCAACTCCTTTTGAAACTCAGCCAGCCGAGCACAGGCATTAAATGATCGGCGGAAATGCACACAGACTTTCCTGGCCTGCTTCAGGACATCTTGTAAGCCGGGGTACCTGCCCAAGAACCGC
Source organism: Lithobates pipiens (assembly GCF_037356315.1). Lineage (NCBI taxonomy): Eukaryota > Metazoa > Chordata > Amphibia > Anura > Ranidae > Lithobates > Lithobates pipiens. Next base: position 3,664,937 of record NW_027507870.1, on the reverse strand, counting down.
TGCACCACCAGGTTAAGGACGTGAGCTACACAGGGCACATGGGTCAGCTGTCCCTGTCGGAGGGCGGAGAGGAGGTTGGTGCCATTGTCGCAAACCACCATTCCTGGCTTAAGCTGGCGTGGCGTCAACCACCTCTCGGCCTGCCCCTGCAGAGCTGACAAAACATCTGCCCCAGTGTGGCTCTTGTCCCCCAAACAAACCAGCGCAAGCACTGCATGGCATTGTTTTGCCTGCATACTTACGTAGTCCCTGGAACGCCTACGGAGCACCGCTGGTTGTGAGGACAGAGCACTGGAAGAGGCCATGGAGGAAGAAGAAGAGGAGGGGGTGGAGGAGAGAGGTGTGTCACAACCAATAGTAGCATTTTGTAGGCGTGGTGGCGGAACAACCTCCAACACTACTGCACCTTGTCCTGCATCCTTCCCAGCTGCCAGAAGAGTGACCCAATGGGCCGTGGAAGACAGGAAACGTCCCTGTCCATGCCTGCTGGACCATGAGTCAGCGGTAATATGCACCTTACCGCTGACAGCCCTGTCCAGCGAGGCAAGGACATTGCCTTCCACATGCCGGTAGAGAGCCGGAATCGCCTTCCGTGAGAAAAAGTGGTGTTTGGGGACCTGCCACTGAGGAACCACACATTGTACAAACTCACGGAAGGGGGCCGAGTCTACCAACTGAAAAGGCAGCAGTTGAAGTGCTAGCAATTTAGCCAAGCTAGCATTTAACCGCTGGGCATGTGGATGGCTGGGAGTGAACTTCTTTCGCCGGTCCATCAGCTGGGGCAGGGACATTTGCATGCTATAATCGGACATGGGTGTACTGCTAGCAGAGTGCCCGGAAGCACTTGGCTGTGACACACCTAATTCTACACCTTCATTCCTCTCAGAGGAGGTTTCAGAGAGGACTGAAAGTCTAGTGGGGTTGGAGATGCCAGCTGATGAGGAGCAAGGAGAGGTCTGCTTTGTTCTTTGGTGTGGGTCTTTGAGGTACGCTTGCCAACAAGCTGCATGGCAGGTTAACGTATGTCTGGTCAAGCATGTGGTGCCCAAGCGGCTGATGTTTTGGCCACGCGAGATACGCTTCAGACATATGTTGCAATTAGCAGCGGTGCGATCTGATGCACTCGTCTCAAAAAAGGCCCACACCAAAGAACTTTTAGAATAACGCGCAGAGGCAGCGCCCTGCACAGGCGGAGCTCTGCGGTGTGATTCAGTCAGTGTGCTGCCCATAAGCTGGCCCCCGGAGGGCATCCTGCCTCGTTGGACATGTGCCTCCTCCTCCTCTCTCCTACCAGGCACCCACATGGAGTCAGTGCCCTCATCATCCCCTCCCTCTTCATCGCTGGAGCAAACCTGGCAGTATGCTGCAGCTTGTGGAACATGACTGCCAGATTGCTGTCCTTCTTGAGCATCCCCTCTCTCTGCGCTCACGCTACTGCCTTCCTCTAGCTGAGTATCATCATCAGAGCCTACAAAACACTGGGCATCCTCCTGGTGCATGTACCCAACACTGTGCTCAAAGAGTTCAGGGGACACCTCAGGAGGACGTGGTGGGTCTAGGGAAGGAGTCACTGATGATGACATTGAGAGGAGGGAAGACGATGCGTTGGCAGCTGCTTTGCCAGTACCCTGAGCCTGGGTGAGAGAGGATGAGGAGGATGAAGAGGGCTTGGTCATCCACTCTACCAAGTCGTTGGCATGTTGCGGCTCAACATGTCCAGCTGCCGAAAAGAAGGACAAGCGTGTCCCATGGCCATGTGCTGATGATGACAATGCACCGCGTCCACGACCAGCACTGTTGTCTCTAGACACAGAGCCTGCTTGCCCTCTTTTATCGGCTCGCGCCTGTCTGCCTCTCCTTGCTGGCCTTCCAGACATGGTAATGGCCTGAAGGGAGTTGGGTAAAACAGCAATTGGGTAGTGTATATTGTGCTGGAGGCACACAACACCAACTAACTCCTGCAGATGCCTTTATTATAGAACACCAGCAATAAAGGGTAGATAAAGGGGTATACTGTACTGGAGGCACACAACACCCACTAAGCCCTGCAGATGGCTCTATTATAGAACAGCAATAAAGGGTAGATACAGGTTTATATTGTGCTGGAGGCACACAACACCCACTAACTCCTGCAGATGCCTTTATTATAGAACACCAGCAATAAAGGATAAACACAGATGTATACTGTGCTGTGCTGGAGGCACACACAACTTCCAATAACTCCTGCAGATGGCAGGTGGCTCAAATAGAGAAGAGCTATGTAGGTGGATATAGCGGTGTGTACTGGGTACAGAACACGCAGACAGCATGCACAAGCTCCTCACACTGACTGCTCTATTATAAAAGATAGATATATCACTAGCTATATAGGTGAGGTGAATATAGTGGTGTATACTGCGGTCAAGGCACGCAGACAACAACCACTACAGAAGAACAAGAATGAAAAATCGGCCGATAACGATCGGTGTATACTGTGTTGAAGGTACACAGAACACCCACTAACTGCTTCAGACGCCAACACACTACACAAGGCCCCGCGCTGGCGGCCTTATATAGTGTGGGGCGTGTACTACACAGCCTGAGCTATGATTGGCCACAGGCATCCTGCCTGTGGCCAATCATGGCTCTCCTCGCTGCCGGCGCTGTGATTGGCCAAGCATGGGGAGTCACAGTGCATGCTTGACCAATCATGAGCCAGCAATGCACTGCGCCATCGCAGTGCATTGTGGGCCGTGAGCGCCACACGAATTTGGCGCGAACGGCCCATAACGTTCGGAATTCGCCGAACGGGCGAACAGCCGAAGTTCGAGTCGAACGTATGTTCGACTCGAACACGAAGCTCATCCCTACTCTCTATCACGGTGCTGGTGTCAGATCACTCTATCACGGTGCAGGTGTCAGTGCTGTATATCACGGTGCTGGTGTCAGTGCTTTATGTCACGCTGCTGATGTCAGTGCTCTCTATCACAGTGCTGGTGTCAGATCACTCTATCACGGTGCAGGTGTCAGTGCTGTATATCACGGTGCTGATGTTAGTGTTTTATGTCACGGTGCTGATGTCAGTGCTCTCTATCACGGTGCTGGTGTCAGATGATTCTATCACGGTGCAGGTGTCAGTGCTCTATATCACAGTGCTGGTGATCATCTCCTGAACCCTCTTCTTTGCCTACCCTGACCTTCCCTCACCTCCATTGCCTTCATGCGCTCCACAGTCCTGAATTTTCTGAATTTCACATATAAAAAAAGAATGCTTGTAGTTGTCTATCCCAGATTCACCTCATACATGTGTTATGTCATTGGCCATGTGGTGGGACTATGTGTGCACAGCTAGTTTTTATTTGGTGGCTGCAAATATGACCTGTAGGTTTGTAAAGTTCGCCTCCCATTGAAGTCAATTGGGCCTGCCGTAAACGTTACAGTTCGCAAACTATCGGCCGCGTTCGTGGTTCGTGTTCGCGAAACGTCCCGTCGGAAGTTCGTCCATCACTATCCACCACCACGCTCGATGTGCAGATCTTAATATGTTTGTGTCCAGTCCAGCCAGCGTTACTCTTCAAAGAACACAAAAACCCACACAAACGTCACACAGTTGCCATGACAATGCGTTTTGGGACTATGGCCTCCTTCCTCAGGTCCTCACCGGATCATCATCGGATGACCTGAGGAAGTAGGCCATACCTCTGAAATGCATTGTCATGGTGTGTGACGTCCTCACTCTCTTCCCCCACCTGTATCCTGCTCGCGTGGGTTTGTGTGTTCTTCAAAGAGCAACACCGGCTGGTCCTGACACAAGCGCATTAGGATCTCCACGTCGAGCGTGGTGGTGGATTGCCTCAGATGTGCTGCCAGGATACGGGCAGCTAGGTTGAACGTCCATGGCTCCCCCTTCCCCTGCCGATATCTTGAGGTATCTTGACACTCAGTTTTCAGTGAGTTTCTATGCTGAGTATTTCCTCCCTATCACATCTGAGCAGCCCATGTGACTATAGAGTCGCATATGTGGGCGTATACACCGTGGTAGATGACAGCCCACTTCTTCCCTCCTCCTCCATGTCCACTAACCAGCTAAACACAATGGGGAGCGGGATATTGCATGTAGGTTGATGGAGGCTTCACTTCCCTCTTATTCTAAAACACAAGCTAAAGGGGTATGACACAGCCTGTGATTGACAGAAATCCATCCATTCCATATTATTGCCAAAAAATAAAAAATTATGAAGATTTGATTTCAAATATATATATATTTGTTTGACACTTTAGTGATATTAATTATTGGCGGGAGATGGACGAAGGCGATCAGTGACCTTACCTTAGGAGACGGATGCTGCTACTCGCTGCAGCTTGCCGAGGGAAGAGCCGGGGCTATTGCTTCATCTCCACAAACAATCGGGTTTCAGGACCCATTTCCTGATTGGCCGGGAGGAGAAGCAGGAAGACATTAGCGAATATTATTTTGCTAATATCAACCAACTGGGTGGGCTCAGGGTGCAGTGCTCTGTGCCCACCCTTTTTTTAAAGCTAATTAGAGCCTCAGGCTCTAATCATGTGCTTTAACCAGCTGCCGTCATTTTACTTCAGCGAGTCGGCAACATCCCACGAGCCGTCGTAGTTATACGTTGGCTCACGGGATAAGGATAGCAGGCACGAGCACGCGCCCGCTACACAGTGGGGGTGCTGATGCTTGTGGCCGACAGTCGCGATGACCGCTGGCCACGAACAATCGCGGGCACGAGAGGCAGAACAGGGACGTGTTTGTGTAAACACACAAATCTGTGATTTGTTCTATGAGGCATGACAGATCATGAGTTCCTAATAGCTAGGAACCATGATCTGTCATTTCCTCTAGTCAGTCCCCTCCCCCTATAGTTAGAAACACACACTAGGGAACACAGTTAACCCCTTGATTGCCCCCTTGTGTTAACCCCTTCCCTGCCAGTAAAATTTTTACAGTATTCAATGCATTTTTATAGCACTGATCGCTGTATAAATGCCAATGGTCCCAAAATAGTGTCAAAAGTGTCCGATATGTCCGCCATAATGTCACAGTCCTGATAAATCAGCTAAAATTTTCCAGGCTAGCGGGCAAGTGTTTGGAGACAAACAAAGGGCCACCTGTCCAACCGGCCATTTCCTTGCTAGCTGCATATTCAGACGACCATGTAGGATGGAGTTGTACCCTGTCCAACCTCAAAGATAGCCCTAGACAGCACAATGAGGATGGGACAAATGTACTACGTGTACCTTATTCCCTGGAAAAGTGAAAATGTTAAAAAGAAAAAAAAAAGCTGGAAGTTATAAAAAATTTTTTTTAACATTATGGCCTTGTTTCACCTCCTTGTGCAATTACCTATTGCCCTTCAACCTGTGTATACGACTTCAGTTGACAGGCCAACAGCACTTTCTGGCCTCCACCCATTACCTGGCTGCCTTTAATTTGTCTCAGTATTGTTGATGCTTTCTCTGGCGCACATCCACATAAGCTCAGGCAACCTCTACAGCCAACCAACCAACCAACCAACCAACCAACCAACCAACCACTAAAGCTCCTCCTCTAATGCCTTTGAAAGCTGCAGAGGACTATACTGGAAATGCAGTGTTGTTCCTGCAATGGGTGACTTCCTGTCAGCCCCCAAATGTTCACTCCCACACCACTGGAACATTAGTGGTCATGTGACCATAGTTAACTACTTAGTGACTGCCCGTTCACTTTGTACTGCAGGCGTGTGGCCGCTGTAGGCAAAGTAAGCTACCCGCTGCCTACTTGCACGTTTAGGGCTCACGCATGCGTGCCCCCCCCTACCCGGTGATTGTACACAGTTGGGAGCCGGTCAGCAAGTCCCTGCCAATGATTCACGGCCAAGAAGCTGATCGGCTGTGTCCAATCACAGCCCAGAGCCCTATGCTGACATTCAACACACGGCTCTGTACAGAGGGAACTTTGCAGGGATGAGAGACTTCAAGATCAGTTCGTAAAAGCAGCTCACTGTACGCACATTACACAGAGTTAGGCACATATTTAACCCTTTGATTGCCCGAGATGTTATCCCCTTCCCAGCCAGTGTCATTAGTAGAATGGTAGTGTAACTTATTAGCACTGATCACTGTATTAGTATCAATAGTGATGTCAGTGTCAGGTAATCAGTCCCCCCCCTAGTATTAGTTAGTGTCCGATTGACAGCCACACTATCACAGTCCCAATATAAGTCATTGATCACTGCTATTAGAAGTATATATAGAAAAAAAAATCCAGTATATATAACATAGATTGTAGACAAATTTTATTGCAAATCAATCAATATACACTTATGCAGATTTTTTAATTTTTTTTTTTATCAAAGACATGTAGCAGAACACATATTGGCCAAAATTGATGAAGAAATTTTATTTTTTTTATTTTTTATTTTATGGGGTATTTTTTTTTTTTTTGCAGAAAGAAAAAAAATATATATTTTTAAAATGTTTTGGTTTATAATGCAAAACATGAAAAACCCAGTTGGCTGAACAGTGCTGACATCATCATGAGCCCATCTTATTGGTTCCCAATCATTAGTAGTTGACTGTGAGCCATCATTCATGGCAGCTCAGTCACGGCTTTGGCAATGCCAATGCAGCACCCCCCTGGGAACAAGATATCTTCATACAGTATATTCATGGTGGTTGGGTGTTAAAGTCAACCTTCCTTGCCACCGCATATTTGCATATTGCTGTCATAAAGTTATTAATAATGAATGACGGGCTCTTTGTGTCTTTTAAAGCTATGTGATGAATTGTAAAATTGTACGCTGACTGATGTAGGAAAAGTCTTGCGAATAAAAATCACAATGGACGTCTGGCCCTGGAGGACCGACTCAGGTGTGTTTCTATATTTGGGTTTCCTGCATTTTTTTTTTTTTTTACACACCTGTTTAAAAAAGAAATTTCAGGCCTGAAGAATAGACAAAACCCCTCAAAATGATATATTTTATGAAATCAGACAACCTAGGCCAGGGATATGCAATTAGTGGACCTCCAGCTGTTGCAAAACTACAAGCCCCATCATGCCTCTGCGTCTGGGTGTTATGGTTGTGGCTGTCAGAGTCTTGCTATGCCCCATGGGACTTGAAGTTCTGCAACAGCTGGAGCTCCGCTAATTCCATATCTCTTCCCTAGAGAATAAGATAGAGGTATTTCCAATTTTTTTTATGTTGCATGATATTACCGCCAAAGGTTTAGGAAGCGCAAAATTTCTGTAAAAAACACACTAAAGTGAATTTTAGGGCAAACAAACACAATAAACTACCCAAATTTTTGTTAAAATATAAAAGCCGAGTAAATATATACCCTAGACAAGATAAAAAAGAAGAACCACTCCAGGTGGTGAACTGAAAGTGACGCCCTCCTCAGTGTGGAAGTAACAGATGCTGGCTCAGCACAAACAATAACGAAGAAACATAAAAGCCTTTACTGTAGCAGAGAGTGAAAGTACAGGGGAACCTTGGATTAAGAGCATAATCCGTTCCAGGAAAATGCTTGTAATCCAAAGCACTCGCATATCAAGGTGAGTTTCCCCATAGAAGTCGCGATCTTCTCAAGCCTGTAAGAACAAGTAGAATGATCTTACTAAAAACCGGTTACTCTGAACAGTATGGAATGGACTCCATGCTGACCAAGATGGTGAATATGCATGCATGTGGCTGGGCATCGGGCAGTGTACATGCCTCAAGTGGGTGGGACATGTACACTTCCCCTCAACTCCTGTGGATGACCTCCCCTTTACTGTTGTCATTTCCTGTGTTGTAATTTTCTGTGATGTCATTTTGTATGGATGAAATGATTGGTTGTTGGGGCCATGACTTCCTGTTTGTCATTCTTTTTGTTGCCGATAAATAAAAACGAAGTGCCTGTGCTCGTGAGGGCAGACAGTCGAGCTGTGGAGCTGAGGATGTAAGAATGGTGGTCATGTCTGTGTTACTTGGGAAGATACGGGAAACAGGGTCATACTAAGATGCATTATACCAAAAGTGACTTGGATTATGGACAGCATATAGCAAAATTTCCACATCAATAAAATATTTACACATTTAATGGTCTTTAATTGCGAACACGTGTGGCCAGAAGAGGTATCAAAACAGTTTCTCGCAGGGCTTCTACATTGGGCAGATCTTTAACCACTTCCCGACCAGCGCACGACGATGTACGTCGACAGAATGGCACGGGCAGACATATTGGCGTACAGGTACGTCCAATATTCAATGCCGCCCTGCCGGCGGCGCACTCCCGCGCTGGTCGGGACCCCCGTGAGTCCGGTCGTGGGACCCACAGACTCGATCGCCGCGGGCATACCCGCGATCCTCTCACGGGACGGCTGAATGGAGGAAATGCCGTGTAAACAGCATTTCTCCATTCTGCCTAGCAACTAGTGACGCTGATCTCTGCTCCATGTGATTGGAGCAGAGATCAGTGTTCACTAAATGAAAGCCCAACCCCCCCACAGTTTGTAACACTTAACCCCTACACTGCCACCCACTGGTTAACCCCTTCACTGCCAGTGTCATTTACACAGGAATCACTGCATTTATATAGCACTGATTACTGTATAAATGACAATGGTCCCAAAAATGTGTCAAAAATGTCTGATGGGTCCCCCACAATGTCGCAGTCACAATAAAAATCGCTGATTGCCGCCATTACTAGTAAAAAAATAAATAATAAAAAAATTATTAATAAAAATGCTATAAAACTATCCCTATTTTGTAAACGCTATAACTTTTGCGCAAACCAATCAATAATCGCTTATTGCGATTTTTTTTACCAAAAATATGTAGAAGAATACGTATCGGCCTAAACTGAGGGAAAAAAATGTTTATTTATATATTTTTCGGGGATATTTATTATAGCAAAAAGTAAAAAATAATGCGTTTTTTTCAAAATTGTCGCTCTATTTTTGTTTATAGCGCAAAAAATAAAAACCGCAGAGGTGATCAAATACCACCAAAAGAAAGCTCTATTTGTGGGAAAAAAAGGACGTCAATTTTTTTTGGGAGCCACGTCGCACGACCGCGCAATTGTCAGTTAAAGCGTCGCAGTGCCGAATCGCAAAAAGTGGTCTGGTCTTCGACCAGCAAAATGGTCCGGTCTGTAAGTGGTTAATCGCCCAGTCTGTTTACGAATAAGAGCTCCCATAGTCACTGGTTATGGTTTAAAGGCAATTTTATGTGCTTATTGTCGTCACATTAAAAGGAGGCCCTTCAGTCTGTTCAACCACTACTGGTAGAAGTTTTGTTATTTCTTCACTTATCAATAGGGATGAGCCGAACACCCCCCGGAACATACGAACAGGCAAAAAATTTGGCAGAACACATGAACACCATTAAAGTCTATGGGACATGAACATGAATAATCAAAAGTGCTAATTTTAAAGGCTTATATACAAGTTATTGTCATAAAAAGTGTTTTGGGACCCGGGTCCTGCCCCAGGGGACATGTATCAATGCAATTTTTTTTTTTAAACGGGCGTTTTTTGGGAGCAGTGATTTTTTTAATGCTTAAAGTGAAACAATAAAAATGAAATATTCCTTTAAATATGATGCCTGGGGGGTGTCTATAGTATGCCTGTAAAATGGCACATTTTTCCCATGTTTAGAACAATACCACAGCAAAATGACATTTCTAAAGGCGAAAAAGTAATTTAAAACTGATCGCCGCTGTAATGAATTGTCGGGTCTCGGCAATATAGATAAAAATCATTGCAAAAAAGAGCATGGGATCCCCACCCAGTCCATTACCAGGCCCCTTGCGTCTGCTATGAATATTAAGGGGAACCCCGAACCAAAATTAAAAAAAAATTGCGTGGGGGTCCCCCTAAAATCCATACCAAGCCTTTCAAGTCTGATATGAAAATTAAGGGGAACCCTGCACCAAATTAAAAAAATGACATAGAGGTACCCCTCAAATCCATCCCAGACCTTTTCAGGTCTGGGATGGATTTTAAGGGGAACCCTGCATCAAAATAAAAAAAAATGGCGTAGGCCCCCCCAAAATCCATACCAGACCCTTATCTGAGCATACAACCTGGCAGGCCGCAGGAAAAGAGGGGGGATGAGAGAGCGCCCCCCTCCTGAACTCTACCAGGCCACATGCCCTCAACATGGGGAGGGTGCTTTGGGGGTAGCCTCCCAAAGCACCTTGCCCCCATGTTGATGGAGACAAGGGCATCATTCCCACAAACCTTGCCGTGTGGTTGTGGGGGTCTGCGGGCGGGGGCTCATCGGAAACTGGAAGCCCCATTTAACAAAGGGACCCCCAGATCCCAGCCTCCCCTCTGTCTGAAATTGTAAAGGCCTACCATTTCATAAAAAAGTGTCAAAATGTTAAAAAACGACAAAACACAGCTTGGAGACAAGTCCTTTATTTAAAAATAAAAAATAAAAATGTCCCATGATGTCCATTCATCTTCTTATATTCCTCCACCAACGTACAGAAAAAGAAAAAAAATATGCACCAATCCGCCTCTATGGGAGGCTTCTGACATGTGACACTTTATCGCCTTGACAGTTCTTATATAGCTGAGGACGGGGCCACATGGTGATGTACCCGGATGACCCCGCCCCCCTCTGACGCCATGGGGAAGCCGTGGGAAAGTCCCTGTGGTGTTAGAGGGGGCGGGGTCACCCAGGTACATCACCGGGTGGCCCCGCCCTCAGTTATATAAGAACTGTAAAAAGGCGCTGAAGCATCACACAGCAGGAGCCTCCCATGGAGGCGGATCAGTGTTGCATTTTTTTCCTTTTTCGGTCCGTTGCAGTGCGAATGGACATTGTGGGACATGTCCCCAAGCTGTGTCTTGTTGTTTTTAACATTTTGACACTTTTTTTGTGAAATGGTAGGGGTACATTTGTACCCCGTTACCAATTCACACAGGGGGGAGGCCAGGATCTGGGAGCCCACAGGGCAAGGGTTGTGGGGATGAGGCCCTTGTCCCCATCAACATGGGGACAAGGTGCAAAGCACCCTCCCCATGTTGAGGACATGTGGCCTAGTACGGTTCAGGGGGGGGTGCTCTCTCTTCCCCCCTCTTTTCCTGCGGCCTGTCAGGTTGCATGCTCGGATAAGGGTCTGGTATGCATTTTGGGGCGGACCCCTATGCCATTTTTTTAAATTATGGCAAAGGGTTCCCCTTAATTTCCATATTAGACCTGAAGGGCCTGGTATGGATTTTGGGTGGATCCCCATGCAATTTTGTTTTTAAATTTTGGTTCAGGGTTCCCCTTATTATTAATAGCAGACCCAAAGGGCCTGGTAATGGACTGGGGGGGGGATCCCATGCTCTTTTTTTAAAATGAGTTTTATCTATATTGCTGAGCCCCAACAATTCATTACAGACTCGATCAGTTCTCCTTTAGAAATGTCATTTTGCTGTGGTACGGTTCTAAACACGGGAAAAATGCGCCACTTTACAGGCATACTATAGACACCCCCCCCCCCGGCACCATATTTAAAGGAATATTTCATTTTTATTGTTTCACTTTAAGTATTAAAAATATCACTGCTCCTGAAAAAATGGCGGTTTAAAAAATAAATTTGCATTGATACAAGTCCCCTGGGGCAGGACCCAGGTCCCCAAACACTTCATGGCAGTAACTTGCATATAAGCTTTTAAAATTAGTAATTAGCTCATCCCTAGGTGTCATTGCTGAGCTTTTGAGAATAACTTGTGTTAGTTTGTTCTAATGGTTGTCTATAAAACATTTTGGTCCTCATCGTATGTTATCCAAGTTACAGACATTTTCATTCGTCCTTGCATGTTATGTCTGAGACATTCCCCTTCTCATTACACCTCTGAACACATTGTTGTATTTTGTCTTCGATCTGCTTCCGGCTGCTCTTCACATTTCTCTTAGCGATGTCTAGCAGCTCATTTATCCAAGATTCACTATAGGAAGGAATAATTGTGGAAAACTGGAGGCTCAAGTGCTTTATTATGTCGGCATCTGAAAGAAACAGGTGTATCGGAATGTATAATTAAATAATAATAATGAATGAATGATCAATTAGATTATTTTTATAAAACAATTTCTCCAGTATCTTTCAAACATGTCTGTGTGTAGTTTCTTAAAAGCTTATGGAACATTTAAAGTTAATTCACAAGAAAAAAAGCCATGACAACAACGCATTTCAGGGGCACGTCCCCCTTTATCAAGACCCCCTGAAACGTGTTGTCGTCATTGTTGATTATAGAAACTGAGCTTTTCTCGGTGGTGGCCAGCAGATCTGTGTTTGTTCTCGTAGTAGCCGCTTGCTCTCCCCTAGCCACTAGCAGAGCCGATCCATCTAGTCCATCCCAAGGTGAGAGTGGCGCTCCACTCGAGCTTTATCCTGTCATAGATCTTCTGCCTATGCATTGTGGTGGCCACTCTCTGTGCACTTTGTTATCCCCTGGAAAGCATGCACTGACAGGTGTGAGCAGTGGCAGCTCATCAATTAGGGGCGCATGGGCACCACCCCCCTATCTATGCATTCAACCCCCTGATCTACATTCAGGGCACCGGACACATGGATTCCAATTGGGGGTTGTTGTTTTTTAAGCATATACAGTATAGACTATATATAGGCTTCAAAAAAGGGTGGGCTTGGGGTGCAGAGTTGTGTTGTGTGACAATAGAGAATTAATATTTGCTATTGTCACACTGATTCTCCTCCCGGCCAATCAGGAAACCAAGACCCGTCACCCGATTGGCCGAAAGGAGATCCAATTGGGTTGGCCACCAGGAGGAGGAGGGAGGAGATGCAGGGGAACTGAGAAAGCAGCTGCCCGCAGCCTGGAGAGAAGCTGCCGCTGTCACCATCCGACACACGGAGTGCTGCCCGCAAGATGGGGTGAGTGCGGGTCCCCAACTTCTGACTGACCGACCGGGTGCCACCCTTGACCGCTGTGACCCGGCCTGGTGGGGGGGTGTTGACCTCAGTTATGGAAATAAACCTTGAGAATGAGAACTTTCTTTTCTTCCCATATAAGAATGTATTGTAGATTTGTTCATGTTTTTAACCACTTGACCTCTGGAAGGTTTTACCCACCTTCATGATCAGGGCATTTTTTGCTATTCGGCACTGTGCTACTTTAACTGCCAATTGTCATGCAACACTGTACACAATTATAGCAGCTATAGCAGTAGAGAGGCTCCCACCAAACTGCTGGATAAGTACACAAGGAGGTCACACTGGCAGATGACATGGACTCACTCAAGGTGCGGGATCCAGGCACTAACTGGTATTCACCAGAGCTCCTGGTGGTGGGGATGGGTTTTGCTGCATGTTAGTACCATGCAACAGTCCTCAGGGTCTCCCCACCAGGAGGTGAGCAAGCCGGGGTTCGGTAGCAGTATAGCAGGTAGGGATCAAGCAGAAGGGTAGTCAGTAAACAAGCCAAAGGTCAGTAACAAGTGGTTGCAGGTTGGGAACAAGTGGAAGTGGAGTCAAAGAACAAGCCAAAGGTTGGTAACATATCGTAGTGGAGATAAGGACAAATGCAGGTACATAAATGCAGATCTTATATCACCTGAAGAGAGCATACTAATATGGCAAACAGGAAGGTCAGAAAGATGGCTTGAATAGTAAGTTTATGGGAAGGGCAAAGAGCTCAAGGTTCACCAGAAAAAAGATACAAGGCAAGATTATTATAAGAGATCAGAGAGGGAGCTGTTCAGCCTCTCAAGTGGCTCAGCAAGAAGATCCGCCACCACCTGGCCCAGCAGAGGTCATGGATTCAGATCCCGGTCCTGACTCTTAGCCCTTGTACACACGGTCGGAGAATCCATCGGAATGTGTCCTATCAGACCGTGTCGTTGGATAATCCGACTGTGTGTGGTATGCATCGGACTGATTCCGTCGGAATATCCGTCGGACTCAATTTTCCAACATGTTGGAAATATTTCCCGACCAACTGGGCCGATCGGACATACTCCGATCATGTGTAGAGAATTTTGATCGGACAAAGTGCCACGCATGCTCAGATCAAATTCCTACATCAAAGTTATTGGCTACTAGCCTGAATGTAGTCCCATCGTAATGAAATTACGTCATCACGTTCTGAAAGATCAGATTTTTCGCCAACTTTGTCCGACCGTGTGTATGCAACAGTTTCGGACAAGATCCGACGGACAAAATCTGACGGGCAAAATCCGACGGATTTGGTTGTGGAAATCTCCGACCGTGTGTACAGGGGCTTAAAGTGGAAGTAAACTCCCCTATCGTTTTCAGCCAAGGAAGCTGCCATCTTTGCCTCTGTTTAATCTTCAACTGCTATGGTGCTGCACATGTGATTCGTTATGACACCAGCCATTGGATGGTTTGATAGTTAGGCTGAGAGCACAGCCAATGTGCAGTTAGCATTCCCAGCATGCCTTTTCTTTTTAACTGTTTAAATCACTGGGTTTACTTCCACTTTAATAAAAACACAAGCCATATTGCAGGAATTTTCTCTGTAAACTCACTTCCACAAGTCTGGATGTTGAAGAGAGGAAAGTGCATCACATCGGGCGTCTCATTTCCATCTCCTTCAAAGATGTAGCAACTTTTTGTTGGAGGGTCCTCATAACTTTCTTCAGTGATTTCCGGAAAGGGAATCTGGTGAGCCTTACAGTATTTAACTGTTTCTTTCACTGTCTAGTAAACAAAGAAAAAAATTATATTAAAATGTGCCCAATTCATGAAAAATATCACTAATTATGCTCAAAATTAAGTGAATCACACTAAACAAATTTCAGGGTATGTGTTATGACTGACATACAGTATATTATACTATATCTATTATATTACAGGTCTGGGGATTTTCCAGACTTGCATACAAAATATGATTGTTTTAGGCGTAAACATCTTCTTGTGTGAACATTTCTCGTACAAAGACTACTGGAACAATGCTTGTACATGATGCCCTCTAATACAATGGAAACAGACACTAATGTTGTATATTGGGCAAATGTAAAAGATTTGATGGGCCATGTACACATTTTAGCTGCTTCCATTGTTTTAGAGGAGTTGTGGTCAAACATTGCACCCAGGCCACATCAATGAAAGTAAACAGCTTGACCTTTTGACATATTTGAACTAATGTTGGCGCACAAATGAATGATCCCTTAAAGAACGCTTATCTATCTCGTGGGATATGCGTTATTCAAATGAATGTCCTGTAATTGGTCTCCATGTGCAGCTATTAACCCATTATGGACTTGGCAAAAAGAGGGGGCTTTCTATCAAGCGGTCTATAAGGAATTTATAGAGTTATGTAATACAACCAATAACAAAAAACAAGCTAATTTAAACAAATCAGAACAACAGGCCCTTAGAAATCTCACTACTAATAAGAACATTGTAGTTAAACAAGCAGATAAAGGAGGGAGTCTAGTCGTACAGGACATGGGTGACTACCTGGGCGAAGCCAATCGCTTGTTATCTGATACGACTACATATCAAAAACTCCAAACTGACCCCCTCCCTAGTTATCAGAGCGATTTAATTGCGTTGGTTGATAAAGCTCAAAAAGATGGGGTGTTACATCCCCAAGAAAAACGGTTTCTTCTCCCTAAGGTCTGTAGTACTCCATATTTTTATCATCTTCCTAAGGTGCACAAGTCTCTTACCAATCCTCCGGGTAGACCAATAGTGGCAAGCACTAACAGTTTCACTAGTGGCCTCTCGGCCTATATAGATCATATTTTACAGCCTTTGGTGGTGCAACTTCCTTCCTATATTAAAGACTCTAGTCATGTGATTGAGGTTATGGAAAACTATAGATGGTCTGACAAATATATGTGGGCTTCTTTAGACGTCAACACTCTTTATACTTCTATACCTCATGACGTGGGTCTTAATGCAATACAACACTTTTTGAGTATGGATGAAGGCATGAACTCCAAACAGACAGAATTTTTATTATTGAGCATAGAATTCTGCCTGAGACATAACTATTTTACCTTTATAGACCAATTTTACCTCCAACGCCACGGCACAGCCATGGGAGCTAGTTTTGCCCCGGTATACACGAACCTCACCATGGGTTTCTGGGAGGAACAAAAAATTTGGAGAAACAATCCTTTTGCTGAGTTCATTGTATTTTATGGTCGTTATATAGATGACATTTTGCTCATATGGAGTGGCGGAGTTGAGACTTTCTTCTCCTTCATCACTTATTGTAACAACAATTCTATGGGTCTATCTTTCACATCAGTCATTGACCCAAACCACCTTGTCTTTCTGGACCTTGTATTATCTCATAATGAGCAAAGTGTCACCACTAACAATCATATTAAACCCACGTTAGGCAACTCTTACCTGCATTATAAGAGTTGCCACCATCCTGCTTGGAAGAAAAATATCCCTAGTGGACAGTTCCAAAGGTTGCGCAGAAACTGTACTTCAACCGAGGATTATACACAACAAGGCCAGCAGATGGCTAAAAAATTCTTAGAAAAAGGATATCCAGATGATCTAATTACACAGGCCTTTAGGGAACACGTAATTAAGCAATCATCCACGAAAAAACGTTCCAAAAATTCCCAAAAATTCCACTAATGAAAATACCACAATCAGGTTCATCTCCACCTTTAACACACAATATAAACATATGTCTAAAATAATTTTCAAACACTATGATATCCTAAAGCTTGATCCTATCTTAGCACCTTCCCTCCCGGCCAGACCTCAAATCACTTTTAGACGCTCTCGCACAATTAAAAACATCATTGCCCCCAATAAACTCACGAAATTCAACAGAAAGGACAATGGAATTTTTTCTGACATTAGGATGTACTTTGATAATAGACATGGGATTTTTAAATGTCGAAAAAGAGGTTGCTATACTTGTCAGTCCATCCCAAATGGCCAATCTACCATCACCACACCGAAAGGAAAAGTTTTTGTGATAAAACAATTCATCACGTGCTCTACTGATTATGTGATATATGTCTTACGTTGCTCTTGCGGCCTCCTTTATGTAGGCCGCACCATACGGGCCCTACGCGTCAGGGTGGGTGAACATCGCCGCCTTATCAAAGAGGGCTGCATCCAACACAGCGTGCCCCGCCATTTTCGCCAGTGTCATGATAAAAACTTTAAAGAAATGGAGGTCCTCGCAATTGAGTCTATCCCTAAGGGTACCCTAACAGTCAACGAAAGATTTTCCCTCCTTTGCCGCAGGGAGACCTTCTGGATATACCTTATGGGGTCTCTCTCACCTGATGGCCTTAACGAAGATCTGGATATCCTTAGCATAACCTCTTGATATAAGTCACCTAGCATAATCGTAGTTTATGGTTTATTTATCCTATCATTTTCCCCTATATATATTTTATACAAAATAATTTTTTATAAAAGTTTCTTTATAAATTAAAATCATGAGAGGGGAGTAGTGTAAATACTTATTCCAACTATTTTATAAGGAGAGGATATAACAGTACATCCAAATATCAAAAATATTTCCTTCTCCTCCCCTCCCCCCCCTTTTTTTTAGATAATTTTTTTAGATAATTTTTCCTTTCCTCCCCCCCCCCTCCCCCCCCTCCTGTTTTTTCTCATCTAAAGTGCAGTTCTTATCTGATTTGTATATTTGCTATTAACATTTTTTAATATTAATTGTCATGTTCAGAATAATTTTACACATTTTTTCTATATTTATTTTTTACATTTTAATTATAGGTTTTCACTCACACTAGGTACCCATAACAGTTTTGCTTATGCGGGTTTGTTCAGGGACCTGTCCTCCAACAGTTTTTTTCTACTGTCACAGATCTCTGTTTACAAGTCCTCAATTCAGCAGGCTTAGTGACACATAAGGGGTTAATTGGAGTGATTTCGACATTCCCCGCCCCCATACACAACCCGATGCTTTATCTCTCTGGTTGCCGTATGCCGCTCCAGCTTTGACAAAGCGCAGGCGCGCGAAACATGTAAGCAGAAGAGTCGGCATAGCAACCATTCCCATCTATCAGCTTCTCACGTCATAAGCTTCCCACATGATACACAGCCGTTCGGACACACGGCGTTGCACGCAGTACGGCGTGCTTCAGGCTTCTCTCCACGTACAGCTGACGCCACCCGGTGATCAAGCCTGACACTTACCATCCAGCGGACAGCGTGTAGTCAGCGGACATCATATCTCTGCCCCAAAACCGAACGGATTAGAAGGAGCTGGAATCAACATCTTCCCTTCACTTCACAGACGTGGTATGGTGGCGCTTCAGTCCATTTAAACATCAACGTAGTGAGTGACTCTAGGAACTTAGTTCCTTTCATTTGCACTGGCTCTCTACACAGTTTTTTACACATGTTTTGGGTCCTTTCACTTTTATAAGGATGGATTTTAGGAACTGGTAGCAGTGCAGATTTTCTTTGTTTTTATTATCCCTAAAGTGACAACTGAGAGATCTGAGGGGCTTTTATCATCATACATTCGTCTTTCTCATGTTTGGAGTATTCTATGTTTTTTAGATCCGGAAGGGATCAGTTTTCTCTGTTTATTTTTCACCTTGAATAAATGACATTTTAAAGTTTTTTTCACATTATATATATATACACCTGTATCTACCTATATTGCTCTTCTCTAATTGAGCCATCTGCCATCTGCAGGAGTTAGTGGGTGTTGTCTGTGTACCTTCAGCGCAGTATACACCTGTATCTACCTATATTGCTGTTCTCTAATTGAACCATCTGCCATCTGCAGGAGTTAGTTGGTGTTGTCTGTGTGCCTACAGCACAGTATACACCTGTATCTACCTATATTGCTCTTCTCTAATTGAGCCACCTGCAGAGTTAGTGGGTGCTGTGTGCTTCCAGCGCAGTATACACCTGTAGCTACCTATATTGCTCTTCTCTAATTGAGCCATCTGCAGGAGTTAGTAGGTGTTGTGTGCCTCCAGCGTAGTATACATCTGTATATACCTATATTGCTCTTCTCTAATTGAGCCATCTGCTGGAGTTAGTGGGTGTTGTCTGTATGCCTTCAGCGCAGTATACACCTGTAGCTACCTATATTGCTCTTCTCTAATTGAGCCATCTGCAGGAGTTAGTGGGTGTTGTCTGTGTGCCTTCAGCACAGTATACACCTGTAGCTACCTATATTGCTGTTCTCTAATTGAGCCATCTGCCATCTACAGGAGTTAGTGGGTGTTGTCTGTGTACCTTCAGCGCAGTATACACCTATAGATACCTATATTGCTCTTCTCTAATTGAACCATCTGCAGGAGTTAGTGGGTGTTGTCTGTGTGCCTTCAGCGCAGTATACATCTGTAGCTACTTACATTGCTGTTCTCTAATTGAGCCATCTGCAGGAGTTAGTGGGTGTTGTCTGTGTGCCTTCAGCACAGTATACACCATTATCTACCTATATTGCTCTTCTCTAATTGAGCCATCTGCAGGAGTTAGTGGGTGTTGTCTATGTGCCTTCAGCGCAGTATACACCTGTATCTACCTATATTGCTGTTCTTTAATTGAGCCATCTGCAGGAGTTAGTGGGTGTTGTCTGTGTGCTTCCAGCGCAGTATACACCTGTAGCTACCTATATTGCTGTGCTCTAATTGAGCCATCTGCAGGAGTTAGTTGGTGTTGTGTGCCTCTAGTGCAGTATACACCTGTAGCTACCTAGATTGCTCTTCTCTAATTGAGCCATCTGCAGGAGTTAGTTGGTGTTGTGTGCCTCCAGCTCAGCACAGTATACCCAGTATCTACCCTTTAATTGCTGGTGTTCTATAATAAAGGCATCTGCAGGAGTTTGTGGGTGTTGTGTGCCTCCAGCACAGCACAATATATACCCGTATCTACCTTTTATTGATGGTGTTAAATAATAAAGGCATCTGCAGGAGTTAGTGGGTGTCGTGTGCCTCCAGCCCAGTATACACCTGTATTTACCCTTTATTGCTGGTGTTCTATCATACAGGCATCTGCAGGAGTTAGTGGGTGTTGTGTGCCTCCGGCACAATATACACTACCCAATTGCTGGTTTTCCCATCCTCCTGCAGGCCATTACCATGTCTGGAAGGCCAACAAGGAGAGGCAGACAGGCACGAGCCAATAAAAGAGGGCCAGCAGACTCTGTGTCTAGAGACAACAGTGCTGGTCATGGACACAGTGTATCGTCATCAGCACGTGGCCATGGGACATGCTTGTCCTTATTTTTGGCAGCTGGACGTGTTGAGCCGCATCATGCCGAAGACTTTGTAGAGTGGATGACCAAGCCCTCTTCATCCTCCTCATCCTCTCTCACCCAGGCTCCAGGATTATGCCCAGTGTTTTGTAGGCTCTGATGATGATACTCAGCTAGAGGAAGGCAGTACTGTGTGTGCAGAGAGAGGGGATGCTCAAGAAGGACAGCAATCTCGCAGTCATGTTCCACAAGCTGCAGCATACTGCCAGGTTTGCTCCAGTGATGAAGATGGAGGGGATGATGAGGGCACTGACTCCACGTGGGTGCCTGGTAGGAGAGAGGAGGAGGAGGAGGCACATTTCCAATGCGGCAGGATGCCCTCCGGGGGCCAGCTTAGGGGCAGCACACAGACTGAATCATAGCGTAGAGCTCCGTCTGTGCAGGGCCCTGCCTCTGCGCGTTATTCTAAAAGTTCTTTGGTGTGGGCCTTTTTTGAGACGAGTGCATCAGATCGCACCGCTGCTATTTGCAACATATGTCTCAAGCGTACCTCGCGTGGCCAAAACATCAGCCGCTTGGGCACCACATGCTTGACCAGACATATGTTGACCTGCCATGCAGCTCGTTGGCAAGCTTACCTCAGAGACCCACACCAAAGAATAAAGCGGACCTCTCCTTGCTCTTCATCAGCTAGGATCTCCAACCCCACTAGACCTTCAGTCCTCTCTGAAACCTGCACTGAGAGGATTGAAGGTGTAGAATTAGGTGTGTCACAGCCAAGTGCTTGCGGGCACTCTGATAGCAGTACACCGACGTCCGATTGTAGCAGGCAAATTTCCCTGCCCCAGCTGCTGGACCATAGAAAGAAGTTCACTCCCAGCCATCCACATGCCCAGCGGTTGAATGCTAGCTTGGCTAAATTGCTAGCACTTCAATTGCTGCCTTTTCAGTTGGTAGACTCAGCCCCCTTCCGTGGACAGGGCGCTCAGTGGTAAGGTGCATATTACCACTGACTCATGGTCCAGCAGGCATGGTCAGGGACGTTACCTGTCTTTCACGGCCCATTAGGTCACTCTTCTGGCAGCTGGGAAGGATGCAGGACAAGGTGCAGTAGTGTTGGAGGTTGTTCCGCCACCACTCCTCCAAAATGCTACTACTGGTTGTGACACACTTCTCTCCTCCACCCCCTCCTCTTCTTCTTCCTCCATGGCCTCTTCCAGTGCTCTGTGCTTGGAACCAGCAGTGCTCTGTAGGCGTTCAAGGGGCTACGCAAGTACGCAGGCAAAACGATGCCATGCAGTTTGTTTGGGGGACAGGAGCCACACTGGGGCAGATATTTTGTCAGCTCTGCAGGGGCAGGCCGAGAGGTGGTTGACGCCACACCAGCTTAAGCCAGGATTGGTAGTTTGCGACAATGGCACCAGCCTCCTCTCCACCCTCCAACAGGGACAACTAACCCATGTGCCCTGTGTGGCTCACGCCCTTAACCTGGTGGTGCAGCGGTTCTTGGGCAGGTACTCGGCTTACAGGATGTCCTGAAGCAGGCCAGGAAAGTCTGGGTGCATTTCCGCCGATCATTTAATGGCAGTGCTCGGCTGGCTGAGCTCCAAAAGGTGTTGAACCTGCCCAAGAACCGCCTTATATGTGACATGCCCACCAGGTGGAACTCAACGTTGGCCATGCTGCAGCGGCTGCACACGCAGCAGAGGGCCATCAATGAGTACCTGTGCGACTACGGCACGAGGACAGGGTCAGGGTAGCTGGTTTTTTTCTCACCACGCCAGTGGGGCATGATCAGGGATGCATGCACTGTCCTGTCACTGTTTGAGGAGGCCACAAGGATGGTGAGCAGTGACAGTGCATGCATCAGTGACACTGTACCTCTTGTCCACCTGTTGGAGCATACGCTGCATGGAATAATGGACGGGGCACTTGAGGCAGAACAGAGGCAGGAAGAGGACTTTCTTGCCTCTCAAGGACCCTTTTATCCAGACAGTGTTCCTGCTGTCCCACCCATCACACTAGAAGAGGAGGAGGAGGAGGAGTAGGAGGCTTGTGTCAGCATGGAGGTGGAGCCTGGCACTCAGCATCAGCAGCAGCAGTCTTTTTATTTATCTATTTATATTTACAGTCCCAAGAAAGGCTGCGGAACATGTTGTCCTTAGTGACCCAGAGGACTCCGGACCAAATGCCTCAGCTAACCTACGCTGCATGGCCTCCCTGATCCTGAAAAGCCTGCAGAAGGATCCTCGTATTCTTCGGATCAAGGAGAGGGACCATTACTGGCCAGCCACTCTCCTTGATCCACGTTACAAGGGTAAGGTTGCGGACCTTATCTTGCCCTCGCAGAGGGAGCAGAGGATGAGACATCTCCGGGAGGCCTTGCAGAAAGGTCTGTGCAACGCGTTCCCAGAGACTGGGAGGTAACAAACTCCTGGTCCTGGACAACGTGTTGCTGAGGCTTCGGTCAGTCACATAAGGAGCGGTGGAGAAGGTGGCCGTCTGACCGATCCGTTCAGACAGTTTTTTAGTCCGCAGCCCCAAGGTATGATTGGTTTCAGCAACAATCACCAGCATCTGATTTACATGGTGCAGGAATACCTAGGGGCAAGGTCAGACTTGGACACCTTTCCCACCGAAAATCCTCTGGCTTCCTCTGCGTCTTGAGGATAGATCACAATTTTTGATGCAATGCTTTGCAGCAGGGCTCATTCCTGCACTTCAACTAGAGTATATCATAGAGGTTGCAGTGTATAGGCCCAATTTTTCAGCCCCTGTTTAAAAGTGGCATGTAATACAATTTTTGATGCAATGCTTTGCAGCAGGGCTCATTCCTGCACTCCAGCTAGACTATATGGGAGAGGTTGCAGTGTCGTGACACCAGCACCAGTGAGTAAGGCCCAATTTTTCCCCTTAACCGGTTCCCGACCAGCCGGGACCCCCGTGAGTCTGGTCGCGGGTCCCACGGACTCGATCGCTGCGGGCATACCCACGATTGTTTCACAGGGCAACTGAAAGGAGAAATGCTGTTGTAAACAGCATTTCCCCATTCTGCCTAGCAACTAGTGACGCTCATCTCTGCTCCATGTGATTGGAGCAGAGATCAGTGTTCACTAAATGAATGCCCAGCCCCCCACAGTTAGTAACACGCCCCTAGGAACACTTAACCCCTACACTGCCACCCACTGGTTAACCCTTTCACTGCCAGTGTCATTTACACAGGAATCACTGCATTTAATGTCCCAAAAATGTGTCAAAAATGTCCGATGTATCCGCCATAATGTCGCAGTCACAATAAAAATCACTGATCGCCGCCATTACTAGTAAAAAAAATTATTAATAAAAATGCCATAAAACTATCCCCTATTTTTTACCAAAAATATGTAGAAGAATATATCGGCCTAAACTGAGGGAAAAAAATGTTTTTTATATATTTTTGGGAATATTTATTATAACAAAAAGTAAAAAATAATGCGTTTTTTTCAAAATTGTCGCTCTATTTTCGTTTATAGTGCAAAAATAAAAACCGCAGAGGTGATCAAACACCACCAAAAGAAATCTCTATTTGTGGGAAAAAAAGGACGCCAATTTTGTTTGGGAGCCACGTTGCGCGAACACGCAATTGTCAGTTAAAGCGACGCAGTGCTGAATCGCAAAAAGTGGTCTGGTCTTTGACCAGCAAAATGGTCCGGGGCTGAAGTGGTTAATATTCGTACAAGACCCAAAGGGGCTGGTAATGGGCAGGGAGGGCTACCCATGCCATTTTTCTCAATGATTTTCATCCGTATTGCCGGAACCAGATATTACATTAAAACCGCAAGCAGTTTTAAATGACTTTTTTTCAGTTAAATGTCATTTTGTGCAGGGACTGTTCTAAACACGGGAAACACGAGACACTTCACAGGCATACTATAGACACCCCCCAGGAACGATATTTAAAGGAATATTTCACTTTTTTCACTTTAACCGTCATTAAAATCAGTGTTCCCAAAAAACGTCCGTTTAAAAAAAAATTGCCATTGATCCATGTCCCCTGGTGCAGGAGCCAGGTCCCCAAACCCTTTTTAGGACAATATCGTGCATATTGGCCATTAAAATTAGCACTTTTTATTTCAAACGTTCAAGTCCCATAGACTTTAATGGGGTTCTAAAGTTCGTACAAATTTTTGGTTCATTCGAAAGTTCTGGTGAAAACCGAACCGGGGGGGGGGGGTTTGGCTCATCCCTACCCCTAAACATATATTTATTTGTAGCAGTGACCCTGAAGAATAAAATGGTGATTGTTACAATGTTTTTTATGTTGCACAGTATTTGTGCAGCTGTCTTTCAAATGCAATTTGTTTTGGAAAAAAGACACTCATGAATTAAGTGAAGGGGTTAATGATGCAACCAATTAAGGTTGAAACTATTTTCCAGGTTTTCCCCAAACAGACCTGGAATCTGGTGCCTGGTCACAAAGTAAAGCCAACTGAACTAGTTGCAGAATTTCGGCGTGCTCCATACACCCCAAAACATTATCATTATACACAGGACGTGTGCAGAACATCCAGTCTCTCTGCCTGCTTCTGGGACCCGGCCCCTCCCATTATTCAGCAATTGTCAGCTTTAAAGGCATTGTAAAATCTCAAGGTTTTTCACCTTAATGAATTGAATGCCGCGTACACACGATCAAACTATCTGGCGGAAAAGTCAATCCGCCCAAGACAATACGGCCGTGTGTGTGCTAGTCCGCCGTACTTTTGAAATTAACTGACTTTCCCACACAGAGAAAAGTCTGGTCATTTTGAACGTGGCTCCAGGTAGCCGGGACTAGCAAAAGAAGTCAATGTCACCGCCTTCGGCGGAGAGATTGACACGCCGCTGGCCCCGTCACCTGGTATGGACTTAAAGGGGAAGCCCTATGCCAAAAAAATGGTGTGGGGGTCCCCCCAATGTCCATATCAGACCCTTATCCGAGCACACTACCCGGCTGGTCAGGAAAGGGGGTGGGGACGAGCAAACGCCCCCCCTCCTGAGCCGTACAAGGCCGTGTGCTCTCAACATGGGGGGGTGCTTTGGGGAAGGGGGGCCGTGCTCCCCCCCACCCCAAAGCACCTTGTCCCCATGTTGATGAGGACAAGGGCCTCTTCCCGACAACCCTGGCCGTTGGTTGTCGGGGTCTGCGGGAGGGGGGCTTATCGGAATCCGGGAGCTCCCTTTAATAAGGGGCCCCCAGATCCCGGCCCCCCACCCTATGTGAATGAGTATGGATTACAATGTACCCCTACCCATTCACCTATGAAAAAAATTTAAATAAAAAACAACACACAAGGGTTTAAAATAATTTATTGCACAGCTCTGGGGGTCTTCTTCCGTCTTAGGGGGTCTTCTCGCCAGACTCCTCTGCTATCTTCTGCTATTTTACTAGCTCTTTTACTACTCTTCTTCATCGCCGCCATCCGGGGGTCTTCTTCCAGCATCGGGGGTCTTGTCCCCCTCTTCGGTTCTTCTTGCCGGGCCTCCGCACCTTCTTCCAGCTCTTTTACAAGCGGTGGCCCGGTCTTCTATTGCTGCCTCCGCCTTCTCTTCTCCTTGTTCTTCTTGTTCTTCTTCCTTGAGATGTTGACTCGACGCGCTGTCTGGCCGCAATGACAGGGACATGGCGTACGGCGACTTATATAGGGACATCGCCGGGTGATGTCCCCGCCCATTATGATGTCACAGTCCCAGAGGATGCTGGGACTGTGACATCATAATGGGTGGGGACATCACCTGGTGACTCCGCCCCATTGTCCTTATTTAAGTCGCCGCGCAACACGTGCCTGTCATTACGGCCAGAGACAGCGACAAGTCAACATCTCAAGGAAGAAGAAGAGAAGAACAGAAGAACAGAAGGCGGTGAAGACAGCGGCGACATCGGTGACAGAAGACTGGGCCACCTCCAGTAAAAAAGCTGGAAGAAGGAGCGGAGGCCCGGCAAGAAGAACCGAAGAGGGGGACAAGACCCCCAAAGTCAGAACACAACCTCCGGGCGGCGGCAAAGAAGAAAGCTAGGCTCCTCCGCTAGTAAAAGAGCTAGCAGAAGATAGTGGAGGAGCCCGTCGAGAAGACCCCCCAAGACGGAAGAAGACCCCCGGAACTGTGCAATAAATTATTTTTAACCCTTGTGTGTTGTGTTTTATTTACATTTTTTTCACAGGTGAATGGGTAGGGGTACATCGTACCCCATACTTATTCACATAGGGTAGGGTGGGGGGACGGTATCCGGGGGCCCCCTTATTAAAAGGGGCTCCCGGCTTCCGATAAGCCCCCCGCCCGCAGACCCCGACAACCAATGGCCAGGGTTGTCGGGAAGAGGCCCTTGTCCTCATCAACATGGGGACAAGGTGCTTTGGGGTGGGGGGCCACGTGGCCCCCTTCCCCAAAGCACCCCCATATTGAGGGCACGTGGCCTGGTACGGCTCAGGAGAGGGGGGGTAAAAAAAATCCCTTTTTTTACCGGCTGGGCTGCGTGCTCAGGTAAGGGTCTTATATGGACCTTGGGGGGGACCCCCACGCTGTTTTTTCCCCTTTAAGTCCATACCAGGTGACGGGGCCAGCGACGTGTCAATCTCGCCGCCGAAGGCGGTGACATTGATTTCTTTCGCTAGTCCCGGCTACCTGGAGCCGCGTTCAAAATGACCAGACTTTTCTCTGTGTGGGAAAGTCAGTTCATTTCAAAAGTACGGCGGACTAGCACACACACGGCCGTATTGTCTTGGGCGGATTGACTTTTCCGCCAGATAGTTTGATCGTGTGTACGCGGCATTCAATTCATTAAGGTGAAAAACCTTGAGATTTTACAATGCCTTTAAAGCTGACAATTGCTGAATAATGGGAGGGGCCGGGTCCCAGAAGCAGGCAGAGAGACTGGATGTTCTGCACACGTCCTGTGTATAATGATGATGTTTTCCTTCGCTAGTTCCGGCTACCTGGAGCTGCGTTCAAAATGAAGGGACTTTCCTCCGTGCAAGTCCATTAATTTCAAAAGTATGGCGGATAGTAGTCCTCTGAAAAAGGGTGGGCAGGTCCGCTCGTTCGGAAATTTGGCGGACTTTCCGTCAGTTTGTCCACCAAACTAAGTCCGCCGGATAGTCTGATCGTGTGTACGCGGCATAAGGGGAAAAAACTTTCTGTGCTGCAGCTGTGCTCCAGACCCCCCCTTTTCTTACCTTTCTTTTCTTTCATTCATTCATTCATTCATTACCTGAACCCGTCCGTTCCAGTGATGATCACAAGCCCAGCAGCTCCAGTCGCTCCATCCCCATTGGCTCCCACTGCTGTGAATAAAATCCATTGACACAAGAGCGGGGGCAGGGCCAAGTCCTGCTGTCTGTGTCAATGGACGCAGCAGCGGGACTCATGAGTTTGCCCGCACAGGTCCCCCTAGAGAAAGCGGCTCTCAGAGGGCGCACTCAATGAGGAGGAGCGCCACCGGGACACCCCAGAAGAGGAGGATTGGGGTTGCTCTGTGCAAAACCCTTGCACAGAGGAGGTAAGTATAAAATGTTTGTTAAAAAAAAAAAACCTTTACAATTACTTTAATTAATGAAAGCTGAAATTACTGTATGCTAAGAGGACAGGTTGGCAGCTCTAGCTGTCAAAAAAACAAACAATCTGCCAATGTTTATAAACAAAACAATTTAAGACCACAATTATACAAAGATGCGAACTAACATATTGTTACTTTTGCATCATTCTGTTCATTCATCTGCAGATCAAAGGGAACTTAGATCTGCATATGATGCCAGGTAAAGCAACTTGACAAGTAAAACAAAATGTTTAAATAATAAAATGCTCCTCTGTTTAATCCCTTATCAACCTTTAAGCTGGATACACAGCTGGATATACAATTTTCTGTAGATTTTTTCCTTTAGATTTACCAAAACCATATAATATGAGGTCAAACCTAAACACTTTCAATTTGTATCTTACACTACATACAGTAGTTGAAGGTAAATCTAAAGGAAATCTAACAATAAAAGTTTCATAGTGTGTAACCAGCTTTGGTCTCCTTCTCTCTTCAACTATTATTTGCCTGCTGATTTTTTGTTTATTTCTACTTTATTACCTATTATTATTTAACTATTTAAAAAACAAAAAAAAACACAAAATTGAAAAAAATAATAAAATAAAAACTTGACTGCGTTTGTAAATAACCAAAATCATTATTTCAAGTGTCATTTTAAACAGGACAAACTATGGTATACAATGTGTACATTTTATTTGCAGTAACACTATTATATATATACACATACTGTACACATGACCTTGATATCTTCAGTAATGACGCTGTCTATACAATGTATTCCAGCAGAAGTGACATGTTAAAAAAAAACTACAGCTAAATGACATTTTCCAGCCGGCAAAAAGTGACTATCAGATCCCCCTTAATAGAGATGGACGAACTTCCGGCCAAAAGTTTGCGAACCGCAAAGTTCGCGGCAGGCCCCATTGACTTCAATGGCAGGCAAACTTTAAAAACCTACAGGTCATATTTCCAGCCACAAAATACTTACTAGCTGTGCACACATAGTCCCACCACATGGACACTGACATAACACATGTATGAAGTGAATCTGGGATCGACAACTACAAGCATTCTTTTTTTATATGTGAAATTCTGACAATGCAGGACTCAGGAGCGCATGAAGGCAATGGAGGAGAGGAAAGGTCAGGGTAGGTTATGAAGAGGGTGCAGGAGATGATCACCAGCACCGTGATATAGAGCACTGACACCAGCACCGTGATATAGAGCACTGACACCAGCACCGTGATAGAGTGCACTGACACCAGCACCGTGATAGAGTGCACTGACACCAGCACCGTGATAGAGTGCACTGACACCAGCACCGTAATATAGAGCACTGACACCAGCACCGTGATAGAGTGCACTGCCACCAGCACCGTGATAGAGAGCACTGACACCAGCACCCTATATATTGTACACCTATATCGGTCCTTAAAAGGACCTTTGTGGACCTAGTAGTAATAGCTAGCTAGTGATTAAACTGACTGTCCCTGCTCCCCACCGCGTCCTGTCCCTACACTGACAAAATACAGCTGCAGAATCGGTAAGCAGTGCACTGAACCCTATATACTGTACTACACCTATACCAGTCCTTAAAAGGGCTTTTGTGGACCTAATAGCTAGCGATTTGTGTCACTAAAGTCTGTCCCTGCTCCACACAGCGTCCTGTCCCTAAACTGACATAAGACAGAATGTAAAATGGCCGCCAGATCAGGTCTATTTATAAGGTAGGGGAATGTCCATTGTCCATGTGCTGAAATGTCTCAATTGGCTGTCCTGTACCCCATGATGGATGTGTCATCATGGGTCAAAGTTCTTTCACACTGTAAACAGAAAGAGGGGCACCTGCCCCTTTAAGGAGTGGGCTTGTACTACAATCTGTTTGATCCACCTGGAAAGGGTGGCTGATGAGACATTCTTGGGACCAGCTACCAAGACAGTGAGTCTGACTTCCGAAAGGGAGCAATGGTAGACACATACACTTTCAGAGCCTGAATCATGTCCAGAGCTCGAAGGGCCACCTCCTTAGTGTTACATAGTTACATAGTTAGTCAGGTTGAAAAAAGACACAAGTTCATCCAGTTCAACCACAAAAAAATAAATAAAAAATAATAATATAAAAAATAAATAAAAATAATAATAACATACAAAAAAAATAATAATATCAAAGGGTGTTTCGGCCTAGGACAGAGATATGGTAACACAATGTCATCATTAATGTGAAAAGCCGAGACCACCTTCGGTAGAAAGGACAGTTGGGAATGCAACACCACCTTATTCTTTTGGATAACCAGATAAGGCGACTTGTAAGACAAGGCCGCCAGTTTTGAACCCTCTTGGCTGATGTGATGGCTGCTAGAAAGACCACTTTCTGGGAAAGAGTCAACAGGGTAAACTCCCTGATAGTTTCAAACGCTGGTTTTTGAAGCGCCGATAACACCAGGTCCAAACCCCATGGGTTTAACGGTGGACGCATCGGAGGGACTACATGAAGAACCTCCTGTACAAAGGTACTCACTAATGAGTGAGACTCTAAGGGTCGCTGAAAAAGACAGTCAAAGCTGAAGTTTGCCCCTTAATAGTGCTTAACGCCTATTTCTGGTCTACTCCTTGCTGAAGAAACAGCAGGGTCCTGGATATGGAAAAAGAGCATGGATGCCAACCTTCTCCTCACACATGGAGATGTAGGCCGTCCACGTACGATGATATATCTTCCGAGAAGAAGATTTCTGTGCTCTTAACATAGTTGGGATCACCAAATCTGACAGACCCCAGTTCCTCAACCCCTAGCTCTCAATAGCCATGCCGTTAAAGCCAGCGATGGTAAAGCCGGATGGAGAATCGGACCTTGAGACAGAAGGTCCTCTCATAATGGCAGTCGTCAGGGAGCGTCTGCCACCAGACGTACCAGGTCTGCGTACCAGGGATGCTGAGGCCAATCTGGGGCCACCAGTATTACTGGAATCCCCCCTGCGATCAGGTGTGGTAGCAACTTCAGTGGAGGAAAGGCATAGATCAGCTGGTACTGATCCCATGGAGCCACCAGCACGTCTGACACGTCTGCCCACAGATCTTTTATCCTGAACACGAACCTTGGCACCCCCGATTGAGACAGGAAGCCAGAAGATCCACGTCTGGTGTGCCCCACCTCAGGCACAGTAACCTGAATATCTCAGGATGCCATGCCCATTCTCCTGGGTCCAGCATCTGGTGACTCAGATAGTCCACTTGCCAGTTCTCCACTCCGGGAATGTAAATGGCCGACAAAACCAGTACATGTCGCTCTGTCTACCGAAGTATGTGAGCAACCTCCCGTTCTCGCGCCTGAGCTTCTTGTCCCCCCTTGGGGATTGACATATGCCACTGCAGTGGCGTTGTCTGACTGAATCCTGATCGAATGTCTTTGCAGTCACATTGACCATGTGGAGAGGCACAGCCTGATCGCTCTCAGTTCGAGCAGATTGATTGGCAACTTGGATTCTTCCGTCGACCAGAGGCCCTGCGTGTACTGAACCCCCATCACTCCACCCCAGCCGAAAAGGCTGGCGTCCGATGTGATCACTGTCCACTTTAGAAGTAGGAACGACTTTCCGGCCTGAATCACCAGGGACCTCAGCCACCAGATCAGTGATTCTCTGACTGACTGGCTCACCTGAATCTGACGATCCAGGGACAACTGAGATTTGTCCCGTTTTGACAAGATCTCCTCCTGCAGGACTCTGGTGTAGTACTGAGCAAATGGTACAGCCTCCAGGGAGGCCACCATGAGCCCCAGGGCTCGCATGTAAAAGCGAAGCGATGACCACCTGCGGTTCATCAGCAGTTTTACTGCGGATCTGAAAGTCTGCAGCTTGTCTGAAGGGAGAAAAACGCTTGCTTTCATGGAGTCTAGCAGCATGCCTAGGTACTCCAAACGCAGAGTCGGTACAATCACCGAGTTTTTTAGGTTCAACAGTCACCCAAATTCTCGCAGAATCTGCATGGTGATCGCCACATCCTCCTCTAATTCTGAGGCGGAAGATGCTCTCAGGAGGAGATCGTCTAGATATCCCACGATCAAGATCCCACGTTGCCATAGCAATGTCAAAACTGAGCCAAAACCTTGGTAAAGACTCGGGGGGCTGATGCCATACCAAAAGGTAGAGCCACAAACTAGTATTCGGCTTCCCCGACTGCAAATCGAAGAAACTTTTGCTGCCACAGACATATGGGTATGTGCAGGTACGCATCCTGGATGTCCAAGGGTGCCGGGAAGTACCCTTGATGGAGTGCGCAACTACTGGGCGAACTGATTACATTCTGAACCTCTGCACTAATAAACTGATAGAGTGCTTTTAGGTCCAAGATTGGAGGTACCCCTTCCTTCTTGGGAACTACAAACATATTTGAGTAGAAACCCTGGAAACGTTCCAATTCCGGAACCGGTACAAACCACCCTGCTACTCAGCAGGTCCCTTACTGCCCCCAAGAGGGCCTCCCGGCGAGCCGGGGATATGGGTATGCTGGAAGGGAAGAATTTGTTTGGCGACCAAGAGCGCCTGAGCAAATCACATGCCCATTGGACGGAAACCGAGGGGACCACCAGACTGCAAAACCCGGAAGGCGACCCCCCACCCAAAACATGGGTGGAGGCAAACCTTCATGCGGTAGCACTTATACTCGCAAGCTTGTTAGTCTTGCGGTTCCAGGGACGCGTTTGTCCGTCCGTGGTCGTCCTGTCGGGCTGGGGACATTATACCTAAGCTCCAGGCGGACGGAAAAGGCGTTAGTGAACGGAAAAAGAGGGCCTTTGCCTACGGCATGGCTCCTTAGCCTTCCTGGTCTTCGGGAGTAATGCACTCTTACCACCGGTGGCATGTTTACTAATGCCATCCAAAGAGGCTCCAAAGAGCCAGTCGCCAAGGAAGGGAAGATCCCTCAGCACCATAGCTGACACTGAAGCCCTAGATACACAGAGGGAGGGTATCCAGGGTCACGTCACAAACGTACTTAGGCCTTGCACTAGTTGGTCTGCTAGTTCCATGCAGACAGGAGAAGCCTGCTGCTCTCCCAATTCGCAGTGCAAAAGGTTTGCCCACTCGGTCAGTGTCTGCGACACAAGTGCAAATGCCAGTACTGGTCGCACAGCGGACCCCGCAACCCGTAAACAAGGAATGAGCTACTGCCTCTGCCTTCCTGTCCGTGGGATCCTTAAATGCAGGTGATCATGGTTACCTATTTAACCTGGATACTGGGGGTCCATGACCAGAGGAGCCGACCACTTCTTGAGAAGGCTTCCCTCAAAGGGGTAACGCGGCGCCATGTATTTGAGGACCAAAAAAGTCTGTTGCGTGTGACCCCATTCCCTGTAAGTGAACTTGTCAAAATAAGTCAGATACAGGAACACCTTAGGTGAACGTGCTGGCTTGCGGGACCCAAAAGGGACCGTTACATCAGCAGGGAGACCTGCTGGCTCCTGAATTCTCAGGGTATCAAGCACAGCTGTGATAAGTGCTCCTACAATCACTTTTTCGTGCCTGGACCCGGATAGGGACTCATCCTCACTGTCCGAATGGTCCTGGTCAGCGTCATCTAACAAGACAGAGCAGGGGTCACCAGCCTCAGCAGGGCCCGAGTCTGCGTCAGGGCTCTCCCCAGAGGACGGTGGGCAGGGCCACCTTATTTCACCCATCTTCCCACGCACCGCCTCCATCGGCCTCCATTGGCAAAGAACAAATTGAGGACCGCCATCAGGATGTCCATGGGCACTGCGCAGTCTGTAGGTGACCCGGTTGCAATTGCCTGGATTTTGAGGGAAGAAACACTAGTTTCTGAAGCCATGCTGACCCTACCATGTCTGCCACCCGAAGGGGACTTAGGACAGCGGCAGTCCCACCCTCCCTGCTGCCGCTGACTGAGGGGCTCATTCCCGCCGGACTCACCACCCTGAGGAGTTCTGCGCTGTCCATAAGTGGTGCCTGTAGTCCTTGAGTGCTCCCAAGTGCAGAGGAAACCAAAACTGTGTCGGTGGCAGCCGCTGGAATGATCGGTAAACGATCTAGAAATATGCTCAGGATTCAATAAAATGGCCGCCCAGTGTCCAGTACACAGACAGGAAACACAGGGAGAACGGCTGTGAGAGCAAATGAGCTATGCTGCTGCTAGATAACACTGACAACGTGTTCAGGCTTCCAGAAAATGGCCGCCAGTGTCCTGATAGGAAATCACTCTGAAAATGGCCGCTGAAGCCCAGCAAGCCATGCTGCCCTGCCCACACCTAAAATGGCCGCCGGCCATGCTATGAGGTGAAAAATGCACAGCGCTGCCCCAGACAACAGCAGACCCTCACAGGCACCTCCGGATAACAGAAACACAGGACCCAGGACCACCGCTATCCAGCCAGCCCCCCCATCCAGGTGAGAGCCCTCAGAGATCCCCTGTATGGGTATACACACATCACTCAGCAGTCACATGCAGAATCCCCCCCTGAGGGGGGAGGGAGGGAAGATAGGGACAGGGGAGAGAAGAGAGGGAGGTGAGGAGGCCCCTGAATCGACCTCCCAGGGAATGCCCAGCTGCTCAGCCCCACCAAGGCAGGGTGAGCCATACTTACCAGTCCTGAAGCGCTGGGAGACATTCCATGGCAGAACTACTCTCTGATCAGTACAGGGTAGACTGCTGGCCCGGCATACTGTGACGAAGACATCAGTAGCCCGGTCATATGTATGCCGCGGAGCATAAAAGCTCACCAAGCACCTCCGGAGCTGAGGTTTTGTTGTGGCCTGCCGAGCCATAGCTGTGACCTGCACACGCTTGATGGCCGGCCTGGGGAGACTACAAGGATAAGTGAACCAGCCTGTCACCCAGCCGGCTTTTGATAGAAGATCACAGGATCACTTATCTTGCTCAAAAAGCAAAGCTTCTGCATAAAAAAAAACACAGACCTATGGGCCCGCAGGGTTCCT
The DNA here is from genome assembly GCF_037356315.1 of Lithobates pipiens. NCBI lineage: Eukaryota > Metazoa > Chordata > Amphibia > Anura > Ranidae > Lithobates > Lithobates pipiens. The sequence goes on along the minus strand of NW_027507870.1, from coordinate 3,630,334 downwards.
AGGTCTTTCTCCTTCACTAGGCAAAATAAAACTGAGGTCTGCTGGCAGACAGGAGGGTTGATACCTAAGGGACCATACCCTGGGCGGAACTGAGAGTTTTGAGTGTTGTATTACAACTTTTTGCCTAGTATTCTCCTAGAGGTGAGGTATACTACCCAATGGCAAGGAGAGGAGCTGTGTCGGCCGGTGAATATAAGAGAAAAAACATCCCACCTGTGATTAAATACCACCAAAAGAAAGCTCTGTATGTGGGGAAAAAAATTCTAAAATGTCATTTGGGTACAGTGTTATATGACCGCGCAATTGTCATTCAAAGTGCTTCAGCGCTGAAAGCTGAAAATTGGTCTGGGCAGGAGGGGGGTTTAAGTGCCCAGTAAGCAGGTGGTTAAATATTGTGCCTGGGGAGTGTCTATAGTATGCCTGTAAAGTGGCGCATCTTTCCTGTGTTTAGAACAATACCACAACAAAATTATATTTCTAAAGGAAAAATTGTAATTTAACCCTTTCATGACGGCGATTGTTGCAATATTTTATGTCACACGGTATTTGCGCAGCAGTGTTTTAAACGCAACTTTTTGGGAAAAGGGACATTTTCATGAATTAAAAAAAAACGAAACAGTAAAATTAGCCCAATTTTTTTGCATAATGTGAAAGTTAATGTTACGCCGAGTAAATAGACACCAAACATAATTTATAATTGCACACACTCGTGGATTGACGACAAAGTACGGTACCTAAAAATCTCAATAGGTGACGCTATAAAAATTTTTTTTACGGTTACCAGGTTAGCGTTACAGAGGAGGTCTAGTGCTAGAATTATTGCTCTCGCTCTGACGATCGCGGCGATACCTCCCATGTGTGATTTGAACACCGTTTACATACGCGGGCGCGACTTCCGTATGCGTTTTCTTTGCTTCGCGAGCTCGCGGGGACGGCAATCGCTTTAATTTTTTTTTTTTATTTCATTTATTTTAAAATTAATATATATTTTTTTTTTATTTGATCACTTTTATTGCTGTCACAAGGAATGTAAACATCTCTTGTGACAGCAATAGGTGGTGACAGGTATTCTTTATGGAGGGATCGGGGGTCTAAAAGACCCCCGATCCCTCCTTTACACTTCAATATATTCAGATCGCCAAAAACGGCAATTCTGAATACAGTATATTTCTTTTAAAACCGGCGCCATTGGCAGCCGAGTAAACGGGAAGTGACATCATGACTGTTTACTCCCCAGCACCCGGAGGTATCGGAGCTTGAATCAGTGCCCCCGATTGAGCGGGAGCATCGGTAACAGCGGCAGGAGGCGGCGGGAGAGGGGGACGTCCCCTCCCGCTCCTCCGGCATAACAGCCGAGCGGCTTTTAGCCGCTTCGGTTGTTATGGCTGGATAGCCAATCGCCCGCTGTAAAAAACGGTATGAATATTAAGGCGAACCCTGCACCAAACTGTAAAAAAAATATTGCGTGGGGGTCCCCTAAAATCTATACCAGACCCTTCAGGCCTGGTATGGATTTTAAGGGGAATCGTTCACCAATTTTTTTTTTTTAAATGGTGTGGGGGTCCCCCCAAAATCCACACCAGACCCTTATCTGAACATGCAACCTGGCAGGCCACAGGAAAGGGGGGGACAAGAGAGCGCCCCCCTCCTGAACCGTACCAGGCCACATGTCAACATGGAGAGGGTGCTTTGGGCCTCCCAATGCACCTTGTCCCCATGTTGATGGGGACAAGGGCCTCATCCCAACAACCCTTGCCCGGAGGTTGTGGGGGTCTGCAGGAGGGGGGCTTATCGGAATCTAGAAGCCATCTTTAACAAGGAGACTCCCAGATCCTGCCCCCCCCATGTGAATTGGTAACGGGTACATTGTACCCCTACCATTTCACAAAAAAAGTGTAAAAATTGTAAAAATGACAAGAGACAGTTTGGGACAGGTCCTTTATTAAAAAAATAAAGATATTCCGCAATGTAACTTCATCAATCACGCCTCCCGACGGAACAACTTTGCCTCAATGGGAGGCTCCCACTGACTGCAAGCTTTTCACTTTGACAGCTGTTATATAGCTAAGGGTGGGGCCACTCAATGATGTAAATGGTGTCTCCGCCCCCTCAGATGCCCATCTGAAATTTTTATCTTTTTTTAGACAGAAAGAGCTTTCTTTTGCTTCTTTACTTAATTTTTCTTCTTTACTTAGGAGTGCTGATGAGACAGCACCGATGGGCACTGCTGAGGCTCCATTGATGGGCACTGCTGAGGCTCCACTGATGGGCACTGATAGGCTGCATTGATGGACACTGATGAGGCTCCATTGATGGGCATTGATGAGGCTCAATTGATGGGCGTTGATGAGGCTGCACTGATGTGCGCTGATGAGGCTCCATTGATGGCATTGATGAGACTCCATTGATGGCATTGATCAGGCTCCATTGATGGGCATTGATGAGGCTGCACTGATGTGCTCTGATGAGGCTCCATTGATGGCATTGATGAGGCTCCATTGATGGGCACTGCTGGGGATGCACTAATGAGAACTGATCGGCTGCACTGATGGGCACTGATGAGGCTACATTGATGGGCACTAATGAGGTGGCACCAGGGGCGGCCTGACAACTCATGGGGCCCCCGGGCAATAGGAGATTATGGGGCCCCCAGGCAATCAGAGATTATGGGGCCACACAGTAGACACAAACACACACACACAGCATGCAATCACACAGTATACACAGACATGTTTCTATTGGCTGAGAAGGTACTGCAGAGGTGGAGCAACTATAATCTCAGGATTTTTAGACCAACTGTCCCTGGTTTTACTGAGGCTGGCAACCCTGATGGGGCCCCCTAGTGGCATGGGGTCCTCGGGCAGTGCCCGAGTGGCCCATTGGTCAGTCCGTCCCTGCATGGGGACATGGTCCTTTGAGGGGTCACAGACCCCCAAAGCATCCTCCCAATGTTGAGAGCATGTGGCCTGGTACGGTTCAGGAGGGGGGCGCTCTCTCGTCCCCCCTCTTTTCCTGGCCTGCCAGGTTGCGTGCTCGGATAAAGGGTCTGGTATGGATTCTTAAGGGGACCCCACGTCAATTTTTTTTTAAATTTGATGCGGGGTTCCCCTTAATATCTATACCAGACCTGAAGGGTCTGGTATGGATATTTAGGGGGACCCCCACGTCAATTTTTTTTTAAATTGGTTTGGTATGGATATATATATATATATTTTTTTTTATCAATGACTTTCAATGAGTGTTCTCTGTATTACGGCAGCCGACAATTCATTATAGCCGCGAGTGATTTTAAAAGACTTTTTTTCCTGCAGAAATTACACTTTGTGCAGGGACAGTTCTAAGCACCAGAAACATGCGCCCCTTCACAGGCATAGTATAGACTCCCCACAGGTACGAAATTTAACCACTTGGGATCCGCGCTATTGCCAAATGACGGCATTAGCGCGGACCTACTTTTCCGGGACGCCGTCAATAGACGCCGTCCCGTGCACGAGCGGCCTGCTCTGTGATCGGCGCTCTGTGATCGGCGAGTCCATGAGACTCGCCTGATCACCGATCCGTGCAAGGGGTCGATCCCGACCCCTTATCACGTGATCAGCTGTCAGCCAATGACAGCTGATCATGTGATAGAACGGAGGCGGTAATCGGCTATTATTCCTCCTCGCGCTGACAGCGCGAGGAGAAAAAAAAAAAGCCCATCACCGGCGGCCGTGATCGGGACATTAGTCCCGATCACGGCCAGCAATACAAGCGATCACCTGCCCCCTGCCAGTGCCCACCTGCCCCCTGCAGTGCCATTGTGAATTAAAGTAAGTGCCCCCCGTCAGTGCCACCCAGCAGTGCCCACAGTGCCACCCACAGTGCCACCCACAGTGCCACCCACAGTGCCACCCAGCAGTGCCACCCACAGTGCCACCCACAGTGCCCACAATCTGCCTCAAAGGTGCTGCACCCCAGTGCCGCCCATCAGTGCCCAGCAGTGCCGCCCATCAGTGCCCAGCAGTGCCGCCCATCAGTGCCCAGCAGTGCCACCTATCAGAGCCACCTATCAGTGCCACCTATCAGTGCCCATCAGTCCCATCTATCAGTGGTACCTATCAGTGCCCATCCGTGCCACCCATCCGTGCCACTTATCCGTGCCACCCATCCGTGCCATCTTATCTGTGCCCATCTTTGCCCATCAGTGCCGCCTTATCTGTGCCCATCGGTGCCGCCTTATCTGTGCCTATTAGTGCCACCTTAACTATGCCTATCATTGTCCACCAGTGCAGCCTATCAGTGCCCACCAATGCAGCCTATCAGTGCCCACCAATGCAGCCCATCAGTGCCCACCAATGCAGCCTATCAGTGCCGCCTAATCAGCGCACTTCAATGAAGGAGAAAAATGACCCGTTTGCAAAATTTTATAACAAACTATTAAAACATGATTTTTTTTTTTTTTGCATCTTTTTTTGTTTGTTTAGCAAAAAATAAAACTCCGAGCTGTGACTAAATACCACCAAAAGAAAGCTCTATTTGTGGGAAAAAAATGATAAAAATTTCATTTGGGTACAGTGTTGTATGCCCGCGCAATTGTCATTCAAAGTGCATCAGCGCTGAAAGCTGAAAATTGGTCTGGGACTGAGGGGGGTTTACGTGCCCAGTAAGCAAGTGGTTAAAGGAATATTACACTTTTATTGTTTCAATTTAATCATTATTAAAATCACTGCTCCCGAAAAAACTGCCATTTTTAAAACTTTTTTTTTGCATTGATACATGTCCCCTGGGGCAGGACCCGGGTCCCCAAACACTTTTTAGGACAGTAACTTGCATATTAGCCTTTAAAATGAGCACTTTAGATTGTGAACGTTCGAGTCCCATAGACTTTAATAGGGTTCTAAAGTTCACACAAAGTTTAGGTCTGTTCGCAGGTTCTGGTGCGAACCGAACCGGGGGGGTGTTCGGCTCATCCTTAGTGGCCACCATTATTTTCCAGCACTGCCTTAACCCTCTTGGGCATGGAGTTCACTAGAGGTTCACAGCTGGCCACCGGAGTCCTCTTCCTCTCCTCCATGACGACATCACGGAGTTTGTGGAATGAACAATGAATGGTCAATGATCTGTAGCCCCCAGTGCCAGAAGCACTAATGCAGCCTCAGACCATGACACTTCCACCACCATGCTTGACTTTTGGCAAGACACACTTGTCTTTGTCCTCCTCACCTGGTTGCCCCCACACACGCTTGTCACCATCTGAACCAAATAAGTTTATCTTGGTCTCATCAGACCACAGGACATGATTCCAGTAATCCATGTCCTTAGTCTGCTTGTCTTCAGCAAACTGTTTCTTGTACATCATCTTTAAAAGAGGCTTCCTTCAAGGACAACAGCCATGCAGACCAATTTGATGCAGTGTGCGGCATATGGTCTAAGCAATGACAGGCTGACCCCCACCCTTTCAACCTCTGCAGCAATGTTGGCAGCACTCAAAGGTCTATTTCCCAAAGACAACCTCTGGATATGACGCTGAGCATGTGACCTCAACTTCTTTGGTCGGACATGGTGAGACCTGTTCTGAGTGAAATCTGTCCTGTTAAACTTCTGTATGGTCTTGCCCACCGTGCTGCAACTCAGTTTCAGGGTCTTGACAATCTTCTTATAGCCTAGGCCATCTTTACATAGAGCAGTGGTTCTCAACCTTGGGGTCAGGACCCCCTCGGGGCTCGAATGATGACTTGCCAGGAGCCACCAAATCCTGGGCTGTTCCTGAAGCCCGCACCACTCTCCCACCATTTTCGCGGCCACCCAGCTGTGATGTTCCTGGAGCCCATGGCTGCCCACTCAACCTCTTCACAGCTGCCCATTCAGTTCACGGCATGGCTGGGGGGCATAAACTAGAGGTCAGCTGACTGGTGAGGAATGTGAAGTGGGAGGGGCTGGAGGAGACCCTATCTCCTGATTTCGACATAGGTGTCACTGCTGCAAGACACCACAAAGTCAGAGACACAGTGAGTAACACTACCTGTGATGAGAGTTGCCATTAAAAGTCCCCACTACAGTTCTCAGATCAGCAGATGACCTTGATCAAGAGCACCTAAGTTGGCTGATCAGAACTCCCACTAGCACTGCCACTGATCCCATCCCCCACCAGCACTGCCACTGATCCAACCCCCCATCAGCACTGCTACTCACCCCACCCCCCTCCAGCACTGCCACTCATCCCATTCCCCCCACAAAGGAGTAAGAGAAGGAATAAAAAATAGAGAATACATGGAAGGGAGAGAAAAAGAGGGGGAGGAACAAAGAAGGGAGAGAAAGAATAAGAGAAAGAACAAGAAAGATGGCTAGAGAGAGGGATGGGGAAAAAAAACAAGAAATTGGGATAGAGAGAGATAAAAGGGAAAGAAAGGAGAACAAGAAGAAAGAGTGATACGTCATAAAATGTACCATAAGGGGTTTTAATACTGTACGAGTGGAAGGGACTCAGGGAGCACTAAATGTCCGTGGGTTAGGGGTGCAAATTACTTGTCTTGCCTTGTGTGCTGACAACCCAAGCTACGAAAATAATTTTACTGTTAGGGGTCCCCACAACTTGGGACATTTTATCAAGGAGTCACGGCACTAGAAAGCTTAAGAACCACTGATGTAGAGAAACAATTATTTTTTTCAGATCCTCAAAGAGTTCTTTGCCATGAGTTGCCATGTTGGATTTCCAGCGACCAATATGAGAGAGTGAGAGCGATAACACCAAATTAAACACAGCTGCTCCCCATTCACACCTGAGACCTTGTGACGCTAATGAGTCACATGGCACTGGGTGGGAAAATTGATAATTTGGCCAAATTTGGACATTTTCACTTAGGGGTGTACTCACTTTTGCTGGCAGTGGTTTAGAAATTGATGGCTGTGTGTTGAGTTATTTTGAGGGGACATCAAATTTACACTGTTATACAAGCTGTACACTCACTACTTTACATTGTAGCCAAGTGTTGTCACATGAAAAGAGAGAAGAACATATTTACAAATATGTGACTGAGGGGTGTACTAACTTTGTGAAATAATAGCTCGGCTCCTTTCCCACAATTATTTAATGATTTGTGTTTTTCAATACATTTATATCTGCTGTTGGCAAGTTGCATTGAATGACCATAAAATGCGATTACCTCAAATGGATCTCCTGAACTGAAGTCAAAAGACAAAATCAGATCTACTTTGCGATGAGGACGTAACATTAAGGGGTACGGAGTATTAATTTCCAATCCGGCATCGATCAGATCGATTTGCGGTTTATCGGAGAGGTCGCAGCCTTCCGGGATTTTATCTACAAAATAAATCAATAAAAATAATTATATTATCCTCTGAAATTCTCAAACCATTAACAATTAGGCCGCGTACACACGGGCGGACTGTTCGCCCAACCTTGTCCGCTGAACAGTGTTTGGGCGGACAGTCCGCTCGTGTGTGGGCTTTCAGCGGACAGTTTCAGCGGACAGTTTGACGAACAGGGTTTTACGGAATTTCCGAAAAACTGTCCGCTGAAACCTTGTTTCAGCGAACAGTCCGCTCGTGTGTAGGCTTGTTCGTCAAACTAAGTTCCGCGCATGCTCAGAAAGGATTTACACGCCGAAAGTTATAATGCAGTGTATAGGACGTCGTATTTTTCGTCCCGTCGTACGTGCCGTTCACGTCATCGCGCACGGTTTCAGCAAACTGTTCGTCCGTCGTGTGTGGCCATGTCCGTCCATGCTAATTTTGAGCGGACTGTTTGCCGAAACTGTTTGACGGACAAAGTTGGGCGAACAGTCCGCGCGTGTGTACGCGGCCTTACACTACCGAAGGCACAGAAGGATCCTGGTACTAGTTTTTGCCATATTTATTTGGTGAATAAAGACCTGGAAATGTATGCTAAACTACAAGTTACTAGGCTGGTGGACATACTACCTTCCATCATTCATTTAGCCCAATCGGGATTTACGAAAAGGTCATCAGTCGCCAGACGCTACTAGGTGGCTGATTAATGTCATACATCTAGCCCAGGGGTCTACAAACTTTCTAAACAAAGGGCCGGTTTACTGTCCTTCAGACTTTAAGGGAGCCGGACCGCAGCCATCAGGAGTACAACATCCCCCACCATTGTGCCCCATCCTTAGTGTCATTGTGCCTCATGATTGGGAGAAATTCTGCCCCATCATTGGTATCATTGGGCTCCATTATTGGTGTCATTGGGAGGAATTGTGTCCTTCACTTGTGCTAATGAATAAAATAGCTCCCCCAAGGGCTGGATAAAAGCAAGCAAAGGGCTGCATCTGGCCCCTGGGCTGTAGTTTGGAGACCACTGATCTAGCCAACAAGGAGAGAAAGCCTTCTCTGCTCCTGGCTTTGGATACAGAGAAGCTGTTTGACAAAATACACTGGAAGTACCTAACTCAGGTCCTTGCTAGGTTTGGGTAACAGGCCCAATCCACTCAGTAATTATGGAACTGTACACAAACCCCGTCTGCTCAGGTGTATATATATGGTTTGCTATCAACCCCATTCAATATATTTAATGGCACCCTCCGGGGGTGTCTTCCCACTTATTCCTTAACTTACTAATGGAACCTAATGGCGCGTACACGCGATCGAATTGTCCGGCGTACTTAGTCCGCCGAAACGCATTTCAGCGGACAATTCGATCGTGTGTGGGCTTCAGCTGGACTTTCTCAGCATTAAGTCCGGCGGACTTAGAAAGTATTTTTGCAGTCCAATCTTTCCGCCGGACTTGGGTTTCAGCGGACAATACGTTCGTCTTTCCGGCAGACTAAGAATGACGCATGCTCAGAAGCAAGTACGAAAAAGGAAGCTATTGGCTACTGGCTATTGAACTTCCTTTTTTCTAGTCCCGTCGTACGTGCTGTACGTCATCGCGCTAGCAAACGCTGGACTTTCTGTGTGTCCGTGTGTGGCCAAGTCCGTTCGGTAGAAAGTCCGCTGGACTATCCGCCCGGATTGTTTGCCGGAACTAAGTACGCCGGACAATTCAATCGTGTGTACGCGGCATAAGGCTACATTTATCGCATCCTCGGATAAAGGGGTTCAAGCTGGGAAATACAAACGCATACTGTTCGCCTTTTTACAGACGATTTCATTCTGATGCTTACAGAGGTGGAGACTTCCCTAGCTTCCATGAACCAGGCTTTGCAACTTTTTGACAGAATGTCTTACTATAAAATGAAAGAGAAAAAAAATAAAAAATCATTTACCAATAACAATGAAATGGTCCTCCAACAACAATTGCCTATGTATGGAAGGATAGTGGAATTTCTTACTTAGGTATCAAACTCACTCCTAAGGCAGCAGACCTTACCAAAGAAAACTATACTCCCTTCCTTCATACCTTCCGCTCTATATTAGATACAGTGCCTTGAAAAAGTTTTCATACCCCTTGAAATTTTCCACATTTTGTCATGTTACAACCAAAAACGTAAATATGTATTTTATTGGGATTTTATATGATAGACCAACACAAAGTGGCCACATAATTGTAAAGTGGAAGGAAAGTAATAAATGGTTTTCAATTTTAAAAAAAATAAAAATATGTGAAAAGTGTGGGAGGGCATTTGTATGGCGCCCCCCGGAGTCAATACTTTGTAGAACCCCCTTTCTCTGCATTTAAAGCTGTAAGTCTTTTTGGGGATATCTCTACCAGCTTTGCACATCTAGAGAGGGACATTTTTGTAGATTCTTGATTGCAAAAATATCTCAAGCTCTGTCAGATTGGATGGAGAGCGTCTGTGAACAGCAATTTTTAAGTCTTGCCACAGATTTTCAATTGGATTTAGGTCTGGACTTTGACTGGGCCAGTCTAACACATGAATGCGCTTTGATCTAAACCAGTGATGGCGAACCTTGGCACCCCAGATGTTTTGGAACTACATTTCCCATGATGCTCCACTACACTACAGAGTGCATGAGCATCACATAAAATGTAGTTCCAAAACATCTGGGGTGCCAAGGTTTGCCATCACTGATGTAAACCATTCCATTGTAGCTCTGGCTGGATGTTTCGGGTCGTTGTCCTGCTGGATGGTGAACCTCCGCCCCGGTCTCCAGTCTTTTGCAGACTCTAATGCCGCGTACACACTGCCAGACTTTGACAACAAAGGTCCAACGGAACGAATCTGTCGGACAATTCGACCGTGTGTGGGGCTTCATCGGACCTTTGCTGTCAAAAAAACTGATGAACTTTAGATTTAGAACATGTTTCAAATCTTTCCAATGGACTCGAGTCCGCTCTAAAAATCAGTTTGTCTGTATGCTAGTCCGACGGATGAAAACCGACGCTAGGGCAGCTATTGGCTACTGACTATGAACTTCCTTATTCTAGTCCAGTCATACATCATCAGGGTCAAATCTGTCGGCCTTTGGTGTGATTGTGTGTATACAAGTCCGATTTGATGGAAGTCTGTCGAAACTCAGTTGAAAAGTCAGACGGAATTCAGCCCATCGAAAAGTCCAGTCGTGTGTACGCGGCATAACAGGGTTCTTTCTAAGATTGTCCTATATTTGGCGCCATCCATCTTCCCATCAACTCTGAGCAACTTCCCTGTCCCTGCTGAAAAAAAGTATCCCCACCACATGATGCTGCCACCACCATGTTTCACGGTGGGGATGCTGTGTTCAGGGGGATGTGCACCGTTAGTTTTCCGCCAAACACATAACACTTTGCTTTTAGGCCAAAAAGTTCAGTTTTCGTCTCATCTGACCAGATCACCTTCTTCCACCTTTGCTGTGTCCCCCACATGGTTTCTCACAAACTGCAAATGGGACTTCTTATGTCTTTCAGCAATGGCTTTCTTCTCACCACTCTTCTATAAAGGGCAGATATGTGGAGTGCACAATTAATAGTTGTCCTGTGGACAGATTCTCCCCCCGAGCTGTGGATCTCTGCAGCTCCTCCAGAGTTATCTCTTGGCTGCTTCTCTGATAAATGCTGCTCTCCTTGCCCGGCCGGTCAGTTTAGGTGGACGGCCATGTCTTGGTAGGTTTGCCGTTGTGCCATACTCTATTTTTGGATGATGGCTTGAACAGAGCTCTGTGAGATGTTCAAAGCTTGAGATACTATTTTATAACCTAACCCTGCTTTATACTTCTCCGCAACTTTATCCCCGACCTGTCTGGTGTGTTCCTTGGTCTTCATGATGCTCTTTGTTTACTAAGGTTCTCTAACAAACCTTTGAGGGTTCACAGAACAGCTGTGTTTATACTGAGATTAAATTAAATTGCATAGGTGGACTCTATTTACCGTACAATACTAGATTTTAGTTAGGGGTATCAGAGTAAAGGGGGATAAATACAAATACCCCTCCATACTTTTCACATATTTATTTGTAAATTTTAAAAACATTTATCGTTTTCCTTCCACTTCACAATTATGTGCCACTGTGTTGGTCTATCACATAAAATCCCAATAAAATACATTTACATTTTTGGTTGTAACATGACAAAAAGTGGAACATTTCAAGGGGTATGAATACTTTTTCAAGGCACTGTAAAGTGGCCCAAAATAAACTATCATGGTCTGGACGCCTAGCAGCCTAAAAATTGAATTTACTTCCACAATTGTTATATTTGTTCATAATGTTACCTATTCCTGTACCGATCTCTTTTCATCCTTACAATCTACTTTAAATAAATATCTCTGGCAGGGAAAGAAGGCCTGCTGTGCATTTAGTAGACTTATTACATTTAGACAGGCAGGAGGAGTATCACCTCTGTACACTGGTCCAACCACAGCTCACCTCTGCCCCCCCCCCCCCCTCCATCCACAGCTCAACTCTGCACCCTCCTCCATCCACAGCTCACCTCTGTCCCCCACTCCATTCACAGCTCAATTCTGCCCCCCCTCCATCCACAAATCACCTCTGTACACCCTCCATCCACAGCTCACCTCTGTCCCCCCTCCATCCACGGCTCACCTCTGTCCCCCCTCCATCCACAGCTCACCTCTGTCCCCCCTCCATCCACAGCTCACCTCTGTCCCCCCTCCATCCACAGCTCACCTCTGTCCCCCCTCCATCCACAGCTCACCTCTGTCCCCCCTCCATTCACAGCTCACCTCTGTACACCCTCCATTCACAGCTCACCTCTGTCCCCCCTCCATCCACAGCTCAACTCTGCACCCTCCTCCATCCACAGCTCACCTCTGTCCCCCACTCCATTCACAGCTCAATTCTGCCCCCCCCTTCATCCACAACTCACCTCTGTCCCCCCTCCATCCACAGCTCACCTCTGTACCCCCATCCACCTACAGCTCACCTCAGTACCCCCTCCATCCACAGCTCACCTCTATACACCCTCCATCCACAGCTCATCTCTGTACTCCCTCCATCCACAGCTCACTTCTGCCCCCCCTCCATCCACAAATCACCTCTGTACCCCCTCCATTCACAGCTCACCTCTGTACACCCTCCATCCACAGCTCAACTCTGTACACCCCCCATCCACAGCTCACCTCTGTATCCCCTCCATCCACAGCTCACCTCTATACACCCTCCATCCACAGCTCACCTTTGTACACCCTCCATCCACAGCTCATCTCTGTACTCCCTCCATCCACAGCTCACCTCTGTACACTCTCCATCCACAGCTCACCTCTGTCCCCCCTCCATCCACAACTCACCTCTCTATCTCTGTCCACCCCTATACCCCCCCATGTCCACCTCTGTACCCCCGTCCAATCCCCGTTCACCTCTGTATCCTTCCATCCACCTTTGAAGTCCCCCATCCATGTTCACCTCTGTACCCCCATGTCCACCTCTGTATCCTCCCATCTACGTTCACCTCTGTGCCCACCTCCACCTCTGTACTCCCATTCACATTCACCTCTGTATCTTTCCGTCCACCTCTTTACCCCCTCATCCATGTCCACCTCTGTACCCCCATCCATGTTCACCTCTGTACCCCTCTCCTCCACCACCTCTGTACTCCCCATCTAGGTTCAACTCTGTATCCTTCTGTCCACCTCTGTACCCCCCATCCATGTCCATCTCTGTACCCCCATCCACGTTCAACACTGTATCCCCCTCTTCTACCACCTCTGTACCCCAAATCCAATGTCCACCTCTGTACCCCCAAGTCTCTGCACGTGTGAATCCTCTTCCCCTTCTCTCCACAGTGATCTTTCTCACCTGATGACACAGCGGTGCAACACAGTCTAAGTCATACATGAAATTTGGCTTCTGCTGCACAGTTGACTGGACAGAAGAAGGTTTGGATGTTTATCTGAATGCCTGAGCAGCCAAACTTTGGACTGAAAAATAGGTTCATCCCTGGTCTCTACTTATCATCAAGAGCCAAGAGAAAAGGATCCTGATCATGTGACCACTAAAAGCCAATCACAGTGGTGACATGCTCAATAAGTCCATCCCATCCCCCTTCCAAAAATTAAAAGTCAGCAGCTACACATACTGTAGCTGCAGACATTTACTAACAGGTAGCGATGAGCTTGGTGTTTGATACAAACGTATGTTCGACTCGAACATCGGCTGTTCGCACGTTCGGCGAATACCGAACGTTATGGGCCGTTCGCCCCAAATTTGTGTGGCACTCACGGCCCATAATGCACTGTGCCATCGCAGTGCATTGCTGGCTCATGATTGGCCAAGCATGCACTGTGACACCGCATGCTTTGCCAATCACAGCACCGGCAGCGAGGATAGCCATAATTGGCCACAAGCAGGATACCTGTGGCCAATTATAGCTTAGGGGGTTTAGTACACACCCCACACTATATAAGGCCGCCAACAAGGGGGCCTTGTGTAGTGTGTTCCGGCGTCTGCAGGAGTTAGGCCGCGTACACACAAGAGGATTGTCCGTTCAACTTAGTCCGCTGAAACGTGTTTCAGCGGACAGTCCGCTGGTGTGTGGGCTTCAGCGGACTTTTTCAGCGGACAGTCTGGCGGACTAAGTCTTTCGGAATTTCCGTAATATTGTCCGTCCAAACTTGGTTTCAGCGGACAGTCCGCTCGTGAGTAGGCAAGTTGGACGGACTAAGTATGGAGAATGCTCAGAAAGGATTTACACGGCAGAAGGTTGCATTGCAGTGTATTGGACGTCTTATTTCTAGTCCCGTCGTACGTGCTGTACACGTCATCGCGCAAGCTTTCAGCGGACTGTCTGTTCATCGTGTGTGGTCAAGTCCGTTCATTCAAAAGTAGGACGGACTGTCTGTCGGATTGTCTGACGGACTTAGTTGGCCAGACAATCCTCTCGTGTGTACGCGGCCTTAGTGGGTGTTGTGTGCCTCCAGCGCAGTATACACCTGTATCTACCCTTTATTGCTGTTGTTCTCTAATACAGCCATCTGCAGGAGTTAGTGGGTGTTGTGTGCCTCCAGTGCAGTATACACCTGTATCTACCCTTTACTGCTGGTGTTCTATAATAAAGGCCTATGCAGGAGTTAGTGGGTGTTGTGTGCCTCCAGCACAGTATACACCTGTATCTACCCTTTATTGCTGGTGTTCTATAATAAAGGCATCTGCAGGAGTTAGTGGGTGTTTTGTCCCTCCAGCACAGCACAATATACACCTGTATCTACCCTTTATTGCTGGTGTTCTCTAATATAGCCATCTGCAGGAGTTAGTGGGTGTTGTGTGCCTCCAGCACAGTATACACCTTTATCTATCCTTTATTGCTTGTGTTTTATAATAAAGGCATCTGCATGAGTTAGTGGGTGTTGTGTGCCTCTAGCACAGTATACACCTGTATCTACCCTTTATTGCTGGTGCTATCTAATACAGGCATCTGCAGGAGTTAGTGGGTGTTGTGTGCTCCAGCACAGCACAGTATACACCTGTATCTACCCTTTATTGCTGGTGTTCTCTAATACAGCCATCTGCAGGAGTTAGTGGGTGTTGTGTGCTCCAGCACAGCACAGTATACACCTATATCTACCCTTTATTGCTGGTGTTCTCTAATACAGCCTTCTGAAGGAGTTAGTGGGTGTTGTGTGCCTCCAGCAAAGCACAGTATACACCTGTATCTACCGTTTATTGCTGGTGTTCTCTCATACAGGCATCTCCAGTAGGACGGACTGTCTGTCGGATTGTCTGACGGACTTAGTTGGCCAGACAATCCTCTCGTGTGTACGCGGCCTTAGTGGGTGTTGCGTGCCTCCAGCACAGTATACACCTCTATCTACCCTTTATTGCTGGTGTTCTATCATTCAGGCATCTGCAGGAGTTAGTGGGTGTTGTGTGCCTCCAGTACAATATACACTACCCAATTGATGGTTTTCCCATCTCCCTGCAGGCCATTACTATGTCTGGAAGGCCAACAAGGAGAGACAGACAGTCATGAGCCAATAAAAGAGGGCAAGCAGGCTCTGTGCCTAGAGACAACAGTGCTGTTCATGGACGCGGTGCATCGTCATCATGCAGGTGGCCATGGGACACGCTTGTCCTTATTTTCGGCAGCTGGATGTGTTGAGCCACATCAAGCCAAAGACTTGGTAGAGTGGATGACCAAGCCCTCTTCACCCTCCTCATCCTCTCTCACCAAGGCTAAGGGTACTAGCAAAGCAGCTGCCAACGCATCTTCTTCCCTCGTCTCAATGTCATCATCAGTCACTCCTTCCCTAGACCCACCATGTCCTCCTGAGGAGTCCCCCGAACTGTTTGAGCACAGTGTTGGGTACATGCTCCAGGAGGATGCCCAGTGTTTTGAAGGCTCTGATGATGATACTCAGCTAAAGGAAGGCAGTAGCCTGAGTGCAGAGAGAGGGGATGCTCAAGAAGGACAGCAATCTGGCAGTCATGTTCCACCAGCTGCAGCATGCTGCCAGCTTTGCTCCAGTGATGAAGAGGGAGGGGATGATGAGGGCACTGACTCCACGTGGGCGCCTGATAGGAGAGAGGAGGAGGAGGCACATATCCAACGAGGCAGGATGCCCTCCGGGGGCCAGCTTAGGGGCAGCACACCGACTGAATCACACCGCAGAACTCTGCCTGTGCAGGGCGCTGCCTCTGCGCATTATTCCAAAATTTCTTTGGTGTGGGCCTTTTTTGAGACGAGTGCATCAGATCACACTGCTGCTATTTGCAACATATGTCTCAAGCATATCTCGCGTGGCCAAAGCATTAGCCGCTTGGGCACCACATGCTTGACCAGACATATGTTGACCTGCCATGCGGCTCATTGGCAAGCGTACCTTAAAGACCCACATCAAAGAACAAAGCGGATGTCTCCTTGCTCCTCATCAGGTGGGATCTCCAACCCCACTAGACCTTCAGTCCTCTCTGAAACCTGCACTGAGAGGAATGAAGGTGTAGAATTAGGTGTGTCACAACCAAGTACTTGCGGGCACTCTGCCAGCAGTACACCGACGTCCGATTATAGCAGGCAAATTTCCCTCCCCCAGCTGCGGGACCGTTGAAAAAAGTTCACTCCCAGCCATTCACATGCCCAGCGGTTGAATGCTAGCTTGGCTAAATTGCTAGCACTTCAACTGCTGCCTTTTCACTTGGTAGACTCTGTCCCCTTCCGTGAGTTTGTGCAATGTGCGGTTCCTCAGTGGCAGGTCCCCAGGGAAGGCAATTCCGGGTCTCTACCAGCATGTGGAAGGCAATGTCCTTGCCTTTCTGGACAGGGCAATCAGCAGTAAGGTGCATATTACCGCTGACTTTTGGTCCAGCAGGCATGGACAGGGATGTTACTTATCTTTCATAGCCCATTGGGTCACTCTTCTGGCAGCTGGGAAGGATGCAGGACAAGGTGCAGTAGTGTTGGAGGTTGTTCTGCCACCACGTCTCCAAAATGCTACTACTGGTTGTGACACACCTCTCTCCTCCACCCCCACCTCTTCTTCTTCCTCCGTGGCCTCTTCCAGTGCTCTGTCCTCGGAACCAGCGGGCATTCAGAGGGCTACGCTTGTGCTGGTTTGTTTGGGGGATAGGAGCCACACTGGGGCAGATATTTTGTCAGCTCTGCAGGGGCAGGCCGAGAGGTGGTTGACACCACACCAGCTTAAGCCAGGAATGGTGGTTTGCGACAACCTCCTCTCCGTCCTCCGACAGGGACAACTGACCCATGTGCCCTGTGTGGCTCATGTCCTTAACAGGTGGTGCAGTGGTTCTTGGACAGGTACCTGGGCTTACAGGATGTCCTGAAGCAGGCCAGGAAAGTCTGTGTGCATTTCCACCAATCATTTAATGCCAGTGCTCAGCTGGATGAGCTCCAAAAGTAGTTAAACCTGTCCAAGAACCGCCTTATATGTGACATGCCCACCAGGTGGAACTCAACATTGGCCATGCTGCAGCGGCTGCACATGCAGCAGAGGGTCATCAATGAGTACCTGTGCGCCTACGACACCAGGACAGGGTCAGAGGAGCTAGGTTTTTTCACACAACGCCAGGTGGGCATGATCAGGGATGCATGCAATGTCCTGTCACCGTTAGAGGAGGCCACAGGGATGGTGAGCAGTGACAGTGCATGCATCAGTGACACTGTACCTCTTGTCCACCTGTTGGAGCATACGCTTAGTGGAATAATGGACAGGGCACTTGAGGCAGAACAGAGTCAGGAAGAGGAGGACTTCCTTGCCTCTCAAGGTCCCCTTTATCCAGACAGTGTTCCTGCTGTCCCACCCATCACACAGGAAGAGAACGAGGAGGAGGAGGAGGATTGTGTCAGCATGGAGGTGGAGCCTGGCACTCAGCATTAGCAGCAGCAGTCTTGTAGGGATGATTTACAGTCCCAAGAAACCCGTGGCTGGGAGGAGGTGGCTGCGGATCATGTTGTCCTTAGTGACCCAGAGGACTCCGGACCGAATGCCTCAGCTAACCTATGCTGCATGGCCTCCCTGATCCTTCAAAACCTGCGGAAGGATCCTCGTATTCTTCAGATCAAGGAGAGGGACCATTACTGGCTGGCCACTCTCCTTGAGCCATGGTACAAGGGTAAGGTTGCGGACCTTATCTTGCCGTTGCAGAGGGAGCAGAGGATGAGACATCTCCAGGAGGCCTTGCAGAAAGGTCTGTGCACTGTGTTCCCAGAGACTGGGAGGTTACAAACTCCTGGTCCTGGACAAGGTGTTGCTGAGGCTTCGGTCAGTCACAGAAGGAGCGGTGGAGAAGGTTGACCGATGCGTTCAAACAATTTTTGAGTCCGCAACCCCAAGGTATGATCAGTTCCAACAACCATTGCCAGCGTCTGATTTACATGGTGCAGGAATACTTAGGGGCAACGTCAGACTTGGACACCTTTCCCACCGAAAATCCTCTGGCTTACTGGGTCTTGAGGATGGATCACTGGCCAAAGCTTGCACAGTATGCAATTGAGCTACTGGCCTGTCTTGCATCCAGTGTTCTTTCGGAACGCACCTTCAGTGCTGCTGGTGGCTTTGTAACCGATCACAGGGTGTGCCTGTCCACCGACTCAGTTGATTGACTGACCTTCATCAAGATGAATCAATCTTGGATCACCCACAGCTACCAAGCACCTGAAGCTGATGTAACCAAATAATGTTTTTGGAAATGTCACATCCCTTCAAGACTGCCTATGCTGATGCTGAGTGACTGTCCTGTTATGTTGACTGACTATCCTCTTCCTCCTCAATGATCCCGCTGATATCTTGGAAGAACGTTTTTGGTTCTGGGTGATGCCACCAGCCCAATTTTTCAGCCCATGTTTAACATGGGCGTGTAATTACAATTTTTGATGCAATGCTTTGCAGCAGGGCTCATTCCTGCACTACAAATAGAGTATATGGGAGAGGTTGCAGTGTCATGACACCAGCACCAGTGCCACCAGCCCAGTTTTTCAGCCCCTGTTTAACAGGGGCATGTAATTACAATTTTTGATGCAATGCTTTGCAGCAGGGCTCATTCCTGCACTCCAACTATATGTTGAGGAGTACTGTATATGGTAGAGGTTCCAGTGTCCTGGCACCAGCACCAGTGTCTAAGACGCAATTTTTCAGCCCCTGTTTAACAGTGGCATGTAATACAATTTTTGATGCAATGCTTTGCAGCAGGGCTCATTCCTGCACTCCAACTGGAGTATATGGTAGAGGTTGCAGTGTATAGGCCCAATTTTTCAGCCCCTGTTTAACAGGGGCATGTAATACAATGTTTGATGCAATGCTTCCTCCTCAATGATCCTGCTGATAGTTTGGAAGAACATTTTTGGTTCTGGGTGCTGCCTACAGTGGCTAAGGCCCAATTTTTCAGCCGCGTTTAACAGGGGCATGTAATTACAATTTTTGATGCAATGCTTTGCAGCAGAACTCATTCCTGCACTCCAACTATAGTATCTGGTAGAGATTGCAGTGTTGTGGCACCAGCAAGCAGTGCCTAAGGCCCAATTTTTCAGTCCCCGTTTAACAGGGGCATGTAATTACAATTCTTGATGTAATATTTCACAGCAGGGCCCATTCCTGTGCTCACCGAGAGTAACTGTGAGTGTTGTGGCAACACCAACACCTTGGGGCCGCATTTCTGCAGAGCATATAGGGAAGGCCCCTACTTTCATACATCCAACTTACAAACGTCTCCTACTTGCAAACGGAAGGAGACAACCTTTGTTGTTTTTTGTTTATTTTTTTTCCCCACAGCACTGCGTACTAACCCCGAAGGCATTGCTTACGCTTACGCTTATCTTGTATATACCTAGCGGGGAAACTATCTACAGTGTGTTGTGTGCTGATATCCTAAGTGAATTCTTGCTTAAATTGTTGCTATACTATCTGGACTTTTAGATCTATAGGGTGCCTGGTGGTCTCATGGGCTGAATACAGGGGATATGAGAGAGGTACAAACTGGGCTCAATCGGACTGGTGAGTGACTTTTGTATTTAAGAAAGAAAAATATCAAGCTGCAGACGGAGTGGTGAGCAGGAGCTGTGGGAAAAAGTTTAATCTGCCTGTAACTGTTATCACAGATTGTTCTACATTGATTTACTCTTTAAAATAAGCTGCAGGAAATATTAGGGGAAGGTGGTGTAAATACACCTGGTTTGGAAAACCTTGCCCACTTCAGGACTATAACAAAATAGATATAACTGCAAGTGGATACTCATTGGGCTATTTGAAGCTCCTGAAAATCTGGCAGGATTAGTATAAGCAGTAAATCACAGAGGGGGAAAAAAAAAAAAACGTTTTTTTCCTCTCCTGGATGGTTACAATTTGGAAAATATACAGGTACGCTGTTAGTTGACAATGTTGAACTATTTTTTGCGTAATTGCCGCTTTTTTTGCACTGGGGAAAAGAGAAAAAAAAAAGTCGCAGGGAGTGCAGCCGGTTTCATAATACCCCTCCCCCCGTCTGTTTTTTTTTTTCTCTGCCCCTCACTGGAGAAGTGGTGCTGGTTCAGCACCCATTTACTAAGTGTAAGCAATATGACCAGAAAGAGGGGAGAAGAGCAGTCACATCAGGACAATGCCGGGGCACAAACAGCACGTCCGGTAAAAGAGAAGGAAATGGGAGGCCAGACGGCAGCGGCCGCAGCAGCTAAACTTGAAAGGTTTGCCCATACCCCGGAAAATTCCCCTAATAAAGGGCCTCAGCAACAGCCAACAGTAAAAGCTCAATTAGCTCAAGACAGAAAGAGTCAAGGCAAAGTGCAGGGTCAGAAAAGTTTGTCACTAACGAGGACAAAAATGGCAGGCAATAATAAGACAGTAGATGGGAGCTCAGAGCCTATGGTTGAACCTAACTCTCATACCCCTGTAGTAGAACAAGAGTAACCGTCACTAAAGGATATATTTACCGCTATTAATGAATGCAAGAGCTCATTGAACATTTTCTGTGAACAAATTGGGGGAATTAAGGAGGAATTACTTTCGCTTGGTCAAAAATTGCAGAAAACCACGGAAAGGACTACGGCCCTAGAGGAAAGATTGAGTTCAATGGAAGATGACTTTGTTCCTCTCAAACAGGGAATTAGACTAATACGAGAACAAATGTCTCTCCAAACTTTAAAATTGGATGAAATGGAAAATAGGGCACGTAGGAGCAATGTTCGGGTGGTGGGACTACCTGAGGGAAGTGAAGGACCTCACCCTGTGGAGTTTCTGGAGAAATGGATTAAAGAGGAGTTTGGGGAGACCAGTTTTTCGCCTCTGTTCGCTATAAAGAGAGCTCATAGAGTTCCAGCTAGAGCTCCATTAACTGATGGACACCCCCGGTCAATGCTCTTAAAGTTTTTTTAATTATAAGGATAAAGAAATTCTTTTTAAAAGTGTCAGGATCTCATTTTATTCAGACTACTCCCCAATGCTACAAAAACGCAGAGCCGAGTTTACAGGGATCAAATGCTCTCTGCAGAAGCAGAAAATCATGTATGTCCTACTGTACCTAGCCCGTCTGAGGATAAGGGCATTGGGAGGGACACAAATTTTTGATACAGTAGCTGAGGCGACAAGATGGCTTGAGGAGAATAAGAAAAATCTACAGGATGAAGAACTCCAGAAATGATATTATTGGACTTTAGTTTTAATCTAATGGGGAGGGGGGAGGGGGAGACATATATGTGTGGATATACTAATGTATAGGGCAGGCAATGTGCCAGCCAAGTTGTTGTTTTGGTTGTATTTGTGGGGGGGGGGGGGAGGGGGTGGGAAAGGCAAGAACAAGTATAATTTAAGAATGGTATGTAATACACTGGGGGGGTCTAAGGAGTTGGATGAGGGGTTAGTTTGGAGAAAGGTCATACATGAAACCTTTGGGGGGAGCCAAGGTAGGCAAAGGGATGGGGGGGATAGGGGTGGGGGGGGGGGTAATGGGGGTAGGGGGTGGGAAGCAGGGAAGGTACTTTAACCACATTATTATCAGTACACAGGATTGTCACGTGAATAGGGTAAAAAGAGTTTTTTCTTATGCATTACGAAATGGGATTGGTATAATAATTTAATTGGTTGGTTATTTATGGGTGCAAGATGTTCAGTTTTTTGGAGAAAGGGTCTTAAGTGAACATAATTTGTTATTAATGGAAATGGGTTGCCTCCCAAGTTCTGGTGGCTATAGTCTGGTAGGCCAGGAACATAATAGAACCTCTGTCGACACAATTTAGTATTTTGAATATAGCCTCCTGGAATATCAGGGGACTTGGGAACCCAGTTAAGAAAATGGCTGTCTTCTCAATTATGGAGAAAAACCGAGCGGATTTATTATGTCTACAGGAGACACATTTGACAAAAGACACTATGGGGGGACTCTACAGCAAGCAATTCCGGTTCCAATACCATTCGGTTTACTCCTCATATGCAAGGGGGGTGAGCATAATGTTTAGAATTGGGATGTGCTTTGTTCCTCAGAAAGTTATAATAGACATGGAGGGACGCTAAGTGTTTCTACACTGTCAAATAGAAAATAAGCCCTATATTCTGGTAAACCTTTATATCCCACCACCCTTTAAAATGGAGGTATTATTTAGGTTGGCAGAATTTCTGGAAGATAAAGAGGGTATACCAATCTTTGCGATGGGGGATTTTAATGAGGTTCTCAATAGGGGAAAAGATAGGTTTCCGCCTGGGGCTCAATCAGACAAGGCTCTGAGGAGCCGATTGGCCCAATTTATGGAAGAATTAGATATGTGTGATATATGGAGAACCCGGAATCCAACTTCGCAGCAGTATTCATGCTTCTCCAGCTCATATAAAATACTATCAAGAATAGACATGGCGTTTGGAAATAGGGAGGCACTAGGGATAGTAAAAGACAGTCTATTCCCCAAGGGGAGTGTCGGACCACTCACCTTTAATTTTAATGGTTCAAGCTGAGGACAAAAATTTGCAAAGAGAATGGAAAATAAGTCCATTCTGGTTAGAGTTGATGGAGGGACCAACCGAGGTAAATGAAAAATTAAAAGAGTTTGTAACTTTAAATGTGGGGACAGCACCAATAGGGGTGGTATGGGATACCCTAAAGGCATTCCTTAGAGGGTTAATAATACAACAGGTGGAAGGGATTAAGATAAATTCTAGGAAATGGGAAGAGAGTATCAGAGAGGAAGTGGTGGAGGCTGAAAAACAATATGTGGAAGACCCAACCCCTAAAAAACAGAAGAGATGGCTTAGAAGCCAGCAAAATATAGAAATATTGTTATGAGAAAGGTGGAGAATAAGCGCCTGTTTCAGAGACAAGCGGTGTTCTCTGATGGGGAGAGTGTAGGCCGTATGCTTGATAGGCTGGTTAAAACCAACAACTCCCCGTCAGGGATCGCGGCAATTAGGCTGCCGGGGGGGAGGAAATCTCCTCTCGGACCTCTGAAATTCTGGACTCATTTAGGCTGTATTATTCAAAGCTATATAAATCTAGACAGAAAGAGGAGAGGGGGGAATGGGATCAATTTTTTGAAGGGATAGAAATGCCAACACTGTCAGAACAAGCGAAAGAAGAACTAGAGAGCCCCATAACCCTGGAGGAAGTAAAGTGTGCTGTGGCCGGGATGGCCAATCAGAAGTCTCCAGGACCAGATGGTCTTCCAGTAGAAATTTATAGACGGTATGGGGAGGTGCTTATCCCAGAACTATTGAAGGTACTGGAGGATGTGGCATCAGGAGGGGGGCTGCCTATTTCAGTGTCAGAAGCCACCATAATAGTGCTGCCAAAAGAAGGGAAAGACCCGAAGGACACTGCATCGTATAGGCCAATATCATTGTTGTGCTCTGATGTGAAAATACTTGCAAAAGTATTGGCAGCAAGGGTGAATAGACATATACAAAAACTTATACACCCAGATCAATCTGGGTTTATAGCGAATAGGGCCACCAGTGTTAACATCAGGAGGGTGTATTTAAACTTACAGATTCCAACGCTAAACATGGGGTCAAGGGCCATAGTATCTCTAGATGCCGCTAAAGCTTTTGATAGCTTGGAGTGGGGGTATCTATGGCGGGCTCTGGAGATGTTTGGACCCACCTTTATAGGTTGGGTAAAATCACTTTATAGGACCCCTAGAGCAAAAATAAAAATTAACAACATGTACTCTGACCCGATAGAACTTGAGAGGGGTACACGACAGGGATGTCCCCTGTCACCCCTTTTGTTCGCTTTGGCAATTGAACCATTGGCAATTGCCATTAGAGCAGCAGGGGTGATACAGGGATTTAAAAGAGAAGCGGGTGAAGACAGGATTGCATTATACACAGATGATATCCTGTTATTTCTTGGGGACATAGATGTATCCTTAGTGACGGCCATGAATATAGTGGAAAACTTTGGACGGATATCAGGATTGGTAATTAATTGGGAGAAGTCTGCATTGCTGCCGGTAGACCCAATAAGCTCTCTGCCGCCTGCAGTTGCTCAACTGCGGGTGGTAGACAGAATGAAATACTTGGGAATATGGCTAACAAGGGACCCAAACCAATATATAAAAGATAATCTTGCTCCCCTCCTGTTTAGATTTAGTCAGGAGTGGGACATTTGGAAACATTTACCTTTGTCAGTAGCTGGCAGAATTAATTTAATTAAAATGGTCTGGATGCCCCAGTTGTTGTATTATTTACACAACGCCCCAGTTTGGATAAGAATGGAATGGTTCAAAAAGATTGAAACTTTATTTAGGGAACTAATATGGAAGAAGAGACAACCTCGTATAGGCCTACAGACACTGCAGTTACCAATAAAAGAGGGGGGAGCAGCAGTCCCACACCCCCACTGCTATTTTCTGGCCACTCAGCTACAGCATTTGAGGGGCTGGGACAGGGTGGAGGATAAGAATAAAAAGGAGCCGATGCTGTTGCAGGGAGCTAAGCATGTTAAACTGGTGGAAGCTCTGGAAGCTGACTCATTCCTTTCTGAATGCCCTACACTAAGATTAATTACAAAGGTCCGGCAGGCAGTAAAAAAAAGGAATGGGATACGTAGGACCAACAGAATATACCCCACTGTGGGATAATAAGCACTTTCCAGACCTGACACCTATAGGTAAAGTAGGTGTATCGGAAAAGTGTGGTGTGGTAAGATTGGCCCAACTATATGAGGGGAGCAGTGTTGTGGCACCAGCAAGCAGTGTCTAAGGCCCAATTTTTCAGCCCCTGTTTAACAGGGGCATGTAATTACAATTCTTGATGTAATATTTCACAGCAGGGCCCGTTCCTGTGCCCACTGAGAGTAACTGTGAGGACTTATAGTGTTGTGCCTACAGGCCCCTACTTTCAAACATCCAACTTACAAATGTCTCCTACTTGCAAACGGAAGGAGACACTGGACTGGACTGGAGCTTACTGTAACTGTGAGGACTTATAGTGTTGTGGCACCAGCACCACCACCAGCACCACCACCACCAAAGGCCCAATTTTTCTACCACTGTTCAACAATGGCATGTAATTACAATTCTTGATATAATCGTTCACAGCAGGGCGCTCCAGCGCCCACCAAGAGTCACTTTGAGGGCTTACAGTGTTGTGGCAACACTAACACCTTAGGCCCCCATTTCCACAGAGCATATAGGGCAGGCCCCTACATCGAACTTACAAACGTCTTCTACTTGCAAATGGAAGGAGACAACAGGAAGTGAGATGAAAAAAGACGAACAGCAAAAAAAAATATACAGTGGTGAAAACCCTTCCCTATGTTTTCCAAAAAGCGAAAAATAGATTTTTTGACTGGAGCTACGCTTTAAAAATGTACCAGTTCAAAATTACAAACATATTCTACTTAACACAACAAACCTACACAGTCCCTGTCTTATTTGCACCGCCTGTATACTGCTATTCTGAGTATATAGGGCCTGGGGGCCCCACGCCTTTCCTTTTTTTAATTTGGGTACGGGGTTCCTCTTAATATCCATACAAGACCCAAAGGGGCTGGTAATGGGCAGGGGAGGGCTACCCATGCGACTTTTTTCTCAATGATTTTCATCCATAGTGTCGGGACCAGACATTACATTAAAACCGCAAGCAGTTTTAAATTACTTTTTTTCCGTTAAATGTAATTTTGTGCAGGTACTGTTCTAAACACGGGAAACACGTGGCACTTCACAGGCATACTATAGATACCCCCCAGGCATGATATTTAAAGGAATATTTCACTTTTTTTAATTGTAATCATCATTAAAATCAGTGCTCCTAAAAAAAGGGCATTTTTAAAAGAAAAAATTGGCATTGACCCATGTCCCCTGGGGCAGGGGCCAGGTCCCCAAACCCTTTTTAGGACAATATCTTGCATATTAGCCATTAAAATTAGCACTTTTTATTTCGAACGATCGAGTCCCTTAGACTTTAATGGGGTTCTAAAGTTCGCACAAATTTTCGCTCTGTTCGAAAGTTCTGGTGCGAACTGAACCGTGGGGTGCTCTGCCCATCCCTACTAATAGGACACTCACCTGTCCTGGAATCCAGCGATGTCGGCACCCCAGCCAATGTTTTGCTTGTAAAGAAACTTGGCAGTGAAGCCTTGCAGCTTCACAGCCAGGTCCCTACTGGGCATGTGCGAAGCACACTGCACTCTCTTACTGGCCCGGTAGCAATGGAAGGAAGAGGGGGCCAACATCTGACATACCTCACCGTGGCAAGATCTGATGGAAGTGGGACAGGGTACCTGTCAAGACATTCTCCCCTCCCCCTCTCCCCGAAAAGTGCCAAATGTGGCACCAGAGTGGGGGAGGAATCAGATAAGCAGAAGTTCCACTGGGTGGAACTCCACTTTAATACCTGGTTAAAGGGCAGCACTGGGTGGGAAGAGGTTAAGAAGAATGTAATTTTTTGGAGGTGCAATAACTCCCTTTACAGTATATCCAGTTTCCTGGAAAAACATGTAATGTTGGCATCCTTACCTATTAAATTATATTAGCATTTACAATGAAAGTCTATGGACGTTTCTATGGCTTAGCGTTTGTCGCCATCTAGCGGCCAAACACTGATAGTGGACTTAAATGATTTTTGCTTTAATCAAAGCATTGAACTTGGTACAGGAAGTGACTGTTATTTACCCTGGAGAGTTGACCTTTTTACCCAGGATGCCGGGTGACCTACCCATGGACCTCTCTTACAGTGCATGCTAGGTAGGACATAAAAGGAGCCCAAGCGGCCATCTTATGTCTCTTGGGAACACACGGCCTGCCTGTGAGGACTTGTGAAAAGGCCTTCCGGAGGAAGCGGCCTATTGCCCGTGCGGAGCCCAACCCTGCTCGGTTGTGTGAGTGACCTGAAGATCCAGAGACACTCGTTTGAGCATTGGAAGACCAGGTCCACCTATCGGAATGGATTGACGGAGCCAGCTGACGTAGAAGCAAGCTGCAAACACCGGACCAAAGTTACCATACCGAGCTTCCGATCCAGTTGGTGAGTGGGTTGCAGCCCATAGTTTATTAACTTTTGCACCTAGTCAGACTTATATAAAGGCCTCGCTGGGATCCATAGTCCTACGGAGGAGAAGTATAGCAACTAACACTAGGCAGGCATAAGGCCTACTTACTATCGCATCTCAAGTATTCTATTATAATTACGGAAGCAATACTAAGATCATCCTTAACTCATCTTTAATTACTTTAACCCTTGGATTACAAATTATAAGGAATTATCATTGCTAGCGAAGACAAGAAGACCAAAAAGACTGAGTACTTTAAGTGAGATCTCACACATAGCTATACAAGTAGGGGGAGCTCCCTTGTAATTATATTGTTTATAATTGTTATATCAAAAATCATTGTTCTGTCATTCTATGTTGGGATGACAGCACAATTATTGTAACCACCTGTTTGCCAATACTTATAGTAAAATATTCTTTGATTAAGTACACCATTGTGTGGAGTATTGTTTTCCCTCAGCAGGTGGAGCCAGTGGATCCTGAAGTGTCAATATAGGTATATTGTGTTATATTATATTGTACTGTATTGTATTGCACCACAGCTGTGCCAAGGGGACTGAGTCAAGTTAGTGGTTTTTTTTAGCAGAGTGCAGGCCCAAATCAAACCAGCAGCTCTATTGAGGTCAGTGCTACAAACAAAAAATGTTTTTCTTGCTAAAACTTTTTTTAAATAGAGATTTTTTTTTATTTTTTTTTTTGCGGTTTGTGTTAAGTTTAACTTCCTGTCCCAGAAGCACAACAGGATTGTCAAGGAAAATCCCCTCATAGGCAGTTTTGCTCATGTTCAAAAGGATCTCTTAGTGACAACCTTAAAATGTTGGAATTCTAATCACTTTTTTCTTCTAGTGACAATGGTCGTCAGTTCAAACAGAGAGAGAGAATCTCCCCGATGGGAACATATACAGAAAAGAAACAACAAAAGGCAGAAATTCTCCCCTACTCTATTCACAACCAGAGAAAAAGCAGATGAAAGCATTAGTGGATGGCCACCATCTGATCTCTGTAATAGGCAATTTCATGTACCTCGTCAAAGAATCTGACCTTACTGGAACTGGAGATTGGAAGGTCAGGGAGGTCCTACACCATCTAGAATTATGGATTCTATCTGGCAGTCATTAATCAGTTTCTGATTTAGAGAGTGTTTCTTTGTTACAATGTCACACATACTGTATGCTCACCTTTGCATTTGTAGAGGAAATTGTTTGTTGTTCCCCATTTCCAGTCCAAAAGACAAGTTGCGATGTTCTTCTTCACTACATCATCTTTATATATATCTAGAGAAAACAAAAAAAATCTTAAAAGCGACCTGAACCCTTGTTAAAATGAAAATGATCGCAGTATTAACTTCATGCAAAACAGCGTACATGAGCCACATGTATATGACCCATCAAATACTTCACTGGGCAGTATCATCTTTCCCCACATATGCAAAATGGAAAGTGGAAAATAGAGTAAGACCTGCAGGGTTATCTCACTGGTATTCAGGGCTATCTTTAAAGCAGGGCAAAAGGGGCATCTGCCCTGGGCCCTATTGTTGTTGTGGGGCCCAAAGCAGCTGCCTCATACTTGCCAACTATCCCAATTCAAATTCCCTTGTCCCGTGAAGTTTTAGTCCTGTGCTGTGTCCCGATATCTCAGTGTGAAGTTCTGTTACTAATGCTGCCCAGCTCTGCCCTATTACCCTGTAAAGATGTCTCACCTGCAGACCCTGTGTTTACATGTATATAACCGGCATTGATATGTAAAGAGCGGCTGCATTAATATGTAAATAGCCACGGACCAGCAGTATTGATATGTAAATAGAATCAGCATTTCTATGTATATCATGGCCCCCCAAGGTCATATCCACCATAACTTCTGCTGCCCACCAAAGAGGTAAAGGGGCATGCTTGAAAGTCCTGTCTAAAACTGTGGTCATTAAGCCTAACATCAGTCTGATCTGCAAAGGTAAGCAAATTAGAGGTGGAACCCTTTTTCAAAATAACATGGTGCCACAGCACCCTGAATTGTGGTGCATGTGAACACACACATCTCAGCTGATGCATGAGGGATTCATTAACAATAAATGGCACTGCTGAGTATCTGCTAAAGGGCAGCACATTTCTGTGGGGTCAGGAAAGCAATTTTGCATGTGTTCCTCACACACACGCAAATGTGAACGCAGGCTAAATTATCTCAGTTATATTGGTGGTCAGTGTAAATCTTCTCATTACATTGGAGCTTTGTGTACAATCCAATTCATTCACGCTAGTGGCCAGTGTGAAGGTCCCCCTTACATTGGTGGTCAGTGTAAATCTTTCCTTACATTAGTGGTTCCTGTGAATGTTCTTATTACATTAGTGGTCAGTGTAAATAACCATTACATTAGTGGGCAATAAGAATCCCCATTACATTGGGGTTTTCTATTTATGGATGGGTCCCCTCATCTCCCCAGTCCATGGTGTGCAGACAGTGAGGAGATAATATGCTGTAACCTTTAGTAACCAATCTGTGAGCAGTAACGATGTGCACTAACCTCTTGCAACCAATCATCGAGCGGTAAGGATATGCAGTAACCTCTATCAACCAATTAGTAAGTAGTATTCATGTGCTGTAACTTCTAGCAGCCAAATGGTGAGTGGTAAGGGTGTCCAGTAACCTTTAGCAACCAATCAGTGAGCAGTATTGATGTGCAGTAATCTGTAGCAACCAATCAACAAGCAGAAGTCGAGCTGTAACTGCTTGCAAATAATAAGTGAGCCATAACGTGTGCTGTAACCTCTAGCAGCCAGTCAGTGAGTGGTAGTGATACACTGTAACCTCTGGCAGCCAATCGCAATCGCTGCCTGATATGATTCAGTAAACTGATCTTGAGTCTAGATGCTATTTATTGTAGGTTCAGAGCAGGCGGAGAGAGAAATTGCATGGGGGGCCCAAGAAAATGTTTGCCCAGGGTCTAATCAATATTAAAAATGGCCCTGCTGGTATTACTATTGTAGCGCCCTGCTCCTGATGAGCAGACGCTATTGTCTTTTTCAAATGTAATTGTCTGAAGCTGTAGTTTGGCTTAGACTAATTTCTCTAAAAGTTCTGGTTTCTGTACCAGTCCAGCTGTATTGCAGTGATTCCCACTTGACTGTAGGTGTCGCTGTCACTTTAGGTGGGTGTGGAACAGCAGTGGGCTGGATGCATTAAATGCCACCTCTTGCTCGGAAATGGTTCAGTGGGTGTGGTTTCCCTGCTGTGCATTCTGGGAGAGGGTATTTAAGGTACCGGTGCCATTTTTTTGGGTTCGTTTTCTGGGGTCCGCTACCCCGACCTCATGGCCCTCCCGGCTTGGGGTCTGTGGCGCATTGGATCTGCGCCTCGGGCCGTCTGGCCCGAGGCTTCACAACTGAGAGTGTGGGCCCAGGAATGTCTTTGGGCCTGCTGATCCAGGGTTGGTCCTGTGCTGCCTCGCCTGTGGGGAGAAGCCAAGAAAGCTGGAGGATCCAGGGGAGGAATATTCCAGTGGAGGACCGAGCGCAAGGCTGGTGTCTCTGGAGGAGCCTGGGAACTCAGTTTGAGGATCGATATCAATACAGTATCGCCGGGTCAGCTGAAAGAATCTGGTACTGTATGGTAGTTCTTCCTAAAACTCTCAAAAATCTCTAAGTTCAATTGGTAAGTCTGTGGCAGAGACTTTGTTGAATATGTACTCTCAAAAAATCTCCAAGTTCAGTTAACAAGTCTGTGGCAGAGACTTTGTTGAGCATCTCATCGGCTGCTAGGTCAAGTGAGAGGGGCCTATCCGGTGATTGCTGGATCCAGTCTGTGGAGCTGTTTGTCCTCTGGATCTGACTAATACCTCTAACCCGGAATTACTAGGTGCCTGATCTCCCCTTATCCTCTAACCCTCTATTGAAGGACTGTGTCTTGTGTCTTTCTTTGGTGTTATCCCTAAATAAATCTTCAAAAAGGACCACGTGTCTGATCTATCATCATTTGGGCTTCTTTCCAACGGGACCCCCCTAAGATGAAGAGACGAGCAGGAGAGGTAACGGGAAGCCTGAATAAAACCAGCAGCTCCTTCGGGGGTTAGTGCTACATAGTATTGATGTTGATGTAAAGGATCTGGTTCTGAGCAGAGGGCTTCCACATCCCACAGGATCTCCTTGGGAAAATGGGTAAAAATTACAATTGAAGTGCCTCACCACTGACTTCATTTCAGTAAAAGTCGGTGGGACAATACAAATGCATTTTAGAGGTCCAAAATGTCCCCTTCGTGAGGCTTATGCCCCGTACACACGAGCAGATTGTATGACGTACTTAGTCCGTTGAAACACATTTCAGCGGACAATCCGCTCGTGTGTGGGCTTCAGCTGACTTTTTCAGCGTGCAGTCCGGCGTACTAAGAATTTCGGTTTTTCTGAAATTCTGTCCGTCGTACTCGCATTTCGGCGGATAATCCGGCCGTGTGTGTGCCAGTCCGCTGTACTTTTGAAATGAGCGGACTTTTCCCGCCCGGAGAAAAGTCCGCTCATTCCGAGCGGGTGTCCAGGTAGGCGGGGCCGGCGAAGGACACGTCGCTGGCCCTGCCGCCTGGTATGGACTTAAAGGGGAACCCCAACGCCGAAAAAAATCGGCGTGGGGGTCCCCCCCAAGTCCACAACAGACCCTTGTCCGAGCACACTACCCGGCCGGCCAGGAAAGGGGGGGCGAGCGAGCGCCCCCCCTCCTGAGCCGTACCAGGCCGCGTGCCCTCAACATGGGGGGGTGCCTTGGGGAAGGGGGGGGCGCGCGGCCCCCCCACCCCAAAGCACCTTGTCCCCATGTTTATGAGGACAAGGGCCTCTTCCCGACAACCCTGGCCGTTGGTTGTCGGGGTCTGCGGGCGGGGGGCTTATCGGAATCCGGGAGCCCCTTTAATAAGGGGGCCCCCGGATACCGATCCTCCACCCTATGTGAATGAGTATGGGGTACAATGTACCCCTACCCATTCACCTGTAAAATAAAAGTACAAAAAAAAACACAACACACGAGATAAAATACTTTATTGCACAGCTCCGGGGGTCTTCCGTCTTCGGGGGTCTTCTCGCCAGACTCCTCCGCTATCTTCTTGTAGCTCTTTTGCTAGCGGAGGAGTCCGGCTTTCTTCCTCGCCGCCGGCCTCTTCTCCCAACTTCGGGGGTCTTGTCCCCCTCTTCGGTTCTTCTGCCGGGCCACCGCGCCTTCTTATAGCTCTTTTACAGGCGGTGGCCCAGTCTTCTGTCGCCGCCGCCTTCCGTTCTTCTTCTTCTCCTTCTTCTCCTGGAGATGTTGACTCGACGTTCTCTCCGGCCGCAATGCCAGGGACGCGCTGCGCGGCCACTTATATAGGGAGAAGGGGAGGTGTCACATGGCTTTATGTCACATGGGTTGGTGTCACATGGTGACCCCGCCCCCTTATGATGTCATAGTCCCCATGTGACATCAACCCATGTGACCAACCCATGTGACATAAAGCCATGTGACACCGCCCCTTGTCCCTATATAAGTGGCCGTGCAGCGCATCCCTGGCATTGTGGCCGGAGAGAGCGTCGAGTCAACATCTCCAGGAGAAGAAGGAGAAGAAGAAGAACGGAAGGCGGCGGCGACAGAAGACCGGGCCACCGCCTGTAAAAGAGCTATAAGAAGGCGCGGTGGCCCGGCAGAAGAACCGAAGAGGGGGACAAGACCCACGAAGTCGGGAGAAGAGGCCGGCGGCGAGGAAGAAAGCCGGACTCCTCCGCTAGCAAAAGAGCTACAAGAAGATAGCGGAGGAGTCCGGCGAGAAGACCCCCGAAGACGGAAGACCCCCGGAGCTGTGCAATAAAGTATTTTATCTCGTGTGTTGTGTTTTTTTTGCACTTTTATTTTACAGGTGAATGGGTAGGGGTACATTGTACCCCATACTCATTCACATAGGGTGGGGGGCCGGGATCCGGGGGCCCCCTTATTAAAGGGGGCTCCTGGATTCCGATAAGCCCCCCGCCCGCAGACCCCGACAACCAACGGCCAGGGTTGTCGGGAAGAGTCCCTTGTCCTCATCAACATGGGGACAAGGTGCTTTGGGGTGGGGGGGCCGCGCCGCCCCCCTTCCCCAAGGCACCCCCCCATGTTGAGGGCACGCGGCCTGGTACGGCTCAGGAGGGGGGGGCGCTCGTTTGCCCCCCCTTTCCTGGCCGGCCGGGTAGCGTGCTTGGACAAGGGTCTGTTGTGGACTTGGGGGGACCCCCACGCCGATTTTGTTCGGCGTTGGGGTTCCCCTTTAAGTCCATACCAGGCGGCGGGGCCAGCGAAGTCTCCTTCGCGGGCCCCGTCTACCTGGAGACGCGCTCGAAATGAGCGGACTTTCCTCCGCGTGTGTG
The DNA here is from genome assembly GCF_037356315.1 of Lithobates pipiens. Taxonomy (NCBI): domain Eukaryota; kingdom Metazoa; phylum Chordata; class Amphibia; order Anura; family Ranidae; genus Lithobates; species Lithobates pipiens. The sequence continues at coordinate 3,596,718 of NW_027507870.1, read as the reverse complement.
GGCGAGTCCGTTCATTTCAAAAGTAGGGCGGATAGTACGGCGGACTTAGTACGCCATATTAGTCCGCTGAAAAAGTGGTGTGTGTGGGCAAGTAGCCCGTTCGGAAAGTCAGACGGACAGTCTGGCGGAAAGTACGCCAGACTAAGTACGTCATGCAGTTCGACCGTGTGTACGCGGCATTAGAAAAAAATATATGATAGCTCCAGATCACTTCAATATCTTCACCTCAGTCATGTTTGGGGAGGTAAAAAAAAAAAAGTTTCTACTGCATTAACTAACATTGGCTTAAGTCCTGAAAATGATGAAATCAGTAAAACGCAGATCTACTTGGTATTTTCTTACCAAGTCCAAATTCCTAACCTCCGATGTAAGCAAAGTGTTCTTGGCCCCCTAAAAAGCACTACAAAATTCCTGATATTATCATTAAAAACCTTAAACTCTTGGATGCTTGTTTGGTGCCCTTATTGGATTTGGGTTTTGTCTTCTTGAGTCAATGATGGAGAAGGACCTGGGTATTCTGGTAGACCACTGACATAATACATGTAAATTTTAGGAGGACAACAACATGGAGGATTCAATAGTGAAGGATCTGGGTGTTCATATCTCCCCTTATGTGTTTATACATGGAGACCATACCCCCCTTATGTATTTATACATGGAGACCATATCCCCCCTTATATATTTATACATGGAAATCATATCCCCCCTTATATATTTATACATGGTGATCATGTCCCCCTTATGAATTATTATTATTATTATTCACGATTTTTATAGCGCCAACAGTTTATACAGTGCTTTACAATGTATAGTGGTGGACAACACAATTGCAGTACAGTTCAATACAAAAGGTACAAGAGAGCACGGCTCATAGAGCTTACATTCTAAAGGGAGGGGGTGGTGGTACAAAAGGTAATAGCTGCAGAGAATGATTTGATGGGGGTGGCTCAGGGACAGTTGTTAGGTGGGTGTGGGATAGGCTTCCCTGAATAAATGAGTTTTCAGGGATCTCCTAAAGGTTGACAGGGTAGGGGCTGATTGGACAGACTGGGGCAGGGAGTTCCATAGGATGGGAGAGGCTCTGGAGAAGTCCTGAAGGCGAGCATGGGAGGAGGTAACAAGGGAGCTAGAGAGCAGGAGGTCCTAGGAGGAGTGGAGGGGACAATATGGGCGATATCTGCAGATGAGGTTGGTGATGTAGATGGGGGCGATGTTGTGAGTGGCCTTGTATGTTATGGTTAGCATTTTGAATTTTATACGGTGGGGTAGGGGAAAGCAGTGAAGGGATTGGCAGAGATGAGCAGCAGTTATGGATCGATTAGTGAGGTGTATTAGTCTAGCAGCAGCATTCATAATAGACTGAAGGGGGGAGGAGCCTGTGTAAGGGTCGGCCATTAAGGAGAGAGTTGCAGTAGTCAAGGCGGGAAATAATCAAGGAGTGAATAAGTTACTTTGCGATGTCATTAGTCAGGAAGGTGGAATTCTGGAGATTAAAGCAGCAGGATTTAGCCAGTGATTGGATGTGGGGGCTGAAGGAGAGGTCAGAGTCAAGGATTACACCCAGGACCCTGGCATGTGTGGAGGGACCAATGGTTGTGGTGTTGATATTAATGGGATCGTGAAGGAGGAAATATACAAGCTCAGTTTTAGAAAGATTGAGTTTGAGGAAGTGGTGTGACAGTCATATCGATATGTCCTTCGGTAAGTTTGAGATCTGTGAGGAGATCTATGGGGTGAGTTGAGGAGTGGAGAGATAGATCTGGGTTTCATAGGCCCAGGGAAGAGGTATAGAGCGAGAATAGGAGGGGTCCAAGGATGGAGCCTTGAGGTACCCCAACAGAAAGAGGAAGGGGAGTGGAGGAGATGGAGTTGTAAGTGACACTGAAAGTGCACTGAGATAGGTAGGAGGAAAACCAGGATAAAGCAGAATCACAGAGGCCAAGGGAGTTTAATTTGCTGAGGAGGAGCAGGTGATCAACTGTGTCAAAGGCAGCAGAGAGGTCTAAAAGTATGAGTACGGAGTAGTGGCCATTGGTTTTAGCAGTTAGTAGGTCATTGGTGAGTTTTAGTAGAGCGGTTTCAGTAGAATGTTGTGGGCGGAAGCCAGACTGTAGAGGATCGAGATGGTTGTTGTCCATGAGGTAGCGACTCATTTGGTCATGGACAAGGCGTTCGATGAGCTTGGAGGAAAACGGGAGCAGGGAGATGGGTCTTAAGTTTTTCAAACAGGTGGGGTCTAGTGAGGGTTTTTTGAGTATGGGGGTAACCAGTGCATGTTTGAGCAGGGAAGGAAAGGTGCCAGAGGAGAGGTTGAAGATGTGGGTTAGGGAGTTGAGGATAGAGCGAGAAGGTGGTAGCAGTAATTGTGAGGGGACAGGGTCCAGGGAGCAGGTAGTGAGGTGGGCCATGGAGAAGAGTTTATCAACTTCATCTGTGGTAACTGGGCAAAAAGAGGAGAGTGTTGAGCGTGGTGTTGGACCTGCTGTGTTGGGTAGGGGAGGAATTTGAATGCTGGATATCTCCTTGTGAATTGTGTCGATTTTGCTATTGAAATGGTTGACAATCTGTTGAGCGGTAAGCAATGTATGTATGTATTTATACATGGTGATCGTTTCCCCCTTATGTATTTATACATAGAGATCATATTCCCCCCTTATGTATTTATACATAGAGATCATATTCCCCCCTTATGTATTTATACATGGTGATCATATCTCCCCTTATGAATTAATACATGGAGATCATATCCCCCTTATGTATTTATACATGAAAATGTGGAGACCCCTGTTCTAGATAAAAGAAGATGACATTAATATCGCCTCATCTTATAAATCAGTCCTCCTGTATTACATACCTTTTATATAATCCAAAAAGGAGTAATGGGTTTGCAGGTCCCCTGCCATTTTTGGACAAAATAAAGCAAGATGTCATTAGTATCACCCCAAATGTCACATGTACAGAAGAATAAAAGACAGTTTTCTGTGGAAATGTATTTCTGAATGGAGGAAATATTTATCACATGTCATATGAAGAATAATGGAATGTTCTATACTGCTACATTGTAACCTGTAATGTTTAGTAGATGGTGTAGCTGACATAATGCATGTAATGCTAAAAGCTTCATGAAATATGGTTGTAGTTCCGTCTCTTGTTTTCCATCATGAGGTTTAATCAACATGATGGATAAAATGGGACATTATGTCAAATATAACTAAAAGCTGTATATCTAATGTAGCTGTGATAACAATGTTAAGTTACAGATCATATCACTAAACATACAATATCGGTAATATTTGGTGCATTCTAGAATCAGATTTAAATGATCACTTTATCTGTGAATGTACATTTCTCCTGTAATTACTGAGTTGTATCTCCAGGTGCCACTCTGTTATGGTCAGGGCTGGTGCAAGGATTTTTGACACCCTAGGCGAAACCTAATTTTGCCGCCCCCCCTCTTTTCTCCATCCCTGCCCATGTATACCCCACCTTTTTAATGACTGCTACTATTTTGCATGCAACACTTTGCTAGACCTGCTAATTGTAGAAATTTTACAGTTTTGCCCCCAAACCAGCTTTTGGATCAAATAATTCAAAGAACGCCCATAAAGTACAGCCTCGCCAGTGCCCATAATGTGCAGCCTCACCAGCACCCATAATGTGCAGCCAATGTGCAGCTTCACCAGTGCCCATAATGTGCAGCCAATGTGCAGCCTCACCAGCGCCCATAATGTTCAGCCTCACCAGCGTCCATAATGTGCAGCCAATGTAAAGCCTAACCAGCGCCCATAATGTGCAGCCTCACCACCATCCATAATGTGCAGCCAATGTACAGCCTCACACGTGCCCATAATGTGCAGCCAATGTACAGCCTCACCAGCGTCCATAATGTGCAGCCAATGTGCAGCCTCACCAGCGCCCATAATGTTCAGCCTCACCAGCGTCCATAATGTGCAGCCAATGTAAAGCCTAACCAGCGCCCATAATGTGCAGCCTCACCACCATCCATAATGTGCAGCCAATGTACAGCCTCACACGTGCCCATAATGTGCAGCCAATTTACAGCCTCACCAGCGTCCATAATGTGCAGCCAATGTACAGCCTCACCAGCGTCCATAATGTGCAGCCTCACCAGTGCCCATAATGTGCAGCCAATGTACAGCCTCACCAGCGTCCATAATGTACAGCCTCACCAACGTCCATAATGTACAGCCTCACCAGCATCCATAATGTACAGCCTCACCAGCATCCATAATGTACAGCCTCACCAGTGTCCATAATGTACAGCCTCACCAGCGTCCATAATGTGCAACTTCACCAGCACCCACAATGTATACTATATCTGTATACATGTCAGTGAAAACTTTTACTCACCAGGTGACGGTCTGACTGTGACTGGTGCTCACCTCTGCAGCTTTATGATCTACTCACCACTGCAGCTCTCTCTGCATCCGACAACTTGACCCCGCCGCTGCCAGTTAAACGCTGCCTGGCCTCTGTGAGTCCAGGCAGGCTAAGGCTCCTACTATCACCAAGCCAGGAGTGCTGCCATTAAGTTCAATGATGCCTGCCATTGTTCAGGAGGACAGGCCAGGTCAGGTGGGAGAGCGACCTGAGCCTCCACGATGGGAGGGGGGGGGGGCAGCAGTATTCCTGCGCGCGGTGTACACAGGAGGGAAAAAAGAGAGGCCTCCAGGATGGGGGGGGGGGGGGAATCATGCGACGTATGGACACAGCACTGGGTAGAAAGGCAAAGGTGCAGAGGTGGCTGGCTGTAGCGGAGGTAGAGCGGTACATCAGACATAGGCCAGTGTTGAGCGGTAATGACGTGACTGTGCACGGTGGTACACACACAGGTCACACTCACTGGCAGTGACACAGTGATGATCAGGGGCGCAGGGGATGTTTTCCCTCCTTCCTACATTCCTCCGCCGCTGCTGTGCCTGCGCCTCTGACACTCTATGGAGGGACTTGGGAGCAGAGCAGCTGCCTGTTAAGTTAGTTGCTGAGGGAGAGAGGGAGTGGGCTCACCAGCAGCCGGGCGCCCTAGGCGGCAGTGCGCCCTAGGTGGCTGCCTAGTTTGCCTAGTGGTAGCGCCGGCCCTGGTCATGGTTTTACATATGGGAGCTGTTGCAGTGGTCACCATCAGTGCCACCAAAAAAGGAGATTGTACCACACTTGGGGCCCCATCAATTCAGCAAATGGCCTTGGAGCGGAGAGGGAACTCCTTAAACACTTCCCGCCCAGCTTATTGTCAAATGACAGCTGGGCGGCACCTTTATGTCTCTGGGGGGGACATCCTCTAAGAATGCTCCTCACACGTATGTCCGCTGGACACAGCTGATGTCTGATCAGTGTGCTGGCCTACTGCCAGTACCATGTGATTGCTGTGGCCAATCATAGCAGATCACATGGAAATTGTAAACAATGAATGGCTTTGATTTATGCAATTCATTGTATACAATTTTTTGCTAGCTGTGATCAGTGATCACACGGTACAGACAAGACCAATTACAGCCCGCTTATACTATGTGATTAGCTGTGACCAATCACAACAATGCAGACAATTTCTTAATTTTCCCAAAAAATTCACCACGCCCCTTACTAAACACATTGGACTGTCTACTTTCCAAAACAGTGGTCATTTGGGGGGTATTTATAGTGTCCTGACATTTCAGGGCCTCAAGAAATGAGATTGGCCATCAGTACATCAGGATTGGTCGATTTTCAGATACATATCCATAGTTTGTGGACTCTCTGGAAGTTTCCTACAGGCTAAATAATATACACGGATTTGGGTTATTTTGACCAAAGAAATGTAGCCGAATACATTTTGGCCTACATTTATGAAGAAATTAATTATCTGCAAAATTTTATAACAGAAACAAAAAAAATATAAAAACGCAAAATTTATTATCAAATAATCACCATAATTTTCCTTTCCTGATGTACTCCATGGCAGCCTATGTGTGGGTTAACCCCGCATCCTCTCCAATGCTATAGGTCCACATACCCATAAATTTGAATTTACCGGTAGGGACTGTGTTCCGTAACTAGCCAACTCTTTGACCAAATGGGCGGGAACTCCGTCTGCCATAGAGTCCATCAGGAAAGGAAAATTACAGTAAGTATTTGATAATAAATTTTCAGTTTTCCTGACAGACTCCATGGCAGCATACGTGTGGGAAATAACTAGCCAGACCACACGGGGTGGGTATGCTTGAACAAAAAAGATTAAATTTGCCCCGTCAACAGACAGGATTCTTAACCCAAAGTTCACAGACGATAGAGAAGCAGGCTCTATGTAGTAATGTGACATAAAAGCATTAATGGAGGCCCAAGAGGCCACTTTGCAGATGAAGTCTGGAGCCACATGCCGAGCCGCTGCCCACAAAGCCGCCATACCCCTGGTTAAATGTGCCATCACCGCCTCTGGAGGAACCAAGCCCCTAGCTCTATAAGCCTGGTGGATGGACTAGACGATCCAGGTCGCAGTAATTCTGGTTGAGGCTCACTTCCCTCTGTTACAGCCGGAGTACAGAATGAACAGGTATTTGGTGTATCTAAAGGAGGAAGTAGCTTGTAGGTATTCCTTCAGTACTTCGCCTATATCCAGAGGATGAACTTGTGGATCTGGAGATCTGAATGTAGGTAGGACGATTTCTTGGTTCTCATGGAAAACTGAAGTGACTTTCAAATTTGAGCCAAGCATAGGTATGAGGACCACCTGGTTTGGAAAAAAGGTCAGGAATGGTTCTTCATGACCCAAGGAACCAATCTCAGAAACCCTTTTGGCCGAAGTGATAGCGACCAAGAAGGTGACTTTTGCAGAATGGTCTTTGATAGAAAGTGGGGACGACCCTGGGAAATTTAGTCCAGATAATGAGTCAAGAACAAGGGGAAGATCCCATTTGGAGAATCTTGGTTTTCTTTGGGTTCTGAGTAGGGATGAGCTTCATGTTCGAGTCGAACATACGTCGGCGAATTCCGAACATTATGGGCCGTTTGCGCCAAATTCGTGTGGCGCTCACGGCCCACAATGCACTGCGTCATCGCAGTGCATTGCTGGCTCATGATTGGCCAAGCATGCACTGTGACCCCGCATGCTTGGCCAATCACAGCGCCAGCAGCGAGGAGAGCCATGATTGGCCACAGGCAGGATGCCTGTGTCCAATCATAGCTCAGGCTGTGTAGAACACGCCCCACACAATATAAGACCGCCAGTGCGGCGGCCTTGTGTAGTGTGTTGGCGTCTGAAGCAGTTAGTGGGTGTTCTGTGTACCTTCAACACAGTATACACCGATCGTTATTGGCCGATTTTCGATCTTGCTCTTCTGTAGTGGTTGTTGTCTGTGTGCCCTGACCACAGTATACACCGCTATATTCACCTCACCTATATAGCTAGTGATCTATCTTTTATAATAGAGCTTGCAGTCAGTAGTGTTAGGAGCTTGTGCGTGCTGTCTGCGTGCTCTGTACCCAGTACACACCGCTATATCCACCTACATAGCTTTTCTCTATTTGAGCCATCTGCCATCTGCAGGAGTTATTGGAAGTTGTGTGTGCCTCCAGCACAGCACAGTATACATCTGTATATACCCCTTTATCTCTGGTGTTCTATAATAAAGGCATCTGCAGGAGTTAGTTGGTGTTTTGTGCCTCCAGCACAATATACACCTGTATCTACCCTTTATTGCTGTTCTTTAATAGAGCCATCTGCAGGGCTTAGTGGGTGTTGTGTGACTCCATTACAGTATACCCTTTTATCTCTGGTGTTCTATAATAAAGGCATCTGCAGGAGTTGGTGGGTGTTTTGTGCCTCCAGCACAATATACACCTGTATCTACCCTTTATTGCTGTTCTTTAATAGAGCCATCTGCAGGGCTTAGTGGGTGTTGTGTGACTCCATTACAGTATACCCTTTTATCTCTGGAGTTCTATAATAAAGGCATATGCAGGAGTTAGTGGGTGTTGTTTGCCTCCAGCACAATATACACTACCCAACTGCTGTTTTACCCAACTCCCTTGAGGCCATTACCATGTCTGGAAGGCCAGCAAGGAGAGGCAGACAGGCGTGAGCCGATAAAAGAGGGCAAGCAGGCTCTGTGTCTAGAGACAACAGTGCTGGTCGTGGACGCGGTGCATTGTCATCAGCACGTGGCCATGGGACACGCTTGTCCTTCTTTTCGGCAGCTGGACATGTTGAACCGCAACATGCCAACGACTTGGTAGAGTGGATGACCAAGCCCTCTTCATCCTCCTCATCCTCTCTCACCCAGTCTCAGGGTACTAGCAAAGCAGCTGCCAATGCATCGTCTTCCCTCCTCTCAATGTCATCATCAGTGACTCCTTCCCTAGACCCACCACATCCTCCTGAGGAGTCTCCTGAACTCTTTAAAGCACAGTGTTGGGTACATGCTCCAGGAGGATGCCCAGTGTTTTGTAGGCTCTGATGATGACACTCAGCTAGAGGAAGGCAGTAGCGTGAATGCAGAGAGAGGGATGCTCAAGAAGGATAGCAATCTGGCAGTAATGTTTCACAAGCTGCAGCATATTGCCAGGTTTGCTACAGCGATTAAGAGTGAGAGGATGATGAGGGCACTGACTCCACGTGGGTGCCTGGTAGGAGAGAGGAGGAGGAGGAGGAAGCACATGTCCAATGAGGCATGATGCCCTCCGGGGGCCAGCTTAGGGGCAGCACACCGACTGAATCACACCGCAGAGCTCCGCCTGTGCAGGGCGCTGCCTCTGCACGTTATTCTAAAAGTTCTTTGGTGTGGGCCTTTTTTGAGACGAGTGGATCAGATCGCACCGCTGCTATTTGCAACATATGTCTCAAGCGTATCTCACGTGGCCAAAACATCAGCCGCTTGGGCACCACATGCTTGACCAGACATATGTTGACCTGCCATGCAGCTCGTTGGCAAGCGTACCTCAAAGACCCACACCAAAGAACAAAGCGGACCTCTCCTTGCTCCTCATCAGCTGGCATCTCCAACCCCACTAGACCTTCAGTCCTCTCTGAAACCTGCTCTTAGAGGAATGAAGGTGTAGAATTAGGTGTGTCACAGCCAAGTGCTTCCGGGGACTCTGCTAGCAGTACACACACGTCCGATTATAGCAGGCAAATGTCCCTGCCCCAGCTGCTGGACCGGCGAAAGAAGTTCACTCCCAGCCATCCACATGCCCAGCGATTGAATGCTAGCTTGGCTAAATTGCTAGCACTTCAACTGCTGCCTTTTCAGTTGGTAGACTCGGCCCCCTTCCGTGAGTTTGTACAATGTGCGGTTCCTCAGTGGCAGGTCCCCAAACGCCACTTTTTCTCACGGAAGGCGATTCCGGCTCTCTACTGGCATGTGGAAGGCAATGTCCTTGCCTCGCTGGACAGGGCGGTCAGCGGTAAGGTGCATATTACCGCTGACTCATGGTCCAGCAGGCATGGACAGGGACGTTACCTGTCTTTCACGGCCCATTGGGTCACTCTTCTGGCAGCTGGGAAGAATTCAGGACAAGGTGCAGTAGTGTTAGAGATTGTTCCGCCACCACGTCTCCAAAATGCTACTATTGGTTGTGACAAACCTCTCTCCTCCACCCCCTCCTCTTCTTCTTCCTCCATGGCCTCTTCCAGTGCTCTGTCCTCAGAACCAGCGGTGCTCCGTAGGCGTTCCAGGGGCTACGCAAGTACGCAGGCAAAACGATGTCATGCCGTGCTTGCGCTTGTTTGTTTGGGGGACAGTAGCCACACTGGGGCGGATGTTTTGTCAGCTCTGCAGGGGCAGGCCGAGAGGTGGTTGACGCCACGCCAGCTTAAGCCAGGAATGGTGGTTTGCGACAATGGCACCAACCTCCTCTCCACCCTCCGACAGGGACAACTGACCCATGTGCCCTGTGTAGCTCATGTCCTTAACCTGGTGGTGCAGCGGTTCTTGGGCAGGTACCCCGGCTTACAGGATGTCCTGAAGCAGGCCAGGAAAGTCTGTGTGCATTTCCGCCAATCATTTAATGCCTGTGCTCGGCTGGCTGAGCTCCAAAAGGAGTTGAACCTGCCCAAGAACCGCCTTATATGTGAGATGCCCACCAGGTGGAACTCAACGTTGGCCATGCTGCAGCGGCTGCACACGCAGCAGAGGGCCATCAATGAGTACCTGTATGACTACGGCACCAGGACAGGGTCAGGGGAGCTTGGTTTTTTCTCACCACGCCAGTGGGGCATGATCAGGGATGCATGCACTGTCCTGTCACCGTTTGAGGAGGCCACAAGGATGGTGAGCAGTGACAGTGCATGCATCAGTGACAATGTACCTCTTGTCCACCTCTTGGAGCATATGCTGCGTGGAATAATGGACAGGGCACTTGAGGCAGAACAGAGGCAGGAAGAGGAGGACTTCCTTGCCTCTCAAGGCCCCCTTTATCCAGACAGTGTTCCTGCTGTGCCACCCATCACACAGGAAGAGGATGAGGAGGAGGAGGATGATTGTGTCAGCATGGAGGTGGAGGCTGGCACTCAGCATCAGCAGCAGCAGCAGTCTTGTAGGGATGATTTACAGTCCCAAGAAACACGTGGACTTGTACGTGGCTGGGAGGAGGTAGCTGCGGATCATGTTGTCCTTAGTGACCCAGAGGACTCCGGACCGAATGCCTCAGATAACCTACGCTGCATGGCCTCCCTGATCCTGCAAAGCCTGCGGAAGGATCCTCGTATTCTTCGGATCAAGGAGAGAGACCATTACTGGCTGGCCACTCTCCTTGATCCACGGTACAAGGGTAAGGTTGCCGACCTTATCTTGCCAACGCAGAGGGAGCAGAGGATGAGACATCTCCGGGAGGTCTTGCAGAAAGGTCTGTGCAACGCGTTCCCAGAGACTGGGAGGTTACAAACTCCTGGTCCTGGACAACGTGTTGCTGAGGCATCGGTCAGAAGGAGCGGTGGAGAAAGTGGCCGTCTGACTGATGCTTTCAGACAATTTTTTAGTCCGCAGCTCCAAGGTATGATTGGTTCCAGCAACCATCGCCAGCGTCTGATTTACATGGTGCAGGAATACCTAGGGGCAAGGTCAGACTTGGACACCTTTCCCACCGAAAATCCTCTGGCTTACTGGGTCTTGAGGATGGATCACTGGCCAGAGCTTGCACAGTATGCAATTGAGCTACTGACCTGTCCTGCATCCAGCGTTCTTTCGGAACGCACTTTCAGTGCTGCTGGTGGCTTTGTTACAGATCACAGGGTGCGCCTGTCCACCGAATCAGTTGAACGACTGACCTTCATCAAGATGAATCAGTCTTGGATCACCCACAGCTACCAAGCACCTGAAGCTGATGTAACCGAATAATTTTTTTTGAAATATCACATCTCTTCAAGACTGCCTATGCTGATGCTGAGTGACTATCCTGTTATGTTGATTGTCTATCCTCTTCCTCCTCCGTTGATATGTTGGAAGAACATTTCTGGTTCTGGGTGATGCCATTAGCCCAATTTTTCTGACCCTGTTTAACAGGGGCGTTTAATTACAATTTTTGATGCAATGCTTTGCAGCAGGGCTAATTCCTGCAATAAAAATAGAGTATATGGGAGAAGTTGCAGTGTGGTGGCACCAGCACCAGTGCCTAATGCCCCGTACACACGTTCCGATTATCGGACCACAAAAGTCGCTTTCGGACAGATCGTTCGATAATCTGATCGTTAGTACGCAGCTTTCGACAGCCGATCACGACAGTCCGTCCAACCAAATCCGAAGGGACAAACAGGAAAACTTTAGTCGGATGATAGCCCATCGTACGACAATCGTGTAGTCAGTACAGTATGCGTCCGATAAAAGTCATTCGACAAACACCACGCATGATCGGAAACATGAAAATAAACCAGAAGGACACACAGGTCACACGTATTTGACATAATTTAAAAGACGTAGCTACGCACGACGGAAGATTTTTCCAGAATCGTACGACAAAAATCTTACACACATTTTGCACTGTTGTATTCGATCTTAGTTGTATACAACAAAATGTGAACGATCGGTCGTACAATAATCGGAACGTGTGTACGAGGCATAAGGCCCAATTTTTCTGCTCCTGTTTAACAGGGGCGTTTAATTACAATTTTTTTTATGCAATGCTTTGCAGCAGGGCTCATTCCTGCAATAAAAATAGAGTATATGGGAGAGGTTGCAGTGTGGTGGCACCAGCACCAGTGCCTAAGGCCCAATTTTTCTGCCCCTGTTTAACAGGGGCGTTTAATTACAATTTTTGATGCAATGCTTTGCAGCAGGGCTAATTCCTGCAATAAAACTAGAGTATATGGGAGAGGTTGCAGTGTGGTGGCACCAGCACCAGTGCCTAAGGCCCAATTTTTCTGCCTCTGTTTAACAGGGACATGTAATTACAATTTTTGATATAATATTTCACAGGAGGGCCCGTTCCTGTGCCAACCCAGAGTAACTGTGAGGACTTATAGTGTTGTGGCACCAGCACCACAACCACCAAAGGTCAATATTTCTACCACTGTTCAACAATGGCATGTAATTAAAATTCTTGATATAATCGTTCACAGCAGGGCGCTCCAGCGCCCACCAAGAGTCACTTTGAGGGCTTACAATGTTGTGGCAAAACCAACACCTTGTTCCGCCATTTCTGCAGAGCATATAGGGCAGGCCCCTACTTTCAAACATCCAACTTACAAACATCTCCTACTTGCAAACGGAAGGAGACAACAGCAAGTGAGATGAAAAAAGATGGACGACAAAACAAATTATACAGGGGTGATAACCCTTCCCTATGTTTTCCAAAAAGCTTAAAAATCGTTTTTTTGACTGGAGCTACACTTTAAAAATGTACCAGTTGAAAATTACAAACAGATTCAACTTAACACAACAAACCTACACAGTCCCTGTCTTGTTTGCACCGCTTGTATACTGCTGTTCTGAGTATATAGGGCCCGGGGGCCACACGTATTTCCTTTTTTTAATATGGGTATGGGGTTCCCCTTAATATGCGTACAAGACCCAAAGGGGCTGGTAATGGGCAGGGAGGGCTACCCATGCCATTTTTCTCAATGATTTTCAACCATATTGCAGGAACCAGATATAACATTAAAACCGCAAGCAGTTTTAAATGGTGTTATTTCTGTTTAATGTCATTTTGTGCAGGGACTGTTCTAAACACGGGAAACACGTGGCACTTCACAGGCATACTACAGACACCCCCCAGGCACCATATTTAAAGGAATATTTCACTTTTTTTTCACTTTAATTGTCATTAAAATCAGTGCTCCTGCCAAAACGGCCATTTTTAAAAACATTTTAGGCATTGACCTATGTCCCCTGGGGCAGGAGCCAGGTCCCCAAACCCTTTTTAGGACAGTATCTTGCATATTAGCCGTTAAAATTAGCACTTTTAATTTCGAACGTTCGAGTCCCATAGACCTCAATGGGGTTCTAAAGTTCGTACGAATTTGGGGTCCGTTCCAAAGTTCTGGTGCGAACCGAACCGGGGGGGTGTTCGGCTCATCCCCAGCCCATAATATTCCGGAGAAGGCCAATAAGGCTGAGACTTGGACTCTAAGAGAGCTGATGGATGAAGGCAGATCTAGACTGGACTGAAGGAAGCTGAGGATATACTGGATCTCTGGATTCCTAAATGATCTGCCCGTAGAGGATGAGAATTCGACAAATGTGGCTCATATTCTTTTATATACTTTATTCTTGCGGGTCTTTCTTGAGCTCATGAGCTCTCCCTCTCAAAAACCAGACCATCAGTCTCAGTAATGGCAGACAATGGGGCAGGACTGCCCCCTGAGAAAGAAGGTCCAGCCTGAAGAGGCACCGGGTCTTGGAAGCTGAGCTAGGTCAGGAGGGGAACCAAGGCCTGTTCGGCCAGTAAAGCACAATCACTATCACCCTGACCGCTTCTGCTTGAAAGAGGAAGTAAACCCTGATGGGTTTACTTCCTCTTTTTTTCCCTGCAAAGGTAAAGCATAATGGACTACTATGCATCGCATAGTAGCTCATTATGTGTCACTTACCTGACACAGGAGCCAGCGAAGTCGCCGCTGTCACCTGTAGTCCGCCGCATCCATCTTGGTTGTGGCGTCTCTCGCAGCTCCGACGAATGACAGCGGAGAAGCCGCGATGACGTCACTCCCGCGCATGCGCACGGGAGTCGCGTCTCGGAGCTCCGACGCTGCCATTCGGCGGAGCCGCGATGACGTCACTCCCGCGCATGCGCACGGGAGTCGACAAATTAGGCAAATCCATTCTTGGACTTGCCGCATTTAGTGCGCCTGCGCGCCGCTGTCTACGGCGCATGCGCCGTAGACAGCGGTGCCCATTTTCGGGCAAATATCTCCTAAACCATATAGGTTTAGGAGATATTACTTGGACCTACAGGTAAGCCTTAATCTAGGCTTACCTGTAGGTCAAAGTTGTTTGGAAGGGTTTACTTCCATTTGAAGTCTCCGTAAGTACTTGTGGATGATCGGGGAAAGGCTTATGCCCTGTTGAAACTCCACTGATCAGGGCATCTATTTCGAAGGCCTGGCTGCAACGGAATTAAGTATAGTACTTCTTGACTTTGAAGTTGCAGGGGGATGCAAATAGATTCACTTTGGGATCCACTACCAAGGACAGGATCCAACGTCTGCACATGAAGAGACCACTCGTTGTCCAGCTGTGTACGGGACAGGAAGTCCACCTGGACATTCTGGGCTCCGGGGATGAAGACTGCTGAGATACTGGCCAGATTCTTCTGGGCCCAAGACATAATGGATTTGACCTCTTGGAGCAGGACGGTGCTCTGAGTGCCCCCTTGCCTCCTCACATAAGAGACTGCTGCCTTGATGTTGTCCATTCTTAGTACCACTTAGTACCACTGACTCCCCTTTCAGGAGATGAGAGAAGGATGCAAGGGCACAGGCCATCCGAAGTTCCAGGACGTTCGAGCCAAGATTGTAGAGATGAGCATTCCCCTTGCCTTATGCCAGTTCTGACATGCAGAGGGCTCCCCAACCAGCGCTGCTGGCATCGGTCGTGACCATGACCCATGAGACGGGCGATGGAGTGGCAAGTGATTATTCCTGCGCTGAAGCCACCAAAAGAGGCTGTTCCACGTCAAAGTTATGCAAATGGACTGACTGATGTCCCCCGAATTCCATTGCTGAAGGAACCATGTCTGAAAGGGGTGTAACCTCCACAGAGACCACTTGACCATGGGGTCATAGAGACCATTGTGCTGATAATTCTTAGGCACTGTAAGGCCCTCAGGTGTGAGGAGTTCAGAGCCCGTGAAATTCTTTCTCGATTAACTGGGATCTTCTTCACAGGAAGAGAGATGGTGCTTTCCACTATTTCAAACTGGACCCCCTATCTATATCACGTGCTGGACTGGTACTAAATGGATTCTCTCCTCCTCCCCCGTCTCCAATCCAGATTCACCTCCCTCCTTTTTTGCAACATAGAAAAAGTCCTGCACCACATTTATTTGGAAGAACTCGAACCCTCGTATTAAATACTCCCGCCTAAATCGGGCTAAAACAAAGGGAGGGATTGGTCTCCCTGACCTTCCCAAATACCATTTAGCATGCCACCTAACCAGGGTGGTGGACTGGCGGACCCACAAGACCAGAAAGGCTTGGATTCCTTTGGAGAACCATTTCACAAACGGAGTGCTGCACTCCCTTCCCTGGATTACCCCGAGCCATTGGAACCAGGCCGTTAAAACACATCCATTTATCTTCCCCTCCCTAGTGGACTTTAACCAAACTTTATGCCTCTACAAAGTGTCCTCGCAACCAGGACCTCTGACCCCCTTACACAACAACCCAGATTTTCGCCCGGGAGAATGCACTTCATTCTTAAGAAGAGAGTGGCCACATGCGGAGGTGTTAGCACACCACTTATTCCACAAAAGTAGACCACGTTCTTACGAAAACCTAGCGGCACTTTCCTCGACCCAAAGCTTCCCCTTCTGGTCGTATAGACAATTGAGACATTTCCTCGCCACGGAAAACCCATCTACCATGTGGTGTAGACAACTTCTTCCATTTGAACGCCTATGTACAAGTGACACCCCTCTGAGACACTTAATATCGAGCATATATGTACTACTTCAGGACGAGCCTGACCAGACACTGACGACACCCACGCGTAACTCCTGTGTAAAAGACTTGCAGATCAACCTTACTAATGAACAGTGGCAGGATATACTTACTTACGCTCATAAAGGTTCAATGAATGTAGCAATTCAAGAAAATGGATATAAGATTGCAACTAAATGGTACAGGACCCCTGCTAGACTACATAAATTCTACCCCACAATTCCCAACAAATGCTGGAGATACCAGACCGCAATAGGTTCAATGATTCATATATGGTGGGAATGTCCCTTAATACAACCCTTCTGGCAGGAAGTCCATTCCATTATCGCACAGGTCACCACTTACACCTTAAACTATAACCCCGAACAATATCTCCTCCACCTTACGACTCTACCTAAAAGGACCTACCTCAAATCATTATCCATGCCTATGGTTAACGCAGCCAGGCTGTGTATTCCCACACACTGGCGATCTACTGATGTTCCCTCCATTCGGGAATGGCTGACCAGGGTTGCTAGGATAGAGGAGATGGAAGAGCTGATATATACCACACAAGAACGGCTACAGAAATTCTCGACTATTTGGGCTTGCTGGAAACTTTTTCAAACCACGGACAAATATAATACATTCTTTCCCCCACTACATAGGGATACTTGACTTATAAAACAAGGAGGTGCGATGGCGGGGGGGGGGGGGTGACACCACCTCCTTTCCTTTTCTCTCCCTTATACCCCTATTCTCTATATCCTTTCACCCCCCACCCCTCTATCTTCTACCCCCTCTCATCTACCCAATCAAAGGTTGAATCCTCCCGTAGAACGCTTACCCAACTGTTAATCTTGTGGAGCTGCCACAAGGCAGCTGTTTGCTCTCCCACTCGGTCATGGGTGTCAGAAATAACACCACCCTAAGAACCCTAGTTGGACCAGATGATATTAGTCCTACAGGTTAGGCACTCAGGCCCAGCACTACCTGTCACGACTTGAGTACGCCTCTTCTAAAGATATGATCATATTAGTTATACGTTTGTTGACAAGATATGCCTCTGTATAGCACTGTTCTACTAGCCACGAACAATGCAGCAGTGATATAGTGCTTCCTTTACTGCGATTTGAAAGGGTCGTGGCAGCACTTTTTATTCATGATGTTTCCCTGTCTTGCATGTTTGTATGCTTTGAATCTTTCAATAAAATCTTTTATGGAAAAAAAAATACGATTTTTATATACAGCTTACCTGTAAAATCCTTTTCTTGAAATTACATCACGGGACACAGGAGCTTCATTACATAGTGGGTTATATTGGCACCTCTGGTGATTGGACACTGGTTAACCCCCAATTAAGGAGAATTCCTCCCCTATATAACCCCTCCCATATGGGAGGCACCTCAGTTTTTTCGCCAGTGTCTATGGTGGTTGGTCACGTAAGACATGTGCTATGAAGAAAGCTCTGTGCAGGTCCCTCCGGGGGTCTAAGGGCTACAATAACCGGATCCATATCTCGGGCCGATATTTTGATTGGACACTGGTTAACCCCCAATTAAGGAGAATTCCTCCCCTATATAACCCCTCCCATATGGGAGGCACCTCAGTTTTGTAGCAAAGCAATAAGAAACCACGTAAAACCCAAGATGGACGGGAGCACTGTGTCCGTGATGTACTTTCAAGAAAAGGATTTTACAGGTAAGCTGTATATAAAAATCCTATTTTCTTGATCATACATCAGGGGACACAGGAGCTTCATTACATAGTGGGATGTCCCATAGCAATGCTCAGATTGAGGGGAGGGAGACACAGATCCCAATATATAGACCGCCAAGGACCGGAGGACCTAAACTGCAGCCTGCAGTACACTGCGCCCAAAGGCGATATCCTCTTGCGCTCTGACATCCACCTGATAGAATCTGGTGAATGTGTGGACTGATGACCAAGTTGCAGCCTTACAGATCTGAGCCAGGGAGGCCTGGTGATGTACTGCCCAAGAAGCACTTATAGCCCTTGTTGAGTGCGCTTTCACTTGAAAAGGAGGGATCTTCCCTTTTACACTATAGGCCTGAGAAATAATCTGTCTGATCCACCTTGAGAGAGTGGGTTTTGATGCCGCCTGGCCCTTCCTAGGGCCTTCCGGCAAAATAAATCAGCAATCAGTTTTTCTTATCTGAGCAGTTGCCTGAAGATAGATACTGATTGCCCTTACCACATCCAAAGTGTGCAAAGATTCTTCTTCTGCGGACTGTGGGTCCGGAAAAAAGGATGGTAGGATTACATCTTGATTCAAATGCAATCCTGAAACCACCTTAGGCAGAAAGGACCTGTTGGGATGCATTACCACGCGGTCCTTATGAATAATTAGATACGGCTCTTTGCTGGAGAGAGCTGCTAGTTCTGACACTCTTCTAGCCGAGGATATGGCTACCAAGAAAACCAATTTTTTCGTCAAAAGAACTAACGAAGCCTGATGCAAAGGTTCAAAAGGTTGCCCCTGCAAAGCCGAGAGAACCAAATTCAGATCCCATGGGCATACCGGAGGTTTGACTGACGGCCTTATCCGCATAGCCCCCTGGATGAAAGCCTGCTCCAGGGAATGCGATGCAAGTGGCTTCTGAAAAAACACTGACAAGGCCAAAATCTGCACCTTGATAGTGCTTACGGCCAAATTCATTTCTAGGCCTGACTGGAGGAAGGCCAAGATCCTGTTAATGACATACTTTCTAGGATGCCATTCCCTGAGTTCACACCAGGAAACATATGCCTTCCAGATTTTGTAGTAAATAAGCCTGGAGGCCGGCTTTCTGGCATTGACCAGAGTAGAAGGACTGACCCCGAAAGCCCACGGTCTCTCAGAATGTGGGTCTCAGCAGCCAAACCGTCAAATTCAGACTATGTAACGCAGGATGGTAAATTGGACCATGCGAGAGCAGATCTGGCCGGAGAGGGAGGATCCACGGCCTGCCTACTGCCAACTTCATGATCTCTGCGTACCAAGGTTGCCTGGGCCAAGCCAGGGCTACCAAAAGGACCGACTTTGTTTCCCTTTTGACACTTCCCATGAACCGCGACAGAAGCGGGCACGGGGGGAAGGCATAAATCAAATTGTACTGATCCCAGGGAACTGTCAGAGCATCCGACCCCTGAGCGAGTGCATCTCTTGTCCTTGACACAAATTTGTCCAGTTTTCTGTTGAACCGGGATGCAAACAGATCTACGTCTGGAGTGCCCCACCTGCGACATATGTTCCAAAACATGTTGGGGTGCAGAGCCTATTCTCCGGGGCACAACTGCTGGCTGCTCAGAAAATCCGCCTGCCAATTTTCTACTCCCGGAATGAAGACTGCAGAAAGGCACGGAACATGCCTTTCTGCCCAGACAAGAATGCGATTCACCTCTTTTTACGCAACCAGACTCCTGGTACCGCCCTGGTGATTGATATTGGCCACTGCTGTGGCATTGTCGGACTGAACCCAAACAGGGAGACCCCGTAGTCTGGAAGACCAGTTTATGAGAGTCATATAAACTGCCCGGCTCTCCAAGACATTTATGGGCAATAGCTTCTCGATCGCAGACCATTTACCCTGCGAGCACGTCTCCTCCAACACTGCTCCCCAGCCCATCAGGCTGGTATCTGTTGTAATAATCTTCCATGGAAGAGGAAGAAAAGTTTTGCCTTTCAGCAAATTCTCGGTTTGTAACCACCAAACGAGACTCTTGCTTGTCCCTGGGGATAGACGCATAGGAAGATCCAAGGACTGGGGCTTCCTGTTCCAAGCTGCAAGGATGCATCTTTGCAGAGGCCTTGAGTGGAACTGGGCGAATGGAATGGCTTCGAAGGAGGCGACCATTTTCCCTAACAGTCTCATGCACAAACGAATGGGGGAAGATCTTCTGCCCAGAATTAGGCGCACCAGATCCCCAATTGCCAAGGCTTTTGGCCTTGGTAGAAACACCTTGCCCTGAGCGGTGTCGATGACCATACCCAGGTATTCCAACCTGGTAGCAGGCTGCAGGGACGACTTTTTTTAGGTTTATAATCCAACCTAAGTGATCCAGGTGTTCTAGCGTTCTGGTAACACAGTGGTTCAGGAACGCTACTGTTTTCTCTATGAGAAGCAAATCGTCTAGATAAGCCATGACGGCTATACCCTGGGCTCTTAGGTTTGCCAAGAGAGGGTCCAGAATCTTTGTGAAGACTCGAGGGGCCGTAGAGAGCCCAAACGGCAAGGCCACAAATTGAAAATGGCGTCACTCTACCCGCGAACCTTAGATACTTTTGGTGTGCGGAAAAATTGGCACATGGAGATATGCATCCTTGATGTCTATTGATGCCATAAACTCTCCCCCTTGCAGGGAGGAGACCACAGTGCGAATTGACTGCATTCGGAAGGACCGGATGCGTAAAAACCGGTTCAGATCCTTCAGATCCAGGATAGGTCTGACACCTCCATTTGGCTTTGGAACGGTGAAGAGATTTGAGTAAAACCCTGAACCCTGTTCTTTTGGGTCCACTTCTACTATCACCCCCTGGGATAGTAAGTGTTCTAAGGCCAGAAATAGCTGTCTTTGCTTTACTGGGTCCCTGGGAATCCTTGACCTTAGAAAGCGAGAAGGTGGAATCTCCTGAAACTGTAGCCCAGAGATACCAAAGAGACCACCCACTTGTCAGGGATCTCTTCCCGCCAGGCTTCTGCAAACTGCAGGAGCCTTCCCCCCACTCGGCCGAGCGGGGGTGCCCCTTCACAAGGAAGCTTTTGGGCTCTGCTTGGCAGGCTTTTGCCCCCAAGATTTCTTCTGCCCCTGGGCCCGGCCTTGAGCCTTTCCTGTAGAGGGGGGTTGGGAAGGCCGTCGCCACTGCTTAGAGCTTGATGTTCCGGGAGAGAGAGAACGCCTAAATGATGGACGTTTGCTCCTTTTGATTGGAAGGAGAGTAGATTTACCCCCTGAAATTTTTTGGACAAATTTGTCTAATTCTTCTCCAAGCAAACGTTCCCATTTAAACGGGAACCCAATCAAATGCTTCTTGCATGATAGCTCAGCTGCCCAATTCTTTAGCCATAGGGCCCTTCGCATGTGTACCAACAGGACAGACAAACGAGATGCTTGTTGGACAGAATCCAAAATCGTATCAATCATGAAACACAGAATTTGAGGTATTTCTGCATAATTCTCCACTTCCTCACTGGGAAGGAGGCCAAGCATCTGCTTAACCTGTTCCTTGAGGAACTGACACAACCCCAAAGCTTTGACTGTAGGCTGCACTACAGCGCTAGTCATGGAAAAGGAGGTTTTCAACAATGTTTCCAGCTTCTTATCAGTTGGATCTTTAAATATCTGAGCATTATCCAAAGGACAGGTCAGGTTTCTATTCACGCAAGAAACAGCCGCATCGACAGATGGGACCCCCCATTTCTTGGTGAAACCTTCCTCCAGAGGATAAAGCATAGAAAACCTTTTGGGAGGAGTAAACAGTTTATCGGGATGTCCCCAATCCTCATATAACAATTTATCCATTAAGGGATGAATTGGAAAGGAAAAGGCAGTCTGTGGGATTCTCCTGACCCCCAGGGAAGAAACAGAGGATGTAGCGACCTCAGCAGCGGGCATTCTGAATGTGGTACGCACCAATTCAGTATAATACTGCACCTGTTTTCTGGGAGGAGGGGACTCTCTCCTCTTCCTCTGATTCATCTGACTGCTCAAGATCCCTGTCCCAAGATAGGGATCTCTCCTCATTGTCAGAAGTGTCATCTTAGAGAGGACTCTTAGCAGAGGGAGGGGATCTACCCCTTTTCCTGCTATCTTTCAGGGAAGCTGAAATAAAATTCATGATTCTCCCTTCAAAACCCTCCAATGTAGCCCTAAGGGAGTCCTCAGTGACATATACCGGGGCTGAAACATTAGGAGAGGCTGCAAAACCTGACAGGGGCACTGACTCATCCTGTGAGGCTGGCTCCAGTCTTGCAGGGGGGGATGGTAACCTACAGGCATTTTTAGAACCCCTAGACCGAGGCGGTGATTTACCAGTGCCCTTGTTACCTCCCCCTGAGACCCTCTTACGAGGAGACAGTCCTAAGCTACAAAGCAGAGGTACTAGTACAAAGTGCAATCACTGTTGTGCTCCAAGTCTCACAATAAATATATATGCTTAAACTGCACAACCTGATGCTGAGTAGGTGTCTTAGGTTTGCCTGGATCCAATCCCTTAGGATGCTTACTGCCCACAGCTCCTGTGTCTCCACTTAAAGCCCGCTGACACTCTGGGCTTTTTAAAACTGCCACCTGGCGCCTGCGCAGTACAGCGCCATGCACACCGACATGCACGGCTCGCAACCACACGCGCATGCGCATGCACAAGGACTGCCGGTCATCCAGGGGGGAATGGGATCGCCATCGGAGATGCGTGGGACCCCCAGACTACGTGGGACCGCTGTACTATCTTCATTGTGGCAGAGATTGCAGTGGAGACGTGAGTCATCTGGGAGAACCAGGCTTCACTGAGCGTGTGTATCTGAAAGGCATGAAGGTATGCATCAGGCTGCTCTTACTCCCTCTAGTGGTGGAAACCAGGTAAGACATACAACTACTCAATGAAGAAATCCATAATATATAAATTATATAGGATTAACTTCCCTTACCTGTCCTCGCCGCAGGAATTGCTGAAAACACACAGATTCCAGCCTTCACCCATCACGGCGGGCAGAGTTGTGCCAACCTTCAGGATTTTTTGGGTTCCTTCTCAGAGGAACCTCTTACCTGGACCTTGTAAAAGACTCTGCCAGAAACTTTCGTGCCATTAAGTAAATAGTACACCAAGTCTGATTTTCCCCGAGCCCAGTCTTCCAATAGGAGAGGACTTACAGGCAAAACCTCGTTTCTTCGTATGACGAGGCCCGGGTACCATACCATCTTGGGAGTCAAAATATCGGCCCGAGATATGGATCCGGTTATTGTAGCCCTTAGGCCCCCTCAGGGACCTGCACAGAGCTTTCTTCATAGCACATGTCTTACGTGACCAACCACCATAGACACTGGCAAAAAAACTGAGGTGCCTCCCATATGGGAGGGGTTATATAGGGGAGGAATTCTCCTTAATTGGGGATTAACCAGTGTCCAATCACCAGAGGTGTCTATATAACCCACTATGTAATGAAGCTCCTGTGTCCCGTGATGTATGATCAAGAAATATGGATTCTCTCCAGGTTTACAAGCCACCCAAAGTCAACCAATGTGGAGTAACCTCCTCCTTGTAGATCAACAATTGCTTCTGGTCCTGGGATAGCAACAGGAGGTCATCAAGGTAATGGTACAAGGCCACCACAGCCAGTTGAAACTTTGAAAATACTTGGGGTGAGGTTTTCAGCCCAAAAGGGAGGCAGGTACAGTAAACTGCAGATGTTCTTGCCCAAATTGGAATCGGAGGCATTTCTTGCCTGAATTGGAGTTATTTGCAAAATTCCTCTGCCACAAGCACATGGAAGGAAGTAAGTAATTTACTTACTTAGCCAATCGCTTGGCTGCATGGCTTGCTGGGTGGTAGACAGGGCCTCCATTTTGAAACTTTCGTATTTTATAAATTTGTTTAGGTAAGTTAGATCTATCACCGGGCGCCATGAACCGTTTTCTTCTGAACTAAGAAAAGAGGGGAGTACGCTCCCTGGAAATCTTGGTCCTTTGAGACAGACACTGCTGCTCCCTGTGTTCTCAGCAAATCCATGTAGGATAGTAACACCTGCTTCACTTCTTCTTACCGTGGTAGCAGGGTGGAAATAAATCTGGGGGGAGGAATAATGGTGAAGGACCATGTGTAGCCTGAGGATACCGTCTTGATGGTCCAGTAATCCAAGGTTGCTTTTCTTCCATCATGTCTGGGTGGCCTCAAACGAGCCCCCACCCGAACCGCCTGGGCGAGCTCAATCTCAAAACGACTTAGCCAGCTCATGTCCACTGGATACCTAGCTTTTGGCAGACTTTTGGAAGGGAGCTTGCCCTCTGTTCCAATTTCTTCTGAAGTCCCGGCCGGGCCTTTAAGAGCATGCTTCCCTCGAACACTCAGTACTGTGTCTTCTAAGTTGGGGTCTCTTCTGACTGAACAGATGCCTATACTGGGGTAGGAAGCCTGATTTCTCACCGGTGGCCCGGGCTATAGCTCTGCTCAGCCTGTTACCAAATAACGAGGAGCCCTCAAAGGGGATCTTACAGCAGGCTTGGTTGGATGTTGATCGGATCCGCGACCCAAGTCCGTAACCACAAGGCCCGCTTAGCCGTGCCTGAAGACAGCATAGCAGAAAAGATTGATAGGAGCCTCTCCCAGTAAGGCCGCTGACAGCTTTAGCTCCTGGACTGCCGAGCCACTGGCTACCTCTTCTGAAACCCCTTTGAGTACGGAGTCCACATTCTCTGTCCAGGTTTCCATAGCCTTGGACATAGCCACAAGGGCCAGGGTGGGTTTGCAAGCCATACTGGCTAGCCCATAGATTTTCCTCTCAAGACCGTCGTTGAAGGATACAGCATCATCCAAGGGAAGAGTGACACGTTTCACCAGACGCATCAATGCTGCGTCCATGAGGGGAGCGTTTTCCAGATGTTTGACTTCCTCTGCCTTGAAGGGATATAATCTGGAGGTTTTTCTTGCCATAGAAGCTTTGTGTATTTTGCTCCACTGCTCATCAATAATATCCTTAAATTTTGAAAGGAGCGGAAAGTTAAAATGTTCTTTCCGCAAGTGTTTAAAGAACTTCCTTTGTTTAGCCGGCAGAGTAGAAGGGTCTTCCCACTTCAGGGCCTCTTTGACCGCTTTGACTAGTGGGGAAAGAAGAGCAAAGTTGAAACCCCCAGCAAACTCGTCTCCTAACTCACTGTCCGAAGATTCTGGAAAAGCATCATAGGGCTGGGATGGGCCTGGATCCTCCAGGGCCTCATCAGGCAGGGAGCCAGATAGTGTGGTGGACTAGCTCCACATGCGGGTTGTACCCCACTCTTTTAGGGACAGGCTGCACCACATACTTGACAAGAGACTCCATCTGTTGCTTTTCTGTGTCTTTTTCTCCAACCGCCCAGGCATAACATGGTTCCCACAGTGACTTGCCCTCTGGGACTCGTGTCCCACATCTGCAGCAGGCTCTGCGATCAGAGTGCCTGTCACGGCAGTGAGTGCGGTGACTGGAGGAGGGATGGGAAAATTTCCTCTGATTGGAGGAGGAATGGGAACATCTCCTCTGTTTGGAGGAGTAATAGGAACATCTCTTCTGCTGTTGGGTTCTGGACAGAGAATCACATCGGGACCTGTATGATGAGCGATGATGTTGTAGCCTGGCAAGGTCTATGTCATCCTGGACCACAATTTGATGGTCTGACCTGGAAGGGCTGGAGGAGGACAAGAAAAAAAGAGGGGAATAGCATTCTCAACTAAAAAAAAATCTCAGCCCCTCCCCTCATCCTTGTGCATGAAGGCTGGCTGCATGACTCCTGGACAGAACATCAAACCAAAAGAAGGAATTGCATGGGAAAATGGATACCTTAGATTAAGCTGGGGAGCCAGCAAGTGAAGTCAAACAGATATTCCTTTTTTTTTTAAGCTTCCCCTTTAATAACCCTGCAAGCTCTCCCACAAAAGCTTACCTTGTCCCAAGCAATACCCAGGCTCAGGGAAGTTTCTGCTCACTGCCCACAGGATTTCCCAATTTTAGCAGGGGCTAACAGCTTTTTAAAACCCCTGCCCAAGTGACATCACCTCCTTCTACGCAGTGGAGGGACGCCGAACGGCGCCTGTGCAATCACCGGGTGTTCCGCCGCTCCGCACGTGCGCGAGCCAAGCCTCTGTGGCAGAGAGGCCACGTGTATGCGTAGAAGCAAGTGGCGACTGCAACTCAGAAGTGCTGCGGCTTCCTGGAATGCAGAAGTGCTCCAGACACCAAGAGAGGTATCTACAGGGCCCACAAGAGCAGAAGCAGGGAGACAAAACATAGAACAAAAATGCTGCCATGGAGAAAGAAATAAAAAACAGCAGACCTTGCCAGACAATTTGTTTGCAGGATGTCTATCCTAGGCATACAGAGGCAATCTCCTCACCACCACTGGGGTATCTTGTTCCTGAACAGCCACTCACCTGCCCATGGCCGGGCCCTGAGCTTGTACCACATAGATGGTATGCCGGAATCCGGAGTCATCCCGGCTGGACGCCAAGCAGGAACAAACAAAATGCAAGTCCTTGGAGGAGGGCAAAAAATGAACGCAGTCTCTAGTGGTGAGTTCAAATTTATAGGTATGGGGTCCTATAGCATTCGAGAGGAGGTGGGGTTAACCCACACGTAGGCTGCTATAGAGTCCGTCAGGAAACATATTTTAATTTATTTTACAAATAATTAAAAAAAAAAAGTGGTGATTAAATCCCACCAAAAGAAATCTCTATTTGTGTGAAAAAAATTAATAAAAATGTCCTACTGGTACAGTGTTACATGATCACGCAACTGTCATTCAAAATGTGACAGCGTTGAAATCTGAAAATCGACCTGGGTAGGAAGGGGATGAAAATTTCTTGTAATGAATCGGTTAAATACCTTTGGGCACATGCACAGTACTCCCATGGGCTGTCGGGCCAAGTGATTTAATAAAAGTTCCATGGACACCATCAGTTCAGCAGGAGGGATGTTTGGTTCCTTTTGCCCACCATGACTTGCATGGTTGTATTATTGTGTCCATCTTTAACCCCTCCTCCATAGAAGCCATGATCTCCATACACTGCACTGATGACGGAAAAAAGCATGAAGAAGCTGTATAGAGATTGCAATAAATCTCTCTATATTACTAGTATATGTCCGGCCTATAAACCAGCAATAAATAATGAGCAAAAATGACAAACAGAATTTATTTTACCTATTAAAACTGTTTATAAATAGTTACTTTGTATCTCTCTATCTCCTTTCTAATCAATGTTTATAAACAATGTTACTTTGTATCTCTCTATCTCCTGTCTGATCAATGTTTATACATGATGTTAGTTTGTATCTCTCTATCTCCTGTCTGATCAATATTTACAATGATACTTTTTTATCTCTATCTCCTGTCAGATCAATGTTTATAACGAATGTTACTTTGTATTTCTCGATTTCCCATCTAATATGGGATATATTTGAAAATTGATAAATCCCGATGTACTGACGGCCGATCTCATTTCTTCAGGCCCTAAAATTCCAGGACAATACAAATACCTCCAAAATTACCCCTTTATGGAATGTAGACCAAGGTATTTAGTAAGATTCGTTGTGAGTTTTTTGAAGTTTTAATTTTCTGTCACAGTATTTTGGAAAAATGAAGAAATCAAATAAAATGTGTTTTTACATATTTTTATTTACATATTATCACCAGACTAATACAATATGCCTAGTGCGGTAGTGATTAGGCAAACTGACTGGCGGCAGTATGTAAAAATAAATACATAATTTCATAGATATATTTATGTTTTACAATTGTCATGCTTTCGAATTGCTCAAGCCCATGCAACGGCAACAAACTATGAAAATTTTACTATCCATAGGTGACATTTTAAAAGCAAGCCTTTACAGGTTACCACTTTAGATTTACACAGAAGGTCTGGTTCTAATGTTCATGGCAATAACTCACATGTGTAGGATGAT
Source organism: Lithobates pipiens (assembly GCF_037356315.1). NCBI lineage: Eukaryota > Metazoa > Chordata > Amphibia > Anura > Ranidae > Lithobates > Lithobates pipiens. The sequence continues at coordinate 3,569,010 of NW_027507870.1, read as the reverse complement.
TGCTGATTGCGCTCATATGGGACCGATGTACGCGTTCATCTTTGCGCAATAGCATGGGAAGGGGGGGGGGGGGGGAAGGGGAGATGTAGGCACTTTAATTATTTTTTTAAATTAATCATTCATTTGTTTTTTTTTTTACACTGTTGCTTTATTTTATTTTTATCACTTTTATTGCTATCATAAGGAATGTAAACATCCCATGTGAAAGTAATTTAAACAGATCCTCTTTATGGAGAGATTCGGGGTCTATAATGAATGTAAACATGTGACAGTAATAGGAGGTGACGGGTGCTCTTTATGGAGGGATCTGGGGTGTATAACACCTCAGATCCCTCCTGTGCCCTTAAAAGCATTCAAACCACCAAGATCTGTGTTTTTGAATATTTTTTGATTTGTAAAAAAATTTGCTTTGCTTGGCTGTCTGGCCAACCGGCAAAAATACCAGCTGGACACTAGGGACGAGCTTCGTGTTCGAGTTGAACATACGTTCGACTCAAATATTGGCTGTTCGTCCGTTCGGCGAAATCCGAACACTTGGTCCGTTCGCGTCAAAATTCGTGTGGCGCTCACGGCCCACAATGCACTGCGATGGCGCAGTGCATTGCTGGCTCATGATTGGCCAAGCATGCACGGTGACCCCGCATGCTTGGCCAATCGCAGCGCCAGCAGCGAGGAGAGCCATGATTGGCCACAGGCAGGATGCCTGTGGCCAATCATAGCTCAGGCTGTGTAGTGCATGCCCCACACTATATAAGGCCGCCATTGAGGTGGCCTCGTGTAGTGTGTTGGCATCTGAAGCAGTGGGTGTTCTGTGTACCTTCAACACAGTACACACCGATCGTTTTTGGCTGATTTCCTATCTTGCTGTTGTGTAGTGGTTATTGTCTGTGCCCTGACCGCAGTATACACCACTATATTCACCTCACCTATATAGCTAGTGATCTATCGTTAATAATAGAGCTTGCAGTCAGTAGTGTCAGGAGATAGTGCGTGCTGTGTGCGTGCTCTGTACCCAGTACATACCGCTATATCCACCTACATAGCTCTTCTCTATTTGAGCCCAATTGCCATATGCAGGAGTTATTGGAAGTTGTGTGTGCCTCCAGCACAGTATACATCTGTATATACCCCTTTATCTCTGCTGTTCTCTGGTTATTGTCTGCGTGCCCTGACCGCAGTATACACCGCTATATTCACCTCACCTATATAGCTAGTGATCTATCTTTAATAATAGAGCTTGCAGTCAGTAGTGTTAGGAGCTTGTGCGTGCTGTCTGCGTGCTCTGTACCCAGTACATACCGCTATAATCCACCTACATAGCTGTTCTCTATTTGAGCCCAATTGCCATCTGCAGGAGTTATTGGAAGTTGTGTGTGCCTCCAGCACAGCACAGTATACATCTGTATATACCTCTTTATCTCTGGTGTTCTATAAAAAAGGCATCTGCAGGAGTTAGTGGGTGTTGTGTGCCTCCAGCACAATATAAACTACCCAACTGCTGTTTTACCCAACTCCCTTCAGGCCATTACCATGTCTGGAAGGCCAGCAAGGACCAATTTTTCTGCCCCTGTTTAACAGGGGCGTTTAAGTACAATTTTTGATGCAATGCTTTGCAGCAGGGCTAATTCCTGCAATAAAACTAGAGTATATGGCAGAGGTTGCAGTGTGGTGGCACCAGCACCAGTGCATAAGGCCCAATTTTTCTGCCCCTGTTTAACAGGGGCGATTAAGTACAATTTTTGATGCAATGCTTTGCAGCAGGGCTAATTCCTGCAATAAAACTAGAGTATATGGAAGAGGTTGCAGTGTGGTGGCACCAGCAGCAGTGCCTAAGGCCCAATTTTTCTGCCCCTGTTTAACAGGGACATGTAATTACAATTCTTGATATAATATTTCACAGGAGGGCCCGTTCCTGTGCCCACCCAGAGTAACTGTGAGGACTTATAGTGTTGTGGCACCAGCACCACAACCACCAAAGGTCAATTTTTCTACCACTGTTCAACAATGGCATGTAATTACAATTCTTGATATAATCGTTCACAGCAGGGCGCTCCAGCGCCCACCAAGAGTCACTTTGAGGGCTTACAATGTTGTGGCAAAACCAACACCTTGTTCCGCCATTTCTGCAGAGCATATAGGGCAGGCCCCTACTTTCAAACATCCAATTTACAAACATCTCCTACTTGCAAACGGAAGGAGACAACAGCAAGTGAGATGAAAAAAGATGGATGACAAAACAAATTATACAGGGGTGATAACAGGGCTCAAGTCCTGCGGGAACGCATGGGAACGGAGTTCCTGTACTTTTTCCACAATAGGAACTCAGTTCCTGTTAGAAGCCATGTCCTGCAAGAAGTATGCGAGGTGTGTGGCAGGTGCTACACCAGCAGCTACCGACACAGCTCGCAATAGTAAGTGCCGCACACAGGGGTGGACTGACCATTCAGGCATTGCCAGTAGGGGGCCCCATGACGGCTTCCCCTTCGATCTACCTGTCAATCACAGCTAGCTGATGAGTAGATCAGGTCCCTGCTGCTAAGAGATTGTATTTAGTCAGATCTCTCGTGATTTGCTCCTCCCCGCCGGCCCCTCCAGATTTTCTGTATCGTCGTCCTCCCCCCCCCAGTCTCCTGCATGCTTGCTCTGTGTGTCCCGCTGAATCCCCCCTCCTCTATCTTCAGTGCCATATGATGAGAGAACCCAGAGGAGGAGCACAGCTATTCTGCTCACAGGACATGCAGGGAGAGAGGTGAGCTGAGGGAGGAACATCAGTTTGGGGTGGTAAGCTGAGCACAATACCTAGCAAAGTTTAATGCCAGGAAGGAAGTTTATGTGGAAATATGTGAAGGGTTGGAATAGCAGAGAGTGTGTGTTGGAGCCCTGCAGAGTTTGCAGCCCCCCAAGCTAACATACATCTCCTAAGCAGGAACACATCACTATCTCCCCAAGCATTCTGTCCAGATAATATGCAGTTCATTTATGACCTTTCCGTTTAACCCTGTGTTATCCAAACTCTGTTCAATGAAAAGTGTAAACTCACCACATAAACACTCTATATACAAAATAACATTCCCCAATAAAGATCAGAACATGATGTTCACATTTGCATGGAAGCACAATTGAATGAATGCTGATTATTCAGAGAATTACTGTATTTATGTTTATTGAGAATTTTTTTATTATGTACTAACAGTTAAGCTTCATACACACAATACGAAAATTGGATGAAAAATACCACTTTTGAAGCGTTCGTGCATATGAGCGTATCATTTTTTATTTTTTTTGGTGGGGGGGGTGGATCTTGGGTGGGAGTTCCCACACTTTTATCTCCAGGACTTGACCCCTGGGTGATAACCCTTCCCTATGTTTTCCAAAAAGCTTAAAAATAGTTTTTTTGACTGGAGCTACACTTTAAAAATGTACCAGTTGAAAATTACAAACAGATTCAACTTAACACCACAAACCTACACAGTCCCTGTCTTGTTTGCACCGCCTGTATACTGCTGTTCTGAGTATATAGGGCCTGGGGGCCACACGCATTTCCTTTTTTAATATGGGTACGGGGTTCCCCTTAATATGCGTACAAGACCCAAATAGGCTGGTAATGGGCAGGGAGGGCTACCCATGCCATTTTTCTGAAGGATTTTTAACCATATTGCAGGAACCAGATATAACATTAAAACCGCAAGCAGTTTTAAATGGTGTTATTTCCGTTTAATGTCATTTTGTGCAGGGACTGTTCTAAACACGGGAAACACGTGGCACTTCACAGGCATACTACAGACACCCCCCAGGCACCATATTTACAGGAATATTTCACTTTTTTTTTTCACTTTAATCGTCATTAAAATCAGTGCTCCCGCCAAAACGGCCATTTTTAAAAACATTTTAGGCATTGACCCATGTCCCCTGGGGCAGGAGCCAGGTCCCCAAACCCTTTTTAGGACAGCATCTTGCATATTAGCCGTTAAAATTAGCACTTTTCATTTCGAACGTTCGAGTCCCATAGACTTCAATGGGGTTCTAACGTTCGTAACGAACGTGGGGTCCGTTCGAAAGTTCTGGTACGAACCAAACCGGGGGGTGTTCGGCTCATCCCTACTGGACACTTGGGTTATCCGGTGGGACGGGGGAGAGCCTAAGAATGGCATGGAAGGTGGTCATCTGGGCAGTCGGAGGATGCACCAGCTGGTCACTTGGGTCACCTGGTGGGACAGGAGAGCCCGTGCATTCCACAGAAGGTGGCGGGTGGGGAGGGCGCCCCCACCAACTGCTTGTAATAGCAATTGAGGAGATAGTTAGCTGCTCCGATTGCTATTACAAGAGAGCTGACCGCTGGCTCTAAAAAACAGCATCACCCCGGTATAACCAATGAAATTCCAGCATTGTACGGGTACATCGCTGGTCATTAAGTGGTTAATTGGTGCCAGTAAACGCAGATTACTGTTTAGTTTAGTGCTCTATCTATTTTTCTAGCTATTGTGACAGGGCTTTAGGGTGTCTATTTGTAGTGAAGGACACTGGTTTCACTGTTTTCTGCAGGATTGGTAATTCCTGGATTGGGTTCTGGAGTCCAGTGACATTGAAAAGTCTTGGAAAGGAAGAAGCCTCTAACCCTGTGCCCGCATCCTCCACCAATTAACAAAAGGGACATGATCTGACACCATATAAATTCATCCACATCGTTACCTACCTTGTTCCATTTCCGCGCTAAACGTCTTTGATTCATCTGCATAAAGTGAAACACACAGATAACATGTACAGAATAATACCATTGAAAAAGTGCAGTGCATAAAATCTAGTTATGAGTCTAAACATAATTAATGAGTGACAATCCATTAATAACAAAATAAAATAATAAACATATAGATAAATTCCATAAGGTAGTCCAGAGAGTACACCGTGAAATGTATTACAATATACACCTCAAAAAAAATGTGAAGTGAGTAGCAAAAAAGTCCCAACTAATGACTTTGTGTTAGATTGGAAAGAAATCCAGGGATAGCCAATTTGACAACCAAATCCACACCAGAGTGCCAGTGACCCCCTTATTTTCTAATCCTGTGTCAACAGTTTCATTTGGTGCAGAAACATGAGGAATGCACTGCACAGGTTTATGCATTACTTCTGTCTGTAGTGTGAGACCTGACACTTCCTCTAATTAAACTGCTGTAGTGCTTCTCTACCCTGATTCCTGTGCTCACTCATTAAAGTGCAGTTCATATTTCACAGTAACATTTTTAAACATCATAATCAAATATGAATTATTGCCAGTTAAGGAATATTACTGTTTAGTTTAGTGCTCTATCTATTGTTCTATTAATTGTGACAAGGCTGCACTGTGTCATGGGGTCAGAAGGGCTATATATCATACAGGGTTCTTACTGATGCAGGTTTAGGGGCTTCAGGGTTTCTGTTTATAGTGGAGTTCCAATGCACTATTCCCCCCACACACGTTCCTGTATAAAGGGCTGTGAGTATAAGTGGGTGCTGAAGTGACCACCATCTGGAACCGTGTCAAGTCAGAGCAAAAGAATGTCACCAAGAAGCGGGCGTTCATTACCTGGGAAGTGAAATCTTGGATACAGCTGTTCCCAAACCAGGAATCACCAGTCCTGGAGAAAACAGAAGCATCCTCCACTATGAATAAGAGCAAAAGAACGTCACCACCACACCAAGGTTCTCCAGATTGGGTCCTAAGCTTTAATCAACAATCACATTTTTATAGCAGAGTGCAATGTTTTAGAGCCACACAGGACCCTTTCATGGGGCATGTGATGTCACATGTGTCACATGCCTGATGAATGGGTCCTTCGTGACTTCAAAATGTTGCAATCTGCTGTAATGATGTGATCGCCAATTAAAACTTAGGACCCACTCTGGAGATCCTTGGTGTGCTGGTGATATTCTTTTGCTCTTATGCAAAGTGAAGGATACTCCTGTTTTCTCCAGGATTGGTAATGGTTCGGGAATAGTGATGGATGAACTTCCGACGGGACGTTTCGCGAACGCGGACCACGAATGCGGCCGATAGTTCGCGAACCGTAACGTTCGCTGCGGGCACCATTGACTTCAATGGGAGGCGAACTTTACAAACCTACAGGTCAAATTTGCAGCCACAAAATAATTACTAGCTGTGCAAACATAGTCCCACCACATGGCCAATGACATAACACATGTATGAGGTGAATCTAGGATCGACAACTACAAGCATTCTTTTTTTATATGTGAAATTGTGACAATTCAGGACTGTGGAGCACATGAAGGCAATGGAGGAGAGGGAAGGTCAGGGTAGGCAAAGAAGAGGGTGCAGGAGATGATCACCAGCACCGTGATATAGAGCACTGACACCTGCACCGTGATAGAGAGCACTGACATCAGCAGCGTGACATAAAGCACTGACACCAGCACTGTGATAGAGAGCACTGACACCAGCACCGTGATAGAGAGCACTGACATCAGCAGCGTTACATAAAGCACTGACACCAGCACTGTGATATACAGCACTGACACCAGCACCGTGATATACAGTACTGATACCTGCACCGTAAGCAGCCCCAGGAGGAAGTCAGCATAGCACAGGGATGGTGGGAGCCCCTCATAATGAGCATAGCACAGGGATGGTGGGAGCCCCTCATAATATGCACAGCAGAGGTACAGCCCCAGGAGTAAGTCAGCATAGCACAGGGATGGTGGGAGCCCCTCATAATAAGCAGCCCCAGGAGGAAGTCAGCACAGCACAAGGATGGTGGAAGGCCCTCATAATGAGCATAGCACAGGGATGGTGGGAGCCCCTTATAATGAGCATAGCACAGGGATGGTGGGAGCCCCTCATAATATGCACAGCAGAGGTACAGCCCCAGGAGGAAGTCAGCACAGCACAGGGATGGTGGGAGCCCCTCATAATAAGCAGCCCCAGGAGGAAGTCAGCACAGCACAGGGATGGTGGGAGCCCCTTATAATAAGCAGGCCCAGGAGGAAGTCAGCACAGCACAGGGAGGGTGGGAGCCCCTCATAATAAGCAGCCCCAGGAGGAAGTCAGCATAGCACAGGGATGGTGGGAGCCCCTCATAATAAGCAGCCCTAGGAGGAAGTCAGCATAGCACATGGATGGTGGGAGCCCTTCATAATGAGCATAGCACAGGGATGGTGGGAGCCCCTCATATTATGCACAACAGAGGTACAGCCCCAGGAGGAAGTCAGCACAGCACAGGGATGGTGGGAGCCCCTCATAATAAGCAGCCCCAGGAGGAAGTCAGAATAGCACAGGGATGGTGGGAGCCCCTCATAATGAGCATAGCACAGGGATGGTGGGAGACCCTCATAATGAGCATAGCACAGGGATGGTGGGAGCCCCTCATAATATGCACAGCAGCACAGCAGAGGTACAGCCCCAGGAGGAAGTCAGCACAGCACATGGATGGTGGGAGCCCCTCATAATAAGCAGCCCCAGGAGGAAGTCAAGTATGTGCAAGTATTTTATAAGTGTATTACACAACTATATACTGCACGCCAAATAGTACACCTATACCAGTGCTTAAGGACCTTTGTGGAACTAGTAGCTAGGGATTAGCAGACTGAACCTCACTCAACCCTATATACTGTACTACACTATACCTTAACAGTCCTTAGAAGGACCTTTGTGGGACTAGTAGCTAGTGATTAGCAGACTGTACCTCAGTCCCTATACTGATAAAGGACTGCTGCAGAATAGGGCAGCAGTCAGCAGTAGTGCATCTCAACCCTATATATTGTGGACCTATACCAGTCCTTAAGGATTAGAAGACTGTATCTCACTCAACCCTATATACTGTACTACGCTATACCTTACCAGTCCTTATAAGGGCCTTTGTGGAACTAGTAGGTTGTGATTAGCAGACTGTACCTCACTCAACCCTATATACTGTAGTACGCTATACCTTACCAGTCCTTATAAGGACCCTTGTGGAACTAGTAGGTTGTGATTAGCAGACTGTAACTCAGTCCCTATACTGATAAAGGACTGCTGCAGAATAGGGCAGCAGTCAGCAGTAGTGCACCTCAACCCTATATATTGTGGACCTATACCAGTCCTTAAGGATTAGCAGACTGTACCTCACTCAACCATATATACTCTAGTACGCTATACCTTACCAGTCCTTAGAAGGACCTTTGTGGAACTAGTAGGTTGTGATTAGTAGACTGTACCTCACTCAACCCTATATACTGTAGTACACTATACCTTACCAGTCCTTAGAAGGACCTTTGTGGAACTAGTAGGTTGTGATTAGCAGACTGTACCTCAGTCCCTATACTGATAAAGGACTGCTGCAGAATAGGGCAGCAGTCAGCAGTAGTGCACCTCAACCTTATATATTGTGAACCCATACCAGTCCTTAAGGATTAGCAGACTGTACCTCACTCAACCCTATATACTCTAGTGCGCTATACCTTACCAGTCCTTAGAAGGACCTTTGTGGAACTAGTAGATTGTCATTAGCAGACTGTACCTCACTCAACCCTATATACTGTAGTACGCTATACCTTACCAGTCCTTATAAGGACCTTTGTGGAACTAGTAGGTTGGGACTAGTAGCTAGTGATTAGCAGACTGTACCTCAGTCCCTATACTGATAAAGGACTGCTGCAGAATAGAGCAGGAGTCATCAGTAGTGCACCTCAACCTTATATATTGTGGACCTATACCAGTCCTTAAGGATTAGCAGACTGTACCTCACTCAACCCTATATACTGTAGTATGCTATACCTTACCAGACCTTATAAGGACCTTTGTGGAACTAGTAGGTTGTGATTAGCAGACTGTACCTCAGTCCCTATACTGATAAAGGACTGCTGCAGAATAGGGCAGCAGTCAGCAGTAGTGCACAGTGGAAACGCACTATACTATGCTTTCTATATGTGCAAGTATTTTATACGTGTATTATACTGCACACCAAATAGTACACCTATACCAGTCCTTAAGGACCTTTGTGGAACTAGTAGGTTGTGATTAGCAGACTGTACCTCACTCAACCCTATATACTGTAGTACGCTATACCTTACCAGTCCTTAGAAGGACCTTTGTGGAACTAGTAGATTATCATTAGCAGACTGTACCTCACTCAACCCTATATACTGTAGTACGCTATACCTTACCAGTCCTTATAAGGACCTTTGTGGAACTAGTAGGTTGTGATTAGCAGACTGTACCTCAGTTCCTATATTGATAAAGGACTGCGGCAGAATAGGGCAGCAGTCAGCAGTAGTGCACCTCAACCCTATATATTGTGGACCTATACCAGTCCTTAAGGATTAGCAGACTGTACCTCAGTCCCTATACTCATAAAGGACTACTGTAGCAGAAGGGCAGCAGTCAAGTATAATATTCTTTCTATATTTGGAAGAAAGAATATTATATGTGTACAACCCTATTACCATACCAGTCCTGAAAAGGACCTTTGTGGACCTAATAGTAACAGCTAATGATTAAACTGACTGTCCCTCACTGCCATACACAGCTTCCTGTCTGTCCCTATTTAAATTGACAAAACACAGGCTGCTGCAACAATAACTTGAATAGCACTCAAAACTATATCCTGTACTACTTTACCATACCAGTCCTGAAAAGGACCTTTGTGGACCTAATAGTAACAGCTAAGGATTAAACTGACTGTCCCTCTCTGCAACATACAGCGTCCTGTCTTTCCCTATCTGCACTGAGAAAAGACAATCTGCTGCAACAATGACTTGAATAGAAGTGCCTCACACCTATATCCTGAACTACACCTATACCATAGCAGTCCTTAAAAATGACTTTTGTGGACCTAATAGCTAGCGATTTGGGTCACTGCAGTCTCTCCCTGCTCCACACAGCAACCTCTCCCTATAGTGACAGTAGAAAGAATGTAAAATGGCCGCCGGATCGGGTCTATTTATAAGTTAGGGGAAATGTCCAAGTGTCCATGTGCTGTAATGTCTCAATTGGCTGTCCTGTACCACATGATGGATGTGTCATCATAGGTCAAAGTTTTTTTACACAGTAAACACGTAAGTCCGCCGGGCGAACAGCGGCAATAGTCCATTCGCTGCAAACCGACTGCTGGGCGAACAGTTCGGCCATCCCTATTCGGGAACAGGGGTATCCAAGCTTCCACCTCCCAGGCAACAAACATCCCCTTCTTGGCAGGGCGCACAGTGTGAAAAGGTCTCCACAACCTCCATCAATGGCAAAGAAAGGGAAAAGGCGAGTGCCACAATAATCACCTAAAAATTCTTCAAAACTTTATTGCAATGATGCTAAATACACAGCTTACTTATGGCTCCTGGATTGGGTTCTGGAGTCCAGAGACTTTGAAAAGTCTTGGAAGGATGAAGCCTCTGACCCTGTGTCCACATCCTCCAATAATTGTCAAAAGGGCCGTGGTCTGACACCACGTTTGTCACAATGATGACAATGATAACTTCCATTCTCCTCTTGCAATGTACACAATGTATCTTTTTCTCAAATCCACATAGGATAGTAACACCTGCTTCTTTTCTTCTGACCATGGTAGCAGGGTGGAAATAAAACTGGGGGGGAGGAAAACTGGTGAAGGACTATGTGTGGCCTGAGGATACCATCTTGATGATCCAGTAATCAGAGATTGAGGCCACCAAGACGTGCCAGAAGAGAAGCAAATGAGCTCCAACCCAACCCGCCTGGGCGGGCCCAATCTCCAAATGACTTAGCTGGCTCACGTCCACTGGATGCCTGGCTTTTAGCGAACTTTCAGAAGGGAGCCTGCCCTCTGTTCCAATTTCTTCTAAAGTCCTGGCCGGGCCTGTAAGAGCATGCTTACTTCGAATGCTCAGTGCTGCGCCTTCTAAACTGTGGTCTCTTCTGACCGATCAGACACCTATTCTGGGGTAGGAATCCCGATTTCCCACTGGTGGCCTGGCTATAGCACTGTTCAGCCTGTTACCGAATAGTGAGGAGCCCTCAAAGGGGATCCTACACCAGGCTTTTTTGGATGCCGGATCCAAGACCCAAAGCCGTAACCACAAGGCCCACTTATACCTGACCGAAGACAGCATAGTCCGGGCCAGCAAGTAGATAAGATCGATAGAAGCTTCCCCCAGGAAGGCCACTGCCAGCTTTAGCTCCTGGAGTGCCGAGTCTCTGGCTAACTCTTCTGAAACCCCTCTGAGTACAGAGTCCACATTCTCTGTCCAGATTTCCATAGCCTTGAACATAGCTCCTAGGGCCAGGGCGGGTTTGCAAGCCATACTGGCTAGCCCATAGATTCTCTTCTTAAGACCGTCCTTTAAGGATACCGCATCATCCAAGGGAAGAGTGATGTGTTTCACAAGACGCATCAATGCTGCATCCATGAGGGTAGCATTTTCCAGATGTTTCACTTCCTCTGCCTTGATGGGATATAATCTGGAGTTTTTTCTTGAAATAGAATCTTTCTTGTCTATTTTGCTCCACTCCTCGTAAATGATATCCTTCAATTCCGAAAGAGCGGAAAGTTAGAACATTCTTTCCCCTAATGTTTAAAGAACTTTCTTTGTTTAGAATAGAAGACGCTTCCCACTTCAGGGCCTCGTTGACTGATTTGACTAGCGGGGAAACAAGAGCAAAGTTGAAACCCCTGGAAAACTCGTCTCCTAACTCACAGTCTGAAGATCCGGGAGAAGCATCGCAGGGCTGGGATGGGCCTGGATCATCCTGGGACTTGTTAGCAAGGGAGCCAGATAGTGTGGTGGACTGACTCAGCATGCGGGTTGTACCCCACTCTTTTAGGGTGTGTTGCACCACACGCTTGACAAGAGACCCCATCTGTTGGTTTTCTGTCTCTTTTTCTCCAACTGCCGGGGCATAATATGGTTCACACAGTGACAGTTACATAGTCAGGTTGAATAAAGACACCAGTCCATCCAGTTCAAACTGAGTGTCTACAATTGTCCCTATCACTGTAAATTGTGTCTCATTAAGATACTCCTCTATTATATATTATATATTTAAGGTACCCATATAGCGCCATCAATTTACGCAGTGCTCCACACACACACATTGTACACTCACATCGGTCCCTACCCTCAAGGAGCCCACAATCCAAGGTCCCCATTCATATACTAGGAACAATTTTGGACAGAAGACAATTAACCTACCAGCATGTCTTTGGAGTGTGGGAGGAAACCGGAGTACCCAGAGGAAACCCATGTAGGCACAGGGAGAGCATGCAAACTCCAGGCAGGTAGTGTTGTGGTTGGAATACGAACCAGCAATGCTTTTTACTGCTAGGTGAGAGTGCTACCCACTACACCGCTGTGCTGCCCCAACTTGCCCTCCGTGACTCGTGTCCCATCTCTCCAGCAGGCTCTACAATCAGAGCGGCTGTCATGGCGATGAGTGCAGTGACTGGAGGAGGAATGGAAACATCTCCTCTGGACTAGGAATAGGAACATTGGAATATTTCCTCTGCTGTTGGGTCCTGGACAGAGAATCACGTCAGGACCTGGATAATGAGTGATGATGTTGCGGTCTGGGAAAGTCTATGTCGCCCTGGACCATGATTTGGCAGTCTGACCTGGAAGGGCTGGAGGAAGTCAAGAAAAAAGGTGGGGTGAAATAGCATTCTCAACTAAAAAAGAATCTCAGGCCCTCCCCTTCATCCTTGTGCATGAGGGCTGGCCACACGAAGGCGGTGAGGGCTTGTGCGTGATGGCAGGCCACACAAAGGCGGTGACCTGTCCATGACTCCTGGACGGAACATCAAACCAAAGAAGAAATTTGCACAGGAAAAATGGATACCTTAGATTAAGCTGGGGAGCAAGCAAGAGAAGCCAAACAGATTTTCCTCTTTTTCTTTTAAACTTTCCCTTTAAGAACCCTGCAAGCTCCCCCACAAAGGCTTACCTTGTCCCAAGCAATACCCAGGCTCAAGGAAGCTGCCGCTCATTGTCCCCAGGATTTCTAAATTTTAGCAGGGGCTGAGAGCTTTTTAAAACTCCCACCCTAGTGACGTCACCTCCTCCTCACCTCACGCCTGCACAGTGGAGGGCCACCGAACAGCACCTGTGCAATATTCGGGTGTTCCGCCACTCCACGCATGTGTGAGCCAAGCCTCAGTGTCACAGAGGCCTCGCGCATGCACAGAAGCAAGCGGCAACCGCAACCCAGAAGTCCTGCGGCATCCTAGAATGCAGAAGTGCTCCAGATGCCATGAGAGGCATCTATAGGGGCCACAAGGGAAGAAGCAGGGAGACAAAACTTAGAAGCACAAAAATGCTGCCATGGAGAAGGAAATAAAAAAACAGCAGACCTTGCCAGCCGACTTGTCTGCATAACATCCATCCTAGGCATACAGAGACAATCTCCACACCACTACTGGGGTATCTTGTGCCTGAAAAGCCACTCGCTCGCACATGGCTGGGCCCTGAGCTTGCATCGCATAGATGGTATGCCAGAATCTGGAGTTATCCTGCCTGGACGCCAAGCAGGAACAAACAAAATCTAAAGCCCCATACACACTATCAGTTTTTCTGCTGAGTTTTTCCTTCAGATTTATCAAAACCATATAATATGAGGTCAAACCTTAGGAGTTTCAATGTGTATGCAATCAGGCCGGCCCTTCTACTACATGGTTTTGGTAAACCTGAAGGAAAAACTCAGCAGAAAAACTGATAGTTTGTATGGGGCTTTTGTCCATGGAGGAGGACAAAAAAGGAACGCAGTCCTTAGTGGTGAGTTCATATTTATGGGGTCCTATAGCATTGGAGATGAGGCAGGGTTAACCTACATGTAGGCTGCCATGGAGTCTGCCAGTAAACATATTTTTTTCCAACATATTTAAACTTTTTTTTAAATTTATTTTACAAAATGTGACATCGCTGAAAACTGAAAATTGGCCTGGGCAGGAAAAGGGTAAACATTTCTGGTATTGAATCGGTTAAATACCTTTGGGCACATGCACAGTACTCTCATGGGCTGTGGATCCACATGATTCAGTAAAAGCTGAAGCTGTAAAGAGATTGGAATAAATATCTCTATATTATTAATATATGTCCGGCCTATAAACCGGCAATACATAATGAACAATGACATAATGAACAAGAAAGACAAACAGATTTTTTTTTTTACCTATGAACACTGTTTATAAACAACGTTACATTGTATCTCACCATCTTCTGTCTGATAATTATTTACAAACAATGTTACTTTATGTCGCTCTATCTCCAGTATGATCAATGTTTATAAACAATGTTACTTTGTATACCTCTTTCTCCCATCTGATCAATATTTATAAAACAATGTTACTTTGTATCTATCTCCTGTCTGATCAATGTATATAATGAATGTTACTTTGTATTTCTCAATTTCCCATCTAATATGGGATATATTTGAAAATTGATAAATCCTGATATACTTACGGTCAATCTAATTTCTTCAGGCCCTAAAATTCCAGGACAATACAAATATCCCCCCAAATGACCCCTTTATGGAATGTAGACCAGGGTATTTAGTAAGATTCATTGTGAGTTTTTTGAAGTTACCATTTTCTGTCAAAATATTTTGGGAAAATTAAGAGATTGAATAAAATTTTGTTGTTTTTACATATTTTTATTTACATATTGTTACCAGACTAATACGATATGCCTAGTGTGGCAGTGATTAGGCAAACTGACTGGTGGCAGTATGTCAAAATAAATACATAAATACATAGATATATTTATGTTTTACAATTGTCATGCTTTTGAATTGCTCAAGCCCATACAACGGCAACAAACAATGAAAATTTTACTACCCATAGGTGACGTTTTAAAAGCAAGCCTTTACAGGTTACCACTTTAGATTTACACAAGAGGTCTGGTTCTAATGTTGATGGCAATACCTCACATGTGTAGGGTGATTGCTGATTGTGTTTGTATGGGAATGATGCACATGTTCATCTTTGCGCACTAGCATGGGTTTTTTTTTTTAATTAATCATTTATTTTTATTTTTTTTACACTGTTGCTTTATTTTATTTTTTTATCACTTTTATTGCTATGTGACAGTAATTTAAACAGATACTCTTTATGGAGAGATCCGGGGTCTATCATAAATGTAAACATCCCATGTGACAGTAATAGGAGGTGGCGGGTTCTCTTTATAGAGAGATCCGGGGTCTATAATGAATGTAAACATCCCATGTGACAGTAATAGGAGATGACAGGTCCTCTTTATGGAGGGATCTTTTGTCTATAATGAATGTAAACATCCCATGTGACAGTAATAGGAGGGGACGGGTCCTCTTTATGGAGAGATCTGGGGTCTATAATGAATGTAAACATCCCATGGAGAGATCTGGGGTCTATAATGAATGTAATCATCCCATGTGACAGTAATAGGAGGTGACGGGTCCTCTTTATGGAGAGATCCGGGGTCTATAATGAATGTAATCATCCCATGTGACAGTAATAGGAGGTGACGGGTCCTCTTTATAGAGAGATCCGGGGTCTATAATGAATGTAAACATCCCATGTGACAGTAATAGGAGGGGACGGGTCCTCTTTATGGAGAGATTCAGGGTCTATAATGAATGTAAACATCCCATGTGACAGTAATAGGAGGTGGTGGGTCCTCTTTATGGAGAGATCTGGGGTCTATCATAAATGTAAACATCCCATGTGACAGTAATAGGAGGTGGCGGGTCCTCTTTATGGAGAGATCCGGGGTCTATAATGAATGTAAACATCACATGTAACAGTAATAGGTGGTGACAGGTCCTCTTTATGGAGAGATCTGGGATCTATAATGGATGGAAACATCGTTTGTGACAGTAATAGGCAGTGACAATACTCTTTATAGAGGGATCTGGGGTGTATAACACCCCAGATACCTCCTTCCTCCTCCTTAAAAGCATTCAAACCACCAAGATCTGTGCTTTTGAATATTTTTGATTTGTAAAAAAATGGTGCTGTTGACATCCAGGTAAACCGGAAGTGATGTCATTGCTTCCAGGTTACTATCACAAACAGCCGATCAAAGGGTATCCTGGCTTTGCTTGGCTGTCTGGTCAACTGGCAAAAACAGCAGCTGGACACTTGGGTCATCCAGTGGAACGGGAGAGCCCAAGAATGGCATGGAAGGTGGTCGTCTGGCCAACTGGTGGATGCACCAGCTGGTTGCTTGGGTCACCTGGTGGGACAGGAGAGCCTGTGCACTCCACAGTAGGTGCTTGTAATAGCAATTGAGCAGATAGTTAGCTACTCCTATTGCTATTACAAGAGACCTGAGCACCACCTCTAAAAAACTGCACCATCCCGGTATAAGCAACGAAATTCCAGCATTGTATGGGTACGTCACTGGTCATTAAGTGGTCAGATATTGCCAGTTAAGGCAGATTACTGTTTAGTTTAGTGCTCTATAAATCTTTCTAGCTATCTATATATTGTGACAGCCCTTCCGGGTGCTATTTGTAGGACACTGGACTATTGTTTTTTGCAGGATTGGTAATTCCTGGATTGGGTTCTGGAGTCCAGTGACATTGAAAAGTCTTGGAAGGGAAAAAGCCTCTAACCCTGTGCCCGCATCCTCCACCAATTAACAAAAGGGACATGATCTGACACCATACCAATTCATCCACAGCGTTACCTACCTTGTACCATTTCCGGGCTAAACTTCTTTAACTTATCTGCATAAAGTGAAACACACAGATAACATGTACAGAATAATACCATTGAAAAAGTGCAGTGCATAAAATCTACTTATGAGTCTAAACATAATTAATGAGTGACAATCCATTAATAACAATATAAAATAATAAACATATAGATAAATTCCATAAAGGAGTCCAGAGAGTACACCGTGAAATGTACTACAATATACACCTCAAAAAAATGTGAAGTGAGTAGCAAAAAAGTCCCAACTAAAAACTGTGTTGGATCGGAAAGTAATCCAGGGATAGCCAATTTGACACCCAAATCCACACCAGAGACTTACCAGAATGCCAGTGACTCCCTTATTTGTGTCAACAGTTTCAGTTGGTGCAGAAACATGAGGCATGCACTGCACAGGTTTATGCATGACTTCTGTCTGTAGTGTGAGACCTGACACTTCCTGTAATGAAACTCCTTGCTGTAGTGCTTCTCTACCCTGATTCCTGTGCTCACCCATTGAAGTGCAGTTCATATTTCACAGTAACATTTTTAAACATCATAATCAGATATGAATTATTGCCAGTTAAGGAAGATTACTGTTTAGTTTAGTTCTCTATCTATTGTTCTATTAATTGTGATAAGGCTGCACCGGGTCATGGGGTCCGAAAGGGTATTAATCACACAAAGTTCTCATTGATGCAGGTTTAGGGGCTTCAGGGTTTCTATTTATAGTGGAGTTCCAATGTACTATTCCCAACACACACGTTCCTTTATAAATGGCTGCTTGTATAAGTGGGTGCCGAAGTGACCACCATCTGGAACCGTGTCAAGTCAGAGCAATAGAATGTCACCAAGAAGTGGGCGTTCGTTACCTGGGAGGTGAAATCTTGGCTAATCTATTACAAGACTTCGCCCACTTCAAGACCCTCTCAAATTTGCAAATGAACTTCAACAAATCCAGTGCCCTGAACATTTCCCTACCCAAACCTGTTTGCTCACTCTGCCGTACCAACTTTCCCTTTCAATGGAAAGATAAATCTATCACTTACTTAGGAATTCAACTCCCAGCCTCCTTATCTGATCTGTAAAATTTAAATTACACTCCTTTGATGAAGAAGATCTTTGCTGACTTTCAGACTTGGACCCCAGAGCGCTTCTCCTGGTTCGGCAGAATCGCCATAATTAAGATGAACATTCTCCCACGTATTCTATACCTACTGCAGACGATCCTGATAAAACTCCCTCCAAACTTCTTTTCCACATATCGCAAATTATGCACACTGTTTATATGGAACAAAGGCCGCCCCCGCCTCAGTTTTTCTAAATTAACTTCCCCAAAACTTCGGGGAGGCACCGGCCTTCCCGACATCCGGAAATACCAGGTTGCCTGCCACCTTACTAGGATACTCAATTGGCACATCCACGCCCCGCTTAAGGACTGGATTCGTCTTGAACAAGCAAACAAGCATTCTCCCCGATCCTCTAACTTCCCTTCCTTGGCTCAGCTACAAACACCAGTCCAGAACGCACAAAACTCATCCTCTGATAGCTCCGACGTTAAACGCCTTCCATTGGGCCAGTGTTCACCACGATATCTCCTCCGCCAATGGGCCGATGACTCCTCTTAGGGGTAACCCGGATTTTATTCCAGGCTCACACCCATCCTTCCCGACAGCGGGATGGCCTCACACTACAGTTAGAGCAATGCACTTCTTTCATAATGATACACTCTGCTCCAGAGAAGACTTAGCACCTCTTACATCTCACGAGGCCTTTCCCTTATGGGCTTACCTGCAGATCCGCCACTTTTTGCTCAACCACAAACTCAGACCACAGTGGTCCAGAGCACTGACCAATTTTGAGAACTTATGCTCTAATGAAGATCCCCAACGCCACCTGATCTCACTTACTTACTCTCTCTTATTCCGAGAGTGTGACAAGTCAGACCTACGAATAAGACAGAAATGGGCTAATGATCTTCAAGTGAACATTACTGAGGCAGACTGGGAAAATATCTTCAGGTGTGTCCATAAGGGATCGGTCAACGTTCATACGCAGGAAAATGCTTTTAAAATAGCTTCTAGATGGTACAATACGCCCCATAAACTCCACATAATTAACCCCTCTAATTCCCAGATGTGTTGGAGATGCAACGCGGAAGTAGGAACACTTATACACATTTGGTGGACATGCCCCATCCTACAACCATACTGGACGGAGGTTCACAAGACGATAACTGCTGTTACTACCTACAAATTGGATAAGTCACCAGCTCAATTTTTATTACATTACTCAAACAAGCCCACTCGCTCCTATTTTAAATCTTTAGCCATGCATATGGTAAACGCTGCCAGAATTTGCATCCCACGCAAATGGCGTGCACCCGACACTCCACTAATCCAAGACTGGTTTAACCGTATTGACGCAATTATGACAATGGAAGACCTTATACACCAAGCAAATGACACCCCTACGAAATTCACGACCACTTGGGCTTGTTGGATCCATTTCAAGACCACAGATTCCTATAAACGCATTATACAGATATGATCTTCGTGAAAATGGAAACAGACCTTTTCCACAAGATCATACTACCCAACTGTGAGACATTCCTTCACACATAGTCTTAGATCTCTCTGGACCTCTATCAACAAATAATAGGACACACATACCCGCCTATCTCTTAGATCTATACGATCCAGATATCTCATTACACCGAGATACACTCCCATCTGTAAGCCTGTAACCCCCCAGGTGCACCCCCATGACCTATGGACCTGCAGACACAAATACCTACACCAAAACAAGAACTGAAATACTAAAGACTATCGTCTAGTGTCTGGGAGGCGGAGAAGCCTGCTTAGTTATGTTATATGTTATATCTTGTTATATCGTGTTATACTGTGTTATGTTTCACGATAATTCGCATGGTTTTTCCTTTTTTTTTTTCTGTTTTTTGTTTTAAGGTTACCAACTGCTTGATAGCGGCTGCGTCCGCAACTGTCTTATGCCAAATGTAACCTAACCAACTGCTACTGACTATATGTTGTTCTGCTTGCTTGTTCCGGTATGTAATCTTCAATAAAATTGTCATTAACAAAAAAAAAAAGAAATCTTGGATACACATTTTCCCGATCCAGGAATCACCAATCCTGGAGAAAACAGAATCACCCTCCACTATGAATAATAGCAAAAGAATGTCACCAGCACACTAAGGTTTTACAGATAGGGTCGTAAGATTTAACAGCTTCAATACCAGGCACTTAACCCCCTTCCTGCCCAAGCCAATTTTCAGCTTTCAGCATCAGCACTGTCTCTGTTTAAATAACAATTGTACAGTCATGCTACACTGTACCCAAACAGAATTTTTATAATTTCGTCCTTACAAATAGAGTTTTATTTTGGTGGTATTTAGTCACCTCTGCGTTTTTTTATTTTTTGCTAAACAAATAAAAAAAGACCGAAAATTTAGAAAAAAAAAGTTTTGCTTTTGTTTCTGTTATAAAATTTTGAAAATAAGTATGTTTTCTCCTTCACTGATGGGCACTGATAAGGCGGCACTAACGGGCAGTGATAAGGTGGCACCGATAAGGTGTCACCAATGAGCAGGCACTGACGGGCACCGATGATGGGCACTGATATGTGGCACTGATGGGCACTGGTAGGCGGCACTGATGGGTGGCACTGATATTCAGCACTGATGGGCATTAACAGGTGGATCAGATGGACACTCATGGGTGGCACTGGTGGGCACTGATAGGTGACACTGATGGGCACTGAAAGGCTGCAAAGATGGGTACTTATGGGTGGCACTGATAGGCGGCACTGCTGGGCACTGATGGGCATTGGTACATGGCACTGATGGGCACTGATATGCAGCACTGAAAGGCATCCCTGGTGGCACTGGCAGTGGTAGGCATTGTGAGTGGGCACTGATTGGCAGCTGCCTGGGCATTGATTGGCAGCTGCCTTGGCACCAAATTGCACTTCCCTGGTGGTCTGGGGGTGCATACATGGTGGTCTAGTGTGGATCACCATCCTGGTGGTCCGGAGCTGCATGATCTTGGTCCTGGGTGGGACTGGGGGGGGGGGGGGGAGGCTGTGCTGATAAACAATCAGCAAAGACACCCCTGTCAGGCGCTTGTGAGGAAAAGTCGATCACCGGTTCTTCATGTTTACATTGTGATTAGGGATGAGCCGAACACCCTCCTGTTCGGTTCGCACCAGAATCTGCGAACAGACCTAAATTCGTGTGAACTTTAGAACCCTATTAAAGTCTATGGGACTCGAACGTTCACAATCTAAAATGCTCATTTTAAAGGGCAATATGCAAGTTGCTGTCCTAAAAATTGTTTGGGGACCCGAGTCCTGCCCCAGGGGACATGGATCAATGCAAAAAAAAGTTTTAAAAACGGCCGTTTTTTCAGGAGCAGTGATTTTAATAATGATTGAAGTGAAACAATAAAAGTGTAATATTCCTTTAAATTTCGTAGCTGGGGGGTATCTATAGTATTCCTGTGAAGGGGCGCATGTTTCCCATGCTTAGAACTGTCCCTGCACAAAGTGTCATTTGTGCAGGAAAAAAAGTCTTTTAAAATCACTTGCGGCTAAATTGTCGGCTCCACGTAATACAGAGAACACTCAATGAGTGTTCTCTGTATTAGCCGACAATTCATTCATTCATTGATAAAAAAAAAAAAAAAAGCGTGGGGGTTCCCCTAAATTCAATTACCAGGCCCTTCAGGTCTGACATGGATATTAAGGGGAACCCCCGCATCAAATTTAAAAAAAAAATTGACGTGGAGGTCCCCCTAAAAATCCATACCAGACCCTTTATCCGAGCACGCAACCTGGCAGGCTGCAGGAAAAGAGGGGGGGACGAGAGAGCGGCCCCCCTCCCTCCTGAACTGTACCAGGCCACATACCCTCAACATTGGGAGGATGCTTTTGGGGTCTGTGACCCCTCAAAGCACCTTGTCCCCATGTTGATGAGGACAAGGGCCTCATCCTCACAACCCTGGCCGGTGGTTGTGAGGGTCCACGGGCAGGGGGCTTATCAGAATCTGGAAGCCCCCTTTAACAAGGGGACTCCCAGATCCCGCCCCCCCCGTTTGAAATGGTAAGGGGGTACAAAAGTATCCCTACCATTCACAAAGAAAGTGTAAAAATGGTTAAATAAGACAAACACACTTTTGAAAAATTCCTTTTTAAAAAATAAAAAAAATAAAAAAAAGATTCCAGCGGTGGTAATCCACTCTTGCTATCCAGTGACGGATCTCCGGGGTCCAGCGATGGATGATCATATCCAACGACGGGGGATCTCTCAGTCCAGCGCTGTCCATACATCCTTCTTCTGTCTCCACTCCGGAGACACTGCGGTTTCCGTTACATCAGAGGGGATGGGGTCACCCACAAGTCACTGGGGAACCCCTGGCTCCCCTCACCAGCGTCAGAGGGGCGGGTCAGGTGACGGGTGGCCCCGCCCTCCTAATATAAGAAACGTCAGCGCTGGGATCTCCGCAGTGGAGACAGAAGATGGATGTATGGACAGCGCTGGACTGAGAGATCCCCCTCGCTGGATATAATCATCTATTGCTGGACCCCGGAGATCCATCGCTGGATAGCAAGAGTGGATTAGCACCGCTGGAATCTTTTTTTAATTTTTAATAAAGGAATTTTTCAAAAGTGTGTTTGTCTTAATTAACCATTTTTACACTTTCTTTGTGAAATGGTAGGGGTACTTTTGTATCCCCTTATCATTTCAAACGGGGGGGCGGGATCTGGGGGTCCCCTTGTTAAAGGGGGCTTCCAGATTCTGATAAGCCCCCCGCCCGCAGACCCTCACAACCACCGGCCAGGGTTGTGAGGATGAGGCCCTTGTCCTCATCAACATGGGGACAAGGTGCTTTGAGGGGTCACAGTCCCAATGTTGAGGGTATGTGGCCTGGTACGGTTCAGGAGGGAGGGGGGGGGGCGCTCTCTCGTCCCCCCCTCTTTTCCTGCAGCCTGCCAGGTTGCGTGCTCAGATAAAGGGTCTGGTATGGATTTTTAGGGGGACCCCCACGTCAATATTTTTTTTTTAATTTGATGCGGAGTTCCCCTTAAGATCCATATCAGACCTGAAGGGTCTGGTATGGATATTTAGGGGGACCCCCACGTCATTTTTTTTTAAATTTGACACGGGGTTCCCCTTAATATCCATGTCAGACCTGAAGGGCCTGGTAATTGAATTTAGGGGAACCCCCACACTTTTTTTTTTTTTTTTTTTATCAATGAATGAATGAATTGTCGGCTAATACAGAGAACACTCATTGAGTGTTCTCTGTATTACGGGGAGCCGACAATATAGCCGCAAGTGATTTTAAAAGACTTTTTTTCCTGCACAAATGACACTTTGTGCAGGGACAGTTCTAAGCAGCAGAAACATGCGCCCCTTCACAGGCATACTATAGATACCCCCCAGCTACGAAATTTAAAGGAATATTACACTTTTATTGTTTCACTTTAATCATTATTAAAATTACTGCTCCTGAAAAAACTGCCGTTTTTAAAACTTTTTTTTACATTGATCCATGTCCCCTGGGGCAGGACCCGGGTCCCCAAACACTTTTTAGGACAGTAACCTGCATATTACCCTTTAAAATTATCACTTTAGATTTCTCCCATAGACTTGTATAGGGTGTTCCGGCTTTTCGAATTTGCTGCGAACAGCCCAAATTGTTCACTGTTCGCTGAACAGGCCAACAGGCAATGTTCGAGTCGAACATGAGTTCGACTCGAACTCGAAGCTCATCCGTAAGTGTGATCAGCCATGATTGGACACGTGGTAAAGGACATCTGACAGAGGCTCTTTACCGGGATCAGTGTAACGGTGTCAGACTGACACACTGCACCACCGATGGTCGCGATGCACGCCCCCCCGACGGCTTTTATCCTGCTGGATGTCATATGACACCAGTCAGGATAACTGAATCAACGCCTGGCCGTCATTCTGCTATAGGCTGGTTGGGAAGTGGTAATCAATAATCACATTTTTACAGCAGAGTGCAATGTTTCAGAGACACGCATGACCTCTTTAATCAGGCATGTGACGTCAAATGCCTGTTGAAGGGGTCCTACGTGACTTCAAAATGTTGCAATCTGCTGTAATGATGTGATTGTCAATTAAAACTTAGGGCCCTCTCTGGAGATCCTTGGTGTGCTGGTGATATTCTTTTGCTCTTATGTGAAGGATACTCCTGTTTTCTCCAGGATTGGCAATGGATCAGGAAGAGGTGTAACTGTCACAGTCCATAACATGTCGTGTAGACGGCCAGGCATGGCTACACCCCAAGTTACTCAAAGAGGTATTGAACCTATGACTGCATGTCTAGTGCTCCTGTTACCTTGTCTCTGAGCCACGCTTCAGTTCCTTACAGAATGCTTCCAGCTTTGCACAGTTCTGCATAAAATACTAGGACCATATTGTGGATCTTGTTGTGATTAGTACCTTTCACTCCTAGTTCAGCTAAGGCAGTTTATCCAATCAGCTGGGTATAAAGCACCGCCTCACTCTAAGAGCTTTGTCAGTTCATTGTCTCTTGTCCCTATCATTGCCAAAGGTTCCTGTGTTTCTTGTTTTGCCTAAGTGCGTCTAAGTGTTCCTGTGTTCAAGTTATTCTGACTTCTGGAATCCCTGACTACGGCTTTTCCTGGACAATCCTTTGGGAAATTCCTGTCAAGCTCCGTGCACAGATTCACAGCCCAGGTAGCTTATCTCTTTGTTACCATAGGCTGTGTCTATTTGCAAGGGTGAGCCTATATCTCTGCACCATGGACTCCAACCTAGGCAAGCCCTCAAAGTATCCAAGCTTCCACCTCTCAAGCAACAAACATCTGCTTCTTGGCAGGGCACTCAGTGAGAAAAGGTCTCCACAACCTTCATCACTGGCAAAGAAAGGGAAAAGGTGAGTGCCACAATCATGTAAAAATGCTTCATTATTACAATGCTGCTAAATACATAGCCAAAAAAAAAAAAAAAAACACCGCGTTTCAGTCTTTAGGCCTTACTTTGGCTCTTGGATTGGGTTCTGGAGTCCAGAGACTTTGAAAAGTCTTGGAAGGATGAAGCCTCTGACCCTTTGCCCACATCCTCCACCAATTGTGAAAAGGGTCGTGGTCTGACACCACGTTTATCACAATGATGATGATGATTACTTCCATTCTTCTCCTCTTGGAATGTAAACAATGTATCTTTTTCTCCATTTAAGGTAGAAAGCAAGTTCATGGGTGGGTTTTCTTGAGTGATCACTGGGATGGCCCATCACATGCTATAACAGTGCTCACAAGATTGAGATCTGGTCCTCCCACCTCCCAATCACTAGTATAAGACAACTCAGACACTTCTTGTTTAGTAGATGTCAACGAGTTAAACCATCCGACAGTTTATTTATTCTCCCAGACCCTATAATTGAGCTCCTTGGTCTGGTGTGGCCATTATGAGTTCAAACATAGCATGTGATTGGCTAACACGGTGATGTATGTAATGTAGTTATGAGCCAACAATGATTTTTACACACATACATTATTAATGAACTTTTGTATTCCCAAGAAACACTTGTTAAAGACTTTTCTGAAGAAGGTACTGTGACAGTACAGTTCCCTGTCCTAGTAATTGTCGCCCAGGGTTCTCAAATAGGCAGGTTGAGGGGCTCCAGGAGTATTTAATGTGGAGGAATCTGTTTTATCAGTTTCCTCCAAAGTTTGTAAAATCTACTTGGCGACTTGGAGCCCGGAGATTCCATAGCGTTATTGGTGGGATGGAATCTCCAATCCTGGGACCGGGTTTTTGGAACAGCCAGGAGTCTGGCTGGTTGATTAAGCAGGTGGGTCCTGGGTGGGCTTATAGCAGAGTCAGGATTAGGGTTTTGGGCTCCACCCAGAGAGACAGGAGGTCTCCAGAGAGTCCAGAGAGTCCAGAGAGTCCAGAGGTGCAGGAGTGCAGGTGTGCACTAGAGAAAGCTAGAGACCCAAGTCTGAGGATCAGAGCAGTGAGGGGCTGCTGTCTAGATAGACACTGTGTGTGTTAAAGCTGTGTGCAGACAAATGAGAGCCTGAAGTGGAAGGCTTGAGCAGCAAGGAAGTTGAAAAGAGGTACAGTAGTTGTGCGGGATCCCTGTTATAAGGCCAAGAGGTCTGAATTATAAAGCCTAGGTGGCAGTGCTGCTGAAGAGAGCCAAGTGGCTTGGCATTTTTCATGTATTTTTTTTTGGCAGAAGAACCCTTGTGTGGGCAACCAAGTGCATGTATGAACTTTATGTTGTTCCTTTTTAATAAAAGTGGGCTACCATGCCCTTAAACAAAAGTTCCTGTTCGCTGTGAACTTACTGAAAAGGCATCTGCCACTGAGTTAAACATCCCCCAATGTTACAAGTGGTGTTCGAATGTGGGCACAAGATGGTGGAATCCGGGTCCTTTCTCTACAGTAAGTTCAAGGCAGGAACTATTGGCTGTGTGTGGAAGTGCAGCCAGGCAAAAGGTATTGCGTGTTGCAGGTGGTGTACCTGTGAATGAAAAGTCAAATTTTTTATTTATTTTTTGCTATGAACTGTGTTTGTGCATGAGACAGCACAATCTGTGTGTGCAATGTGCAGGTGAGGAAAGCTTGCATGAAGAGAAAAGCAACTTGCTTTAAAAGAGACACTTTCATTTTCCTGGACTGTTTAAAGTTGCTCTGGAGTCGCTAAGTATGGGGCGGTCAAAGCTCCTAAAAGAAGCAAGGTTTGCTGAAATGAGAGACAGATCTCTGTGGTTGGAGGGGTTGTTACCGCCTGAACGAGCCCCATACATACCTGATCAGAGTTTATCAAGGAGAAAAAGGGCTGGGGTTGTCCCTAGCAACACTGGTGCAATGAGTGCACAGGTGACTGCTGTTATGGAGAGTCCACCAGCATTTGAATCTGCAGTGGATTGGTGCAAGCGGCATTTAGCAGCATTAAACCAAGCTACAGAGGAAAGCAAGCCAACCCTCAGTGCAAGGGGGAAGCCGCTGGATGTCCATAACTGGAAGAGGGCTGTTGTTGCCCCTGGCAAAGCTGCTGCAGTTAAAACGGCTATTGTGAAAGATGTGAATGTGTCACAGCATGAGACGGGATCCAGCAGAGAGAAGCCCATGCTTTATGCAAGGAGAGAGGCTGATCAGAGGCTGAGGATGAGAGTGGTTGCCCACAGCAACGCAGAGGAAGCCAGTCGGGCTGTCTCTGCACCATGGGTTATGTCTAATAAGGATCGTGGAAAGTGGCTTAAGAAGGAGCCAATATATCATGTTGGAGAGAGCCAGCAAAGTTCTGCTGGGAGAGTGCGGTCTCCCATGGCAACCGGAGTGAAATTTGTGCCTGAAAGGAGAAGCTGCCGTAAAGATTTGGTTCAGCGTCCCCATAAAGAGGCCTGTGCATTCCAGCCAGCTGGGAATCACCAGGAGAGAATCGCTTTGGAAAAAAATCGTCCAGTACCATGCCTGGAATGTGGCCAGCTGGGGCATGGTGTGTTTTCTTGCCCTAGGTTATGAAATACGGCTGGAGATAATGTTGCTGAGAAAAAAAGTATTGTTTGTAGGCCCAGATTCCTGTGAAAATATGTTTGCAGTCACCCCTAGCAACAAGGAGTTTCCTGTTGTGCCTGCAGGGGGTGATAAACAGTGGGAGATGCCGGCTGTAGTTTCATCCCATGGCCACCAGGGGAAGTTGTCCAGTAAAAGCGCAGCAGAGGACTGGTACATAAGACAACGTACTCAAATGAAGTTAGTGGGGCCACTGAATGTGCACTTAAAAATGACTTTTCCCAATACAGTGGGAATGCAAGGGTTAAAGTAAAAATAGAACCTGTGTTGGTGACTAAAAGTGTTGTGTCTAGTGACTATCAGGCTCAAGTTGGCTAAAAATGCTATAAGTGTTACTGTTAATGAAAAGTTTGCTGCTGTTGGGAAAACTTTTGCTCTGAAAGAACCTGGGGTTAGCAAATGTGGGCCATTGCCTGTAGCAACTGGTGGTAAGACAGCACAGTTGTCCACAGGAATCTCCAGGGAACTTCATGTATTGGAGTAATGTGTTAGTGCAAGCTGCTAGTACTAAAAATGTGCAGGTGAATGGTGGATTAACACAACCTGTGAAAAATGCAAAGGTGTGTGAGGTTTATGAAACGCAAGCCGAGAAAGTTGGTGACTATGGTGTATTGCAACCTGTGCTACCACAGTCTGACTTGATTTCCAATGACTGGTGTTATGAGTCTGCAGCTAAGCCAGTCTGTTCTTATGTGTCTCCTTGGGCAGATGGATCGATGCTGAGGAGTACCGCAGAAGGGAGCGCACATACAATAGATTGGGATAGTTGGGGTAAAAATCTTATCTCCCTGATAGATGAGGCTTTTATGCACAAAAATAAGGTGGACGCGGTTTCTCCTGTACCAGCAGGGGAGGCTGCAGAACGGCTTGTACCTGAGGGCGCGCCGGTGGCTGCAGGGGTTAACCCTTGTGAGCAGGATGAACCAAATAAGGGCACAGCAGAGACATTGTCCGTGACCCACAAAACTGAGGTTTACATGGAGTGTCAACGTGACGTTGTCCCTGGTAATGTTCTGGAGCAGCTCACTGATGCTGAGCCTGAGAAGTTGGGTATGAGTCCAGCACCTGGCAGTGCTCTGGTGGAGCACCAGGCTGTGTTTTACCTCCAGCTGGGAGGAGGTTCCGTTAACCGTTGCAACTTTTCAAGTCTCAGCGAGTGAGTCTCTCTGCATCCCCAGTGTCATGAAAGTCCCCAGAAAGGACTTAGGTCTGGAGTCAAGGGCCTGGTTATTAACCAAAGCATTAAAAGAGACGCTTGAACTTTGGGATGTACAGCCAATCTATACTAGTGTGTCTCCTCCACAGTCTGATGGTCTGGTACTGCGGAGTACCTCTAGGTGGAGCACTGTATGGCA
This sequence comes from Lithobates pipiens, assembly GCF_037356315.1. Classification (NCBI taxonomy): domain Eukaryota; kingdom Metazoa; phylum Chordata; class Amphibia; order Anura; family Ranidae; genus Lithobates; species Lithobates pipiens. The sequence goes on along the minus strand of NW_027507870.1, from coordinate 3,540,454 downwards.
GGCTGTACAGAGCAAAGAAAAACAGGACAGGACAAAAATTCCTAAATTTACTACTTTTGTTAAAAGTTGCCGCTATGTATGCTTCTGGATTACGTCCAGAAGAAATATTTTAGACAGACTTTGGAGAAATGGAAAATGAGCCTAAAATGTCTGTGGTTTCACCTCCTAACAGCCAGATGGGAAGCATTTCTGCTGCTAGGGTCCAGGGTGGTGCTGGTCAGTTGTCGGTGAAGGGCGCGTATACTGCACCAGTAGAAAAACCACATGAGGTGGAAGGGCCATGTGTGGACCTGAAAGCAGCAGAGATCCTGACCAGAGCTCAAACAAAGGTGGTTAAAGAGACTGGGGTCCCCAGTCCAATGGTTGGTTTAGGTGACAAACCTAATAAGGGCCCCGAGACAGGGGAATGGACAAGGAGCGTGATAAAAATTGTATGTGGATCAGACGAGAGCTTGCCTGTTCAGGTGGATAAAAATACAGAGGGCATCAGAACAGGTCAAGTGGTAGGACAGCTATCAGGGGAGGCGATTTCCTGTGAGGTTCTTGTGGGTGATGGCGACCCTCTGGTATGTGTGCCCTCTGCGGACTCTACCCTAGCAAATGTTGAAAAAAAAGGCATTGGTGACATGTGTAACATTGAGAGGTCTAATGTTGGTTTGAATATGTCTGTCAATGATGAACCAAGTAATGTGTTAATGGTGCATAATAATGTGGTGTCCAAAGGTACAGGTAAACCTGGTAAACAATTCGTGACTGCTGAGTCAGGTACCAGAAATAAGAGGCGGGTCCCCGTTATAAACACTATAGAAATAGGCCCCCTACAGTCTCAGAACAGTAATGCTGAGAGAGTTTTGGGGAAACCAGGAAACTTGAAGCGTGGAGGCAGAAGGGTTGGTAGAAAGACCAGGGGTACCCTGTTTAAATTTCAGGAGAAGAAGTCCTTATGGAAATACACCCGGAAGAAGAGTCGGGAAGATCTCAAAACCCATTACAGAGTGACAGGGGGCAAAGAGAGAGGCACCAATGGAAGTGGTGGGTTGAGTTCCCATTTAGGAAAAGTGAGGTTGGACAGGGTTTGACTTCTGTAAGGTGTAGTTGGCACATAGGTGCCAAAAGGAAACAATGTGTTTCGCCCTCTGGTTCGAAACAAGGGGGGAGGGATATGTGACAGTACAGTTCCCTGTCCTAGTAATTGTCGCCCAGGGTTCTCAAATAGGCAGGTTGAGGGGCTCCAGGAGTATTTAATGTGGAGGAATCTGTTTTATCAGTTTCCTCCAAAGTTTGTAAAATCCACTTGGGGACCTGGAGCCTGGAGATTCCATAGCGTTATTGGTGGGATGGAATCTCCAATCCTGGCACCGAGTTTTTGGAACAGCCAGGAGTCTGGCTGGTTCATTGAGCAGGTGGGTCCTGGGTGGGCTTATAGCAGAGTCAGGATTAGGGTTTTGGGCTCCACCCAGAGAGACAGGAGGTCTCCAGGAGTCCAGAGAGTCCAGAGAGTCCAGAGGTGCAGGAGTGCAGGTGTGCACTAGAGAAAGCTAGAGACCCAAGTCTGAGGATCAGAGCAGTGAGGGGCTGCTGTCTAGATAGACACTGTGTGTGTTAAAGCTGTGTGCAGACAAATGAGAGCCTGAAGTGGAAGGCTTGAGCAGCAAGGAAGTTGAAAAGAGGTACAGTAGTTGTGCGGGATCCCTGTTATAAGGCCAAGAGGGCTGAATTGTAAAGCCCAGGTGGCAGTGCTGCTGAAGAGAGCCAGATGGCTTGGCATTTTTCATGTATTTTTTTTTTTGGCAGAAGAACCCTTGTGTGGGCAACCAAGTGCATGTATGAACTTTATGTTGTTCCTTTTTAATAAAAGTGGGCTACCATGCCCTTAAACAAAAGTTCCTGTTCGCTGTGAACTTACTGAAAAGGCATCTGCCACTGAGTTAAACATCCCCCAATGTTACAGTACTGTAAGTCATTGTCATTCCTAATACCCCCTAGGGCAGTGATGGCGAACCTTGGCACACCAGATGTTTTAGAACTACATTTCCCATGATGCTCAGGCACTCTGCAGTGTAGGAGAGCATCATGGGAATTGTAGTTCCAAAACACCTGGGGTGCCAAGGTTTCGCCATCATTGCCCTAGGAAGTATTATACCAGATCTTTCTGTGGGAATTCAGCTGGACATGATTGTCATAAATGCCAGCTGGTGACAGTCAGGCTGACAGACAATCTTAATACTTGACCGCAGCCAACAGCGCCCTCCACTAAACCAAAATGGCAAAGACCTAAGATTACTGAAATCTATAGGAAGGGGGTGTCTCTACTTAGGTGGGAGTAAAGGGGTGGCCTTTGTAAACGTATATAAGGTCAGTACACAGACATCAGATTCTCTCGATCTCTGGGTACGATGGGAAGGTAAGGATGTCTGGGTGATGTAACTCCATTATTTCTTTATCTGTAGATTTCTCTTTCTGTAATTGTCTGTCCATTGGCAACTTTCTGTATTTTTAATGTCCACCAACACTACTTTTGAAGTTATGTCGGCTTCTTCTATTTTATTTAAGTAATAGCAAACATTTCTTTCTGTGTAAATCAATCATCTCTTTGTTGTTTAGCATAGTTTTTATATTTGTTATTAACTTTATTGGTAATAGCCGTGTCAAGTCTGATTAGATCCTGATAGATAAAAAGTTGTAATCACTTTTTTATCATCAAGCAAATAAGTGATGTAATTTACAGTGCCTTGAAGAAGTATTCATACCCCTTGCAATTTTCTAAATTTTGTCATATTACAACCAAAAACGTAAATGTATTTTATTGGGATTTTATGTGATAGACCAACACAAAGTGGCCACATAATTGTGAAGTGGAAGAAAAATGATAAATTATACAAATACATATGTGAAAAGTGTGGCGTACATTTGTATTCAGCCTCCTTTACTCTGATACCCCTCACTAAAATCTAGTGGAACCAATTGCCTTCATAATTCTCCCAATTAATAAATAGAGTCCATCTGTGTGTAATCTAATCTCAGTATAAATACAGCTGTTCTGCGAAGCCTTCAGAGGTTTCTTAGAGAACCTTAGTGAACAAACAGCATCATGAAGGCTGAGGAACACACCAGACAGGTCAGGGATAAAGTTGTGGAGAAGTATAAAGCAGGGTTAGGTTATAAAAAAATCTCCCAAGCTTTGAACATCTCACGGAGCTCTGTTCAATCCATCATCTAAAAATAAAGAGAGTATGGCACAACTGCAAACCTACCAAGACATGACCGTTCCACCTTAACTGACCGGCCGGGCAAGGAGAGCATTCATCAGAGAAGAGCCAAGAGGTCCATGGTAACTCTGGAGGAGCTGCAGAGATCCACAGCTCAGGGGGGAGAATCTGTCCACAGGACAACTATTAGTCATCTCTCCACAAATCTGCCCTTTATGGAAGAGTGACAAGAAGAAAGACATTGGTGAAAGAAAGTCATAAGAAGTCCTGTTTGTAGTTTGTGAGAAGCCATGTGGAGGACACAGCAAACATGTGGAAGAAGGTGCTCTGGTCAGATGAGACCAAAATTGAACTTTTTGGCCTACAAGTAAAACAATATGTGTGGTGGACAAATAACACTGCATGTCACCCTCAACACACCATCCCCACTGTGAAACATGGTGGTGGCAGCATCATGTTGTGAGGATGCTTTTCTTCAGCAGGGACAGGGAAGTTGGTCAGAGTTGATGGGAAGATGGATGGAGACAAATACAGGATAATCTTAGAAGAAAACCTGTTAGTCTACAAAAGACTTGAGACCGGGGTGGAGATTCACCTTCCAGCAGGACAACGACCCGAAACATACAGCCAGAGCTACAATGGAATGGTTTAGATCAAAGCATATTCATGTGATAGAATAGCCCAGTCACAGTCCAGACCTAAACCCAATTGAGAATCTGTGGCAAGACTTGAAAATTGCTGTTCAGACGCTCTCCATCCAATCTGACAGAGCTTGAGATATTTTGTAAAGAAGAATGGGCAAAAATGTCCCTCTCTAAATGTGCAAAGCTGGTAGAGACATCCCCAAAAAGACTTGCAGCTGTAATTGCAGAGAAAGGGTTTTTTACAAAGTATTGACTCTGGGGGGCGCCATACAAATGTACCACACATATTTCACATATTTGTAAAAAAAAAAATGAAAACCATTTATCATTTTCCTTCCACTTCACAATAATGTGTCACTTTGTGTTGGTCTATCAACAAAAAAATCCCTCAAAAATACATTTCCGTTTTTGGTTGTAGCGTGTTAAATTTCAAGGAGTATGAATACTTTTTCAAGGGCACTGTAATTGCCAAAACAAAAGCTCCCCTTGTACGGTTTCTCGTGGATAATGAATAAAGAGATACATTGCATCCTAACCAGAGGAGAAAAAAAAGAAAATTATATATATATATATATATATATATATATATATATATATATATATATATAAATTACACACACACATATATACACACACTCTAATATATATATATATATATATATATATATATATATATATATATATATATATATATATATATATATATATATATATATCTGTGCAAGAGTATTTTTTGCTCCCTCCCTGATTTTTTTATTTGTTTTATACTTGTCACACTTAATTGGTTCAGATCATCAAACACATTTTAATAATAAACAAAGATAACCCCGAGTAAATTCAAAAAAGTAAATTAAAGTAAAAGTAAATAAAAAAAAAAGTTTTTCATAGATTATTTCATTTATTAAGGGTAAAATTAAAAATTGTCCAAACCTGCCTAGCCCTATGTGAAAAAGTATTTGCTCCCTCGCTAAATAATGAATGAATTGTGATTAACCAAATTTTTTGTAAAGCTGAGTTAAATTTCTTTTGCCATGCCCAGGCCTAATTACCTGTTGAATCAAGAAATCACTTAAAAAGAAGTTGTCAGACAAAGTCAAGCACACTAAAAGATCTAAAAAAGAAACACATCATGCTGCAATCTCAAGAAATTCAAGAACAGATGAGAAAGTAATTGCCATGTATCAGTCTGAAAAGGGTTACAAAGTCATTGCAAAGGCTTTGGGACTCCAGAGAACCATGGTGAGAGTCATTATCCACAAAAAGTGAAAACTTGGAACAGTGGTGAACCTTCCCAAAATAACTCCAAGAGCACAATAACGACTCATCCAAGAGGTCATAAAGGAACCCAGAACAACATCTAAAGAACTGCAGGCCTCACTTGCCTTAGGAAAGATCAGCATTCACGATTCACCAATAAGAAAAAAATGGGGCAAAAGGGGTGTCCATGGGAGAGTTTCAAGGCCAAAGCCACTGTTGACCAAAAAGAACACAAAGGCTTCTCTCACACTTGCCAAAAACTATCTTGATTATCACCAATACTTTTGGGCAAATATTCTGTGGACTGATGAGACAAAAGTTGAACTTTTTGGAAAATGTGAGTCCCGTTAGATCTGGAGTAAAACTATCACAGCATTTTTTTAAAAGAACATCATCCCAACAGTCACACATGGAGGTGGTATTGTGATGGTCTGGGGTTGGGCGACTTGCAATAATTGATGAACCATGAACTCTGCGATTTACCAGAAAATCCTGCAGGAGAATGTTCGGCCATCAGTTCATGACCTCAAGTGCACTTGGGTTACGCAGCAGGACAATGATCCGAAACACACCAGCAAGTCCACCTCTGAATGGCATTGCTCTGGGTACGAGCATTCAAGCCTCACTCTGAGTATGGGTATTCAAGCCTCCCTTTAGGTGTGAGTCAAGCCTCACTCTGGGTACAAGCATTCAAGTCTCACTCTTGGTTCGGGGATTCAAGTCTTGCTCTGAGTACGAGCATTTAAGGCTCTCTCTGGGTACCAGGATTCATGCCTCGCTCTGAGTTGAGCTTTTAAGCCTCTCTCTGGGTACCAGGATTTAAGCCTCTCTCTGAGTACGTGCATTCAAGCCTCGCTCTGGGTATGAGCAGTGGCGTTGCTAGGCAGGTGCTGGGGGTGCGGGCCGCACCCGGTGTCACCCCTCTGGTGGGTAGTGGCACCGCCAACACCGCCTGCTGCATGGTTTCCCGTGCCGCGGCTGTGTCCCTCAGCGGAGCGCAATGAAGCCGCCTCCCCCTCCTCTTTGTTTATATACACAGAGGAGGAGGAGCCAGAGTTTGAGGGACACACACTGCTGTATGTGTATGATTATCTGCTGTTCTGAGGTCTGTAAGGGGGGTGTTTGTACTGCTGGGGGGTCTGCAAGTGGGGGTCTGCACTGGGGGGGGGGGGGGTCTTCACTGACGTTCATCGCTCTGAGTATGAACATTTAAGCCTCGCTCTGGCTACTAGGATTCAACCCTCGCTCTGGGTATGAGCATTCAAGCCTCACTCTGGGTATCAGGATTCAATCCTCACTCTGAGTACGAGCATTTAAGCCTATCTCTGGGTAACAGGATTCAAGCCTCCTTTTGGGTGTGAGTGAAGCCTCACTCTCGGTATGAGCTTTCAGGCCTCACTCTGGGTACTAGAATTCAAGCCTCGCTCTGAGTACACGCATTCAAGCCTCGCTCTGGATATTAGGATTCAAGCCTCACTCTGAGTATGAGCATTCAAGCCTCGCTCTGGATACTAGGATTCAAGCCTCTCTCTAAGTACGAGCATTCAAGCCTCGCTCTGGATACTAGGATTCAAGCCTCGCTCTGGATACTAGGATTCAAGCCTCGCTCTGGATACTAGGATTCAAACCTCGCTCTGGGTATGAGCATTCAAGCCTCGCTCTGGGTACGAGCATTCAAGCCTCGCTCTGGGTATGAGCATTCAAGCCTCACTCTGGGTACAAGCATTCAAGCCTCCTTTTGGGTGTGAGTCTAGTGTCACTCTGGGTACGAGCATTCAAGCCTCACTCTGGATACCAGGATTCAAGCATCGCTCTGAGTACGAGCATTTAAGCCTCTCTCTGGATACTAGGATTCAAGCCCCACTCTGCGTAAGAGCATTCAAGCTTCGGTCTTGGTACGAGCATTCAAGCCTCGCTCTGGGTACCAGGATTTAATCCTCGCTCTGGGTACAAGCATTCAAGCCTCGCTCTGGGTAAGAGCATTTAAGCCTCGCTCTGGGTTCGAGCATTCAAGCCTCGCTCTGGGTATGAGCATTCAAGCCTCGCTCTGGGTACAAGCATTCAAGCCTCCTTTTGGGTGTGAGTCTAGTGTCACTCTGAGTACGAGCATTTAAGCCTCTCTCTGGATACTAGGATTCAAGCCTCCCTCTGGGTACGAGCATTCAAGCCTCGCTCTGGATACTAGGATTCAAGCCTCGCTCTGGGTATGAGCATTCAAGCCTCCCTTTGGGTGTGAGTCAAGCCTCAATCTGGGTACAAGCATTCAAGCCTCGCTCTGGGTACAAGCATTCAAGCCTCGCTCTGGGTACAAGCATTCAAGCCTCGCTCTGGGTATGAGCATTCAAGCCTCGCTCTGGGTACGAGCATTCAAGCCTCGCTCTGGGTACGAGCATTCAAGCTTCCTTTTGGGTGTGAGTCTAGCGTCACTCTGGGTACGAGCATTCAAGCCTCACTCTGGGTACCAGGATTCAAGCATCGCTCTGAGTACGAGCATTTAAGCCTTGCTCTGGATACTAGGATTCAAGCCTCACTCTGGGTACGAGCATTCAAGCCTCACTCTGGGTACGAGCATTCAAGCCTCACTCTGGGTACGAGCATTCAAGCCTCACTCTGGCTACTAGTATTCAAGCCTCGCTCTGGGTATGAGCATTCAAGCCTCCCTTTGGGTGTGAGTCAAGCCTCACTCTGGGTACGAGCATTCAAGCCTCGCTCTGGGTACGAGCATTCAAGCCTCGCTCTGAGTACGAGCATTCAAGCCTCGCTCTGTATAAGAGCATTCAAGCCTCGCTCTGGGCACGAGCATTCAAGCCTCGCTCTGGGTACGAGCATTCAAGCCTCGCTCTGGGTACGAGCATTCAAGCCTCGCTCTGGGTACGAGCATTCAAGCCTCGCTCTGGGTACGAGCATTCAAGCCTCACTCTGGGTACGAGCATTCAAGCCTCACTCTGGGTACGAGCATTCAAGCCTCACTCTGGGTACGAGCATTCAAGCCTCACTCTGGCTACTAGTATTCAAGCCTCGCTCTGGGTATGAGCATTCAAGCCTCCCTTTGGGTGTGAGTCAAGCCTCACTCTGGGTACGAGCATTCAAGCCTCGCTCTGGGTACGAGCATTCAAGCCTCGCTCTGGGTACGAGCATTCAAGCCTCGCTCTGTATAAGAGCATTCAAGCCTCGCTCTGGGCACGAGCATTCAAGCCTCGCTCTGGGTACGAGCATTCAAGCCTCGCTCTGGGTACGAGCATTCAAGCCTCGCTCTGGGTACGAGCATTCAAGCCTCGCTCTGGGTACGAGCATTCAAGCCTCGCTCTGGGTACGAGCATTCAAGCCTCGCACTGGGTACAAGCATTCAAGCCCCGCACTGGGTACAAGCATTCAAGCCCCGCTCTGGATACGAGCATTCAAGCCTCACTCTGGGTACAAACATTCAAGCCCCACTCTGGGTACAAGCATTCAAGCCCTGCTCTGGGTACGAGCATTCAAGCCCCGCTCTAGGTACAAGCATTCAAGCCTCACTCTGGGTACGAGCCTTCAAGCCTCACTCTGGGTACCAGAATTGAAGCCTGGCAATGAAGCCGCCTCCCCATCCTCTTTGTTTACATACACAGAGGAGGAGGAGCCCGAGATCGAGGGACACACACTGCTGTGTGTGTATGATTATCTGCTGTTCTGAGGTCTGTAAGGGGGGTGTCTGTACTGCTGGGGGGTCTGCACTGGGGGGCGTATGCACTGGAGGGTGTCTGCAAGGAGGGGGGAGTCTGCACTGGGGGGGTGTTTGCACTGGGGGGGTCTTAACTGACGCTTATCGCTCTGAGTATGAACATTTAATCCTTGCACTGGCTACTAGGATTCAAGCCTTGCTCTGGGTATGAGCATTCAAGCCTCACTCTGGGTACCAGGATTCAATCCTTGCTCTGAGTACGAGTATTTAAAGGGGTTGTAAAGGTTTGTTTTTTATTTTCTAAATAGGTTCCTCTAAGCTAGTGCATTGTTGGTTCACTTACCTTTTCCTTCGATTTCCCTTATAAATGTTTTTTTTCTTTGTTTTCTTTGTCTGAATTTCTCACTTCCTGTTCCTCCTCAGTAAGCTGTTCAGTAAGCTGTTCTGGCTGACTAACCACCAGCTCGGATGATGGTGAGAAGTTTACTGAGGAGAAACAGGAAGTGAGATATTCCGACAAAGAAAAAAAACATTTTAGAAGGGAAATCGAAGGAAAAGGTAAGTGAACCAACAATGCACTAGCTTAGAGGAACCTATGTAGAAAATAAAAAACAAACCTTTACAACCCCTTTAAGTCTCTCTCTGGATAACAGGATTCAAGCCTCCCTTTGGGTGTGAGTCAAGCCTCACTCTGGGTACGAACCTTCAAACCTCACTCTGGGTACCAGAATTTAAGCCTTGCTCTGAGTACGAGCATTCAAGCCTCGCTCTGGATACTAGTATTCAAGCCTCGCTTTGGGTATGAGCATTCAAGCCTCGCTCTGGGTATGAGCATTCAAGCCTCGCTCTAAGTACGAGCATTCAAGCTTCGGTCTTGGTACGAGCATTCAAGCCTAGCTCTGGGTCCCAGGATTTAATCCTCGCTCTGGGTACGAGCATTCAAGCCTCGCTCTGGGTACGAGCATTCAAGCCTCGCTCTGGGTACGAGCATTCAAGACTCGCTGTGGGTACAAGCATTCAAGGCTCTCACTGGGTACGAGCATTCAAGCCTCCTTTTGGGTGTGAGTCAAGCGTCACTCTGGGTACGAGCATTCAAGCCTCACTCTGGGTACCAGGATTCAAGCATCGCTCTGAGTACGAGCATTTAGGCCTCGCTCTGGCTACTAGGATTCAAGCCTCGCTCTGGATACTAGGATTCAAGCCTCGCTCTGGGTATGAGCATTCAAGCCTCCCTTTGGGTGTGAATCAAGCATCGCTCTGAGTACGAGCATTTAGGCCTCGCTCTGGCTACTAGGATTCAAGCCTCGCTCTGGATACTAGGATTCAAGCCTCGCTCTGGGTATGAGCATTCAAGCCTCCCTTTGGGTGTGAATCAAGCCTCACTCTGGGTACAAACATTCAAGCCTCGCTCTGGGTACAAGCATTCAAGCCTCGCTCTGGGTACGAGCATTCAAGCCTCGCTCTGGGTACGAGCATTCAAGCCTCGCTCTGGGTACGAGCATTCAAGCCTCGCTCTGGGTACGAGCATTAAAGCCTCACTCTGGGTACGAGCATTAAAGCCTCACTCTGGGTACCAGGATTCAAGCATCGCTCTGAGTACGAGCATTTAGGCCTCGCTCTGGCTACCAGAATTCAAGCCTTGCTCTGGATACTAGAATTCAAGCCTTGCTCTGGGTATGAGCATTCAAGCCTTCCTTTGGGTGTGAATCAAGCCACACTCTGGGTACAAACATTCAAGCCTCGCTCGGGATACAAGCATTCAAGCATCGCTCTGGGTACGAGCATTCCAGCGTCGCTCTGGGTACGAGCATTCAAGCCTGCCTCTGGGTTCCAGCATTCAACCCTCGCTCTGGGTACGAGCATTCAAGCCTCGCTCTGGGTACATGCATTCAAGCCTTGCTCTGGGTACGAGCATTCAAGGCTCGCTCTGGATTCAAGCATTCAAGCCCCGCTCTGGATACGAGCATTCAATCCTCACTCTGGGTACCAGGATTCAAGCCTCACACTGGGTACCAGGATTCAAGCCTCGTTTTGGGTTCCAGGATTCAAGCCTTGCTCTTGGTATGAGCATTCAAGCCCCTCTCTGGGTACGAGCATTCAAACCTCGCTCTGGGTACGAGCATTCAAGCCCCTCTCTGGGTACGAGCATTCAAGCCTCGCCTCTGGGTATGAACATTCAATCATCGCTCTGAGTTACGAGCATTCAAGCCTCACTCTGACTAGGAGCATTCAAGCCTCCCTTTGGGTGTGAGTCAAGCGTCACTCTGGGTACAAGTATTAAAGCCTCACTCTGGGTACCAGAATTCAAGCCTTGCTCTGAGCATGAGCACTCAAACCTCGCTCTGAGTACAAGCATTCAAGCCTCGCTCTGAGTACGAGCATTTAAGCCTCGCTCTGGGTACGAGCATTCAAGCATCGTTCTGGCTACCATGATTCAAGCCTCGCTCTGGCTACCAGGATTCAAGCCTCGCTCTAGCTACCATGATTCAAACCTCGCTTTGGCTACCAGGATTCAAGCCTCGCTCTGGCTACCAGGATTCAAGCCTCGCTCTAGTTACCATGATTCAAACCTCGCTCTGGCTACCAAGATTCAAGCCTCGCTCTGGCTACCAGGATTCAAGCCTCACTCTAGGTACGAGCATTCAAGCCTCGCTCTAGGTACGAGCATTCAAGCCTCGCTCTAGGTACGAGCATTCAAGCCTCGCTCTGGGTACGAGCATTAAAGCCTCCCTTTGGGTGTGTGTCAAGCCTCACTCTGGGTACGAGCATTTAAGCCTCGCTCTGGATAATAGGATTCAAGCCTTGCGCTGGGTACGAGCATTCAAGGCTTGCTCTGGGTATAAGCATTCAAGCCTCGCTCTGGGTACCAGGATTCAAGCTTTGCTCTGGGTAGGAGCATTCAAGCTTCGCTCGCTATGGGTAGGAGCATTCAAGCCTCACTCTGGGTACGAGCATTCAAGCTTCGGTCTTGGTACGAGGATTCAATCCTCGCTCTGGGTTTGAGCATTCAAGCCTCGTTCTGGGTACGAGCATTCAAGGCTCCCTTTGGGTGTGAGTCATGCCTCACTCTGGGTACAAGAATTCAAGCATCCCTCTGAGTACAAGCATTCAAGCCTCGCTCTGGGTACGAGCATTCAAGCCTCGCTCTGGGTACGAGCATTCAACCCTCGCTCTGGGTACGAGATTTCAAGCCTCACTCTGGGTACGAGCATTAAAGCCTCGCTCTGGGTACGAGCATTCAAGCCTCCCTCTGGGTACGAGCATTCAAGCCTCCCTCTGGGTACGAGCATTCAAGCCTCGCTCTAAGTAAGAGCGTTCAAGCCTCGCTGTAAGTACGAGCATTCAAGCCTCGCTCTGAGTTCGAGCATTCAAGCCTTGCTGTGGGTTTGAGCATTCAAGCTTCGCTCTGGATACGAGCATTCAAGCCTTGCTCTGGGTACGAGCATTTAAGCCTCACTCCGTACACTAGGATTCAAGCCTCGCTCTGAGTTCGAGCATTCAAGCCTCGCTGTGGGTTTGAGCATTCAAGCTTCGCTCTGGATACGAGCATTCAAGCCTTGCTCTGGGTATGAGCATTTAAGCCTCGCTCTGAGTATGAGCATTCAAGCTTCGGTCTTGGTACGAGGATTCAATCCTCGCTCTGGGTACGAGCATTCAAGCCTCACTCTGGGTGCGAGCATTCAACCCTCCATCTGGGTACAAGCATTCCAGCCTCGCTCTGGGTAGGTGCATTCAAGCCACGCTGTGGGTATGAGCATTCAAGCCTCCCTTTGGGTGTGAGTCAAGTGTTACTCTGGGTACGAGCATTCAAGCCTCACTCTGGGTACCAGGATTCAAGCATCGCTCTAGCTACCATGATTCAAACCTCGCTCTGGCTACCAGGATTCAAGCCTCGCTCTGGCTACCAGGATTCAAGCCTCGCTCTGGCTACCAGGATTCAAGCCTCGCTCTAGGTACGAGAATTCAAGCCTCGCTCTGGGTACGAGCATTAAAGCCTCCCTTTGGGTGTAAGTCAAGCCTCACTCTGGGTACGAGCATTTAAGCCTCGCTCTGGATATAGGATTCAAGCCTCACTCTGGGTACGAGCATTCAAGCCTCGCTCTGGGTATGAGCATTCAAGCCTCGCTGTGGGTACATGCATTCAAGGCTCGCTCTGGGTGCGATAATTCAAGCTTCTGTCTTGGTACGAGGATTCAATCCTCGCTCTGGGTACGAGCATTCAAGCCTCACTCTGGGTGCGAGCATTCAACCCTCCATCTGGGTACAAGCATTCCAGCTTCGCTCTGGGTAGGTGCATTCAAGCCACGCTGTGGGTATGAGCATTCAAGCCTCCCTTTGGGTGTGAGTCAAGTGTTACTCTGGGTACGAGCATTCAAGCCTCACTCTGGGTACCAGGATTCAAGCATCGCTCTAGCTACCATGATTCAAACCTCGCTCTGGCTACCAGGATTCAAGCCTCGCTCTGGCTACCAGGATTCAAGCCTCGCTCTAGGTACGAGAATTCAAGCCTCGCTCTGGGTACGAGCATTAAAGCCTCCCTTTGGGTGTAAGTCAAGCCTCACTCTGGGTACGAGCATTTAAGCCTCGCTCTGGATATAGGATTCAAGCCTCACTCTGGGTACGAGCATTCAAGCCTCGCTCTGGGTATGAGCATTCAAGCCTCGCTGTGGGTACATGCATTCAAGGCTCGCTCTGGGTGCGATAATTCAAGCTTCTGTCTTGGTACGAGGATTCAATCCTCGCTCTGGGTACGAGCATTCAAGCCTCACTCTGGGTGCGAGCATTCAACCCTCCATCTGGGTACAAGCATTCCAGCCTCGCTCTGGGTAGGTGCATTCAAGCCACGCTGTGGGTATGAGCATTCAAGCCTCCCTTTGGGTGTGTGTCAAGCCTCACTCTGGGTACGAGCATTTAAGCCTCGCTCTGGATAATAGGATTCAAGCCTTGCGCTGGGTACGAGCATTCAAGGCTTGCTCTGGGTATAAGCATTCAAGCCTCGCTCTGGGTACCAGGATTCAAGCTTTGCTCTGGGTAGGAGCATTCAAGCTTCGCTCGCTATGGGTAGGAGCATTCAAGCCTCACTCTGGGTACGAGCATTCAAGCTTCGGTCTTGGTACGAGGATTCAATCCTCGCTCTGGGTTTGAGCATTCAAGCCTCGTTCTGGGTACGAGCATTCAAGGCTCCCTTTGGGTGTGAGTCATGCCTCACTCTGGGTACAAGAATTCAAGCATCCCTCTGAGTACAAGCATTCAAGCCTCGCTCTGGGTACGAGCATTCAAGCCTCGCTCTGGGTACGAGCATTCAACCCTCGCTCTGGGTACGAGATTTCAAGCCTCACTCTGGGTACGAGAATTAAAGCCTCGCTCTGGGTACGAGCATTCAAGCCTCCCTCTGGGTACGAGCATTCAAGCCTCGCTCTAAGTAAGAGCGTTCAAGCCTCGCTGTAAGTACGAGCATTCAAGCCTCGCTCTGAGTTCGAGCATTCAAGCCTCGCTGTGGGTTTGAGCATTCAAGCTTCGCTCTGGATACGAGCATTCAAGCCTTGCTCTGGGTACGAGCATTTAAGCCTCACTCCGTACACTAGGATTCAAGCCTCGCTCTGAGTTCGAGCATTCAAGCCTCGCTGTGGGTTTGAGCATTCAAGCTTCGCTCTGGATACGAGCATTCAAGCCTTGCTCTGGGTATGAGCATTTAAGCCTCGCTCTGAGTATGAGCATTCAAGCTTCGGTCTTGGTACGAGGATTCAATCCTCGCTCTGGGTACGAGCATTCAAGCCTCACTCTGGGTGCGAGCATTCAACCCTCCATCTGGGTACAAGCATTCCAGCCTCGCTCTGGGTAGGTGCATTCAAGCCACGCTGTGGGTATGAGCATTCAAGCCTCCCTTTGGGTGTGAGTCAAGTGTTACTCTGGGTACGAGCATTCAAGCCTCACTCTGGGTACCAGGATTCAAGCATCGCTCTAGCTACCATGATTCAAACCTCGCTCTGGCTACCAGGATTCAAGCCTCGCTCTGGCTACCAGGATTCAAGCCTCGCTCTGGCTACCAGGATTCAAGCCTCGCTCTAGGTACGAGAATTCAAGCCTCGCTCTGGGTACGAGCATTAAAGCCTCCCTTTGGGTGTAAGTCAAGCCTCACTCTGGGTACGAGCATTTAAGCCTCGCTCTGGATATAGGATTCAAGCCTCACTCTGGGTACGAGCATTCAAGCCTCGCTCTGGGTATGAGCATTCAAGCCTCGCTGTGGGTACATGCATTCAAGGCTCGCTCTGGGTGCGATAATTCAAGCTTCTGTCTTGGTACGAGGATTCAATCCTCGCTCTGGGTACGAGCATTCAAGCCTCACTCTGGGTGCGAGCATTCAACCCTCCATCTGGGTACAAGCATTCCAGCTTCGCTCTGGGTAGGTGCATTCAAGCCACGCTGTGGGTATGAGCATTCAAGCCTCCCTTTGGGTGTGAGTCAAGTGTTACTCTGGGTACGAGCATTCAAGCCTCACTCTGGGTACCAGGATTCAAGCATCGCTCTAGCTACCATGATTCAAACCTCGCTCTGGCTACCAGGATTCAAGCCTCGCTCTGGCTACCAGGATTCAAGCCTCGCTCTAGGTACGAGAATTCAAGCCTCGCTCTGGGTACGAGCATTAAAGCCTCCCTTTGGGTGTAAGTCAAGCCTCACTCTGGGTACGAGCATTTAAGCCTCGCTCTGGATATAGGATTCAAGCCTCACTCTGGGTACGAGCATTCAAGCCTCGCTCTGGGTATGAGCATTCAAGCCTCGCTGTGGGTACATGCATTCAAGGCTCGCTCTGGGTGCGATAATTCAAGCTTCTGTCTTGGTACGAGGATTCAATCCTCGCTCTGGGTACGAGCATTCAAGCCTCACTCTGGGTGCGAGCATTCAACCCTCCATCTGGGTACAAGCATTCCAGCCTCGCTCTGGGTAGGTGCATTCAAGCCACGCTGTGGGTATGAGCATTCAAGCCTCCCTTTGGGTGTGAGTCAAGTGTTACTCTGGGTACGAGCATTCAAGCCTCACTCTGGGTACCAGGATTCAAGCATCGCTCTAGCTACCATGATTCAAACCTCGCTCTGGCTACCAGGATTCAAGCCTCGCTCTGGCTACCAGGATTCAAGCCTCGCTCTAGGTACGAGAATTCAAGCCTCGCTCTGGGTACGAGCATTAAAGCCTCCCTTTGGGTGTAAGTCAAGCCTCACTCTGGGTACGAGCATTTAAGCCTCGCTCTGGATATAGGATTCAAGCCTCACTC
This sequence comes from Lithobates pipiens, assembly GCF_037356315.1. NCBI lineage: Eukaryota > Metazoa > Chordata > Amphibia > Anura > Ranidae > Lithobates > Lithobates pipiens. Next base: position 3,524,416 of record NW_027507870.1, on the reverse strand, counting down.
TGGGTACGAGCATTCAAGCCTCGCTCTGGGTATGAGCATTCAAGCCTCGCTGTGGGTACATGCATTCAAGGCTCGCTCTGGGTGAGATAATTCAAGCTTCTGTCTTGGTACGAGGATTCAATCCTCGCTCTGGGTACGAGCATTCAAGCCTCGCTCTGGATACAAGGTTTCAAGCCTCGCTCTGGTTACGAGCATTCAAGCCTCACTCTGGATACAAGGATTCAAGCCTCGTTCTGGATACGAGCATTCAAGCCTCGTTCTGGGTACAAGCATTCAAGCCTCGTTCTGGGTACAAGCATTCAAGCCTTGTTCTGGGTACGAGCATTCAAGCCTTGTTCTGGGTACGAGCATTCAAGCCTCGTTCTGGGTATGAGCATTCAAGCCTCGTTCTGGGTATGAGCATTCAAGCCTCACTCTGGGTACCAGGATTCAAGCCTCGCTCTGGGTACCAGGATTCAAGCCTCGCTCTGTGTTCCAGGATTCAAGCCTTGCTCTGGATATGAGCATTTAAGCCTCGCTCTGAGTAGGAGCATTTAAGCCTCATTCTGGGTACGAGCATTCAAGCCTCGCTCTAAGTACGAGCATTCAAGCCTCCCTTTGGGTGTGAGTCAAGCGTCACTCTGGTTAAAAGCATTCAAGCCTGGGGCGCATGCGCGAGGCTCGACATGGCAGACGCTCTCCCTTAGAGCTCCGCGCTCCTCGCTGCAAAATCGGATCAATATTAGCCATCTGAACCCGCATTTCGCTACGATACCACGCGGATCACCTCTGAGACAACACTGGCGTCTCTCGGGATGGTACTCACGGGACCGAAGGGCAAGAATAAGCCGAAACCCATCAAAGAAGCCCTGGCCCGGGCTTCCTCCAAAATGGCGGCTAAGGCCCTAGCTAAACACCACGCTGCCTCTCCTGCGGCCTCCGACCAAGCAGACAGCGGCGATGATGATGAATCGGACTCTAACCTTGGTGGTTCCCCACCTCTACCCTCCTCAGGTATGTCTCAAACTGCCTTTTTAAAACACATGGAGACCATGCTCCAAAAGGCTCTCAAGGCTACATCGGAACAAATAACGGACAGGCTATCACGGGAAATCCGTGAAATAGGTCAGCGCACGGCTGACCTGGAGACAAGAGTTGATGACATGGAGCTCACTCTTCAAGAACACTCTCAAACCTTTACTATGTTAAAAGAGGAGAATGCCACCTTACTCTCCCGTTTGGAGGATGCCGAAAATCGCTCCCGCAGGTCCAACCTGCGCTTACGCGGCATCCCAGAATCTGTGGAAGATGTGCAATCTTTTACGACCGCACTGTTCCAGGAACTCTCACCTTCCATTCCAATCGAACGGTTGGAGTTCGACAGGATTCATCGTGCCCTTACACGCCGCCAAACGGACGGTCCCCCTCGAGACATTATTGTGAAGTTACATTTCTTTCACACGAAAGAACAGTTACTGAATGATGCCCGTAAGAAAGAAGAATTGCTCTTCCAAACGCATATCAGCTCTTCTCCGACCTGGCTCCGCTAACTATAGCTAAACGCCGTGCCATGAAGCCTCAACTTCAAGTTTTAATGCAGCACCAACTCAAATACACTTGGAGGTTCCCCTTCGCCCTGCAATTCACATACCAGGGCCAGCAGCATTCGTGCTCAACCCCGGAATCCTTACAGCATTTGCTGGAATCCCTTCGTCTGACCTTGCCGGCTCAAGTCTCAGAGACTGCGCTACCCCGCACCCCGGCTCGATCCACGGCTCATCCATATTCGGCTACACCGAAACGCAACCCGCTGGACCCGACATCTATCCGTAAGGGGACACCTTCACGTCGTTCGGATGATGCCTTCCTCAGCCCAAAGTCCCGCACGCCTCGCTGAAGTACCTGAGGGTGCTCACCTCTGGATCGACCTCTGGACCTCTATTGTAGCTCTGCTGTTGCAGCACTCACTTTAATGTTGATCTTTTTTTGTTTGTCACCTCGTGTTTTATAAACCTTTTTCTTTTGTTCTTAATTGATAATGTGCTGCTATCTGGGTGACAATAGCTGGGTGTGCTTGCGACGCCCTTACTTAGGTGTCACACGAGGTCTCTATGTCCCCTAATGGGGATATAGCTCTGGTTCAGTTATTTCTATTTTACATATATATATTGATATATACTTCATTGACTTCATCTGACTGCATACCATTTCCTCGAACATTTTTTTTTGTGTGCTTTTTTTTCTTTCTCTCTCTTATTTTTATTTATGATTGTTTTCTCTTTGGTCGGTCTGCTGGGGGAGGCGGGGGGGGGGGGGGGGCTGGGCGGGAGTTGGGGATATGACTTGCTCGTTTCCCCTCCTCTCGTCCCGGCGCCCTGCCCCTCCCTTTTTCATTTTTCATTTGATGTCTCCTTCCGCACCTCCTTCAGCACTCCACTTCATCAAGAGTGATGTATGTTTTTTAGCCTGCTTCCATTTATGCTACTCGTGGGCTGGCTATTTCTCTCCCTTATTCCCCTCCTTTTACCCTCCCCTACTTCCCCATATTTTTCCTCTCCTCCTATTTCCCTCATCCCCCCCCCCCTCTCCCCTCCCTCTCTTCTCCTCCCCTCACCCTTCCTTTGCTTTCCCCACACCCGCCCTTTCCCCTTGCCCCCCTTCCCTCTGCTCCTTTCTTTATCTCCTCCTCCGACCTGCGATAGTCGCAAATCCCTTTTTTTTAAGAAGGCTATGGTTACTGCCGTTTATCTCCTGTTTAGTTTATGTTACGTTTGCTCAAGATGTTGTCCTAACTTTAATAATATGGTTTTCATTGTTAGATCCGCTTGCAGTGGGGAGTTGTCACTGCTCCCCCACCTCCGGTGCTCTCCCTCTTCGGTCGGTCTTTTCTGGCTGAAGAGCTAGCGCACTATTTGGTTGGGCACTACAGTTCCTTTGTTCAGTTTTTTTCTTAAACCATTGTGATGCCCTACGTTTTGTACACTACCTCCCTTCTTCTCTTCTCCCCATGCTGTCCTTTTCCTCTTTTGTGCTTCCTTCTTGCTTTTTTCCTTCCTTTTTCTCTCCCTTTCTGGCCAGGTGGCTCACCCTCCTCTTCTCACCCACTTTTTTTTATGTATATTTATCCTTCCCCGCTCATATAGATGGCCCCTTTAAATATAATTTCCCTTAATGTTAAGGGATTTAACTCCCCTCATAAGAGAACAAAGGCCTTCCGTACCTTTGTTTCCTTGGGGGCCGACATTGTTGCCCTCCAGGAAACTCATTTTACTGTTCGCAACACCCCCAAATATTTTAGCTCCAGTTATCCGTTAGTGTATACCGCCTCTGCAGATACTAAACACAGAGGTGTTTTACTTGCTTTCCGCCGCTCCCTGCCCTTCACATTACAAACAGAGATCAAAGACCCCTCAGGCCGCTATATTATATTGGTGGGCCTTTTACAGGAAGTGGAAACTACGTTTGTCTCCTATTATGCCCCAAACGTCAACCCGATCCCCTTTTTCACTCACCTCTTACGGGTAGTTAAGACGCACGCCAAAGGCACGTTGTTTATGTGCGGCGACTCAAATTTGGTACTTCATCCGCATCTGGATAAGTCTCCCTACTCCCCAGATCATTATTCCCCTGCCTCACAACTTCGCAGATTGTTGCAACAACATTCCCTTTTAGATTCCTGGAGAGAGTGTAACCCATTGAAGAAGAATTATACTTACTATTCCCCCCCACACAATTCGTTTTCTAGAATAGACCATATCCTTGTACCAATCGCTTCCTCCCCAATTTTGCTGAAATCATCCATACAACCCATCTCGTGGTCAGATCACTGCGCTGTTGTAACTACGATCTCGTCGTTAATACCCCGTCCTGACAACAAATCCTGGTGTATGAATGAGGCCCTCCTTACTAACCAGTCTTACTGTCTCGATATTCAAATTGCCCTTAATGACTATCTTCAATTTAATGCTAGTCCAGACATTTCGCCGACCCTCCTCTGGGAAGCGCATAAACCGGTGATCAGAGGTACGTGTATTTCAGTTGCCACGCATCTAAAGCGTGACAAAAAACTCAAATTACAGCGGTTGGAGGCTGACTTCCAACGCCAGTTCCTCCAATTTCAAACGACTCCTTCTAATGATAATAAGAAACAGCTTGAGGTAACCAGGTTGGAACTGGATCTGCTCTTGGCTGAATCTGCGGAGAAAGCTCTCCGCCGGTCCGGCCACAAGATCTACACTAAAGCCAACAAGCCGGACACCTTCCTGGCGCTGAGTCTTCGACGACCAGACCGTATACATAAACCTATTAGACTCCGGCTGGCTAATGGCACTCATACTAGCAACCCTGTTAAGGTACTCTCTGAATTCCGTAAGCGTCTTGCTAACCTGTATGAATCGAGGGGGTCTCTTCCCTCTTCTGAGGCGGAGATGCTCTTCCGAGATTTACCTATACCTTCATTGCCTGATGCCAGCCGGGAGTCTATAGATAAACCCATCTCGGTTGAGGAGGTCCTTGCCGCCATTAAATCACTTAAACCTCATAAACGCCCTGGCCCGGATGGTCTTCCTGCTGAGTATTACAAGAAATTCGCATCCACTCTTGCCCCACTTCTTTCTAAATCCTTCAACGCCTTGCTAAAGCAACAATCCCTTGGTCGAGACTCGCTGACTGCCATTATTGCCATGATCCCTAAGCCCAATACTGACCACACCCTTTGGTCCAACTATAGGCCCATATCCCTTTTAAACGTAGATGTGAAACTACTAGCCAAAATCCTTGCCCTAAGACTCAACCCGATCATTGGAGGCCTGATACATAAGGATCAAGTAGGATTCATTCCTCGCCGCCAGGCTGCCGACAACATCCGTCGGGTGGTCCTTCTACAACACTTAGCTATGTCTCGTAAGATTCCCATGCACCTTTTATCCCTTGATATTAGGAAAGCTTTTGATACGGTCTCATGGCCCTATCTCCACTACATTTTGGGACGTTGGGGTTTTGGCCCCAACTTCTTGCAATGGGTAAGTGCTCTGTATACTCATCCACAGGCATATGTTAAGTACTCGGGCTTCAGTTCAGAGTGTTTCCCAATTAGTAGAGGGACAAGGCAGGGTTGTCCCTTATCCCCGTTAATATTTGCCTTAGTAATTGAACCCCTTGCTGCCTTGATTAGATCAGATCCCAATATTCAGGGTGTAGAGGTCGCTTCTACAACTCACAAAATATGTCTTTTCGCAGATGACGCCCTGTTATTTGTTACATCTCCGCATGTCTCCCTGCCCAACCTTCTACAACTCCTGTCTAAATTTGCAAGAATATCTGGATTAGAGGTAAATCAAGAGAAATCCAAAGCCCTCAACGTGTCGCTCCCTCCAGAGGTCCTCGACCTCATAAAAAGTAATTTTCCCTTTCAATGGTCCTCCTCCTCCATTTCCTACTTGGGTATCAAACTAACTAGTGACCCCGCCCATTTATTTCGCTCCAATTATCTCCCAATGTTTAAACACTTGTCCTCTATGCTTGACACGTGGCTGCCTTTACATGTTTCATGGCTGGGGCGGATCGCGGCCGTGAAGATGTCATTGTTGCCGAAGTTGTTGTACCTGTATAGAGTCCTCCCGGTCGCGATTCCGCCATATTTCCACAGGGCGATCCAGAGTCGGGTATACAAATATATCTGGGGCACCCGGGCCCCCCGAGTCTCACGTTCAACCTTGCTCCGCAGTAAGCTCCATGGGGGTCTTGGTGTTCCCAATTTTCTCCGTTACTTTCATGCAGCTCAACTTGCTCAGTTGACCCTTTACCACGCGAAAACGGAAATCCCTCTCTGGGTAGCTCTGGAGGCAATAGATTTACATCCCATACATATCACTAATCTTTTATGGCTCCCCCCCACTGCCCGAGGTCCTATTCATAATCCTATAACCCTACATTCCATGAAAATCTGGGACAAATTACGCAGACCTTTTAAATTGACTTCCCCGCACCTACCCCTACTATCTCTTCTTGGCCACCCACTATTCCCCCCCGCATTTTCTCAGCCTGCCTCTTTCCTGGCCTGGTCTCGTGCCGGACTGGAACGCGTCAGGGACTTCATCTCGAATGGTGTCCTGAAACCCTTTCCATCTATACAAGCCCATTCACACCTCCCCTCCCGGGAGTGCTTTAGGTACCTCCAAATTTCCCATTTTATCCAAACCCCCATGGGCTCCCAAAGGGTCCTGAACAAATTGTCTCTCTTTGAGAGTATTTGTGACTCAGACCCCCATGCCCCGGGCATAATCTCCAGTCTTTATGTGTATCTCACGTCCCCCTCACCCCTGCCTCCCTCGTATGTTTCTGCTTGGTCCAAGGACCTATCCTTGGACCTGGATGATAGCGATTGGTCAACGATATGGGCGACTACTAAGCTTTCCTCACAGAATGTTGTTGCGCTAGAGGCCAGTTATAAAGTCCTCATGAGATGGTACCTGGTTCCTACCAGGATAGCTAGATTTCTACCGTCATACTCCCCCAATTGCTTTCGTGGCTGCGACACTGGTGGTACCCACTTGCACATTTGGTGGACATGTCCTGTGTGGTGCAGCGCTTCTGGGCGACAATATTTCATATGGTTTCCATTCTATTTGATGTGACCCTCCCTCCCGACCCATCTTTGGCCCTACTTAATCTTCCACCGCGAGACTTTACTAAATCACAACTGCGTCTCTTTTTGCAACTCACTACAGCTGGCAAGCAGACAATTGCGAAGGCATGGAAGTCTCCATTTCTGCATATTGCGGAAGTTAAGAATAGGGTTACCCAGGCTATGATACACAGCAAAATTGAGGCCACAATAGTGGACAGGATCCCACGACATCTTAAGGTCTGGCGCCCTTGGCTAGACCATTTTCTTCCCCCTGGATTTGATAGTCGACTTTTGAAACCCTAAGCTTGACTTATTAGGAGCTGGGGAGGCTCACACCCCTTTGTGACATACTTGAGCCACCTGGTCAGTGCCACCTTCCCTCCCAACCCCCCTCTTTCCTTAGTTCCTTCAATTCTTTTGTGTTGTATCCCTAATTCTGGTTCTTCCTCTTTTTTTCTTTCTGATCTCTTGCTCTGTCTTACCTTTCTCCATTTCCCGTTATCCTTTTTTTGATAATGATGCTCAACCTACACAATATATGTATGCTCACTGTTGTCACAGTAATCTGAGCAGAGTTCCGCCCTACTACTTCTTCTAGTGTTAACTGGACTCTGTCCCTGTGATACTATTGGTAATGTGAGTTGTAGGCCCAAGTTCTAATCCGCGCTTTAGCATGGAGTACATTTCATATATTTGAATGTAGCCTGACTCTGTATCTATGCTTGATATTTTGATGTGATGTGTTAATTTTTTTTTCTTTGGAACACATGTTTGTAACAGTGACTGTTTGTTCCTAATGCTTGTTATCAATAAACTATTTGAAAGTAAAAGCATTCAAGCCTAACTCTGGGTACCAGAATTCAAGCCTTGCTCTGAGTATGAGCACTCAAACCTCGCTCTGGGTATAAGCAATCAAGCCTCGCTCTGGGTATAATCAATCAAGCCTCGCTCTGGGTATAAGCAATCAAGCCTCGCTCTGGGTACCAGGATTCAAGGCTCGCTCTGTGTATGAGCATTCAAGCCTCGCTTTGGGTGTGAGTAAAGGCTTACTCTGGGTACAAGTATTGAAGCCTCACTCTGGGTAACAGGATTCAAGCCTCGCTCTGAGTACGAGCATTTAAGCCTCACTCTGGGTATGAACATTCTAGTCTCTCTCTGGGTACGAGCATTCAATCCTCGCTCTGGGTACGAGCATTCAAGCCTCGCTCTGGATACAAGGTTTCAAGCCTCGCTCTGGTTACGAGCATTCAAGCCTCACTCTGGATACTAGGATTCAAGCCTCGTTCTGGATACGAGCATTCAAGCCTCGTTCTGGGTACGAGCATTCAAGCCTTGTTCTGGGTACGAGCATTCAAGCCTTGTTCTGGGTACGAGCATTCAAGCCTCGTTCTGGGTATGAGCATTCAAGCCTCACTCTGGGTACCAGGATTCAAGCCTCGCTCTGGGTACCAGGATTCAAGCCTCGCTCTGTGTTCCAGGATTCAAGCCTTGCTCTGGATATGAGCATTTAAGCCTCGCTCTGAGTAGGAGCATTTAAGCCTCATTCTGGGTACGAGCATTCAAGCCTCGCTCTAAGTACGAGCATTCAAGCCTCCCTTTGGGTGTGAGTCAAGCGTCACTCTGGTTAAAAGCATTCAAGCCTAACTCTGGGTACCAGAATTCAAGCCTTGCTCTGAGTATGAGCACTCAAACCTCGCTCTGGGTATAAGCAATCAAGCCTCGCTCTGGGTATAAGCAATCAAGCCTCGCTCTGGGTACAAGCAATCAAGCCTCGCTCTGGGTACCAGGATTCAAGGCTTGCTCTGTGTATGAGCATTCAAGCCTCGCTTTGGGTGTGAGTAAAGGCTTACTCTGGGTACAAGTATTGAAGCCTCACTCTGGGTAACAGGATTCAAGCCTCGCTCTGAGTACGAGCATTTAAGCCTCGCTCTGGGTATGAACATTCTAGTCTCTCTCTGGGTACGAGCATTCAAGTCTCGCTCTGGGTACGAGGATTCAAGCCTCCCTTTGGGTGTGAGTAAAGCGTCACTCTGGGTACAAGCATTCAAGCCTCGCTCTGAGTACGAGCACTCAAATCTCGCTCTGAGTACGAGCATCCAAGCCTCGCTCTGGGTACGAGCATTCAAGCCTCCCTCTGGGTTCCAGCATTCAACCCTTGCTCTGGGTACGAGCATTCAAGCCTCACTCTGGGTACATGCATTCAAGCCTCACTCTGGGCACGAGCATTCAAGGCTCTCTCTGGATACGAGCATTCAAGGCTCGCTCTGGGTACAAGCATTCAAGCCTCGCTCTGGGTATGAGCATTCAAGCCTCACTCTGGGTACCAGGATTCCAGCCTCATGCTGGGTACCAGGATTCAAGCCTCGCTCTGGGTTCCAGGATTCATGCCTTGCTCTTGGTACGAGCATTTAAGCCTCGCTCTGAGTACGAACATTCAAGCCTCGCTCTGGGTACGAGCATTCAAGCCTCGCCTCTGGGTATGAGCATTCAATCATCGCTCTGGGTACGAGCATTCAAGTCTCGCTCTGAGTTACGAGCATTCAAGCCTCGCTCTGAGTACGAGCATTCAAGCCTCCCTTTGGGTGTGAGTCAAGCGTCACTCTGGCTACAAGCATTCAAGCCTCACTCTGGGTACCAGAATTCAAGCTTCGCTGTAAGTATGAGCACTCAAACCTCGCTCTGAGTACGAGCATTCAAGCCTCGCTCTGAGTACGAGCATTTAAGCCTCGCTCTGGGTATGAACATTCAAGTCTCTCTCTGGGTACGAGCATTCAAGCATCGTTCTGGCTACCATGATTCAAGCCTCGCTCTGGCTACTAGGATTCAAGCCTCGCTCTGGCTACCATGATTCAAACCTCGCTCTGGCTACCAGGATGTAAGCCTCGCTCTGGGTACGAGAATTCAAGCCTTGCTCTGGGTACGAGCATTCAAGCCTCGCTCTAGGTACGAGCATTCAAGCCTCGCTCTAGGTACGAGCATTCAAGCCTCGCTCTGGGTATTAGCATTCAAGCTTCGGTCTTGGTACGAGGATTCAATCCTCACTATGGGTACGAGCATTCAAGCCTCGTTCTGGGTACAAGAATTCAAGCCTCACTCTGGGTACGAGCATTCAAGCCTCACTCTGGGTACAAGCATTCAAGCCTCACTCTGGGTACCAGGATTCCAGCCTCATGCTGGGTACCAGGATTCAAGCCTCGCTCTGGGTTCCAGGATTCAAGCCTTGCTCTTGGTACGAGCATTTAAGCTTCGCTCTGGGTACGAGCACTCAAGCCTCGCTCTGGGTACGAGCATTCAAGCCCCTCTCTGGGTATGAGCATTCAAGCCCCACTCTGGGTATGAGCATTCAAGCCCCACTCTGGGTATGAGCATTCAAGCCCCACTCTGGGTAAGAGTATTCAAGCCCCTCTCTGGGTATGAGCATTCAAGTCTCGCTCTGAGTTACGAGCATTCAAGCCTCCCTTTGGGTGTGAGTCAAGCGTCACTCTGGCTACAAGCATTCAAGCCTCACTTTGAGTACCAGAATTCAAGCCTTGCTCTGAGTATGAGCACTCAAACCTCGCTCTGAGTATGAACATTCAAGCATCATTCTGGCTACCATGATTCAAGCCTAGCTCTGGCTACCATGATTCAAGTCTCGCTCTGGCTACCAGGATTCAAGCCTTTCTCTGGCTACCAGGATTCAAGCCTCGTTCTGGCTACCGGGATTCAAGACTCGCTCTAGCTACCATGATTCAAACCTCACTCTGGCTACCAGGATTCAAGCCTCGCTCTGGGTACGAGCATTCAAGCCTCGCTCTGGGTACAAGCATTCAAGCCTCGCTTTGGGTACATTCATTCAAGGCTCACTCTGGGTGCGATAATTCAAGCTTCTGTCTTGGTACGAGGATTCAATCCTCGCTCTGGGTACGAGCATTCAAGCCTCGCTCTGGATACAAGGTTTCAAGCCTCGCTCTGGTTACGAGCATTCAAGCCTCACTCTGGGTACCAGGATTCCAGCCTCATGCTGGGTACCAGGATTCAAGCCTCACTCTGGGTTCCAGGATTCATGCCTTGCTCTTGGTACGAGCATTTAAGCCTCGCTCTGGGTACGAACATTCAAGCCTCGCTCTGGGTACGAGCATTCAAGCCTCGCCTCTGGGTCTGAGCATTCAATCATCGCTCTGGGTACGAGCATTCAAGCCTCGCTCTGAGTTTGAGCATTCAAGCCTCCCTTTGGGTTTGAGTCAAGCGTCACTCTGGCTACAAGCATTCAAGCCTCACTCTGGGTACCAGAATTCAAGCCTTGCTCTGAGTATGAGCACTCAAACCTCGCTCTGAGTATGAACATTCAAGCATCATTCTGGCTACCATGATTCAAGCCTAGCTCTGGCTACCATGATTCAAGTCTCGCTCTGGCTACCAGGATTCAAGCCTCGCTCTGGCTACCATGATTCAAACCTCGCTCTGGCTACCAGGATTCAAGCCTCGCTCTGGGTACGAGCATTCAAGCCTTGCTCTGGGTACGAGCATTCAAGCCTCGCTCTAGGTACGAGCATTCAAGCCTCACTCTGGGTATTAGCATTCAAGCTTCGGTCTTGGTACGAGGATTCAATCCTCACTATGGGTACGAGCATTCAAGCCTCGTTCTGGGTACAAGAATTCAAGCCTCACTCTGGGTACGAGCATTCAAGCCTCACTCTGGGTACAAGCATTCAAGCCTCACTCTGGGTACCAGGATTCCAGCCTCACGCTGGGTACCAGGATTCAAGCCTCGCTCTGGGTTCCAGGATTCAAGCCTTGCTCTTGGTACGAGCATTTAAGCCTCGCTCTGGGTACGAGCATTTAAGCCTCACTCTGGGTACGAGCATTCAAGCCTCACTCTGGGTACAAGCATTCAAGCCTCACTCTGGGTACCAGGATTCCAGCCTCACGCTGGGTACCAGGACTCAAGCCTCGCTCTGGGTTCCAGGATTCAAGCCTTGCTCTTGGTACGAGCATTTAAGCCTCGTTCTGGGTACAAGAATTCAAGCCTCACTCTGGGTACGAGCATTCAAGCCTCACTCTGGGTACAAGCATTCAAGACTCACTCTGGGTACCAGGATTCCAGCCTCACGCTGGGTACCAGGATTCAAGCCTCACGCTGGGTTCCAGGATTCAAGCCTTGCTCTTGGTACGAGCATTTAAGCTTCGCTCTGGGTACGAACATTCAAGCCTCGCTCTGGGTACGAGCACTCAAGCCTCGCTCTGGGTACGAGCATTCAAGCCCCTCTCTGGGTATGAGCATTCAAGCCCCACTCTGGGTATGAGCATTCAAGCCCCACTCTGGGTATGAGCATTCAAGCCCCACTCTGGGTAAGAGTATTCAAGCAGCTCTCTGGGTATGAGCATTCAAGTCTCGCTCTGAGTTACGAGCATTCAAGCCTCTCTCTGAGTACGAGCATTCAAGCCTCCCTTTGGGTGTGAGTCAAGCATCACTCTGGCTACAAGCATTCAAGCCTCACTTTGAGTACCAGAATTCAAGCCTTGCTCTGAGTATGAGCACTCAAACCTCGCTCTGAGTATGAGCATTCAAGCCTCGCTCTGAGTATGAACATTCAAGCATCATTCTGGCTACCATGATTCAAGCCTAGCTCTGGCTACCATGATTCAAGTCTCGCTCTGGCTACCAGGATTCAAGCCTCGCTCTGGCTACCAGGATTCAAGCCTCGCTCTGGCTACCAGGATTCAAGCCTCACTCTAGCTACCATGATTCAAACCTCGCTCTGGCTACCAGGATTCAAGCCTCGCTCTGGGTACGAGCATTCAAGCCTCGCTCTGGCTACGAGCATTCAAGCCTCGTTTTGGGTACATGCATTCAAGGCTCACTCTGGGTGCGATAATTCAAGCTTCTGTCTTGGTACGAGGATTCAATCCTCGCTCTGGGTACGAGCATTCAAGCCTCGCTCTGGATACAAGGTTTCAAGCCTCGCTCTGGTTACGAGCATTCAAGCCTCACTCTGGGTACCAGGATTCCAGCCTCATGCTGGGTACCAGGATTCAAGCCTCACTCTGGGTTCCAGGATTCATGCCTTGCTCTTGGTACGAGCATTTAAGCCTCGCTCTGGGTACGAACATTCAAGCCTTGCTCTGGGTACGAGCATTCAAGCCTCGCCTCTGGGTATGAGCATTCAATCATCGCTCTGGGTACGAGCATTCAAGTCTCGCTCTGAGTTACGAGCATTCAAGCCTCCCTTTGGGTTTGAGTCAAGCGTCACTCTGGCTACAAGCATTCAAGCCTCACTCTGGGTACCAGAATTCAAGCCTTGCTCTGAGTATGAGCACTCAAACCTCGCTCTGAGTATGAACATTCAAGCATCATTCTGGCTACCATGATTCAAGCCTAGCTCTGGCTACCATGATTCAAGTCTCGCTCTGGCTACCAGGATTCAAGCCTTGCTCTGGCTACCAGGATTCAAGCCTTGCTCTGGCTACCAGGATTCAAGCCTCGCTCTGGGTACGAGCATTCAAGTCTCTCTCTGGGTACGAGAATTCAAGCATCGTTCTGGCTACCATGATTCAAGCCTCGCTCTGGCTACAAGGATTCAAGCCTCGCTCTGGCTACCATGATTCAAACCTCGCTCTGGCTACCATTATTCAAGCCTCGCTCTGGGTACGAGCATTCAAGCCTTGCTCTGGGTACGAGCATTCAAGCCTCGCTCTAGGTACGAGCATTCAAGCCTCGCTCTGGGTATTAGCATTCAAGCTTCGGTCTTGGTACGAGGATTCAATCCTCACTATGGGTACAAGCATTCAAGCCTCGTTCTGGGTACAAGAATTCAAGCCTCACTCTGGGTACGAGCATTCAAGCCTCACTCTGGGTACAAGCATTCAAGCCTCACTCTGGGTACAAGCATTCAAGCCTCACTCTGGGTACCAGGATTCCAGCCTCACGCTGGGTACCAGGATTCAAGCCTCGCTCTGGGTTCCAGGATTCAAGCCTTGCTCTTGGTACGAGCATTTAAGCCTCGCTCTGGGTACGAGCATTTAAGCCTCGCTCTGGGTACGAACATTCAAGCCTCGCTCTGGGTACGAGCACTCAAGCCTCGCTCTGGGTACGAGCATTCAAGCCCCTCTCTGGGTATGAACATTCAAGCCCCACTCTGGGTATGAGCATTCAAGCCCCACTCTGGGTATGAGCATTCAAGCCCACTCTGGGTATGAGCATTCAAGCCCCTCTTTGGGGATGAGCATTCAAGTCTCGCTCTGAGTTACGAGCATTCAAGCCTCTCTCTGAGTACGAGCATTCAAGCCTCCCTTTGGGTGTGAGTCAAGTGTCACTCTGGCTACAAGCATTCAAGCCTCACTTTGAGTACCAGAATTCAAGCCTTGCTCTGAGTATGAGCACTCAAACCTCGCTCTGAGTACGAGCATTCAAGCATCGTTCTGGCTACCATGATTCAAGCCTAGCTCTGGCTACCATGATTCAAGTCTCGCTCTGGCTACCAGGTTTCAAGCCTCGCTCTGGCCACCAGGATTCAAGCCTTGCTCTGGCTACCAGGATTCAAGCCTCGCTCTGGCTACCAGGATTCAAGCCTCGCTCTGGCTACCAGGATTCAAGCCTCGCTCTAGCTACCATGATTCAAACCTCGCTCTGGCTACCAGGATTCAAGCCTCGCTCTAGGTACGAGCATTCAAGCCTCTCTCTGGGTACGAGCATTCAAGCCTCGCTTTGGGTACATGCATTCAAGGCTCGCTCTGGGTGGGATAATTCAAGCTTCTGTCTTGGTACAAGGATTCAATCCTCGCTCTGGGTACGAGCATTCAAGCCTCGCTCTGGATACAAGGTTTCAAGCCTCGCTCTGGTTACAAGCATTCAAGCCTCACTCTGGATACTAGGATTCAAGCCTCGCTCTGAGTACGAGCATTCAAGCCTCGTTCTGGGTACGAGCATTCAAGCCTCGTTCTGGGTACGAGCATTCAAGCCTCGTTCTGGGTACGAGCATTCAAGCCTCATTCTCGGTATGAGCATTCAAGCCTCGCTCTGAGTACGAGCATTCAAGCCTCCCTTTGGGTGTGAGTCAAGCCTCACTCTGGTTAAAAGCATTCAAGCCTAACTCTGGGTACCAGAATTCAAGCCTTGCTCTGAGTATGAGCACTCAAACCTCGCTCTGGATATAAGCAATCAAGCCTCGCTCTGGGTATAAGCAATCAAGCCTCGCTCTGGGTACCAGGATTCAAGGTTTGCTCTGGGCATGAGCATTCAAGCCTCACTTTGGGTGTGAGTAAAGGCTTACTCTGGGTACAAGCATTGAAGCCTCACTCTGGGTACCAAGATTCAAGCCTCGCTCTGAGTACGAGCATTTAAGCCTCGCTCTGGGTATGAACATTCTAGTCTCTCTCTGGGAACGAGCATTCAATCCTCACTCTGGGTACGAGCATTCAAGCCTCCCTTTGGGTGTGAGTCAAGCGTCACTCTGGGTACAAGCATTCAAGCCTCGCTCTGAGTACGAGCACTCAAATCTCGCTCTGAGTACGAGCATCCAAGCCTCGCTCTGGGTACGAGCATTTAAGCCTCCCTCTGGGTTCCAGCATTCAACCCTCGCTCTGGGTACGAGCATTCAAGCCTCACTCTGGGTACATGCATTCAAGCCTCACTCTGGGCACGAGTATTCAAGGCGCGCTCTGGGTACGAGCATTCAAGGCTCGCTCTGGGTACAAGCATTCAAGCCTCGCTCTGGGTACGAGCATTCAAGCCTCACTCTGGGTACCAGGATTCCAGCCTCATGCTGGGTACCAGGATTCAAGCCTCGCTCTGGGTTCCAGGATTCATGCCTTGCTCTTGGTACGAGAATTTAAGCCTCGCTCTGGGTACGAACATTCAAGCCTCGCTCTGGGTACGAGCATTCAAGCCTCGCCTCTGGGTACGAGCATTCAATCATCACTCTGGGTACGAGCATTCAAATCTCGCTCTGAGTTACGAGCATTCAAGCCTCGCTCTGAGTACGAGCATTCAAGCCTCCCTTTGGGTGTGAGTCAAGCGTCACTCTGGCTACAAGCATTCAAGCCTCACTCTGGGTACCAGAATTCAAGCCTCGCTCTAAGTATGAGCACTCAAACCTCGCTCTGAGTACGAGCATTTAATCCTCGCTCTGGGTATGAACATTCAAGTCTCTCTCTGGGTAGGAGCATTCAAGCATCGTTCTGGCTACCATGATTCAAGCCTCGCTTTGGCTACCAGGATTCAAGCCTCGCTCTGGCTACCATGATTCAAACCTCGCTCTGGCTACCAGGATTCAAGCCTCGCTCTGGGTACGAGCATTCAAGCCTTGCTCTGGGTACGAGCATTCAAGCCTCGCTCTAGGTACAAGCATTCAAGCCTCGCTCTGGGTACGAGCATTCAAGCCTCACTCTGGGTACAAGCATTCAAGCCTCACTCTGGGTTCCAGGATTCCTGCCTCACGCTGGGTACCAGGATTCAAGCCTCGCTCTGGGTTCCAGGATTCAAGCCTTGCTCTTGGTATGAGCATTCAAGCCCCTCTCTGGGTATGAGCATTCAAGCCCCACTCTGGGTATGAGCATTCAAGCCCCACTCTGGGTATGAGCATTCAAGCCCCACTCTGGGTATGAGCATTCAAGCCCCACTCTGGGTAAGAGCATTCAAGCCCCTCTCTGCATATGAGCATTCAAGTCTCGCTCTGAGTTACGAGCATTCAAGCCTCGCTCTGAGTACGAGCATTCAAGCCTCACTCAGGGTATGAACATTCAAGCATCGTTCTGGCTACCATGATTCAAGCCTAGCTCTGGCTACCATGATTCAAGTCTCACTCTGGCTAGCAGGATTCAAGCCTCGCTCTGGCTACCAGGATTCAAGCCTTGCTCTGGCTACCAGGATTCAAGCCTCGCTCTGGGTACGAGCATTCAAGCCTCGCTCTGGGTACGAGCATTCAAGCCTCGCTCTAGGTACGAGCATTCAATCATCGCTCTGGGTACGAGCATTCAAGTCTCACTCTGAGTTACGGGCATTCAAGCCTCGCTCTGAGTACGAGCATTGAAGCCTCCCTTTGGGTGTGAGTCAAGCGTCACTCTGGCTACAAGCATTCAAGCCTCACTCTGGGTACCAGAATTCAAGCCTTGCTCTGAGTATGAGCACTCAAACCTCGCTCTGAGTACGAGCATTCAAGCCTCGCTCTTAGTACGAGCATTTAAGCCTCTCTCTGGGTACGAGCATTCAAGCATCGTTCTGGCTACCATGATTCAAGCCTCGCTCTGGCTACCAGGATTCAAGACTCGCTCTGGCTACCAGGATTCAAGCCTTGCTCTGGCTACCAGGATTCAAGCCTTGCTCTGGCTACCAGGATTCAAGCCTCGCTCTGGCTACCAGGATTCAAGCCTCACTCTGGCTACCAGGATTCAAGCCTCACTCTGGCTACCAGGATTCAAGCCTCACTCTGGCTACCATGATTCAAGCCTCGCTCTAGCTACCATTATTCAAACCTCGCTCTGGCTACCAGGATTCATGCCTCGTTTTGGGTATGAGCAATCAAGCCTCGCTCTAGGTACGAGCATTCAAGCCTTGCTCTGGATACTAGGATTTAAGCCTTACACTGGGTATGAGCATTCAAGCCTTGCTCTGGGTATAAGCAATCAAGCCTCGCTCTGGGTACCAGGATTCAAGCCTCGCTCTGGGTAGGAGCATTCAAGCCTCACTCTGGGTATTAGCATTCAAGCTTTGGTCTTGGTATGAGGATTCAAACCTCGCTCTGGGCACGAGCATTCAAGCCTCGTTCTGGGTACGAGTATTCAAGCCTCACTCTCGGTACAAGCATTCAAGCCTCACTCTGGGTACAAGCATTCAAGCCTCTCTCTGGGTATGACCATTTAAGCCTCGCTCTGCGTACGAGCATTCAAACTTCACTCTGGGTACGAGCATTAAAGGCTCCCTTTGGGTGTGAGTCATGCCTCACTCTGGGTACCAGGATTCAAGCATCCCTCTGAGTACAAGCATTTAAGCCTCGCTCTGGATACTAGGATTCAAGCCTCGCTCTGGGTACGAGCATTCAAGCCTCTCTCTGGGTGCGAGCATTCAAGCCTCGCTCTGGATATGAGCATTCAAGCCTTGCTCTAGGTATGAGCATTCAAGCCTCGCTCTGGGTACGAGCATTCAAGCCTCGCTCTGGGTACGAGCATTCAAGCCTCTCTCTGGGTATGAGAATTCAAGCCTCGCTCAAGGTAGGAGCATTCAAGTCTCGCTGTGGGTTTGAGCATTCAAGCCTCGCTCTGGGTACGAGCATTCAAGACTCGCTCTGGGTACGAGCATTCAAGCCTCTCTCTGGGTACGAGCATTCAAGCCTCGCTCTGGATATGAGCATTCAAGCCTCGCTCTAGGTATGAGCATTCAAGCCTCGCTCTGGGTACGAGCATTCAAGCCTCGCTCTGGGTACGAGCATTCAAGCCTCTCTCTGGGTATGAGAATTCAAGCCTCGCTCAAGGTAGGAGCATTCAAGCCTCGCTGTGGGTTTGAGCATTCAAGCTTCACTCTGGATAGGAGCATTCAAGCCTCGCTCTGGGTACGAGCATGTAAGCCTCACTCTGGATACTAGGATTCAAGCCGCGCTCTGGGTATGAGCATTCAAGCCTCGCTCTGGGTGCGAGCATTCAACCCTCGATCTGGGTATGAGCATTCAAGCCTCGCTCTGGATACGAGCATTCAAGCCTCGCTCTGGATACGAGCATTCAAGCCTCGCTCTGGGTACGAGCATTCAAGCCTCGCTCTGGGTAAGAGCATTCAAGCCTCTCTCTGGGTACGAGCATTGAAGCCTCCCTTTGGGTGTGAGTCAAGCCTCACTCTGGGTACGAGCATTCAAGCCCTGCTCTGGGTACGAGCATGCAGGCCCCGCTCTGGGTACGAGCATTCAGGCCCCGCTCTGGGTACGAGCATTCAGGCCCCGCTCTGGGTACAAGCATTCAGGCCCCGCTCTGGGTACGAGCATTCAGGCCCCGCTCTTTGTACGAGCATTCAAGCCCCACTCTGGGTACGAGCCTTCAAGCCATGTTCTGGGTGCGAGCATTCAAGCCTCGATCTGTGTACAAGCATTCAAGCCTCGCTCTGGGTACGAGCATTCAAGCCTCACTCTGGGTATGAGCATTCAAGCCTCGCTCTGGGTACGAGCATTCAAGCCTCGCTCTGGGTATGACCATTCCAGCCTTGCTCTGGGTACGAGCATTCAAGCCTCCCTTTGGGTGTGAGTCAAGCGTCACTCTGGCTACAAGCATTCAAGCCTCACTCTGGGTACCAGAATTCAAGCCTTGCTCTGAGTATGAGCACTCAAACCTCGCTCTGAGTACGAGCATTCAAGCCTCGCTCTTAGTACGAGCATTTAAGCCTCTCTCTGGGTATGAGCATTCAAGCATCGTTCTGGCTACCATGATTCAAGCCTCGCTCTGGCTACCAGGATTCAAGACTCGCTCTGGCTACCAGGATTCAAGCCTTGCTCTGGCTACCAGGATTCAAGCCTCGCTCTGGCTACCAGGATTCAAGCCTCACTCTGGCTACCAGGATTCAAGCCTCACTCTGGCTACCAGGATTCAAGCCTCACTCTGGCTACCAGGATTCAAGCCTCACTCTGGCTACCATGATTCAAGCCTCGCTCTAGCTACCATTATTCAAACCTCGCTCTGGCTACCAGGATTCATGCCTCGTTTTGGGTACGAGCAATCAAGCCTCGCTCTAGGTACGAGCATTCAAGCCTCACTCTGGGTACGAACATTAAAGCCTCCCTTTGGGTGTGAGTCAAGCCTCACTCTGGGTACGAGCATTTAAGCCTCGCTCTGGATACTAGGATTTAAGCCTTGCACTGGGTACGATCATTCAAGCCTTGCTCTGGATACTAGGATTTAAGCCTTACACTGGGTATGAGCATTCAAGCCTTGCTCTGGGTATAAGCAATCAAGCCTCGCTCTGGGTACCAGGATTCAAGCCTCGCTCTGGGTAGGAGCATTCAAGCCTCACTCTGGGTATTAGCATTCAAGCTTTGGTCTTGGTATGAGGATTCAAACCTCGCTCTGGGCACGAGCATTCAAGCCTCGTTCTGGGTACGAGTATTCAAGCCTCACTCTCGGTACAAGCATTCAAGCCTCACTCTGGGTACAAGCATTCAAGCCTCTCTCTGGGTATGACCATTTAAGCCTCGCTCTGCGTACGAGCATTCAAACTTCACTCTGGGTACGAGCATTAAAGGCTCCCTTTGGGTGTGAGTCATGCCTCACTCTGGGTACCAGGATTCAAGCATCCCTCTGAGTACAAGCATTTAAGCCTCGCTCTGGATACTAGGATTCAAGCCTCGCTCTGGGTACGAGCATTCAAGCCTCTCTCTGGGTGCGAGCATTCAAGCCTCGCTCTGGATATGAGCATTCAAGCCTCGCTCTAGGTATGAGCATTCAAGCCTCGCTCTGGGTACGAGCATTCAAGCCTCGCTCTGGGTACGAGCATTCAAGCCTCTCTCTGGGTATGAGAATTCAAGCCTCGCTCAAGGTAGGAGCATTCAAGCCTCGCTGTGGGTTTGAGCATTCAAACCTCGCTCCGGGTACGAGCATTCAAGACTCGCTCTGGGTACGAGCATTCAAGCCTCTCTCTGGGTACGAGCATTCAAGCCTCGCTCTGGATATGAGCATTCAAGCCTCGCTCTAGGTATGAGCATTCAAGCCTCGCTCTGGGTACGAGCATTCAAGCCTCGCTCTGGGTACGAGCATTCAAGCCTCTCTCTGGGTATGAGAATTCAAGCCTCGCTCAAGGTAGGAGCATTCAAGCCTCGCTGTGGGTTTGAGCATTCAAGCTTCACTCTGGATAGGAGCATTCAAGCCTCGCTCTGGGTACGAGCATGTAAGCCTCACTCTGGATACTAGGATTCAAGCCGCGCTCTGGGTATGAGCATTCAAGCCTCGCTCTGGGTGCGAGCATTCAACCCTCGATCTGGGTATGAGCATTCAAGCCTCGCTCTGGATACGAGCATTCAAGCCTCGCTCTGGATACGAGCATTCAAGCCTCGCTCTGGGTACGAGCATTCAAGCCTCGCTCTGGGTAAGAGCATTCAAGCCTCTCTCTGGGTACGAGCATTGAAGCCTCCCTTTGGGTGTGAGTCAAGCCTCACTCTGGGTACGAGCATTCAAGCCCTGCTCTGGGTACGAGCATGCAGGCCCCGCTCTGGGTACGAGCATGCAGGCCCCGCTCTGGGTACGAGCATTCAGGCCCCGCTCTGGGTACAAGCATTCAGGCCCCGCTCTGGGTACAAGCATTCAGGCCCCGCTCTGGGTACGAGCATTCAGGCCCCGCTCTTTGTACGAGCATTCAAGCCCCACTCTGGGTACGAGCCTTCAAGCCTCGATCTGTGTACGAGCATTCAAGCCTCGCTCTGGGTACGAGCATTCAAGCCTCACTCTGGGTATGAGCATTCAAGCCTCGCTCTGGGTACGAGCATTCAAGCCTCGCTCTGGGTATGAGCATTCCAGCCTTGCTCTGGGTACGAGCATTCAAGCTTCGCTCTGGGTACGAGCATTCAAGTCTCCCTTTGGGTGTGAGTCAAGCCTCACTCTGGGTACGAGCCTTCAAGCCTCACTCTGGGTAAGAGCCTTCAAGCCTCACTCTGGGTATGAGCATTCAAGCCTCACTCTGGGTATGAGCATTCAAGCCTCACTCTGAGTATGAGCATTCAAGCCTCGCTCTGGGTATGAGCATTCAAGTCTCGCTATGTTTACAAGCATTCAAGCCTTGCTCTGGCTGCCAGGATTCAAGCCTCGCTCTGGCTACCAGGATTCAAGCCTCGTTCTGGCTACCAGGATTCAAGCCTCGCTCTGGGTACGAGCATTCAAGCCTCGCTCTGGGTACGAGCATTCAAGCCTCGCTCTGGGTACGAGCATTAAAGCCTCCCTTTGGGTGTGAGTCAAGCATCACTCTGGGTACAAGCATTTAAGCCTCGCTCTGGATACTAGGATTCAAGCCTTGCACTGGGTACGAGCATTCAAGCCTTGCTCTGGGTATAAGCAATCAAGCTTCGCTCTGGGTACCAAGATTCAAGCCTCGCTCTGGGTAGGGGCATTCAAGCCTCGCTCGCTATGGGTAGGAGCATTCAAGCCTCACTCTGGGTACGAGCATTCAAGCCTCACACTGGGTACAAGCATTCAATCCTCTCTCTCTGGGTATGACCGTTTAAGCCTCGCTCTGGGTACGAGCATTCAAACCTCACTCTGGGTACGAGCATTAAAGGCTCCCTTTGGGTGTGAGTAATGCCTCACTCTGGGTACCAGGATTCAAGTATCCCTCTGAGCACAATCATTTAAGCCTCGCTCTGGATACTAGGATTCAAGCCTTGCACTGGGTACGAGCATTCAAGCCTTGCTCTGGGTACGAGCATTAAAGGCTCCCTTTGGGTGTGAGTAATGCCTTACTCTGGGTACCAGGATTCAAGCATCCCTCTGAGCACAAGCATTTAAGCCTCGCTCTGGATATTAGGATTCAAGCCTCGCTCTGGGTACGAGCATTCAAGCCTCGCTCTGGGTACGAGCATTCAACCCTCGCTCTAAGTACGAGCATTTAAGCCTCGCTCTGGGTACGAGCATTTAAACCTCGCTCTGGGTACAAGCATTCAAGCCTCGCTCTGCGCACGAGCATTCAAGCCACGCTCTGGGTACGAGCATTCAAGCCTCGCTCTGGGTACGAGCATTCAAGCCTCACCCTGGTACCAGGATTCAAGCATCGCTCCGAGTATGAGCATTTAAGCCCCGCTCTGAGTACGAGCACTCAAATCTCGCTCTGAGTATGAGCATCCAAGCCTCGCTCTGGGTACGAGCATTCAAGGCTCACTCTGGGTATGAGCATTCAAGCCCCTCTCTGGGTACGAGCATTCAAGCCTCGCCTCTGGGTACGAGCATTCAATCATCGCTCTGGGTACGAGCATTCAAGTCTCGCTCTGGGTACGAGCATTTAAGCCTTGCTCTGGTTATGAACATTCAAGTCTCTCTCTGGGTACGAGCATTCAAGCATCGTTCTGGCTACCATGACTCAAGCCTCGCTCTGGCTACCAGGATTCAAGTCTCGCTCTGTCTGCCAGGATTCAAGCCTTGCTCTGGCTAACAGGATTCAAGCCTCGCTCTGGCTACCAGGATTCAAGCCTCGCTCTAGCTACCATGATTCAAACCTCGCTCTGGCTACCAGGATTCAAGCCTGGCTCTGGGTACGAGCAATCAAGCCTTGCTCTAGGTACGAGCATTCAAGCCTCACTCTGGGTACGAGCATTAAAGCCTCCCTTTGGGTGTGAATCAAGCCTCACTCTGGGTACGAGCATTTAAGCCTCGCTCTGGATACTAGGATTCAAGCCTTGCGCTGGGTACGAGCATTCAAGCCTCACTCTGGGTACAAGCATTAAAGCCTCCCTTTGGGTGTGAGTCAAGCCTCACTCTGGGTACGAGCAATCAAGACTCACTCTGGGTACCAGGATTCAAGCCTCGCTCTGGGTAGGAGCATTCAAGCCTCACTCTGGGTATTAGCATTCAAGCTTTGGTCTTGGTACGAGGATTAAATCCTCGCTCTGGGTACGAGCATTCAAGCCTTGTTCTGGGTACGAGTATTCAAGCCTCACTCTGGGTATGACCATTTTAGCCTTGCTCTGCGTACGAGCATTCAAACCTCGCTCTGGGTATGAGCATTAAAGGCTCCCTTTAGGTGTGAGTCATGCCTCAATCTGGGTACCAGGATTCAAGCATCCCTCTGATTACAAGCATTTAAGCCTCGCTCTGGGTACGAGCATTCAAGCTTCGGACTTGGTATGAGGATTCAATCCTCGCTCTGGGTACGAGCATTCAAGCCTCGCTCTGGATACTAGGATTCAAGCCTCGCTCTGGATACGAGCATTCAAGCCTCGCTCTGGGTACGAGCATTAAAGCCTCGCTCTGGGTACGAGCATTCAAGCCTTGCTCTGGGTATGAGCATTCAAGCTTCTCTCTGGGTATGAGAATTCAAGCCTCGCTCTAGGTACGAGAATTCAAGCCTCGCTCTAGGTACGAGAATTCAAGCCTCGCTCTGGGTACGAGAATTCAACCCTCGCTCTAAGTACGAGCATTTAAGCCTCACTCTGGGTACGAGCATTCAAGCCTCGCTCTGCGCACGAGCATTCAAGCCACGCTCTGGGTACGAGCATTCAAGCCTCGCTCTGGGTACGAGCATTCAAGCCTCACCCTGGTACCAGGATTCAAGCATCGCTCCGAGTACGAGCATTTAAGCCCCGCTCTGAGTACGAGCACTCAAATCTCGCTCTGAGTATGAGCATCCAAGCCTCGCTCTGGGTATGAGCATTCAAGGCTCACTCTGGGTATGAACATTCAAGCCCCTCTCTGGGTACGAGCATTCAAGCCTCGCCTCTGGGTACGAGCATTCAATCATCGCTCTGGGTACGAGCATTCAAGTCTCGCTCTGAGTTACGGGCATTCAAGCCTCGCTCTGGGTACGAGCATTTAAGCCTTGCTCTGGTTATGAACATTCAAGTCTCTCTCTGGGTACGAGCATTCAAGCATCGTTCTGGCTACCATGACTCAAGCCTCGCTCTGGCTACCAGGATTCAAGCCTCGCTCTGTCTGCCAGGATTCAAGCCTTGCTCTGGCTACCAGGATTCAAGCCTCGCTCTGGCTACCAGGATTCAAGCCTCGCTCTAGCTACCATGATTCAAACCTCGCTCTGGCTACCAGGATTCAAGCCTGGCTCTGGGTACGAGCAATCAAGCCTTGCTCTAGGTACGAGCATTCAAGCCTCACTCTGGGTACGAGCATTAAAGCCTCCCTTTGGGTGTGAGTCAAGCCTCACTCTGGGTATGAGCATTTAAGCCTCGCTCTGGATACTAGGATTCAAGCCTTGCGCTGGGTACGAGCATTCAAGCCTCACTCTGGGTACAAGCATTAAAGCCTCCCTTTGGGTGTGAGTCAAGCCTCACTCTGGGTACAAGCATTTAAGCCTCGCTCTGGATACTAGGATTCAAGCCTTGCGCTGGGTACGAGCATTCAAGCCTTGCTCTGGGTATAAGCAATCAAGACTCACTCTGGGTACCAGGATTCAAGCCTCGCTCTGGGTAGGAGCATTCAAGCCTCACTCTGGGTATTAGCATTCAAGCTTTGGTCTTGGTACGAGGATTAAATCCTCGCTCTGGGTACGAGCATTCAAGCCTTGTTCTGGGTACGAGTATTCAAGCCTCGCTCTGGGTACGAGCATTCAAGCCTCGCTCTGGGTACAAGCATTCAAGCCTCTCTCTGGGTATGACCATTTTAGCCTTGCTCTGCGTACGAGCATTCAAACCTCGCTCTGGGTATGAGCATTAAAGGCTCCCTTTGGGTGTGAGTCATGCCTCAATCTGGGTACCAGGATTCATGCATCCCTCTGATTACAAGCATTTAAGCCTCGCTCTGGGTACGAGCATTCAAGCTTCGGACTTGGTATGAGGATTCAATCCTCGCTCTGGGTACGAGCATTCAAGCCTCGCTCTGGATACGAGCATTCAAGCCTCGCTCTGGGTACGAGCTTTCAAGCCTCGCTCTGGGTGCGAGCTTTCAACCCTCAATCTAGGTACAAGCATTCAAGCCTCGCTCTGGGTATGAGCATTCAAGCCTCGCTCTGGGTACGAGCATTCAAGCCTTTCTCTGGGTACGAGCATTCAAGCCTCCCTTTGGGTGTGAGTCAAGTGTCACTCTGGGTACAAGCATTCACGCCTCACTCTGGGTACCAGGATTCAAGCATCGCTCTGAGTATGAGCATTTAAGCCTCGCTCTGGATACTAGGATTCAAGCCTCGCTCTGTGTATGAGCATTCAAGCCTCGCTCTGGGTATGAGCATTCAAGCCTCGCTCTGGGTATGAGCATTCAAGCCTCGCTCTGGGTACATGCATTCAAGGCTCGCTCTGGGTGCGATCATTCAAGCTTCAGTCTTGGTATGAGCATTCAAGCCTCGCTCTGGGTACCAGGATTCAAGCCTCACTCTGGGTACGAGCATTCAAGCCTCGCTCTGGGTACGAGCATTCAAGCCTTTCTCTGGGTACGAGCATTCAAGCCTCCCTTTGGGTGTGAGTCAAGTGTCACTCTGGGTACAAGCATTCACGCCTCACTCTGGGTACCAGGATTCAAGCATCGCTCTGAGTATGAGCATTTAAGCCTCGCTCTCTGTGTATGAGCATTCAAGACTCGCTCTGGGTATGAGCATTCAAGCCTCGCTCTGGGTATGAGCATTCAAGCCTCGCTCTAGGTACATGCATTCAAGGCTCGCTCTGGGTGCGATCATTCAAGGTTCAGTCTTGGTATGAGCATTCAAGCCTCGCTCTGGGTACCAGGATTCAAGCCTCACTCTGGGTACGAGCATTCAAGCCTCTCTATGGGTATGAGCATTCAAGCCTCGCTCTGGGTACCTGCATTCTAGCCTCGCTTTGGGTACGAGCATTCAAGCTTCGGACTTGGTATGAGCATTCAAGCCTCGCTCTGGATACTAGGATTCAAGCCTCACTCTGGTTACGAGCATTCAAGCCTCATTCTGGGTATGAGCATTCAAGCCTCATTCTGGGTACGAGCATTCAAGCCTCACTCTGGGTACCAGGATTCAAGCCTCGCTCTAGGTACCAGGATTCAAGCCTCGCTCTGGGTACCAGGATTCAAGCCTCGCTCTGGGTACCAGGATTCAAGCCTCGCTCTGCGTACCAGGATTCAAGCCTTGCTCTGGATATGAGCATTTAAGCCTCGCTCTGAGTACGAGCATTCAAGCCTCATTCTGGGTATGAGCATTCAAGCCTCACTCTGGGTATGAGCATTCACGCCTTACTCTGGGTACCAGCATTCAAGCCCCTCTCTGGGTACGAGCATTCAAGCCCCTCTCTAGATACAAGCATTCAAGCCCCTCTCTGGATACGAGCATTCAAGCCCCGCTCTGGGTACGAGCATTCAAGCCTCGCTCTGGGTACTAGCATTTAAGCCTCACTCTGGGTACGAGCATTCCAGCCTCGCTCTGGGTACGAGCATTCAAGCTTCACTCTGGGTACGAGCATTCAAGTCTCCCTTTGGGTGTGAGTCAAGCCTCACTCTGGGTACGAGCCTTCAAGCCTTACTCTGAGTACGAGCATTCAAGCCTCGCTCTGGCTGCCAGGATTCAAGCCTCGCTCTGGCTACCAGGATTCAAGCCTCACTCTGGCTACTAGGATTGAAGCTCTGGGTATGAGCATTCAAGCCTCACTCTGGGTACGAGCATTCAAGCCTCACTCTGGGTACGAGCATTCAAGCCTCACTCTGGGTACGAGCATTCAAGCCTCACTCTGGGTACGAGCATTCAAGCCCCTCTCTGGGTATGAGCATTCAAGCCTCACTCTGGGTACTAGCCTTTAAGCCTCACTCTGGGTAAGAGCCTCCAAGCCTCGCTCTGAGTATGAGCATTCAAGCCTCGCTCTGGCTGCCAGGATTCAAGCCTCGCTCTGGCTACCAGGATTCAAGCCTCGTTCTGGCTACCAGGATTGAAGCCTCGCTCTGGGTATGAGCATTCAAGCCTCGCTTTGGTTTCGAGCATTCAAGCCTCGCTCTGGGTACGAGCATCCAAGCCTTGCTCTGGGTATGAGCATCCAAGCCTCGCTCAGGGTACGAGCATTCAAGCTTCGCTCTGGGTACGAGCATCCAAACCTCACTCTGGGTACGAGCATTCAAGCTTCACTCTGGGTACGAGCATTCAAGCCTCCATTTGGGTGTGAGTCAATCCTCACTCTAGGTATGAATATTCAAGCCTTGTTTTAGAGTCAAGCCTTACTGGTTCTAGGTGCAATTCAAGCCTCATTTTGAAGTAGGAGAATTAACCAATAAATGTGCGATCTTGCACCAAAAAGGAGTCTTGTACACCTCTTGTTAAAACCTATTCAAATACACACCAGCATTGTAAACAATAAAATTTTACTGAGTTAAGGCAAAATAATGTCAATCCCAAAATATGAATATGGCTGTCCCCTGACTACAGCAAAACACCTTAGAAGAAGCAATGATTAAAACAATGTATAAAAATTCAAGATACCTACAAAGAACCGAGAAGTTGCCTAAGCTACCACATTAGTGTAAACAACAATGTCCCTCTAAACTTATGGAAAGTGATGACAGAAGACTGGGTCAAGTGTTCGGCATTAATGTCTCAGTCCACATTCATACCATTGGGGACAAAGCATTTTATTTTGTAAATCGACTTAATCTCCATTTGGGACAAGCCCCATTAGTGGAACCTTCCTGTCATGGCATCTTGCAAAATGTTTGGGTATGGTATGCACTTTGGTGCCCTTTCTTAAAGTGGTTGTAAACCCTTACAAACCACTTTGACCTACAGGTAAGCCTAGATTAAGGCTTACCTGTAGGTCCAAGCAATATCAATATCAAGCAATATAAACCTATATGGTTTAGGAGATATTTGCCCGAAAACGGGCACCGCTGTCTACGGCG
Source organism: Lithobates pipiens (assembly GCF_037356315.1). Classification (NCBI taxonomy): domain Eukaryota; kingdom Metazoa; phylum Chordata; class Amphibia; order Anura; family Ranidae; genus Lithobates; species Lithobates pipiens. Next base: position 3,496,368 of record NW_027507870.1, on the reverse strand, counting down.
CATGCGCCGTAGACAGCGGCGCGCAGGTGCACTAAACGCGGCAGTTCCAAGAATGGAGCTGCCGCATTTGTCGACTCCCGTGCGCATGCGCGGGAGTGACGTCATCGCGGCTTTGCCGAATGACAGCGGCGGAGCTGCGAGACGCCACTCCCGTGCGCATGCGCGGGAGTGACGTCATCGCGGCTTCGCCGCTGTCATTCGGCGGAGCTGCGAGACGCCACCAGCAAGATGGATTCGGCGGACTACAGGGGACAGCGGCGACTTCGCTGGCTCCTGTGTCAGGTAAGTGACACATAATGGGCTACTATGCGATGCATAGTAGTCCATTATGCTTTACCTTTGCAGGGAAAAAAAGAGGAAGTAAACTCATCAGGGTTTACTTCCTCTTTAAGTTATTAACATGTTCATTTACAGGTATTGCAATGGTTCGAGTGGTTATCTCTATATATTGTTTGCCACAAGGGCAGATAAGGTACATAATGTTCTTAGTTGTGCAGGTAATGAAATGTTTGATGGGATATATTTTACCAGTTACAGTTGAAGCAAAAGTGCAAGATTTAATTTTACAATTGGTGTTAACCTGTGTATCTTATTACCTGCCCTCATGGCAAACAATATATAGAGAGAACCACTCAAACCCAGCAAGACCAGGTACTGGAACGCCCCTAGGAAGGCAGATGTATGGCTCACACCGCTCACACCACTCACACCACTCTCTCATGGGACATTTTACACCAGCAGACCTTTTGATGTCATACTGTACATCATACAATCCCTCTGCCATTCCTCTGCCTTACTGGGGGCATTTCAGTTCCTGGTCTTGCTGGTCCTCCATGTTGATCCTGCTGGTGTGGTGAGCAAAATTTGGTTTTTGAGTGACCCCAGAATGGATTTTGCTGTTTTTATAATCTGGATCACAGAACCATTCTTCAAGAAGTGAATTTTTTGAGGTCAGGCACTGATGTTGGACGAGAAGGCATGGCTTGCAGTTTCCGCTCTAATTAATCCCAAAAGTGTTCTGAGGTCAGGACTCTGTGCAGGCCAGTCAAGTTCCTCCACCTCCACTATTGTAATACGGGCACCTTTCTGCTTTACATTCGCTGTGCGACTGAATTGGCATACAAAGGCAGACACTAAACCACAACAAAATGGCCGATACACATAATATTAGGCAGCCAACAAAATGGCCACGATATTTACTTCCAGCAGGCTTCAACAAAATGGCCGCTAGACCACTTCCGGTTAAACAATATATAAAGTATGTCCAGACAACTGATCCGGTTTTCCAGATGAAGTCATGAAAGGTGACGTAACGCGTAGGGATTGACCGGAATAGACGCACACTGGAAGTGACATAAGAAGGCACTGAACAACGCTGATTTTATTCTCTACTTGTTATATTGCCTGTTATTCACGTTTTTAAATGTAAGAGTCCACTTGGGTACTTAATAAAATATTATGTTTGACCCTTAATATACTAGGCCAGTGATGGCGAACCTTGGCACCCCAGATGTTTTGGAACTACATTTCCCATGATGCTTATGCACTCTGCAGTGTAGCTGAGCATCATGGGAAATGTAGTTCCAAAACATCTGGGGTGCCAAGGTTCGCCATCACTGTACTATGCTATCGAAGGCCCCATGTTAATGGAATACATTGGGACAGCTTAGTGGATCATTCTTTCCATTGGATGAACACTTATGAGACCATCTGCTGTGTGCAGAAGTTGAAAGAGGGGCCTATAGACGATAGTGGAGACCTTTTGGCTTTTTGATTTGATTTACTTCTGCAATTAAGGTGAGAGTTCTGGGAGACCTAAGTATTAAGAGGCAGTTTGTGGAAGACTTATGGATATTTTATCTATTTGAACATCCAAAGCACAACATACGGACATTTTGAATGAATCTGTTCTTGGACTGTACTTGTCAATTTGGACACCTTAAAGTAGACCTAAAGACTTTCTTTGGAAAAGTGTAAGCAGGCCGGCTATTTATTGCACAAGGTACTTTTTTTTAAATGTACACTGAGCATGCGCAGCTCAGTATAAGTTCCGGCATGGTGCCTGTGTGCCGGGATGACTGAACTCCTGCACATGGGTGGAAGTTTCCTCATCCCACATTTGAGAGATGGTGCAATTTATTGTGACTAGCTTCCCAGTGCACCTCCCAAAGGCATATTATACACTGCAATACAGCACGGTGCCCTGTGCTTTGCCCTGCCATAAAATGAAGCCTGCCCCATTTCTGCATGCGTTGCTGTGATTTTAAGCCCATTTATATTGCATTGACTGGTAAACTCAATGTAAGGCGCTGTTACACGCATCAACGCATGACAACACATAGGACCTTATCTACATAACTATATTAGGGACTGAGAAAATGTTGAACCCATTAAGCCTCGTACACACAGTACGGTTGTTGGCAGGGATTGTCTGATGACAGACTGTTGTCCTAAAATCTGACCGTTACTACGTTCCTTCTGACAATTGTTGTCCAACATTTGGCCAACAAATGTTGGATGGCAGGCTAGTAAATTTTCGGCGGACAACGGTCTGTTGTCTGATATTCGTGTCACGGGTACACAAGTGCATCACACAAAAGTGGAAAGTGCAAACACGCATGCTCGTTATCAATGCTCACCAAACACGTCATTAGCAGAAGGTGCCCAAAGGGTGGCGCTCAAGAGCTGAAAATCCTGGTAGTACGTCACTACTTTTGTATTTGTTGGCTGACAATTGTGTACCATTAGTATGCAAGACAAGTTCCAGACACACACCCTTCGGTCAAAAATCAGATGCTCGGTTGGTCAACAATCTGGTCGTGTGTACGAGGCTTTAGAGTGACAACCATAAAAATTACTACTTCTAGAAGTTGAGAGCAGCAATCACACCCAACATAGGTCTCTTGGCAAATATTTTCTTTAAACACCCTGAGGATATGTGTGGGTGGGGCTGAGAATAGGCCATATTGGAGGACCAGCACCAGAGTCAGGAAAAGGTTAAACAATTCTTGTATTTTTGGGAGGTAACTGAACAGTCAATGAGGCAACCATAATCTGAGATCACTAGCACTGGCACAATGGCGAAAGTAACTGCGGCAAACCATTCCAAATACTCTTGAACCAGAACTCAGTAACTCTGGTGATACAAGTACATTTACAGTAACTTTGGAGGCTTAAGCCGCGTACACACGGGCGGACTGTATGGCCTACTTAGTCCGTCATACAATCCGACGGACAGTCCGTCATACTTTCATTTGAATGGACTTGACCACACACGGATACACAAACAGTCCGTCGAAAGCTTGCGCGATGACGTGTACAGCACGTACGACGGGACTAGAAATAGGAAGTCCAATACACAGCAATGCAACCTTCCGCCGTGTAAATCCTTTCTGGGCATGTGCCATTCTTAGTCCGTCCGACTAGCCTACTGACGAGCGGATTGTCCGCTGAAACCAAAGTATGACGGACAGAATTTCAAAAATTCCGAAATACTTAGTACGCCAGACTGCACGCTGAAAAAGTCCGCTGAAGCCCACACACGAGCGGACTGCCACTGAAATGTGTTTCGACGGACTAAGTACGCCATACAGTCCGCCCGTGTGTACGCGGCATTACAGTATCTCTCAGTACAGCATATGTCTCAAACGTCTGGCCTACATTACCGGGCACTGCATCTGTAAGAGGGGTGATTGACTAGTTAAGTGAAGGCACAAACGGCTGTTAAGAAGACTTGCCAGAGCTTAGAAGTTTAGTCTTTCAGGCGGTGGACAGTGAAGCTTGCAGCGTTGTCCCTAATCTTTCCCTCCTCAAGCAAGAACCTTTCCCTGAGGCCAACTCACTACCCCTGACAAGTATGGTTCCTCTTCCTGCACTAGCTCCTTGCATAATGCGTGCCAAATGCAATAGGGAACTGCTACTTATTTATATTAGCAATGCCAACACTAAAGATGGTCGCTGAGGACATCCAGTGTTACCATGTCCAAACAGACCACTGCTCCCCTGATAACTCCTATGGAGCCTACAGAGGAACAATGTTTCTCTCCTGAAGCACAGCAGCCCAGTAATTAGTGTCACCTACAGCAAGGAGGATCAATTGCACCTGCCTTTGATTTTACCCATGCGACTGTCATTTTCAAATGTCAGTGGACTCAGAGACTGAAAATAACTGTCATTTTCTTTTACAATATGAATGTAAATTGAGTCATTAGGCAGGTGTGAAGAAATGCTATAAATGAAGAATGCTTTCAGAAATCGAAGTGTTAATAGATTATTTTCATCAATTAATAAAATGGAAATTAAATGGAGAAGAGAAATCCAAATTGAATCAATATTTGGGGTTCCCCCCTTTACCTTCTTCTAGGTAGACTTGCACACAGTTTTTGAAGGAACTCGGCAGTAAGGATGAGCCGAACACCCCCCAGTTCGGTTCGCACCAGAACCTGCAAACAGACCTAAACTTCGTGTGAACTTTAGAACCCTATTAAAGTCTATGGGACTCGAACGTTCAAAATCAAAAATGCTAATTTTAAAGGCTAATATGCAAGTTATTGTCCTAAAAAGTGTTTGGGAACCCGGGTCCTGCCCCAGGGGACATGGATCAATGCAAAAATAAGTTTTAAAAACTGCAGTTTTTTCAGGAGAAGTGATTTTAATAATGCTAAAAGTGTAATATTCCTTTAAATTTCGTACCTGGGGGGTTGTCTATAGTATGCATGTGAAGGGGCACATGTTTCCCATGCTTAGAACTGTCCCTGCACAAAATGTAATTTCTGCAGGAAAAAAAGTCATTTAAAATCACTTGCGACTATAATGAATTGTCGGCTCCCGTAATACAGAGAGCACTCATTGAGAGTCACTGAAAAAGAAAAAAAAAGAAAAAAGCGTGGGGTTCCCCCAAATTCAATTACTAGGCCCTTCAGGTCTGGTATGGATATTAAGGGGAACCCCGCTTCAATTTTTTTTTAAAAATGACGTGAGGTTCCCCCCAAATATCCATACCAGACCCTTCAGGTCTGGTATGGATTTTAAGGGGAACTCCACGCCAAATGTAAAAAATAATATCAGACCCTTTATCCGAGCATGCAACCTGGCAGGCCACAGGAAAAGAGGGAGGGGAGAAGAGAGCGCCCCCCTCCTGAACCATAACAGGCCACATGCCCTCAACATCGGGGGGATGCTTTGGGGTCTCCCACAAAGCACCTTGTCCCCATGTTGATGAGGACAAGAGCCTCATCCCCACAATCCTGGCCAGTGGTTGTGGGGGTCTGCGGGCGGGGGGCTTATCATAATCTGGAAGCCCCCTTTAACATGGGGACCCCCAGATCCCCCCCCCTGTTTGAAATAGTAAGGGGGTACAAAAGTACCCCTACCATTTCACAAAGAAAGTGTAAAAAAGTTAAAAAACACACACCGTTGAGAAAAGTCCTTTATTAAAAATAAAAAAAATAAAAAAAGATTCCAGCGATGGGTGATCTCTCCCTCCGGCGCAGTGCATCCATCCTCTGTCTCCACCGTAGACACTGCTGGAATCCCGGCAGCCTGACAGAAACCTGCGTTACATCAGAGGGAGGCGGGGTCACCCACACGTCACTGGGGAAGCCCGGCTTTCCCCTTGCGTCAGAGGGGGATGGGGTCAGGTGACGGGTGGCCCCGCTCTCCTCAGCTAAGAAGTGTCAGGCTACCGGGATTCCCGCAGTGTCTCTGGTGGAGACAGGATGGATGCGCTGTGCTGGAGGGAGAGATCACCCATCGCTGGATCCCGGAGAGGAGATCACCCATCGCTGGATAGCAAGAGTGGATTACCACCGCTGGAATCTTTTTTTTATTTTTAATAAAGGACTTTTCCCAACGGTGTGTGTGTGTGTTTTTAAAAAATGTCTACACTTTCTTTATGAAATGGTAGGGGTACTTTTTTACCCCCTTACCATTTCAAACAGGGGGGCGGGATCTGGGGGTCCCCTTGTTAAAGGAGGTTTCCAGATTCGGATAAGCCCCCCACCCGCAGACCCCCACAACCACTGGCCAGGGTTGTGGGGATGAGGCCCTTGTCCTCATCAGCATGGGGACAAGGTGCTTTGGGGGGACCCCAAAGCATCCTCCCAATGTTGAGGGCATGTGGCCTGGTACGGTTCAGGAGGGGAGGCGCTCTCTCCTCCCCCCCTCTTTTCCTGTGGCCTGCCAGGTTGCGTGCTCGGATAAAGGGTCTGGTATGGATATTTGGGGGGAACGCCACGTCTTTTTTTTATTTGACGCGAGGTTCCCCTTAATATCCATACCAGACCTGAAGGGCCTGGTAATTGAATTTGGGAGAACCTCGCGCTTTTTTTTTTTCTTTATCAGTGACTTTCAATTACTGTTCTCTGTATTACGGGGAGCCGACAATTCATTATAGCCGCAGGGGATTTTATATGACTTTTTTTCCTGCAGAAATGACACTTTGTGCAGGGACAGTTCTAAGCACGGGAAACATGCGCCCCTTTACAGGCATACTATACACACCCCCCAGGTACAAAATTTAAAGGAATATTACACTTTTATTGTTTCACTTTAAGCATTATTAAAATCACTGCTCTTGAAAAAAACTGCAGTTTTTAAAACTTTTTTTTGCATTGATCCATGTCCCCTGGGGCAGGATCCAGGTCCCAAAACACTTTTTAGGACAATAACTTGCATATTAGCCTTTAAAATTAGATTTCTCCTATAGACTTGTACAGGGTTTTCGAATTTGCCGCAAACACCCCAAATTGTTTGCTGTTTCAGTGAACAGACGAACAGGCAATGTTCGAGTCCAGCTCATCCCTACTCAGCAGGTAGGTTGTTCTATGTTCATCTTGGAGAACGAAGCACAGATCTTCTGTGGGTGTCGGACACCTCTAATCCTTCTATCTCTTCATGTCATCCCAGACAGACTTTGTGATGGTGAGATCAGGGCTCTGAGGGGGCCAAACCATGACTTACATGACTTCCAGGACTCCTTGTACTTATTTACACTGAAGATAGTTCTTAATGACATTGGCTGTATGTTTGTGGTGGTTGTCCTGCTACAGAATAAATTTCAGGCCAATCTCCTCCCTAATTGTATGGCATGACGGAGAAGTATATCCCTGTATTTCTCAGCATTGAGAACATCAGTGATCCTGACCACATCTTGCCCCAAACTTGCAAGGAACCTTCACCATGGTTCAGTTGCATGCAGACACTCAATGTTGTATTGCTCTCCAGCCCTTCCCCCAACAAACTGCCTCCTGCTACAGACAAATATTTCACATTTTACTCATCAGTCCAACCTGCCTGCTGACATTTTTCTGCCCCCTCAGTTCCTAGGTTTTCTTACATAGTTGAATCACTTAGCCTTGTTTCCACATAAGAGACTTTTTGGCCACAATTCTTCCATGAAGACCACTTCTGCCCAGACTGGGTCCCACTGGTCTACTCCAGTTCTGTGCTGATGGCAGTGCTGGGCATCTTCAGATGTGGAAGGAAAGAAAGCATGATGAGTCTTTCATCTGCTGCATTCAGTTTCCTTGGTCAACCACTGCGTCTACACTCCTCAATATTGCCCAATCAATGGTGTCATCAATGCTGGGGAAAAAAAGGCAGATACTTATCCATCATGCTGTACTATCAGGGAGGTGTGTGATTGGCCCCAACTCTATTCTGTAGTGGACAACCACCCCAAGCATCCAGCCAATGTCATTAGGAACGATCTTCAGTGTAAATAAGGAATCTTTAAAGTGATGAATTGGCTCCCACAGAGCCCTCAGCATCATGGAGTCTGTCTGGGATGACATGAAGAGACAAAAGGATTTGAGGCAGCCGACATCCACAGATCTGTGCTCAGTTCTCCAAGATGTTTGGAACAACCTGCCTACTGAGTTCCTCCATAAACTGTGTGCAAGTCTACCTTGAGGAATTGATGCAGTTTTAAAGGCAAGGGGCAGTCACACCAAATAAAGCTGGCATAGAAATTTTAGTTGTTTTCTATTATTATTATTAATTGCAATTAGTTAGAGAGGAGTTGGCTGTATGGATTGTCAAGCTGGGAATCCCTTCTTGTAGGGGAGGTTTAATCAGTAAATGTTGAACACCTACCATGAAAGTATAAATTAATCCAATCAGCACCGGGTGCACTTCCCCACAATCCTGCAGAGAAAAAAAAGACAGCATTAGTGCTGAATACAATGAGGATCAGAGTTATGAATTGAATGTATAGTATTTATCAGTCACATAGCCATATACACATTCATATTCTTTAACTATGGGTTTTCTCTCCAACTGTCAAGGACCCCTCCCCCCATGCTCATCCAGAGCTGAGTATCATATGGCTGCCAAGCAAGTTGCGGGTGCTGGCACCAATTGTGTCCCTAGCAACCATCACTGTCACATTTCTTTCATAGCCAGAAATCAACAAACATATAGGCAAAGGGGCGGGGATAGCAATGACACCACTGCCCAAATATGATCACAGTGATGTCACTATTATCCCCACTACTTCAATTATGTAGATAAAGACAGCTTGGGAAGCGGTCATTTAGGATCAGTCTTATTGTACCAGGTACATCAGGTTTTTTTTGTTTTGTTTTTTCATTTTGATGAGTTGTCGAGCAGTGGGCATTGTGATTAATGATGGATTTACAACAATGACATTTTAGGAAGATTTTTATTATTTTAATAAAGGACTTATCAAACACTTGGGTATTTTTATTTCTGGGTGGCATCTTTTTTTTTTTTTTGCTCTGAGAATGCATAGGTTTACAATTTTCCCCCACACTCATTCACATGGGGTGGGCGGGGGTGCTTGTTACACTTAAGCTCATTATTATGTATAGTATTTCTTTGTTATCTCTATTTTAAAATCAATAAAAACAGATGTTGCACATGTAATGTTACGGCCTGCAGAACTATTTTCCTTCCATAAGATGGCAGTAGCAAGTGTTATTTATTTAGCTTGTGACTGAGTTTAGGCTGTGGCACTCTGGGAAATGTAGTCTAGTAAAGAACCTGAGCCACGGCCATCACTGGGAAACCAACTATGATATCCAGGGATAACTGGGAGCAGGAGGGGTCTTAAAAATGAAATCCCAGGAAGGAGGGAGGTCAGTTGGGGAGCGCGTCAACTGGAGAGAGGATGAGAGATGTGCTGTGCGGTGCCAAGCCCTGCTGTGCTGAGTTTTGGTGGATGCTGCTGTATCCTCAGGTAGCTGGACCAAGCTCTGGTGCCTATTCTTCAATGTCCGTCTGTGATACAGGCAGAGCTAGGGGGGAACTTGGTTGCACCACCTCTGGCTCAGGTCTTCTGCTCCCTGCTCACCACTATCACTTGGTAACACTGAAATCCATCTTCTGCGTTTACACGTGATAGCTTATCTCCCAGTAGCTCTAACAGTTCAGATTTCCTGCGCAGATCCCACTGAGTGCCGGACAGGGACAAGAGAGATACAGAACAGGTGCACATGGTTTAGTGCAGTCATGGGCAGGAGAGGGTGCGTGGTAGGCTGCACCCTCTGTGGTCTCCATTTTTTCCCTGGTGACCAATTGTTGATGCTCTTACTGCATGATTTCCCTTGCAAGTGACTGTAGTATAGTATAGTATAGTATGCTGGGAGATACTACAGCCGGATAGGTGCTTCAGCTTAATATTGCAACAAAGGTAAGACATATGACAGATGATGTTGCTTTTAAGGAGGGGGGAAGATGAGGGCAGTGGAGGAAGGGGTTGCATGCAGAGGGAAGAGCTACTAGTTGAAGCCATTTGACAGGTATGTGTGTGTGGCATGCATGGTTGAGTTCCTCCACCTTTTCTATGAGAAAAAAAGCCCTGGATATGGGCCACCAGCACCAAGGCCTGATGGGGAAATGCAGGAGGGAACCACCAAGGTACTTGTCATCTCGCCAGCCATCAGTGATGATAACCTGCGAGAAAGGGGACCCTCCATCGGTTCATCCAACCAACTGACAAAGGAGAATTGCAGAGAGAGGGAGTGGTGAGCAGGTCACAGACTCAGTTAAGCTCAATCATTGTTGACACTGTCAGTTTTCACTTGCAATAAGTTGCAGGTATAAACCCTGCAATCACTATTGTGCTAACTGCTCATTCTGTTGCTAGACTAGGACCAATGCGCCAAGTTACCTGTTCTTCTTCCCAGAGCTCTGCACTGTGCACACCCCAACACCTCATTGCTGCAAGTGGGTCTGCCTTTGCTTAAAGAACCAAATTGCATCTAAAAACTCCCCTTCCTTGCTACTTACCTCTTCAGGTGAAACCTTAACCACTTCAGCCCTGGAAGATTTTACCCTCTTCCTGACCAGAGCACTTTTTGCAATTCGGCACTGCGTCACTTTAACTGACAATTGCGCGGTTGTGCGATGTTGCACCCAAACAAAATAGATGTATTTTTTTTCCCACAAATAGAACTTTCTTTTGGTGGTTTTTGATCACCCCTGCGTTTTTTTATTTTTGTGCTATAAACAAAAAAATAGCTCCAATTTTGAAAAAAAAAACACTATGATTTTTACTTTTTGATAAAATAAATATCCCCAAAAAATATTTAAAAAAACATTATTTTTCCTCAGTTTAGGCTGATATATATTCTTCTACATATTTTTGGTAAAAGAAAAATGCAATGAGCGTTTTTTGATTGGTTTGTGCAAAAGTTATAGCATCTACAAAATAGGGGATAGTTTTATGGCATTTTTATTGATATTTTTTTTTTACTAGTAATGGTGGCAATCAGCGATTTTTATCATGACTGTGACATTATGGCGGACACATCGGACAATTTTGACAAAAAAATTGCATTAATTACTGTAAAAATTTCACTGGCAGTGAAGGGGTTAACCACTAGGTGGCACTGTAGGGGTAAAGTGTGTCCTAGGGAGTGATTCTAACTGGGGGGAGGGCCTGTGTGTGACACGTCACTGATCGGCGCTCTCGATTACAGGGAGCAATGATCAGTGTCCTGTCACTAGGCAGAACAGGGAGATGATTGTTTATATCAGCATCTCCCCGTTCTTCCTCACCATGAGGTGATCACGGTTACAGTGTCCCCAGCGTGCACGAGTGCCTGCAAGCCACCTCTCAAATGGCAACATACAGGTACGGTAATCTGCCTGTACGCGCCCTTCTGCCGCAGTATATCTGCGTGAGGCGGTCAGGAAGCGGTTAACACCCGACTTATAGACATACCCTTATTTTTCTGCATGCCAACATCTCAAAAGGGCCCCAATGTAGCCAGCAGAAGATCACTTCAAAGACTATACTCAGATTACTGTATCCTAAGGACAGATCTGTGTCCAGCTTTACAGTATAATCTCTCAGACCTAAATCTAGCCCCTTTTTCTGTCTCAAATGGAACAATTGATCCAGCTTTGTTACTTTGTTGGCAATTTGTCTCATATGGAGCTACCATTTATACCCTAAAGGTCACAATACAGGCTTAAATTTTAAGCCCTTGTAAGGGACTCATTGAAGCTAATTGTGTATTCCTTTTTGTGTTCCTGTTGGTTGACTAAAATCTGTAAGGTAAACTCACACAGGACCCCCCTCAGTCTCGCTGACCTGGATCATGGCGATCTCCCGCTATGAGCCCTCATATATCCGCCTAACTGCCCCGGGGATTAGAAATACCCTTGTCATTATCTTTGTATTTGTACTTGTATTTGCATTTTTTTAAATTTTTTTACTAGCAATGGTAGTGATCTGTGATTGTTAGTGGAATTGCGACATTATGGCGGACAGATCGGACACTTTTAACACGTTTTTGGGACCATTGACATTTATACAGTGATCAATGCTATAAAAATGCACTGATTACTCTGTAAATGTCACTGGCAGGGAAGGGTTAACGCTAGGGGGCGATCAAGGGGTTAAATGTGTTCCCTAGTGTGTGTTTCTAACTGCATGGGGATGGGACTGACTGGGGGAGGAGGCATATCGCTGTTCCTACTTACTAGGAACAAACAATATGTCTCCTCCGCCCTGACAGAACAAGGATTTGTGTGTTTACATATGCAAATCCTCATGCTGGCTCTCGTGCCCGTGACCACAGGTGGTCGGCATCGATCGCGCCTACCGGCCACGCACATCAGGTCCCCCGCCGTGCCATGGGCACATGCCTCCAGTGACTCTTAAAGGGATGAAACATACCCATATATTGTTTTGAGCAGCCGTGCCATTCTGCCAACGTATATTGATGTGAGCCAATGTGCCAGTATACCTTGTGATACTTTTATAAGGCAAACCTTCCAATACAGTTACGAATCAAAATTTTGACAAAATTTCCATTATTCAGAGATTTGGCTGTATCCGAATTTCTGAATCACAAAAGTGATTGTCTACAGATTTCAACAAATCCAAAATAAATTATAACAAAACAAGTTATTCAAATTTGAAAAGGAATTAAAAATTGATAAATAATTTGAATTCAAAATTGAAAATGAATTAGAATTTGGAATTGAATTTGAAGTGGAAAAATTTTGCAATAAATAAAGTAAAAAAGTAAAATAAGATGATGATTCCTGCTTATACTGATTTTTAGAATACAACAGAATAGAATATACTCTATTCTATTTTATTCTGTTATATAGCCACTTCAGCTCCGGACCAATAAACACCTTAAGGACCAGAGGTCTTTTTGCAATTTCGCACTGCGCTGCTTTAACTGGTAATTGCGCGGTCATGCAATATTGCACCCAAACGAAATTTGCGTCCTTTTCTTCCCACAAATAGAGCTTTCTTTTGATGGTATTTGATTGCCTCTGCGATTTTTTTTTTTTGCGATATAAATGGAAAAAGAGCGAAAATTTTGAAAAAAAATGATATTTTCTTCTTTTTGTTATAAGAAAAATCGAATAAACTAAATTTTACTCATACATTGAGGGCAAAATTTATTCAGCCACATGTCTTTAGTAAAAAAAATGTCAATAAGCGTATATTTTTTGGTTTGCGCAAAAGTTATAGCGTCTACAAACTAGAGTACATTTTCTGGAATTTACACAGCTTTTAATTTATGACTGCCGATCTCAATTCTTGAGGTGCTAAAATGGCAGGGCAGTACAAATCCCCCCCAAATGACCCCATTTTGGAAAGTAGACACCCCAAGGAAATTGCTGATGGGTATGTTGAGCCCATTGAATATTTATTTTTTTTGTCCTAAGGGATTGAATAATGACAAAAAAAATAAAAAAAAAATTATTTTTACAAAAAGTTGTCACTAAATGATATATTGCTCACACATGCCATGGTTATATGTGGAATTGCACCCCAAAATATATTCCGCTACTTCTCCCGAGTATGGGGATACCACGTGTGTGGGACTTTTTGGGAGTCTAGTCGCGCACGGCACCCTGAAAACCAATCACCACCTTCAGGATTTCTAAGGGTGCAAATTTTTGATTTAACTCCTCACTACCTATCACAGTTTCGAAGGCCATAAAATGCCAAAATAGCACAAAACCCCCCAAAATGACCCCATTTTGGAAAGTAGACACCCCAAGCTATTTACTGAGAGGCATGTTGAGTCCATGGAATATTTTATATTTTGCCACAAGTTGCGGGAATATTACAAACTTTTTTTTTTTTGCACCAAGTTGTCACTAAATGATATATTGCTCACACATGCTATGGGCATATGTGAAATGACACCCCAAAATACATTCTGCTGCTTCTCCCGAGTACGGGGATACCACATGTGTGGGACTTTTTGGGAGTCTAGTCGCGCACGGCACCCCGAAAACCAATCACCACCTTCAGGATTTCTAAGGGTGCAAATTTTTGATTTAACTCCTCACTACCTATCACAGTTTCGAAGGCCATAAAATGCCAAAATAGCACAAAACCCCCCCAAATGACCCCATTTTGGAAAGTAGACACCCCAAGCTATTTACTGAGAGGCATGTTGAGTCCATGGAATATTTTATATTTTGCCAAAAGTTGCGGGAATATTACAAACTTTTTTTTTTTTTGCACAAAGTTGTCACTAAATGATATATTGCTCACACATGCTATGGGCAGAAGTCAAATTACACCCCAAAATAAATTCTGCTGCTTCTCCCGAGTACGGGGATACCACATGTGGGGGACTTTTTGGGAGCCTAGCCACGTACGGGACCCCGAAAACCAAGCACTGCCTTCCGGATTTGAATATAAAATGCTATAAAAAACAAACTAACCAGAGTCACCCGTAACACTTATACGGTGATCAGTGGTGAAAGGGTTAACTAGGGGCAATCAGGGGGTTCAAATTTTTATTAGGTAGTATATGGGGGTCCCTGGCGCTATATAAAAACCTGACGGGGAACCTAAATAACTAACTGGCTAACCAGCGTCACCAGTGACACTTATACTGTGATCGCTGGTGAAAGGGGGTGAAAGGGTTAACTAGCAGCAATCAGGGGGTTAAAACCATTATTGGGTAGTATATCGGGGTACCTAGCGCTATAAAAACCTGGCGGTGAACCTAAAAAAATAACTAGCTACCTAGCGACACTAGCGACACTGATGCAGCGTTCAGAAAAATTATCGCTTAGTGACACTGGCAAAAGGGGGTGAAAGGGTTAACTAGCGGAAATCAGGGGGTTAAAACCATTATTGGGTAGTATATCGGGGTACCTAGCGCTATAAAAACCTGGCGGTGAACCTAAAAAAATAACTAGCTACCTAGCGACTGTAGCGACACTAATGCAGCGATCAGAAAAACGATCGCTTAGTGACACTGGCAAAAGGGGGTGAAAGGGTTAACTAGCGGCAATCAGGGGGTTAAAACCATTATTGGGTAGTATATCGGGGTACCTAGCGATATAAAAACCTGGCGGTGAACCTAAAAAAATAACTAGCTACCTAGCGACACATGCAGCGATCAGAAAAATGATCGCTTAGTGACACTGGCAAAAGGGGGTGAAAGGGTTAACTAGCGGCAATCAGGGGGTTAAAACCATTATTGGGTAGTATATCGGGGTACCTAGCGCTATAAAAACCTGGCGGTGAACCTAAAAAAATAACTAGCTACCTAGCGACTGTAGCGACACTAATGCAGCGATCAGAAAAACGATCGCTTAGTGACACTGGCAAAAGGGGGTGAAAGGGTTAACTAGCGGCAATCTGGGGGTTAAAACCATTATTGGGTAGTATATCGGGGGGGGTTTGTGTGCCTGTGTGTACCTACATGTCAGTGTAGTGTTGGTGCACACTTACTTTTACTCTTCTCCTCGTAGTCCGGTCAAAAAGACCGCCCCGAGGAGAATGACATCACTTCCTCCTTCCTGTGTAAACAATACACAGGGGAGGAAGCTTCTCATTGGCCAGGAGCGATCCAGAGGGGGTGGCCATCACGTGATTGTGCCTGCCTGTGCCATTGTGCTGACGTACAATGGCAATACGGCGGTCCTTAAGTGGATAGAGTAGCATAATGCCGCGTACACACGATCGTAAATTCGGCCAGCAAAAGACCGATGATGATGCGACCGTGTGTACGCTCCATCGGACTTTTGCTGGCCGAATTTCCACCAGCAAAAGATTGAGAACAGGTTCTCTATTTTTCGGTCGGGAAAAGTTCAGATCGGAAATTCCGATCATCTGTTCCGACGTGCAAAATTCCTAAGCGTGCTCACAAACAATTTGACGCATGCTCAAAAGCATTGAACTTCATTTTCTCGGCTCGTCTTAGTGTTGTACGTCACTGCGTTCTTGACGGTCGAAAGTTCAGTGAACTTTTGTGTGACCGTGTGTATGCAAGACAAGCTTGAGTGGAATTCCTTCAGAAAAAAACATCCAAGATTTTCTGACGGAAAATCCACTCGTGTGTATGCGGCAATAGTCGGAATCATCATCGTATTTCACTTTTATGCCTTACTGTATTTAGTGCAATGTTTCTATTTCAAATTTAAATACATTTTTAAATTTGATTCAAAATAAAGAATATATGAAATTAATCCAAATAAACAAGATTAATCCCAACATTGAATCAGTCTAACATATTGAATATGACAAAACAAAATGAGTAACTTAACAAACTAATCTGAAACAAACCATATTTTTCCATTGTGACCATCTCTAGTCTGTTATTCTTTTATAGAGTTTTGAGTCTATGGAACTCTTGTAAGCCTGGAACTCATGTAAGCCTTACAAGAGTTCCGTAGCCTGTAAGTCTATGGAACTCTTGTAAACCTCAACCTCACTGATACCCCCAGGTATACTGGGGGTATCAGTGAGGTTGAGGCCACACACAGAGCTGGTAAGAGCAGGGGAGCCAAATCTACCAGCAGCTCTTGTAGGGGTAGCAGTAGAGAATAGCTCGGTGTCCCGAGAGCCGCACATCAAGCCAAGACCTGCTGTATGATAGTAAAGGGCGGTCTCAGCCTGGACCCCCACCAGGCCATGCCCCTAATACTTTTCACTCCACCTACCATAGTTTACTCTTGCGGGGTGTAGCTCTACATATATAGAAAATGATTCCGGTAACAATGCAACTATTCTGATTTGGTGCTATGATAAATTACACAAGTAAGAATTTTTGCCACGTTAGTTAATGACCATTTCTGATTTGTCTCACCTTGAAGATACATCAAGTCATTTTCAGGCTGCTCCTCCAATAAGCGTCCTTCTTCAAATCTACATCCCAGATGTTCCGTGTTTATATAGCGTTCGTAAGCAGGAAATCCGGACTTGTGTGGAGTGAACTCAAACCAAGCTTCTGAAATGAGAAGATTTTCCTCCAGTTATTGTCCATCCAGAGATGTCACCTCTACACACCGAAGAGTCACCTCTATTCCCTCTTCATTGCAAGAAATGTCCTTCCAAGCTTCACCAAGGACAAGAAAAACAAACAACAACAAAAAAGACCAACTGTAGAGCTGCCCGTGTACTAGAAGAGTTTTGATAGAAAAATGTTGTTTTCAAAACATTCATCTGATTTTTTAAATGATTGGTGGAGTCAAATCAATGTTTGTTTTCATCTGCAGTAGTAAAAAATTTTTAAAGAGCGGGATGAAAAATGTCTAATCTATTTTTTTTTTTTTAATCAAATGTATTGTAAAACCACACACACACAAAAATTGTCCCATCATTGAGAACATATCATATACCTTATCATATACCATATCATATACTTCTCCAGAGCCTCTCCCATCCTCTGGAACTCCCTGCCCCAGTATGTCCGATCAGCCCCTACCCTGTCCACCTTTAGGAGATCC
The DNA here is from genome assembly GCF_037356315.1 of Lithobates pipiens. NCBI lineage: Eukaryota > Metazoa > Chordata > Amphibia > Anura > Ranidae > Lithobates > Lithobates pipiens. Next base: position 3,479,178 of record NW_027507870.1, on the reverse strand, counting down.
CTGAAAACTCGTTTATTCAGGGAAGCCTATCCCACACCCACCTAACTGTCCCGGAGCCACCCCCATCAAATCATTCTCTGCAGCTATTACCTTTTTGTACCCACTCCCTTTAGAATGTAAGCTCTACGAGCCGGGCCCTCCTGTACCTTTTGTATTGTACTGTAATTGTGGTGTTCCCCCTATATATTGTAAATCACTGCGTAAACTGTTGGCGCTATATAAATTGTGAATAATAATAATAATAATAATAATATACCATCTTTGGTACAGTGTCTTGAAAAAAGTATTCATAACCCTTCAAATTTTCCACATTTTGCCAAGGCACTGTACCAAAGATGGTATATGATATGTTCTAATACGTAACTGTATTCTATTGGGATTTTATATGATAGACCAACACAAAGTGGCACATAATTGTGAAGTGGAAGGAAAAGGATAAATGGTTTTCAATTTTTTAACAAATAAATATATGAAAAGTCTGGAGTGCATTTGTATTCAGCCCCCTTTACTCTGATACCCCTAACTAAAATATAGCGGATCCAATTGCCTTCTGAAGTCACCTAATTAGTAAATAGAGTCCATCTGTGTGTAATGTAATCTCAGTATAAATACAGCTGTTCTGTGAAGCCCTCAGAGGTTTGCTAGAGAACCTTAGTAAAAAAAAAAACAGAATAATCAAGGCCAAGGAACACACCAGACAGGTCAGGGATAAAGTTGTAGAGAAGTATAAAGCAGGGTTGGGTTATAAAAGAAAATCACAAGCTTTGAACATCCATCATCCAAAAATGTAAGGTTTATGACACAACTGCAAACCTACTGAGAAATGGCCATCCACCTAAACTGACTGGCCGGGCAAGGAGAGTATTCATCAGAGAAGAGCCAAGATTTCCATGGTAACACTGGAGGAGCTGCAGAGATCCACAGCTCAGGAGGGAGAATCTGTCCACAGGACAACTATTAAGCTGCGTACACACAGTCGGAGAATCCGTCGGAATGCGTCTTATCGGACCGTGTCGTCAGATAATCCGACTGTGTGTGGTATGCATCGGACTGATTCCGTCCGAATCTCCAGCCGACCCAATTTTCCAACATGTTGGAAATATTTCCCGACCAACTGGGCCGGTCGGACGTAATCCGATCATGTGTAGAGCATTTTCATCGGACCAAGTGCCACGCATGCTCAGATCAAATTCCTACATCAAAGCTATTGGCTACTAGCCTGAATCTAGTCCCATCGTAACGAAATTACGTCATCACGTTCTGAAAGATCTGATTTTTCGACAACTTAGTCCGACCGTGTGTATGCAACAGTTTCGGACACAATCCGTCAGACTAAATCTGACGGACAAAATCCGACGGATTTGGTTGGCAGAATCTCCGACCGTGTGTACAGGGGCTTAGTCGCACTCTCCACAAATCTGCCCTTTATGGAAGTGTGAAAGAAAGCCATAAGAAGTCCTGTTTGCAGTTTGCGAGAAGCCATGTGGGGAACACAGCAAACATGTGGAAGAAGGTGCTCTGGTCAGATGAGAGCAAAATTTAACTTTTTGGCCTACAAGCAAAACGCTATGTGTGGGGGAAAACTAATGCTGCGTACACATGATCAGACTATCCGGTGGACTTAGTCTGGCGGACAAACCGCCGTAAAGTCCATCGGACTGTCCGAACGAGCGGACCTGCTCACACACGGGACTTTTCCGGCGGACTAGGTTGGGCAGAAATGAACGGACTTGCCCACACACACGGAGGAATGTCCGTTCATTTTGAGTGCTGTTCCAGGTAGCCGGGACTAGCAAAGGAAGTCAATGTCGCCGCCTTCGGTGGTGACATTGACACGTCACTAGCCCCGTCACCTGGTATGGACTTAAAGGGGAAGCCCTACCGCTGAAAAAACGGCGTGGGGGTCCCCCCCTTGGTCCATAGCAGACCCTTATGCAAGCACTCAACCCGGTCGGTCAGGAAAGGGGGTGGGGACGAGCAAGCACCCCCCCTCCTGAGCCATACCAGGTCACGTGCCCTCAACATGGGTGGTGCCCCCCACCCAAAAGCACCTTATCCCCATGTTGATGAGGACAAGGGCCTCTTCCCAACAACCCTGACTGTTGGTTGTTGGGGTCTGCGGGCGGGGGGCTTATCGGAATCTGGGAGCCTCCTTTAATAAGGGGGCCCCCAGATACCGGCCCCCGACCCTATGTGAATGAGTATGGGGTACAATGTACCCCTACCCATTCACCTGTGAAAAAAATGTAAATAAAACACAACACACAAGGATTAAAAATAGTTTATTGCACAGCTACGGGGGTCTTCTTCCGTCTTAGGGGGTCTTCTCGCCGGACTCCTCTGATATCTTCTGCTAGCACTTTTACTAGCGGAGGAGCCCGGCTTTCTTCTTTATCGCCACCCTCTTCTTCCGACTTTGGGGGTCTTGTCCCCCTCTTTGGTTCTTCTTGAAGGGCCTCCGCGCCTTCTTCTAGCTCTTTTACAAGCGGTGGCCTGGTCTTCTATCGCCGCTGTTGCCACTGTCTTCTGCGCCTTCTGTTCTTCTCTTCTTGAGCTGTTGACTCGTCGCTGTCTCTGGCCACAATGACAGGGACGTGGCATGCGGCAAATAATATAGGGACATCGCCGGGTGATATCCCCGCCCATTATTATGTCACAGTCCCAGGGGATGGTGAGGGTGTGTGAACCTGTTCCGCGCCATCCCTAACACACTCCCAACTTCCTTCTACTGCACGTTATGATCCCTTGCAATTAAATTAATTTGGCACAACCACCCCCCAGATTAAAACACAAGGTCCTATACTTCCACAAATACACAGGCGGTCTCGGCCTGCCTGACTTTGAAATATACCATGACTCTGCCATAATCTCCAGGCTCCTCTCCCCTGACCAAACCGATAACAATAGTAGAAGAAGACATGGCACAAGTGGACCTGCGGTTCCTGCTCTGGGGATACCACCTTAAACATCACTCCATACCCATGCTCTCCCCCTGATCACAGCAACGTTGTTACTATGGTACCGACGAAATTCCACCAACACTCTGTCCACCGATCCCAGCCCTCTCATGACGCTCTTTGAAAGCACAGCACTCCCGGACCTCTGACCGAATAAAAGGCTACGAGAGAACAGACTGGCCAATAGGGATGAGCTGAACCCCCCCCCCCCCGATTCGGTTTACACCAGAACCTGCGAGCAGACTGAAAATTTGCACGAACTTTAGAACCCCATTAAAGTCTATGGGACTCGACATGTATCAATGCAAAAAAAAAAGTTTTAAAAACTGCAGTTTTTTCAGGAGTAGTGATTTTAATGATGCTTAAAGTGAAAAAAAAGTGAAATATTCCTTTAAAGATCGTACCTGGGGGGTGCCTGCAAAGTGGCATGTGTTTCCCGTGCTTAGAACAGTCCCTGCACAAAATTAAATTTTTAAAGGAATAAAAGTCATTTAAAACTGCTTGCGTCTTTAATGTAATGTTTGGTCCCGGCAATATGGATGAAAATCAGTGAGACAAATGGCATGGGTACTCCCCAGTCCATTACCAGGCCCTTTGGGTCTTATATGGATATTAAGGGGAACCCCGCACCCAAAAAAAAAAAAAAGGTAAGGCGTGGGGCCCCCTGGCCCTATATACTCTAAATAGCAGTATACAGGCAGTGCAAACAAGACAGGGACTGTGCAGGTTTGTTGTTAAGAAGAATCTGTTTGTATTTTTGAACTGGTACATTTTTAAAGTGTAGCTCCAGCCAAAAAATCTATTTCTAGCTTTTTGGAAAACATAGGGAAGGGTTATCACCCCTGTAATATTTGTTTTGCTGTCTGTGCGCCTCTTCAGAAGATTTCATCTCACTTTCTGTCCCAATGACAAATGTTTTTGGAAAAATTTGGGGTTTTTAGTGAAACAAGGATTGGGATAAAGCATCAGTGGAGAGGAGACACGTTTTACCCATACCAACTCTTACAGGAGAGAATTTCCCTTCCTAGGGGTAGATTTCATCTCACTTCCTGTTGTCTCCTTCCATTTGTAAGTTGGATGTTTGAAAGTAGGGGCCTGCCCTATATGCATAATTTTGTTCCTAAGGTGTTGGTGTTGCCACAACACTATAAGCCCTCACAGTTAGTCTTGTGGATGCTGGAACGCCCTGCTGTGAACTATTATATGAAGAACTGTAATTACATTCCATTGTTGAACAGTGGTAGAAAAATTAGGCCTTTGGTGGTGGTGGTGGTGGTGCTGGTGCCACAACACTGTAAGTCCTCACAGTTACTCTTGGTGGGTGCTGGAACGGGCCCTGCTGTGAAATATTATATCAAGAATTGTAATTACATGCCCCTGTTGAACAGGGGCAGAACAATTGGGCCTTAGGCACTGGTGCCACAACACTGCAACCCCTTACAGATACTCTAGTTGAAGTGCAGGAATGAGCCCTGCTGCAAAGTATTGCATCAAAAATTGTAATTACACGCCCCTGTTAAACAGGAGCTGAAAAATTGGGCCGTAGGCACTGGTGCTGGTGCCACAACACTGCAACCCCTCACAGATACTCTAGTTGGAGCACAGGAATGAACCCTGCTGCAAAGTATTGCATCAAAAATTGTAATTACACACCCCTGTTAAACAGGGGCTGAAAAATTGGGCCTTAGCCACTGGTGGCGGCGCCTAGAACCAAAAATGTTTTTCCAAGCTATCAGGAGGAAGAGGATAGTCACTTAACATAACAGGATAGTCACTCAGAATCAGCATAGGCAGTCTTGAAGGGATCTAACATTTCAAAAAAAATATTCAGTTACATCAGCAGAAGGTGCTTGGTAGCTGGTGGTGATCCAAGACTGATTAATTTTTATGAAGGTCAGTCGATCAAAAGAGTCGGTGGACAGGCGCACCCTGTGATCGGTTACAAAACCTCCATCAGCACTGAATGTGCATTCCGAAAGAACGCTGGATGCAGGACAGGCCAGTATCTCAATTGCATACTGGGCAAGCTCTGGCCAGTGATCCATCCTCAAGACCCCGTAAGCCAGAGGATTTTCGGTGGGAAAGGTATCCAAGTCTGACCTTGACCCTAGGTATTCCTGCACCATGTAAATCAGACGCTGGCGGTGGTTGCTGGAACAGATCACACCTTGGGGCTGCGGACTAAAAAATTGTCAGGCAGCCACCTTCTCCACCGCTCCTTCTGTGACTGACCGAAGCCTCAGCAACACGTTGTCCAGGACCAGGAGTTTGTAACCTCCCACTCTCTGGGAACACGTTGTACAGACCTTTCTGAAAGTATTCCCAAAGATGTTTCATCCTTTGCTCCCTCTGCGATGGCAAAATGAGGTCCGCAACCTTACCCTTTTAACGTGGATCAAGGAGGGTTGCCAGCCAGTAATGATCCCTCTCCTTGATCCGACGAATACGAGGATCCTTCTGCAGGCTGTGCAGGATCAGGGAGGCATTTCAGCATAGGTTAGCTGAGGCATTCGGTCCGAAGGCCTCTGGGCCACTAAGGACAACATGATCCGCAGCCACCTCCTTCCAGCCACTTACATGTCCATGGGTTTCTTTGGGCTTGTAAATCATCCCTAAAAGACTGCTGCTGAGTGCCAGACTCCACCTCCATGCTGACACAATCCTCCTCCTCTTTGCGCTCTTCCTGTGTGATTGGCGGGGCAGCAGGATTACGAATACGAGGATCCTTCTGCAGGCTGTGCAGGATCAGGGAGGCATTTCAGCATAGGTTAGCTGAGGCATTCGGTCCGGAGGCCTCTGGGTCACTAGGGACAACATGATCTGCAGCCACCTCCTCCCAGCCATGTACAAGTCCACGGGTTTCTTGGGACTGTAAATCATCCCTAAAAGACTGCTGCTGAGTGCCAGACTCCACCTCCATGCTAACACAATCTTCCTCCTCTTCGTGCTCTTCCTGTGTGATCGGCGGGGCAGCAGGAACACTGTCTGGATAAAGGGGGCCTTGAGAGGTAAGGAAGTCCTCCTCTTCCTGCCTCTGTTCTGCCTCAAGTGCCCTGTCCATTATTCCACGCAACGTATGTTCCAACAGGTGGTCCATGCATCAGTGTCACTGATGCATAGACGGTCACTGCTCACCATCCTTGTGGCCTCCTCAAATGGTGACAGGACAGTGCATACATCCCTGATCATGGCCCACTGGCGTGGGGAAAAGAAACCAAGCTCTCCTGACCCTGTCCTGGCGCCATAGTCGTACAGGTACTCATTGATGGCCCTCTACTGCATGTGCAGCCGCTGCAGCATGGCCAACGTTGAGCTCCACCTGGTGGGCATGTCACAGATTAGGCAGTTCTTGGGCAGGTAAAATTCCTTTTGGAGGCCAGCCAGCCGAGCACTGGCATTATATGACTGCCGGAAATACACACAGACTTTCCTGGCCTGCCTCAGGACATCCTGTAAGCCTGGGTACCTGCCCAAGAACCGCTGCACCACCAAGTTAAGAATGTGAGCCAAACAAGGCACATGGGTCAGTTGTCCCTGTCAGAGGGTGGAGAGGAGGTTAGTGCCATTGTCAGAAACCACTATTCCTGGCTTAAGCTGGCATGGCATCAACCACCTCTCAATCTGCCCCTGCAGAGCTGACAGAATCTCTGCCCCAGTGTGGCTCCTGTCCCCCAAGCACACCATCGCAAGCACGGCATGGCATCTTTTTGCCTGAGTACATGCGAAGCCCCTTGAGCGCCTACAGAGCACCGCTGGTTCCAAGGACAAAGCACAGGAAGAGGCCATGGAGGAAAAAGAAGAGGAGGGGGTGGAGGAGAGAGGTGTGTCAGAATAACAAGTAGTAGCATTTTGGAGGCGTGGTGGCGGAACAACCTCCAACACTACTGCACCTTGTCCTGCATCCTTCCCAGCTGTCAGCAGAGTTACCCAATGCACAGTGAAAGATAGGTAACATCCCTGTCCATGCCTGCTGGACCATGAGTCAGCAGTAATATGCACCTTACCGCTGACCGCCCTGTCCAGCGAGGCCAACACATTGCCTTTGGGAACCTGTCACTGAGGAACCTCACATTCCATAAACTCACAAAAGGGGATAGAGTCTACCAACTGAAAAAGCAGAAGTTCCAATGCTAGCAATTTAGCTAAGCTAGCATTGAACCGCTGGGCATGTGGATGTCTGGGAGTGAACTTCTTTTGGTGGTGCAGCATCTGGGGCAGGGAAATTTTCCTGGTACAATCGGACATCGATGTATCGCTAGCAGATTGCCCACAAGTATTTGGCTGTGGCACACCTAATTCTACACCTTCATTCCTCTCAGTGCAGGTATCAGAGAGCACTTAAGGTATAGTGGGGTTGGAGATGCCAGCTGATGAGGAGCAGGGAGAGGTCCGCTTTGTTCTTTGGTGTGGGTCTTTTAGGTACGCTTGCCAACTAACTGCATGGCAGGTCAACATATGTCTGGTCAAGCATGTGGTGCCAAAGCGGCTGATGTTTTGGCCATGCGAGAAATGCTTGAGACATATGTTGAAAATAGCAGCGGTGCGATCTGATGCACTCGTCTCAAAAAAGGCCCACACCAAAGCACATGCAGAGCTCTGCGGTGCGATGCAGTCGGTGTGCTGCACTTAAGCTGGCCCCTGACGGGCATCCTGTCTTGTTGGAGATGTGCCTCCTCCTCCTCTCTCCTATCAGGCACCCACGTGGAGTCAGTGACCTCATCATCCCCGCCCTCCTCATCACTGGAGCAAACCTGGCAGTATGATGCAGCTGGTGGAACATGACTGCCAGATTGCTGTCCTTCTTGGGCACCCCCTCTTTCTAGGCTCACGTTACTGCCTTCCTCTAGCTGGGTATCATCATCAGAGCCTTCAAAACGCTGGGCATCCTCCTGCAGCATGTACCCAACACTGTGCTCAAACAGTTCGGGGGACTCCTCAGGAGGACATGGTGGAGCTAGGGAAGGAGTAACTGATGCCATTGAGCTGAGGGAAGAGGCCGTGTTGGCAGCTGCTTTGCCAGTACCCTAAGCCTGGGTGGGAGAGGATGAGGAGGATGAGGACGGCTTGGTCATCCACTCTACCAAGTCTTCGGCATGTTGTGGCTCAACACGTCCAGCTGGTGAAAAAAAGGACAAGCATGTCCCATGGCCACGTGCTTATGAGGATGCACCGTGTCCATGACCAGCACTGTTGCCTCTAAACACAGAGCCTTCTTGCCCTCTTTTATTGGCTTGTGACTGTCTGCCTCTCCTTGTTGGCGTTCCAGACATACTAATGGCCTGCAGGGAGATGTAGCTGCACAAAGCTGAGTCATATATACTGATATACTGCAGCTAGCAGAATCAACTGCCTGCATGTAGTATTATTAGTATGAGAACACCGGCAATTGGGGTAGCTTTAAGTGTACACTGTGCAGAGTACACAGTACACCAACTGTAATCACTGTAGCTGCCTGCGGTATAGGATCAGAAGAACACCATCAATTGGGGTAACTTTAGGTGCACACTGTGCAAATGACACAATACACCAATTGTAATTACTGCCTGCCTGTAGTATAGGATCAGAAGAACACCAATAATTGGGGTAGCTTTAGGTGCACATTGTGCAGAGTAAACAGTACACCAACTGTAATTACTGCAGCTGACTGCGGTATAGGATCAGCAGAGCACCAGTAATTGGGGTAGCTTTAGGTGCAAACAGTGCAGATGACACATTACACCGACTGTAATCGCTACAGCTGCCTGTGGATAGAATCAGCAGAACACCAGCAATTGGGGTAGCTTTAGGTGCACACTGCAGATGACACAATACATTGACTGTAATTACTGCAGCTGCCTGCCTGTGCTATAGGATCTGAAGAACACCAGCAATTGAGGTAGCTTTAGGTACACACTGTGCAAATGACAAAACACCAATTGTAATTGCTGGAGCTGCCTGCGGTATAGGATCAGCAGAAAACCAGCAATTGGGGTAGCTTTAGGTGCACACTGTGCAGGTGACACAAAACACCGACTGTAATTACTGCAGCTGCCTGCCTGTGGTATAGGATCTGAAGAACACCAGCAATTGGGGTAGCTTTAAGTGCACACTGTGCAGGTGGCACAATACACCCACGGTAATTGCTACCGCTGCCTGAGGTATAGACATGTGCAGACTAGAATATTTCGTTTCGTTTTTTCGTTTTCGTCCGTAAATTTTATTTATTTAGTTACTCCCGAAATTCGTTTTTATTTATTTCGTTTTTCGTGCAAAAATTGCATTCGTCCGAAAATCCACATGAATTACGGTCGAATCTGTCTTGGAAGGCTTATGGTATCTGTCGAATGGATAAAGAAGATTCGATGGAGCTGCTAAACTATATAGCCTATAGGCGGAGCATTCGATTGCCGAAATGTACGATTGCAGTGTCGTATAGTTGCGACGATCCCGTCGAATATTATTATAAACGTGCAACGATCCCGTCGAATATTATTATAAACGTGCAACGATCCCGTCGAATATTATTATAAACGTGCAACGATCCCGTCGAATATTATCATTATTTTTTTTTAATTTACTTCCCCCACCCAATTCCAGTATCGTTTCTCTCTGTCGATTCTGTTCTCTCTATGTCGAATATTTACTCTCTGTCGAAGCTTTTCTATATAATAGGACTAATAGAGGTAAACGAAACTTAGGCACATTCGACCACAGGTTCAATAGACATATGGAGTCACGTCGAATCTCCTATTCTATATCGAACGGTCACTTCGAATCTCCTATTCTATATCGAACTGTTGTAACAACGAAAACGAAAAAAAGCATTTATTTATGTCGGATCTTTAGTTTTTCGGAATCTGCACTTTCGTTATCGTTTGTCAAAACGAAAACGAAAATACCTGAAATTCGGACGAAAATGCATTCGGACGAAAACGAATGCACATGTCTACTGAGGTATAGGACCAGCAGAACACCAGCAATTGGGGTAGCTTTAGGTGTACACTCTGCAGGTGGCACAATACACCAACTGTAATTTCTACAGCTGCCTTTGGTATAGGACCAGCAGAAAACCAGTAATTGGGGTAGCTTTAGGTGTACACTGTGCAGGTGGCAAAATACACCGACTGTAATTGCTACAGTTGCCTGTGGTATAGGACCAGCAGAACACCAGCAATTGTGGTAGCTTTAGGTGTACGCTGTGCAGGTGGCACAATACACCGACTGTAATTGCTGCAGCAGCTGCCTGTGGTGTAGGACCAGCAGAACACCAGCAATTGGGGGAGCTTTAGCTGTACACTGTGCAGGTGGCACAATACACCGATTGTAATAGCTGCAGCAGCTGCCTGTGGTATAGGACCAGCAGAACACCAGCAATTGGGGCAGCTTTAGCTGTACACAGTGCAGGTGGCACAATACACCGACTGTAATTGCTACAGCTGCCTGTTGTATAAGACCAGAATAACACCAGCAATTGCGGTAGCTTTAGGTGTACATTGTGCAGGTGGCACAATACACCGACTGTAATTGCTGCATCAGCTGCCTGTGGTATAGAATCAGAAGAACACCAGCAATTGGGGTAGCTTTAGGTGTACACTGTGCAGGTGGCACAATACACTGACTGACAACAGCTTCAAAGGAAATTCAGACACTGTCTCTCTGTCTATCTCTCTCTCTCAGCCGACGCAACACAGTACACAAGGCCACCGCGCAGGTGGCCTTATATAGTGTGGGGCGTGTACTAACCCCCTGAGCCATAATTGGCCACCCGTTTTTTCTGCACTCTTGTTGGCAAAAGCATGTGGGTCATAGTGCATGCTTGGCCAATCATAAGCCAGCAATGCACTGCCACAGTGAATTATGGGACGTGACACGCCACTCAAATTTGGCGTGGGCGGCCCATAATGTTCGGATTTTGCCGAACGGGCAAACAGCCGATGTTTGAGCCAAACATGGGTTTGACTCAAACACGAAGCTCATCACTAGTGTACACAGTACCATGCACCCCTAGTGCAGTTGATACTACTCTTCTGGTGGTGTACACAATACAGTGTAGTGTTTTTTGCTAAACAAAATTTACAGCATGTCCGGAAGGCCACCAAGGTGAGGCAGACGCTCACAGGCCACTAAAAGAGGGCAAGCAGGCTCTGTGTCTTCAGTTGACAGTGCTGGTCATGGACACGGTGCACCCTCAGCACGTGGCCATGGGGCACACTTGTCCTTTTTTTCTGCAGCTGGCCATGTTATTGAGCTACAACATGGAGAAGAGTTGGTGGAATGGATAACAAAGCTATCCTCCTCATCCTCTGTCACCCAGGCTCAGAGTCGTTTGCCTGCCAATGCAGCTGCCAAAGCAGCCTATTCCATCGGCTCCATGTCAACAGTCACTCCTTCCCTAGCCCCACCATCATGCATGGAGGAGTTCCCCAAACTATTCGACCACAGTGTCGGGTACATGCTGCAGGAGGATGCGCAGGGATTTGAAGTCTGCAATGATGGTACCCAGGTTGAGGAAAGGAGTAACGTCAGCCTAGAGAGAGGAGGTGCCCAAGAAGGTCAAGAAACTAGCAGTCATGTTCCCCCAGCTGCAGCATACTGCCAAGTTTGCTCTAGTGATGAGGAGGGAAGGGATGACGAAGTCACTGACTCAACTTGGGTGCCTGATATAAGAGAGAAGGAGGAGGAGTCACATCTCCAATGAGGGAGGATGCCCTCCAGGGGGAAGCTTAAGGGCAGCCACTTTATTGCATCACACCACAGAGCTAAGCAGATGCATGGCGTTGCTGACTCCCCGCATATTTTGAAAAGTTCTTTGGTGTGGGCTTTTTTGACACATGTACTGCAGATCGCACCATTGCTGTTTGCAACATATGTCTTAAGCATATCAAGCGTGACCAAAACAGCAGCCGCTTGGGCACCCCATGCTTGACCAGACATATGACGACCTCACATGCAGTCTGTTGGCAACAGCACTTAAAAGACCCACATAAAAGAACAAGACGGACCTCTACTTGCTCCTCATCAGCTGTGATCTCAAACCCCACTATACGTCCAGTCCTCTCAGAAGCCTGCACTGAGAGGAATGAAGGTATAGAAATAGGTGTCCCAAGTACTTGCAGCCAATATGCTAGCGGTACACCAACATCGGATTTTAGCAGGCAAATTTCCCTACCCCAGTTACAGTCAAAAGAAATTCAGTTCCCGACATCCACATGTTCAGCGTCTTAATGCTAGCTTGGCCAAATTACTAGCACTGCAACTGCTGCCTTTTCAGCTGGTAGACTCTGCCCCTTTTTGTGAATTTGTGGAATGTGCGGTACCTCAGTGGCAGGTTCCCAAATGCCGTTTCTTTTCACGGAAGCCCATTCCGCCTCTCTACCAGTATGTGGAAGGCAATGTCTTAGTCTCATTGGACAGGGCGGCCAGCAATAAGGTGCATATAACCACTGACTCATGGTCCAGCAGGCATGGACAGGGACATTACCTTTCTTTCACGGTGCACTGGGCAACTCTGCTGGCAGCTGGGAAGGATGCAGGACAGGGTTCAGTATTGTTGGAGCTTGTTCCACCACCACGCCTCCAAAATGCTAGTAGTGGTGATTCTTCCACAGCTCTTTCCTCCACTCCCTTCTTTTCTTCTTCCTCTATGGTCTCTTCCTCTACAGATTTCTCCTCTGAACCAGCGGTGCTCGGTAAGCGTTCAAGGGGCTACACAAGCACTCAAGCAAAAATATGCCATGCGGTGCTTGAGTTGGTCTGCTTAGGGGACAGGAGCAAAACTGGGGCAGAGATCCTGTCAGCTCTGCAGGGGCAGGCTCAGAGGTGGTTGACGCCATGCCAGCTTCAGCCATTAATGGTTGTATGCGACAATGGCACCAACCTCCTCTCCACTCTCCGACAGGGACATATGACCCACATTCCCTGTTTGGCTCACATCCTGAATTTGGTGGTGCAGCGGTTCTTGAGCAGGTACCCGGGCTTACAGGATCTCCTGAGGCAGGCCAGGAAAGTCTGTGGTCATTTATGCCCAAGAACTGCCTCATTTGTGACATGCCCACCAGGTGGAACTCAATGTTGGCAATGCTGCAGCAGCTGCACATGCAGCAGAGGGCCATCAATGAGTACCTGTGTGCGTATGGCACCAGGACAGGGTCAGGGGAGCTTGTTTTTTTTTCCACCACGCCAGTGTCTACTGATGAAGAATGCATGCACTGTCCTGTCACCATTTGAGGAGGCCACGAGAATGGTGAGCAGTGACAGTGCATGCATCAGTAATACAGACCCTCTTTTCTTCCTGTTGGAGCACATGCTTTATGGAATAATGGACAGGGCACTTGAGCCAGAAAAGCGGGAGGAAGAGGAGGACCTTCTTACCTCTCAAGGCCCCCTTAATCCAGATTCTAGTATTCCTGCAGGTCTGCCAATCACACAGGAAGAAGAAGAGGAGGAGGAGGATTTTGTCAGAATGGAGGTGGAGGATAACACTCAGCATCAGCAGCAGTCTACAAGGGATCGTTTTCAGTCCCCAGAAACCCATGGATTTGTACATGGCTGGGAGGAGGTGGCTGAGGATCATGTGATCCTTAGTGACCCAGAGGACTAAGGATCGAATGCCGCTGCAAACCTATGCAGCGTGGCCTCCCCGATCCTGCAAAGACTGCGGAAGGACCCTAGGATTTGTGGTATCAAGGAGAGGGTTCATTACTGGCTGGCAACCCTTCTTGTATGAAACATCTTCAGGAGGCCTTGCAGAAAGGTTTGTGCAATGCATTTCCAGAACCTGAGAGGCTATAATTTCCTGGTGCTGGACAACGTGTTGCTGAGGCTTCATTCAGTCACAGAAAGAGCGTTGGAGAAGGGGGTCGGCTGACCAATGCCTTCAGATAATTCTTCAGTCCTCAGCGCTCAGCGAATTACATGGTGCAGGAATATATAGGGGCAAGATCAGACTTGGAGACCTTTCCAACAGAGCATTCACTGGATTTCTGGGTCTTGAGGATGGACCACTGGCCAGAGCTTGCTCAATATGCAATTGAGCTACTGGCCTGTCCTGCATCCAGCGTTCTTTCTGAATGCACATTCAGTGCTGCTGGAGGCTTTGTAACCAATCACAGAGAGCAGCTGCCCACAGACTCTGTTGATCGGCTCACATTCATAAAAATGAATCAGTCTTGGATCACCAGCTACCAAGCACCTGATGCTGATGTAACCGATTGATTTTTCTATGGCTGCTGGGTCCCTTGAAGACTGCATATGCTGAGTGACTATCCTATTATGCTGAGTGACTATCTGTGAGGGGTTGCAGTGTTGTAGCACCATCACCACTGCCTAAGTTCCAATTTTTCTGACCACTGCCTAAGGCCTGTTTAACAGGGGCACGTAATTATAATTTACAAAAATTACAATATTTGATCTAATATTTCACAGCAGGGCCCGTTCCTGCGCTCAACAAAAGTATCTGTGAGGCTTTACAGTGTTATGCCACCACCACCACCACCGTCTAAGGCCCAATTTTTCTGCCCGTTTAACAGGGGCGCGTAATCACAATTTTTGATCTAATATTTGACAGCAGGGCCTGTTCCTGTGCTCAACAAAAGTATCTGTGAGGCATTACAGTGTGCCACCCCCACCACCACACCCTAAGGCCCAATATTTCTGCCCCTGTTTAACAGGGGCATGTGATTACAATTATTGATATAATATTTCACAGAAGGGCACGTTCCTGCACCCACCAAGAGTAACTGTGAGGGCTTAGTGTTCTGGTATCACCAACACCTAAGGCCCAATTTTCCGCAGGGTGTATAGTGCAGGCCATCCTCTACTTTCAAACTCACTGTCAGGAAAGGCTGGCTGGGGACAGTGGTCCGTCACCTGTCTGTGCGCGCCTGCAGGCGCCTGGTTATCGGCACCAGGCGGGCTATTTAAACCTAGTTCTCCCTTCAGTTCTTGCTGCTTGATCTACAGGATTCCTGAGACTATTACCTGAATCTGATCTGTCTGTGTATTGACCCGGCCTGACCTGTGACCTTCCCTGCCTTCTGCCTGCCTCTGACCTCTGGCTTGTCTACGACTCTGCACCTGCCTCATCCTCTGGTCCATCCGTGCTCATCCGTTACCAACCCAGCCTGTTCCACGTTCCTGCCTCTGCCTGCTGCATCTGTTCCTGTACTGACTGTCTGGTTTGACCCGGCTTGCCTGACTCTTCTGCGTGCCTGCCCCTGAGTGATCCACCTGTTCCTGTTGGTCTCCTGCTGTCTAATGGTTGCTGTCCGCTGCCACTCGGGCCCGCTTGTCCAGCTACAGTTCCTGAAGACAGCCTGATCCATCCTCCGGCTGTTGATCCTGCCAGGCACTCGTGCTACCTTTGACTCCCGTGCCTCCTGTTACCATCATCAGGGGCCATGAGTCGGGGACGCAAGAGAGGTCTCCTTCTGCAAAATCACTGCTCCCTGAAAAAACTGCAGTTTTTAAAACTTTATTTTGCAGCAATATATGTCCCCTGGGGACAGGACCCAGGTTCCCAAACACTTTTTATGACAATAACTTGCATATTAGCCTTTAAAATTAGCATTTTTGATTTTTCACATTCAAGTCCCATAGACTTTAATGGGGTTTGCGTGTTCGCAAGAATTTTTGGTCTGTTCGCATGTTCTGCCGCGAACCGAACCGGGGGGTGTTCAGCTCATCCCTAGTGTTAGCTATGGGAGGTGCTTCCTGTGATGTGTCATGAAGATAAACACTGCAGTTTTGGTTACTGAAGCCCCCCGATTCCCTCGTGAAGACTGAGGAGAAGAATAATTTCAATACCTTCGCCATCTCCCCATCCTTTGTAACCAGATGTCCTTCCTCATTCTTTATAAGGCCAATATGGTCTGTCCTTCCTTTTTTACTGTTTACATACTTAAAGAATTTCTTGGGATTTTTTTTTGCTCTCCTCAGCTATGTGTCATTCGTGTTCTATCTTAGCCATCCTAATTGCACCCTTACATTTCTTGTTGCATTCTTTATAAATTCTGAATGCTGATGATGATCCCTCAACCTTGTATTTTTTGAAGGCCTTCTCCTTTGCTTATATATCCATTTTTACATTGGAATTAAGCCATTCAGGACTTTTGTTCGCTCTTTTAAATTTATTAGCCAATGGGATGCATTGGCTAATGCCCTTATTTAATATGCTCTTAAAGCAAACCAATCTCTCCTTCGTGTTCTTTGTTCCTAAGATTTTATCCCAATTTATGCCTTCTAACAAGGTTCGTAGTTTAGGGAAGTTGGCTCTTTTGAATAAAAAGAGTAAAGAATAAACTGAGGGAAAAAAAATGTTATATATATTTTTGGGGGATATTTATTATAGCAAAAAGCAAAAAATATTGCTTTTTTTCAAAATTGTCGCTCTTTTTTTGTTTATAGCGCAAAAAAATAAAAACCGCAGAGGTGATCAAATACCACCAAAAGAAAGCTATATTTGTGTGCAAAAAAGACATCAATTTTGTTTGGGAGCCACATTGCATGACCGCACAATTGTCAGTTAAAGTGACGCAGTGCCGAATCTCAAAAAATGCTCCCGTCTGTGGCCAGCCAAATCCTCTGGGGCTGAAGTGGTTAAGGAGATCTGGCCAATCATGAGAGCTGTTGACCCAGGTCCCTGAAATTCCCACAAAATCCAAATCTTCCTCGTACAACAGTATCTTTAGTTCACCGATCTTGTCCGCCAGGCTCCTGGCATTGGTGAACGTGCCACATAGTTTAGATCGGTCGCATACTATCCTCCTATTGGGTGTTCCAAGATTGGGTGTTCCAAGATTGCAACTAGAATTTGAATCTATATTTATCTTGAGGTTTATATGCTTCGGTCAACCTACCACTAATGCCCTCAATACTACCCTCTGGAATATGTTTTGCGCTGACTATCTCAACCTCTGGGCCCTCCCTATCTTCACCTAGTTTAAAAACCCCTCTAACTTCTTGGCCATCTTTACTCCCAGCTGATTTGCATCCTCCTCATTTAGGTGCAGTCTGTCCCTTCTTTTTTTTTTTTTTTTCCGTAAAAGAGTTTTATTGAAAAATAGTATGCAAATATACAAGTAACAAAACAGATGAACTGACAATGCGTGTACATTGCAAACAAAGACAAGTTTAGTTAACAGTGTATCTTGGTAAAACAGTAAGAGAACTTGTTTCCACCTAATGTTGTTAAGCCTATCAACACAATGCATTTGATATATGCGTCTGTCTTAAAGTATGATGTATAGAATCCGCATTACAACAATCAGGTTAGTAGACTTTGGGCGGATAAAAATGGTGTCATCTGTCTCAGTAGGTGGAGTATATAGAGCGGTTGATATTCATCTGGGATCGGGTGATCAAAAGCAGAAAGAGGTCAGTCGTCAGTGTTGGAAAAGAGAAAATGAAAACAGGGAAAGAGAAAAGAAAAAGGGAGAGGTGGGGGGAGGGTGATCAGAGGGATTGTGACTAGGGAGGATGTTGGGAATGGGCAGGGGTGATTTCAAAGAGAGGGGGGGGGGCAGTTGACCAAGAGTGTCGCCCCCACAGCCCCCACCATCCTTCCAGTTAGAGAGGAGCTCTCAGTGTGGGGGACCCCGTCCAGCGTGGGTCCCTCTTAGCTCTTTGTGGGAGGCGGGGCAAGAACAGTATGCAGGTCGAGGTGAGCCCTCTAAAGGGGGAGCGTTGGTGAGGATATGTTGAGGTCGTTATTGGGGCCGTTCGAACGATTTGAGTTCATGATGGAGGCATATCTATCTGAAGTACAAAAGTGATTCCAACAAGCCCATGTCTGTGAGTATTTGGAAGGGGAATCTCGGGCAATGTGTATCAATTCCTCCAGCTCGGCTATTCTCCCCACTCTTACTAGCCATTCAGATGTCGTTGGAGAGTGGGGGGTGCCCCAGTGAGTGGAAATACATAGTTTGGCAGCATTAATCATATGGACCCCAACAGATTTCCTGTAAGATTGGATTGATGTAGAAGAGTGGTGCAGAATCATCCGAGCTGGGGAGAATTCAATAGGATATGTGGTTACTTGAGCGGTTATATCGCGTACCTGTGACCAGAAATTCTGAAGCCGTGGGCATGACCACCATATGTGCAGGAGTGTGCCCCTGTCTGTCGAGCATCGCCAGCATTTGTCTGATGTGTCCGGATTGAATTTGTGGAGAAGGTCAGGGGTGCGGTACCATCTTGAGAGCGTTTTGTAGTTATTTTCTTGAATTGTGGCGTTAAGTGAGCCTTTGTGTGCTAACGTAAAGATTTTTTCCCAGTCCGCTTCCGATAGATCTAGTTGTAAATCTTTTTCCCATGACCTGCAAGAGTTCCAATCTTTAGGCGAAACTGATGTGAAGAGCATAGAATGTGTGGTGGAGATCATGTGTTGCTGCGTCGAGGTCTGGGAACATAGGCTTTCAAATGGGGTCAAGGTTCGCGCTAGGCGCGAGTCTTGATTAATAGAGGTGAGAAAGTGAGGGATTTGCAAGTAGGACCAATAGGGGAATGGGGGGCTGTCTGGAAGACGTGGGAGTGCGTTTTGTTCTAGGAGTTTGCCTCCACTGAAAAAGTGTCTAGCTAAGACTAACTCGTGCGGCCATATAGAGGCCAAAAAATTCCTCGACATTCCTGGAGAGAAGGCAGGATTAAGGCGTACAGGAGTAAGGGGGCCCGGAATGGATGAGATCTGGGGATCCTTACATACCTCTCTAAAACATCCTAAAGTTGCTCCTATAAGTGGGTGTTCTTTCAGGGTTTTAGGGACATGAGAAAAGGGTATCCACGGCACAGACTTGAGAGGCAAATCTGAAAACGACTCTTCTAACGATACCCAATCCTTACAGCTTTCGTGTAGTGACCAATCCGCTATCCTGCCCAGGTGACACGCTCAGGAGTAATTCAGGATATCTGGGAGGCCGATTCCTCCTTTGGTTTTGGGCTTGGATAGTTGTGAAAAACGTATTCTTGTTTTTTTTTGTTTCCATAAAAACTTTAAGGAAAGCCGTTTTACCGTCAGAAAGAAAAGTTTTGGGATTTTAATGGGTAGCGCTTGTAAGAGATATAAAATACGAGGCAGGATGTTCATCTTAAGGATGGCCGCTCTGCCAAACCAAGAAAAATTTGGTTTTTCCCATCTATGCAAGTCTGCGGATATAGATTGGGTCAGCGGGACAAAGTTTTTAAGATATGAGTCGGCTAAGCGTGGGGTCAGTTGAGTGCTGAGATAAGTGATAGAGTCTTTTTTCCATAAGAAGGGGAAATTCTCGCTACATTGGGTTACTATCTCTTCGGCAGGGAGATATTGAGGGCATGAGATTTAGAGAAGTTAATCTTTAAATTGGATACTTGGCGAAATAACTCAAAGTCTTTAAGCAAATTGGGGATCGACGTTAATGGTTCGGTCAGGAAGAGTAAAATATCGTCGGCAAAGGCCGCAAGTTTATATGTGCGGCCTGCAACTGGGATCCCTTTTATATTATCATTGGTGCGGAGGCATTGTAGGAAGGGTTCTAAGGTCAAAATGAAAAGGAGTGGGGAGAGGGGACATCCCTGTCTCGTTCCGTTGTGGATGGGAAAGGCGTCTGACAGGTGGCCGTTGACCCGGACCCTCGCCGTCGGCGCGGTATATAAGGCCATAATGAAGTTATACATACGATTCCGAAGGCCCAGGTGGCGTAAGACCGCCCCTAGATAGTCCCAGGCCAACCTGTCAAACGCCTTTTCCGCATCCAGAGACAGAAAGAAGCCCTGCCGATGTTGGGTAGTCAATAAGTGGTGTAGGTTAATGGCTTTGATGGTGTTGTCCCTGGCCTCTCTGCCAGGGACGAATCCCACTTGATCTTTTGAAATAATAGAGGGTATGAAGGGAAGTAAACAGTTTGCTAGCATTTTGGCGAATAATTTGAGATCTACGTTCAGTAGAGAAATCGGTCTATAATTGGCGGTTGATGTGGTATCCTTGTTTGCCTTCGGTATCACCGTGATATGCGCTTCTAGTAGTCTGTGGAAAGGTGTGGAAGTAGGGGAAAGGGAGTTAAATGCTTTAAGGAAGGGGGATACTAAAAGGTCCATAAAGGTTTTATAGTATGACGCTGAAAAACCGTCGGGACCAGGGCTCTTACCCGGCTTTAGTTGCTTTACTGCCTTCTTAAGTTCGTCTACCGATAAGGGGTTGTCTAATTCGCTTGCCTCCTCTCCAGGAATGGGTTTGAGGTTGTATTTAGTGAGAAAGTCCGAGATAAGTGATTGTCGTTTCGATTGACCTAGGGGGGTTGTAGACTGTGATGGTAAGTTGTAAAGCTCTGAGAAGTACTTCTCAAACTGTTTGGCTATATCCACTGTGGCCGAGTATGAGTTACCTCTGGCATCTTTTATGACATGTACGTTGGTACTAGCTTTCTGTGTTTGGATTGCTCTTGCTAAGAATTTCCCACATTTGTTGCCCTGTTCGTAGAAAAGCTTTTGAGATAGAGTAAATTTTCGGTGCGTTCGACGATTAAGGATATCTAGGAGTGATTTCCTAGTTTGTGTGAGTTCTGTCCCTTCTATAGTAATGGTGATCGACTGAGAAGTCGGCCCAGTCCCCCAGGAACCCAAACCCCTCCTTACTACACCAGCTCTTCAGCCACTTGTTAACTACCTTAATCTCCCTCTGCCTTTCTGGTGTGGCTCAATGTACCTGTAGTATTTCTGAGAATACTACCTTGGAGGGCCTTTTCCTCAATTTTGCTCCCAAGTCCCTAAAATAGTTTTTTAGGACACCCCATCCTTCTCTGACTTTGTTATTGGTGCCAACGTGCACTATGAGAGCCGGGTCTACCCCAGCCCCTCCCAGTTATCTCTCCACCAGATCCGTGATGTGCCAAACCCGAGCTCCTGTAGACAACATACAGTTCGGTCCTCCAGGTCTTTGTTACAGACTGTCCTAAGAATTGAGTCCCCTACCAGCAGAATCTGTCTTTCCTTTTCTTTCGCTTCCCCTCCCACTCTCACTGGAGGAGTTCTTCCCCCGGCAGCTAGGAGAGTCCCTCAGCTCCAGCAATGATGGTCCTTGACTGGTTTCACCAGTGTCACTCAAAGGAGCATAATTATTGGGATGCTCCAGCCCTGGAATGGCCTCCTTGGCACTTTCCCCTCTACCCCTCCTGACTGTAACTCATCTACTCTTTACTAGTGCCTGCACCTCTTTGTCTTCACCCTCCTCTGTGCTTTAGTATGGAGGGTCTTCTCAGTGCTGACAGTTGCTTTCCCAGATTCAGAACTTGGGCTTCCAGGGAAACAATGTGCTTTGCACAGCAGTATTCACTCTTGATCACATGATCAAGGAATGCATACATGTCGCAAGATGTACATCGAGTCACATCTCCACACTCACTGGGCATCATACCTACTAATTTAATGAGGATTGGGGATTATACCCTGTCCAAATTACCTAACAACTAGCTTCCTGACACTAATAATCAACAAGACAATATGCAGGTACTCAACAAGACATTACACAGGTACTCAACACGACAATACACAGGTACTCAACAATTGAATACAGAGGTACTCACTGACCAACATGCACCTGCTGAACCAACGTACACTTGCAGAACCAACGTGCACTCGCTGACCAATGTGCGCACACACTAGGAATGAGCTTCAAGTTTGAGTCGAACTCGTGTTCGACTCAAACATTGCCTGTTCGCCTATTCGGCAAACAGTGAAATATTTGGGGTGTTCGCGGCAAAATCGAAAAGCCGTGGAAAACCCTGTACAAGTCTATGGGAGAAATCTGAAGTGCTAATTTTAAAGTCTAATATGCAAGTTATTGTCCTAAAAAGTGTTTGGGGACCCGGGTCCTGCCCCAGGGGACATGTATCAATGCAAAAAAAGTTTTAAAAACGTCAGTTTTTTCAGGAGCAGTGATTTTAATAAAATGCTTAAAGTGAAACAATAAAAGTGTAATATTCCTTTAAATTTTGTACCTGGGGGGTATCTATAGTATGCCTGTAAAGGGGCGCATGTTTCCCGTGCTTAGAACTGTCCCTGCACAAAGTGTCATTTCTGCAGGAAAAAAGTCATTTAAAATCACTTGCGGCTATAATGAATTGTCGGCTCCCCGTAATACAGAGAACAGTAATTAAAAATCATTGATTAAAAAAAAAAAACGGGAAATATGCGCCCCTGTACAGGCATACTATAGACACCCCCCAGGTACAAAATGTAAAGGAATATTACAGCAGTTTTTAAAACTTTTTTTTTGCATTGATCCATGTCCCCTGGGGCAGGACCCGGGTCCCCAAACACTTTTTAGGACAGTAACTTGCATATTAGTCTTTAAAATTAGCACTTTAGATTTTGAACTTTCAAGTCCCATAGACTTTAATAGGGTTCTAAAGTTCACACAAAGTTTAGGTCTGTGCGCAGGTTCTGGTGTGAACCGAACCGGGGGCTTAGCACACACACACACACACACATGTACTAACGATCCACACACACTACTCAAACAACACTCAGGTACTCACAATACACAGGTATTTGACCTTTGTTACAACCTCTTGTTTTCCACTGTTTTTTTAACTCACCACTTAGTCCAGTTCCACTTGGTTTAAGTTACAGCAAGCTCAATGATGAGCAGGATCACAATGAGTTCTACAGAAGGTTATATAGGCCTCAAGCACCTGTGACCAATTAACCACCCCCCCCCCTTATTTAGTAGGCTGAAGGAAGCAAAGAAAAGAAAAAAAGTTGTTTAAAAAGTGACAGAAAAAGGTGTTAAAAAGCTACAAGGAAAAGCCTCAAAAGGAACCCCTAAAATGCAACCTAGCAATCACCAGCAGTCAAAAAGAAAAGCTTGCTCACACTCTCCACTCAAGATCCCCACTGTTTAGCTTCCAACCAGCAGTCTGGGTCTAAAAAAGTCAGTGGTTTCTCTTGTTCACCAGATGGCGCTTTAAGACTAAAGAGAATCCTGACATCTCCCCTTTGAGACAAAGAAAGGGACTGAGGACAAAGATTCCCCAGTCCCTTTCTCTGCAGCCTCAGTTGCACTGAAGATGAATGGACAGGAGCTAGAGGTTCCTCTCCGTTCATAAACTGAAGCATTGTAAACATAGTTTATGATGCTCAGTTATGAATGGACAGAGTCAGGGACTCAGTCCATTCATAAAAGGAAGGAGCCGGTAAATGACAAATTTACTGACTCCTTCCTCCGCTCTCCATCCTGACAGATCTGGGACAGGGGAGGGTAGAGGAACACAAAGGGGGCCTGGAGGAGGACACGGGGGAACTGGGGAAGCAAAGGGAGGAGTGCACGGAGGATATGGGGAACCAGAGGAGCAAAGGGAGGAGTTCATGGAGGAGGACATGAGGGAACCAAAGGAGGACACAGATGGGGTACCGGACTGGAGAACACGGAGAACACAGAGTAGGACACGGAGGGGGACTGGAGGAGTATACAGGGAACAGTCAGGGAGGACTGGTGCAGCGGTGGGGGAGTTACAATCACCAATCTCCCTGTGTGGCTTTCAATAAAGCAGCTGAAAGCCATGGGAGAGAGAGGAGGAGAAACAGCTGTCAGATGCTTTATTGAAATCTATACAGGGAGATCAGTGATTGTAACTCCCCCTTCGCCACACCGATCATCCTGACTGCCCAGGTATCGGGTCAAGCATTTGCATGAGTACAAGTACTTGTGCAAATGCTTGTATCAGTATCTATGCAACCCTAATGCAAACAATCAGTTAATTGGTAACGTGAGTAAATATTCCAAACTATGCCCTCCAGACTAATCCTTAGATCAGAGGATTCTAGAAAATTACAAATTAAAATAAAAAGGATAATTTATAGAGAAAGGGGATCTTGAGCTCTTTATCTCCATCTTGAATCAACATCTTGAACCATCACCATCGAACATCCTCGCCTCTTAGGAAGATAGATCAGCCTTTATCACTCTCATATATTACACTATTTTGGTGGGAGACGCTTGATCTATTTCCTGGATGGTCCTACTGGGTTGTGGCTCTTCATTTGGCACCAATAACTTGATGAGTAAAGTATAATTTGATCATTACGTTGAACAACGTCCATCCTACTCCTGAATGTGACTTGCCTATATATAAATCTACATTCTACACTCTTGCAGATACAGTAGACTTCACTACTCTTATTCTGCTGCAGACAAAGAAGGAGGTGGACGGTCTGATAAGTGCGGACCTAGTTGTCTGCTAGGTTAGTTACCGTGTAGATGATTGGTACTACTACTCTGTATCTTGGTTGTGATACTTACGGGTGGATAGTAAGTTATCTTATTGCTAGGCATACAATGTTACCTGTATAAGTTTGTTTTATGTGTGGAAAATAAATGTTGTGTGTCTATATCATGCAATTAATCCCACTGTTCCTGATTGTTAGTGACATAATTGTTAAATACATTTTAGTTATAGTTAGTAAGGTTGAATAAAGACACCAGTCCATCCAGTTCAACCTGAGTGAGTGTCTACAATCACCCCTGCACACTCACATCGGTCCCTACCCTCAAAGAGCCTACAATCCAAGGTCCCTAATTAATATACTAGGGCCAATTTTAGACAGAAGCCAATTAACCTACCTGCATGTCTTTGGATTGTGGGAGGAAACCGGAGCACCCGGAGGAAACCCACGCAGGCACAGGGAGAACATGCAAACTCCAGGCAGGTAGTGTCGTGGTTGGGATTTGAACCAGCGACCCTCCTTACTGCTAGGTGAGAGTGCTAACCACTACACCACTGTGCCGCCCTTCAGTTTATTTTTCTATTTCCATAGTCTCTAATTTTTACAATGTTATTGTCCTTAAAATATCTACGTAAAGCACAAATTGGGGAATTAATTAAATAATCAATATTGCTGACTTAATTCATTATTTCAACTTTCTGACAGTTAGGAAAATAGGCAATGATGTTTGGAGCACCAACTATGGTGGAGCAAGTCCTGGAATTTATAACAATTTCTGCCATATAGTCTCAAATTTTAAATTTTCATGCATCAAATTGGAAATCACCTGTTCTATCCACAGCTGTTTCATTGGTGGAAGAGGGGGGGGGGGGGCATCCATTGGCGTGCAATCAATTTATGCACAATATACAATAGTCATGTTACAGCTATAAGTAGAACTGGCTGATACACCTCTGTGACTAGTGCTCCTAGTAAACAGTAGTGAACAAACACACTGGGTTTGCATGAGACACATCTACCTACCATCCTGTTGTATTCTGTTCATGTTTAGCATATGTGAATAAAGTATTTTACTGCATTCAAGCTCCCGGTGGTGTGCGGCCAAATTTCTTCTATATCTGTGATTTGGCGGTGGCAAGCCGGGGCCTGCACCCATACTGGATGGTTGACCACTAGGGATCACACCCCTGGTTCGGTTCTCAGCAGAACATGCGAACAGGCAAAAAAAAATGTTCAAACACGCGAACACCATTAAAGTCTATGGGACACGAACATGAATAATCTAAAGTGCTAATTTTACATTTCAAAGATTTTATTGAGATTTATCGTAAAAACATACAAACAATGAGCACTGCTCGCAGTGAAGGTACAGTAATGTGATAATAGGCAATACAGAAGCAACCTGAATAATCAGGAGAACAATCAAACTGCTAATACTTGAGACAGGAAAATATGTGTCATCCTGCGTGTACCTGCGGTCCATGTACTGGAGGGTCCGGGAATCCTGGCAGCATCCCGTCCCCTGCAGACACCCCAGTGGGAACAAGCTGTGTCCTGGGGGGATGCGACACTATACCCTATTTCTGCCTCCAACTGAGGAGATATCACATCAAAGTGTATGTGTACCCATGACTCGGTCAAATGGTTTTTGAGCGTATCAAAGGTCCTCGTGTCTTCCCGTGGGGAGGAGGCAGAGTTACATGACAATATATAGTTCCAATACGCGTAAGAGATTTCAGTGCTAAACTTGTAGATGTATCTTATGGGTTAGAGCTGACCTACATGTAAAAGGCAAGGGAGGAGATAATATAAAAGGTGACTTGCGCTTCTGGCTCCGTCTGGTCTGGGTATGGCACCCAGGTCATTCAGGTTAGTTTTATGCTGCTTGGGTGTGTTAGCCAAGAAGACCAATGCTTGCTGAATCTAGGTTCTGTCATATTTATTTTAGAGAAGAGATATTCCATACGACAATGTTCATTGAGGGTGTTTATGAGCGAACTATGGGTTGGGGGAGGGGGTTTTTCCATGCGCGCGCAATAATTAGGCGTGCTGCGATTAATACATGGTGTATAAGAGGTAAGCTGGCGGTGGGTCAGTGTTGGGAGTCCAGACCAAAGAGAGCCATCTGCGAAGTCAGTTGCTGGGGGGTATTAGTCAAGGACATAATAAATGTAGATACTTGGTTCCAGAAAGTGGCTATAATTGGAAAGTCCCACCAGATGTGGAATATATCTCCTATTGCGTTGCAGTTTCTCCAACACTTTGGGGAATGGGTTGGGAAGATGACTGCCAACTTGGCGGGTGTGAAGTACCACTTATGAAAGATCTTCATAAGCGTTTCCCAGTGGGATACATTTTTGGAGATAGCGGGTGGGAAGCGCAAAGCACGGTACCATTCCTCTAAAGAGAAAGAGTATTGTAACTTTGATTCCCAGTAGGTTATGGTTGTTGGTTCATGTGATGCGGTAGATCTGGAGAGGAGCATATAAATTAAGGAAATTCCTTTGGTAGTACTAGCGAGGCGGTTATAGTGATTAAGTAAGTCCTTGGAGGTAGTTTCTGCAAAGGTCAGTGTCTTTGAGAGAATATGTCTGATCCTGAGATATATGTAGAAGTCTTTATGCGGCAGGCCGAATTCCGAAGTCAGTTGTTGTTAGCTTTTGAAATCCGACAGTAGGTAAAGGTCTCCAATGGTCTTGATCCCAGCATCAAGCCAGTGTTGAATAGAGAGGTCCAGTGACAATAGTTGTAGCGATAAAAATGGTAGACTTTTTAAGGTGTCTCCATCTATGCCTTGATGGGCACGACCTATAGCATTCCATTGTGTTATACAGGCACTCACTGTAGGAAGAAATGGTCGTGTGATGGTGTGGGACATCCATATCGCTGAGAGTGTCAAACAAGGATTATTAGGTAATGCCATTGACTCTATTCGGTGCCACCTTGCGTCAGTGTTTTGTGTCCAAAGTTGCTTTCCTTGATCCAAGATGACAGCTTTGTAGTACCTTTTGACATCATGAGCCCCCATCCCTCCAGTGATGGTGGGGGTACACAAAGTTGTGGATTTTAGACGGAGCTTACGGCCTGCCCAGATGAATGAGCCTATGGTACTTTGGAGTTTGGACATTTCCACTGTGAGTATTGGAAGCAGGAGTGTTCGAAAGAAATAAAGAACATGTGGAAGGAGAAATATTTTAGTCAGGGCAATCCTTCCGGCCCATGAGGCTTTGATTGAGAACATGTTCGAGGTTAGGTTGTTCAGCTTCAAATACAAGGAGGTAAGATTTCTACGAAGCATTGTTGAAGAGGGGGGTTACCAACTGAATGCCTAAGTACATCATAGAAGAACCGGAAGCCCAGGAGAAACTTTTGAAATCTCTAATTTGAGTTCTGGTGATATACCAATGCCAAGCATGGCAGATTTGGAATGGTTTAATTTGTACATGGATACTTCACTGAAGTTATTTAAAACTTTTGTCAGGGTAGGCAGTGAATTGACTGGGTCAGTGAGTGCTATGATTACATCGTCTGCATAGAGACCTATTTTGTGGCATGTGTCTCCTACCGTGATGCCGTCAATATGAGGGTGTGTGCGGATAGTCTGTGCTAAGGCCTGCATAACTAGGACAAAGATCAGGGGTGATAGCGGGCACCCCTGATGCGTGCCATTGGTGATTTGAAAAGAATGCCTGAGGTGCGGCCCCTCGCGTTGGGCGAGGAGTATAGTCACAGGATAGCGTTTAGGAACCGTCCCTCTATTCCAGATTTTTTCAATACTGCCTCTAGGTAGCCCCGGTGTACTCTATCGAATGCCTTCTCTGCGTCTAATGAGATCAACAGAGAAGGCGTTCGATGATATTCCGCCCAGTGGATAAGATCCACAAACCTGCGGGTGCCATCTGAGGCCCTGTGTCGGGGGATGAATCCCACTTGACCTGGGTGTATGAGGTGGGTCATGTGTTGTGACAGTCGGGTGGCCAGTAACTTGGCAAACATTTTCAAGTCGTGTTGAGAAGTGAAATAGGGCGATAATTCACTGGATCATGTGGCATTTTCCCAGGTTTGTGAATGGTGGAGATGATGGCTTCTAAGGATTCTGTGGGGATCTCCCCAGTTGCGAGCATTTTATTAAATGAGTTGCAGAGATGTGGGGTTAGTAGTTCAGAGCAAGTTTTGTAATATTAATTTCCAAAGCCATCTGGGCCCGGAGCTTTGTGTAGAGGTAATGTTTTAATGGCATTTCGAATTTCCTGAGTCGAGAAGGGTTGGGCTAGGTCCACCTTCTGTGAGGGGGTTAAGGAGGGGAGGGTCACATTGGAGAGAAAAGTCTGAATATTCACATTAGTGGGTTGCGTCTCAGTCGAGGAGTCTTTAAGTAATATAATTGTTGATAGAATGGACTAAAATAGTTGGCTATGTCTTTGGGGTTAGTTAGTTTGTTGCCCCTAGAGTCTTCCAAATATGGGATTGTGTATTGGGCTGTCTTACGTTTGTACTGTTGTGCCAGGGTTTTCCCTGTTTTATTTCCATGAGAGTACCAGGTGAGCCTCAATTTTCACATATAAAACTTGTGTCTATTTTGTAGATAGGTGCTCAACTCCGACCGAAGTTTACAGAGTTCTGCATGGGTGGATGCAGAGGGTGTTTGCATGTTATGCCTCTCTAGGGTCTTTATGTTGTCTAGGAGGGTGTTAAGGGTTGCGGTGCGTTTCCTCTTCTCCTGGCCTCCCAGTTTCAACAGAACCCCTCTTATAACTGCCTTGTGGGCATTCCAAAATGTGGTGTCATTGGAGATAGAGTGCTGGCTCAAAGTAAAGTAGTCGTCTATCGCGGATTTGACCTGTTCCCTATTGTCCTTGGTGCTGATTAGGGTGGTGTTCAATCACCATAGCGTATGTGGTGTGGTGGAGGATGATAGATTGAGAACCATTGAGACAGTGGCATGGTCCGAACATGATATTACCCCGATATTGGTGGAGGAAACTGATTGGAGGTCAGGAACAGGTCAATACAAGAATAAGTTCTTTGGGCATTGGAATAGAAAGTAAAGTCACTCTCAGTACCATGTTGACACCTCCAAAGGTCATAGAGATCTTCTAGGCGCGTGATGGAGGAGAGGGTGGTCGACCGTCTCCTATGAGGGGTAGAGGAATCAAGCGTGTGGTCTAGAACCGCATTGAAGTCCCCACATAAAATGATTTGATCTTTCGAGTAGTGTTGTATTTTGGCAAAAATGGATTTAAAGAAGGATTTTTGGTGCGAGTTGGGGGCGTATATATTAACGATCACTAAGGGCTTGTTGTTGAAGTGTGCTGCTAGTATTAGAAATCTGCCTGCGGGGTCATGTTCTATGTTGGAGACTGAAAGTGCTACTGTAGAGCGAACCGCTATCATTACACCTCTTACTTGTTTGTCCGCGCGGGAGTGAAAAATATGTGGGTACCATTTATGGGTACATTGCGGTGGGTTGAGTGCATAATATGTCAGAGCGATAAGATGTCGCTTCCCTCCATAAAAGGGATCTTTTGAAAGGGCTACTTAGGCCCTTGACATTAAGGGACGTGATTGTGAGAGACATGAGAGACAGACCGCAGGAGTCAAGGTGGTACTGAGGTTGATCGTATCCTGTAGAGAGGAATGTAGTGGTTAGTTACACTTTATGCAAATAATGGATCATTGACTTTTATCTGCAGTGTTCAGATGTCACAAGAAAATAACAAACAGACAAAAAGAAAAAGCGAGCTGAGCTGCAACTTCTATATCGTTAACAGGCTGATATAGAGGCGTTATTCACTTAGTTAAATAGTTCCGTTACAAACAGAGAACGCTGGGTGAAAATGTGAACTGAAAAGTAACTGATGAACTGAGGAGGATGCCGTGTGCTTTGCACACCGTAGCAGTATGGCATGGAGGGTTCAATGGTAAACGAGACGCTTGTCCACAATTTCATGGTGACTGAGGACCAGCTAATTGGGAGGGCAACCTGAGGGGTTGCTCCATTTCTGTCGGAGAGTAAAGCCGCGTACACACGGGCGGACTGTATGGCCTACTTAGTTCGTCATACAATCCGACGGACAGTCCGTCATACTTTCGACTGAATGGACTTGACCACACACGGATACCCAAACAGTCCGTCGAAAGCTTGCGCGATGACGTGTACAGCACGTACGACGGGACTAGAAATAGGAAGTCCAATACACAGCAATGCAACCTTCCGCCGTGTAAATCCTTTCTGGGCATGCGTCATTCTTAGTCCGTCGAACTAGCCTACTGACGACCGTATTGTCCGCTGAAACCAAAGTACGACGGACAGAATTTCGAAAAATCCGAAATACTTAGTACGCCAGACTGCACGCTGAAAAAGTCCGCTGAAGCCCACACAGGAGCGGACTGTCCGCTGAAATGTGTTTCGACGGACTAAGTACGCCATACAGTCCGCTCGTGTGTACGCGGCTTTAGGTTTTAGCTTTTGTAGCCTATTTATTGGGGATCCTGGAGGACCTTGTATTCAAAGGTGTCACAGGAGGTAGGTTAGGTGTAATGCCCCAATTGTGTAGCTGTTTGAGCCTGTCTTTTGGGGTCAGGATGGCGACTTGCTGTTGCTGGTAATTTACAAAAGGAAACAAATATATCAAGCACGGCGCTGTCACATCCTATCCAGTTCCTCCAGCAATACTTCTAAACAATATATATTGTTTGTTACATCCACTCTGGGTGTTGCTGCTCTTACTAAGGTCCACTGGGTGGCAGACAAACCTAAAAAGCACAAGAACGAGAAAGAGCGCACACCAGCCCTAGTGCATTAACGTTTATTTAACTCAGTAAAAAATTAAAAAAGCCAGGTATATCACTCACAAACATCCGATTGAATGGTTGCATTGACAATTGAAGCCTCCACTGTTGCCTCCTTCCCCGATTTTAAGCTCCCTGCAGTAGCTGACAATATGGATGGTTAAGCACTCTGTTCGCCTGCTTGCTGCAGGTACACTATCCCTCTCTCCACGCCTCACACGCACGGACCTGCCGGCTGTGGATGACGTCACTCGCAACGGGGGGGGGGCGGATCTATCGACGTGTGTGCTGGCTCTGACGCTGGCTCTAGCAGATTGTTCCCAAGACAACATGTTTCGGAGGCGTGGCCTCCTTCTGCAGGTGACGCCCTAGTGTATGTTAACAATATAAATACGCTGACACCCTCCCCGCCCTCCCCGCTAGTGCCGATCACAGGGAGCTTAATATCTAGTGGAGGGGACGAGCCCATCTACCAAACAAAAAGAGCGACAAGGAAACAAGGATAAACTCATGATTACAGGTATTCTACAACTACTATAGTAATAGTTGCTATTGGAAGTGAATGCATATCTGTATGTAAACCATAACAAGGAAATTAATTAATTTTACATAAGATTACAATAATAATGAAAAAGTGAAACGGAAAAATTATTATATATATATAAGAGATTAGAGAAAAAATAAATAAAAATAAAATAAGTAAATAAATAATAAAAATAAAAATCAAAATAAAAATTAAAATAAAATTAAAAATAAAATTAAAAATAAAAATAAAATTAAAAATGAAAACAAAAACGAAAACAAAAATAAAAATAAAAATAAAAATAAAAACAAAAACAACAATAAAATAAATATAAAAATGAAAATAAAGGTTAGTAGTCTAAAGATATATAAAAAATAAATAAATAAATAAATAAAAATTGAAGTAAAGGCAACAACAGAAATAAAGATAAACATGAAAATAATAATAAGAAGAGAAATATATATATATATATATATATATATATATATA